>NC_057849.1:341490809-342103809 GCF_015237465.2 Chelonia mydas
CACACGCGTGGCTGCTGTTGGGGGGCAGGGGGGGCAGGCTCTGACAGACTCTGTATTATCTTGTATAATCACCACTTGAGCTAGGTCACTCGGTGCCAGGGCAAAGACGTGAAACCAGCCCCTCTGTGCTCTTGCTTGAGCCTGCACATTGCAATGGAAACCTGGGCCTCGCAACCCTGCTGCCGGGGCCGTGCTGCACGACGCCACCCCAGGCCCGCCTCCGTGGGAGACTACGGTTATATCCCAGGGCCCCTGGCACCCTCGCTCGCTGGAGCTGCTCTGGGCCGCAGTGGAGCGTCTCTGTCCTTCCTGCAGGGAAGCGTTTTGGGCGGTTCAAGCCTGCGAACGCACCCAGCCGAGCCACTTGGTGTCCGCACGCTCGCTGCAGCCGGAGAGGAAGAACTTCTCGACCTCACGCTCTCAGTCCTAGTTCGGGACCCAGGCCGAGCGTCTTAGGAGTGGAAGGCTCGGTCTCCGCTAACAAGCTAGCTCGAGCCAGCTACGTCGCTCAGGGCTGGGAAAAGCCAGCTAGGCGGGCCGAACCCCTGGAGGAGACAGCGCTTAAGGTGATGGAAGAATTCTTCTGTCACCCTAGCTACCGCTTCTCAGGGAGGAGGAGAGCCCCACATTCATCACTGTAACACCTGAGCGCCTTCCAGTCGTGCCCGGAGCAACGTGACTAACGTCCATCCCGCGCTGGCCCCCAGCTGCAGCAGGAGGTACAGTCATTCTTCCTTTCTCCTGCCTTTTATCTGTTTAGGCTCTCAGCAGTGAGTCTCTCGCCCTGTGGGTATGTACAACACCCAGCACAATGGGCCACGCTCAGCGGGGGCCTCTAGCCAAGGGCGGCAGAGCCTTCCCAAAGGGGGGCAGGGACAGGGATCCCCACCCCCGTGAGCCCCGGCTCCTGCCCCCCGTTCCCTCCAAGGAGGGCTGCCAACATTCGAATGGCACAAAACTGAACACCCTTGCCCCGCCCCAGGCCCCGCCCCTGCCCCGCTCCTTCTCTGAGGCCCCGCCCCCACTCCCTCCAGCCCCCTCCCTCCGTCCCTCGCTCTCCCCCGCTCTCACTCACTTTCACTGGGCTGTGGCAGGGGTGTGGGGTGTGGGAGGGGGTGAGGGCTCCAGCTGGGGGTTCCAGGTTGCGGCCAGAAATGAGGGATTCAGGGTGCAGGAGGGGGCTCCGGGCTGGGGTAGGGTTTTGGGGTGCAGGAGGGGGCTCCGAGCTGGGGCCAAGGGGTTTGGAGTGTGGGAGCAGGCTCAGGGCTGGGGCAGGGTGTTGGGGTGCGGGCTCCAGGAGGGAGTTTGGGTGCAGGAGGGAGCTCAGGGCTGCAGTAAGGGGAGGCGGTGCAGGAGGAGGTGCGGTCTCTGGGAGGGGGCTCAGGGCTGGGGCAGGGGCTGGGGTGCAGGAGGGGGTTCAAGGTGCGGGCTCCAGGAGGGAGTTTGGGTGCAGGAGAGGGCTCAGGGCTGGGGTATGGGGTTGGGGTTGGGGTAGAGGTCTGGGAAGCAGTTAGGGTGCAGGAGGCGGTTCCGACCTGGGGCAGGGGGTTGGGGTACGGTTGGGGGTGCAGGCTCCAGCCGGGCAGCACTTACCTCAGGCAGCTCCTGGTCGGCGGCGCAGCAGGGCTAAGGCAGGCTCCCTGCCTGCCCTGGCTCCGCATTGCTCCTGGAAGCGGCCGGCATGTCTGGCCCCTAAGTGGAGGTGCGGCCAGGTGGCTCTGCTTGGTGCATGCTGCCCACGCCAGCAGGCACCATCCCCTCAGCTCCCATTGGCCACGTTTCCCACCAAATGGGAGCTGCGGAGCCAGCGCTCGGTCACAGCCATCCTAGCTAAGGGAGTTATACGGCCCCATTCCCATCATGTCGGAGCACCGGCCGCACCATCTTTAATGTATTTCTGATCACACCAACCCTGCAAGGTAGGGCAGGACCATTATACCCCTTGCACAGGCATGGCAAACGGGGGTACTGAGTGGAGATCTGTGGTTGAGCAGGGAATGGAAGCCGCGTCTCCCAGGCTAGCGCTCTAGCCACTGGTCCTCACACCTGCCTTTATTCATACTGGCACTGGTGCGAATCAGGTGTGACTCCACTGAAGTCTAAGCTGTTACACTACTGAGAGCAGGAAGAGAATTAGGCCCCCAGACTGCTTCAAGAGACATAAGAACATAAGAACGGCCAGACTGGGTCAGACCAAAGGTCCATCTAGCCCAGTATCCTGTCTGCCGACAGTGGCCAATGCCAGGTGCTCCAGAGGGAATGAACAGAACAGGGCATCATCAAATGATCCATCCCCTGTCGCCCATTCCCAGCTTCTGGCAAACAGAGGCTAGGGACACCATCCCTGCCCGTCCTGGCTAATAGCCATTGAAGGACCTATCCTCCATGAACCTACCTAGTTCTTTTTTGAACCCTGTTATAGTCTTGGCCTTCACAACATCCTCTGGGAAGGAGGTCGACAGGTTGACTGTGCGTTGTGTGAAGAAATACTTCCTTTTGTTTGTTTTAAACCTGCCGCCTATTAATTTCATTTGGTGACCCCGAGTTTTTGTGTTATAAGAAGGAGTAAATAACACTCCTTATTCACTTTCTCCACACCAGTCATGATTTTATAGACGACTGTCATATCCCCCTTTAGTCATCTCTTTTCCAAGCTGAAAAGCCCCAGTCTTATTAAACTCTCCTCATATGGAAGCTGTTCCAGACCCCTAGTCATTTTTGCTGCCTTTCTCTGAACCTTTTCCAATTCCAGTATATCTTTTTTGAGATGGGCGACCAGAACTGCACGCAGTATTCAAGATGTGGGCGTACCCTGGATTTATATAGAGGCAACATGATATTTTCTGTCTTATTATCTCTCCCTTTCTTAATGATTCCCAACATTCTGTTAGACAACTCCCAGACCGATGTGCATTAGCTGCACCTTTCCCTAGGTACCTTTAAAATAAACCCAGGCAGAAAACCTGCCAGTATTTTCCCACTGGGAGCTTTGTTTGTAACTGGGGTGGGGAGTAATCTTCCATTGACCTGAGTATGTTCTTCCCTTTAATGTTTAATGAGAGCATAGCCTGCACCTCAGCAGCTCAGACCTATGCACATATATACAGACCAGGTGCCAGCACCGGGCAATTGCTTGCTAGAGCTGCAGATACGGCCATTTGCTTGCTCTGATCATTAGACTGCAAAAAAAAATAAATCCAAGGAGCAATCCGTTTCCTTTAGCTTTATGGCTGAGGTGGGAAAGGTTCCCGCTGATTTCAAGGGGTTTTGCATAACTAATAAAGACAAAGGAAATGGATTGCTCATTTGGATTTGTTTGTTTTTGCAATTTCCTGGCCCCCCACTGCCCTGACTCACGGTAACTGTCTCTGTATAAGGGGCCTAAACCGCAGCCACTGTGGGTGAGCCCGTAAGTGAGCCCAGCCACGCCCGACACCTGCTCCTTTCTCCTCCCGCTCTCTGGCTTTGCAGGGCTTGTTCTTCGGTGCAATCGGATGGTGGTGGGAGGCAGTGATGTGGCAATGTTTACTTGGCGCCTGCAGGAATGGCAGCCATGGGATAGGCCTGTTTTCTCTCCACTGTTATCTGGGGCATGATCCCGTGCCAAAGTGAACGAAAACGATAAGCTATTGATTGTTCAAACAATGGAAAGCACGTCACCTGCTTCCTCTGCAGCGTCCCTCCAGGCCTCTCCGCTCCTAGCCCTGCTAGGAAGTCGGATGGAGCCCTCACACGCTCTGGGACGGTATTTGCCAGCTGCGCCTCCCAAGGCCCGACCCCCCACGAGACAAGAACCTCTGTATACGCTCAGCAGCCTGCCCCACCGGCATCTCCAGCACAGGAAGTACCTGCAGGGAAAGGCACGGGGAGGGATGGCACGTGCCCCCTGGTGTTTCTGCACCTCAGCTATTCCTGAGCTGAGGCAATGCCCATCGGAGCCAGGGGAGCTGGTTACAGCCCTCAAGGCTACCTTAATCTGCAGGGGGCTGAACCCAGCCCCAGCAGCGCGAGCTGGGGGGAGGGTGTGTGGCCCACTCCCCCAGTCCTAGCGCCAGGCTGCGCATGGGCACAGGGCAAATTCAGGCCTCTGAGCCTGGCCTCAGGTCACACGGTGAATAGAAATGGCACAGCCAGGAACAGAAGTCAGGTCTTCCTACTCCTGGGGCCTGAAGATTCTCCATCCCTCTGCTTCTAACAGGTGGGGTATGTCCACACTGCAAATAAGAGGTGTGTTCTTAACTCAGGTTAGCTAACCTGCATTGGCTAACTGAGGCAGGAGTGGCAAAAGCTTCCTAAAAGTGTGGGGGGGGGAGGCATTGGCGCCCGAACCATAGCCCAGTCCCCTGCACCACTCCTTCCCCCCGAGGCCCCACCTCCACACCGCCCCTTCCCCTGAGCCTTGGCCCCGCCCCTTCCCCTGAGGTCCTGCCCCCACGCCACCTCTTCCCCCAAGCTCCCACCCTCTGCTTGCGCCTCTCCACCCCCTCCTCCTGTCACTTGCCCTTACGGCCGGTTAAAAGTGATGGAGCCCTGGCCCCCCAACACCTCCTGTTCCGGCGCCCCTGACTTAGGCTGAAATAGCAACAAAGACACAGCAACTAGGCTTTTAACTCAAGTTAGTAGCTCGGGTTCAAAGCCTCGTTGCCATGTTTTCATTGCTATTTTTGTGGTATACTGAGGTCTGTGTGGGAATTGCAAGCTATCACTTTAATAGTGGGAAAAGGGCTCCTGGTCCTGTTTGTCAGAGAGTGGGCTCCGTAGGGAAGCATGCTATCAAAGGCAGTCTGGAAAGAACCAGCCTGGAACACAGGGAGAGCAGCCTGCTTTGTCCCTCTCTGGTTTTGGTTACTGTGTGTTATCGTTTTGGCTTATAAGAAACAATGTAGTGTTACACTGCAACCTTCCAACAAGAGTGTCTGATGTTTTTATCTACCGTCTGTGTGCGTGTGCTTTGAACAGAACCATTTGAACCCAAGTTTGTTAATGCGAGTTAGCTAACCCAAATTAAGAACCCCCACCTTTCTTTTGCTGTGCAGACATACCCATAGTCTTGTGATTAACACACAATAGACATACATTCTATTCCCAGGTCTGCCACAGACTGACAAGTCCCTTCATCTTTGTGTGACTATCTGTAAAATGGGATTAATAATACTCCTTCCTCTCTCCCACCCATTGTCTGGCTTGTATGTTTGGTTTATAAGCTCTTTCAGGCAGTGACTGTCTCTTACTGTGGGCATGTACAGCACCTGAGATGATGGTTTCTGCTCTTGGCTGGAGGTCTGTAAGTGGAAGGACTGTAATTAGAAACAGGGCTCTCTGAAATTTTTCAGCCAGCTATTCATCAGAAAGTGGCCTTTTTCCAAAAATGGCACTTTTTGCAAAAAAACTGTAGCCATCTCAACATCGTTCATTTTTTGAGACAAAGTCAGTGACATTTTAAATTGCATTTTTTATCTCCATTTTATCAAAACGGTTACAGAATTCATTTATTTATTTGACCAAAGGCCTGGTTTCTAGTACCTGAAAAAAATCCAGTAACCATTTTGATAATGTGTTTGAAAAAATGTCTATAAAAATCTCAAAAATTTTCCAAAAAAAACCCCCTTGGAAATGAAAACAGCTTTGGAATTTTAAATATTTTCACACAACTAACTTTTCATTTTTCAACTGCCTCTAATAGTAATTAACACTGGCGTGAGAGGAGAATCTATATATAACCGGGTTCAAAAAAGAACGGGATAAAATTCATGGAGGATAGGTCCCTCAATGGCTATTAGCCAGGATGGGCAGGGATGGTGTCCTTAGCCTCTGTTTGCCAGAAGCTGGGAATGGGCAACAGGGGATGGATCACTTGATGATTCCCTGTGCTGTTTATTCCCTCTGGGGCACCTGGCACTGGCCACTGTCAGAAGACAGGCTACTGGGCTAGATGGACCTTTGGTCTGACCCAGGTGGCCGTTCTTATGTTCTTATCAAATCTCTCATTTCTGGACCTTGTGTTGAATGCATGTTTCTTTAGTCACCCTTGGTAATAATCTTAAGCAAACATTACGTATTCCCCGAGAAATGCACATGCCCACAGAACTGGAAGCTTCAGCCTCTCTAGGACGTGGCATGTTACATCAACAGCTTCGCACCGCTAATACTAACCAGACCCCTCTTGGTTAAATGTCTTCATGGCAGCCTTTTGTTTGGCTAAGCCACCCAAGAAAACTCTAGGGATGTGAATTAAGAGGAAGATCAGCTGCTCTCCAGCCCAGGATTGTGTTCATGCACTGTTCAGGAACAAGTCACAGAAAGGGCTGGAAAAGCCATCAGGAAAGGCTCCAGGTCTGCCTGTTAAATGTGGATTCTAATCGCTTGCAAACTTCTACCCATCGGTTTCTCTAATGAAACAAAGATTTTCCGTGGCTGTCTTGTTTTTGCACGGCCTTATTTGGCACCTCACGTTGGCTTCTCACACTGTCTGTGTCCCTGAAAGGCCATAAAAAGTTGAGTGAAACAAATGGACTTTTCAAAGTGAGAGGAAAGGCATGTCTCCAAACCAGGGGGGGGCTTGGGATACGAGAGAACCCGACAGCTGAGGTTCATGGGCACTGTTCCCTCTAAGCTGTGCCCGTGTGCGCGCGCACACAGATCCTAAACCCTGCGCACACGGCAAAACACCGCGCGCACAAACATTTGCACAGAAGCACAAACATTTGCACGGAAGAAATTTTTTGCGCACACGGCCTGTCAAAAATTAGAGGGAACATTGTTCATGAGAGGAACAAAGAAGCAGAGGCAGAGAATGGCGGGGTTGAGAAGAAAAAGACCATAGGAATGTAGGAATCACGCAGTGACCTACGTCATGTGATGGCCTGTCTGGGACCCAGAGAGAGTGGGGCCTAGATGTCCAGTGGTGACACAGGGTGATACCATGTGGTGCTCCCAAGGCTGGAGATCAGTTCTTTCCTTTTAGTCCAACAAAGGAACAGCCTGCTCCGCCATCCCTGCATCCATCATGGTCCACTTCAGGGAGGGCAGCAGCCT
The DNA here is from genome assembly GCF_015237465.2 of Chelonia mydas. Classification (NCBI taxonomy): domain Eukaryota; kingdom Metazoa; phylum Chordata; order Testudines; family Cheloniidae; genus Chelonia; species Chelonia mydas. Next base: position 341,497,845 of record NC_057849.1, read on the forward strand.
CTTCGCAAAGCAAAACGCCTGCCCTGCGCCGGTGTGGACGGGCGTGTGCAACGTGTGGTGAAATGTTTCACTTTTCCCAGTCCTGGGGAGATGCAATTAATTGTCTCCACCCAGGACGAGAACTAGGAATGGCTCCTGCCAGGGCCTGAGTTCCCTTTGCGCCCACTGTCATCGATGCAGGCTCGGTACCTCCCAGGCCCAGGCCCTGAAGCTCTTGGGAATCTGGGCCCTAGAGAAGCCGACGGGAGTTTTGCTGTTGCTTTCAGTGGAGCCAGGATTTGAGTGAGGAAGGAATCTCAGGATGGGGGAAGAGAAAGGAAGATGCAGAGGGGAAGGAAAATCTTTGCACTGTACATTTCAAGCATGGCGCGTGGATGATCTTGGGCCCACACACAACATGTGCGCCCCATGGGATGGCCCTTGCCATTGTCCATTCTTGCCAGGAGTAAATGGGTTGGGTGCTCCTTATGGCTGATATCCTTGGAGCAGGGCCAGAGGGCGTGGTTTGCTGTCTGCAGACAGAGTGGCAGCTGCTCTGTGGAGGCGCCAAGGCAGACATTGGTACATGCGCTGGGGCAGATCAACAGGAGGGCAATTTCACAGCAAGCTACTTCCAGGCAGTTCCATAAGCTAGCTGAGCCCCTTCTCCCTCCAGGAGGCAGCTGGGTCCAGACAGGGAACAACAAAGGGACAGGACAGCCCCATCCCCGGGGCTCTGAATACATATCGGGCATAGCGTGGGGCAGATGGTGAATTCCTTCCATCACCACAGGAAGCAAGTGGATAAATCCACAGTGATGCTGTCCTGTCCCCCAGTTCTGAGTGGTAAAGCCTGTCCACTCTCTGGCCTTGTCACCTTGCGGCTTTTCCAAAAGCACCAGCCACCACCTGACACGCAGCATGTGAGCGTAATGTCTCTGCAGGCGGCCCCGGCGCTGGGAAGCCAATTGCATTTCAGAGCTGGAACCGGCAGCGCCTAGCAGCCTAGACCAGAAAACATCTGGAAATTGACAAGACGGTCTTGGCACATTTGATCGCACAGCGCAATGCGAGGATTGCAAGCGTGCATGACTTCAACCTGCCGCATCAAAGCCTCTCCCCCCGGCATCCTGGGGAATAGCACTCCAGGGAAGTGGGGGGAATATGCAGCCGAGTTAAAATAAGCCAGGTGTCCCCTTAACTTACCTCCTACCCCTTCCCCTCGTGAAGAAATAACATTCAGTTCTATTTTTACAGCCCTTGGTGGAGACACAGGCCCCACCTGTCTGTCTGAGGTGGCTGTCCAGGAAGTTTAAGATTCCATTCTGCTTTCTGAGAAGGGTAGGGGGAGTAAACCCAGTGCCTCAGCCAGCGTTTCCTCCCTGAATGAAAACAGGTTGTAAGGCCTGAGGCAGTGCGGGAGCAGAAAGTGCAGTGGTTTTAGCTGCAGAACTGCTAGGCGTTCATTAGCCATGTACTGCATCATTAAAGCCCTAAGGATGCTGCCATCTGCAGGGAGAGGAAGCCATTTTGTGTCCAGGTCAGTTCAGCACAACAGAGACTCCCCCACCCCCCACCCCGTGCTCTCTCGTGTACAGAGACTTGACGTTTGTGCTTTCTTGTTTTGCTCTTTTCCTGGTAGAAAATAACGGTCATGCTGATCCGAAGCGCATGGAGCACAGAGCACAAGTGGGGCTGACTGCAGAGCTCGCCTTTACACTGTCCCCGTCCTCAGAAGCGAATCAGTGGCAGAGATGTGGCAGTGCCCTGACTCCCAGTCCTGTGTTCTCTCCACTGAAACAGGTCCTTGTTGTGTACAGCACTTCACACCCTGCTCCGGATCAGAGGGCAGGGAATGTTCCGCCCGTCAAGTGACTGACTGAGCGGGCCTGAGCCGTTCGAGAGGAGGCATTACCAGGTGGCTCACCGTACCGTCCTATGGGAGGGCAGTCACTGGAAAGCTCTGATTCAGGAGTTACAAAGCAGTTGTAAAAGCAGGTGTGCACTGGCCCCACCTCACGGAGAACAGGATCCTGCAAGCACAGCCCCAGGGCCCACCTTGCTGGAAAAAAAACACCTTTCCAGATGAATGGTCATGTCTGGAATGAGATGAAGTAAACACGCTGTCATAAAGGCCACAGCGGGATGGTTCTGTCTGCCTCTCACTGGCTCTCAGTCTGGATCGTCTCTCCAGGGTGCAAAGAAGATGAACCGAAAGGGACTACAAAGGATTGATCCCCAAACTGCTACTCCCAGTGGGTGAAATTCTCCTTGCTGTAAGACCATAAGAATGGCCATACTGGGTCAGACCAGTATCCACCAAGCCCAGTATCCTGTCCTCTGACAGTGGCCAATGGCAGGTGCCCCAAAGGGAATGAACAGACAGGTTATCATCAAGTGATCCGTGCCATGTCACCCAATCCCAGCTTCTGGCAAACAGGGGCTAGGGACACCCGCCCTGCCCATCCTGGCTAATAGCCACTGATGGACCTCAAAATGAAAAGGGGTACTTCTGGCACCTTAGAGACTAACCAATTTATTTGAGCATGAGTTTTCGTGAGCTACAGCTCACTTCATCGGATACTATCTTCCATGAATCTATCTAGCTCCCTTTTGAACCCCATTATAGTACTGGCCTTCACAACACCCTCTGGAAAGGAGTTCCAGAAGTTGACAGTGTGTTGCGTGAAAAAATACTTCCTTGTGTTTGTTTTAAACCTGCTACCTATTAATTTAATTTGGTGGCCCCTAGTTCTTGTGTTATGAGAAGGAGTAAATAACACTTCCTTATTTACTTTCTCCACAGCAGTCATGATTTTAGAGACCTCAATCATATCCCCCCTTAATCTCCTCTTTTCCAAGCTGAAAAGTCCCAGTCTTATTAATCTCTCCTCATACAGAAGCTGTTCCATACCCCTAATCATTTTTGTTGCCCTTTTCTGAACCTTTTATTCCAATATATCTTTTTTGAGATGGGGTGACCACATCTGCAAGCAGATGTAAATTCAACTCTCCTGATTTCAGTGGTTGGGAAGGGTGTCACCAAGATCAGAACCTGGCCCCAGCATAGTCCCTGATGGAAAATATCATTATCCCTTTTTGCAGGTGGAAGCTGTGCCTGTAATATGTTGCACCTGAATTTCTGAGCCAACGATGAAACCACAAGAGCTGAGTATTTGCATCTCTTGCTTCTTCATTGCAGGTGACGATGGGCGGCTGCACTGCGAGGTGCAAGTAGCCGACTTTGCACCCAAAAAATCATTTGGCAGGTGCAAAAATAAGAACACAAACGAAGCCTGCCAGGGGGGAATCTGGGCCTCTGCTTAGCTGCTTAGCATGCATCCGATGAAGTGAGCTGTAGCTCACGAAAGCTTATGCTCAAATAAATTTGTTAGCCCCTATGTCACAAGTCCTCCTTTCCTTTTTAAAGGGAACAGCGGTTTTGCTTGTCATTTCGCCGTTCCAGGAGCCAGTTCCTTTTTGAGCTACGGTCCGTGCACAGCGGAACTCAGAAGCGGTTGCTAGCGCTGATAAAGCTCTCTGCAAAGCGAATGTGCAGGAAGGTCCCAGAGTTTTGACTTGGGCTTCTGGGATTGAGGTGAAGGAAAATCATGATGAAATCAGACCAGAGTCCTGCCGTCTTCCAACCAGTCTCTGTCAGGAGGTGTGTGACCACCTAAGAGCAATCCAGATAGTATGCTTCAGTGATGCATGGGACTCATAAGATGTGGGCTCTAGTTCTGGTTCTGCCGGAGACTTGACCTGAGGCAAGTCACTTGGCAGGTCCATGCCTCAGTTTCCCCATCGGTGAGATGGGAATAACAATATGGCCAAACCTCCCAGGCGTGGCTCGCTGTTTGTAAAGCGATTGGAGAACCTTCCTGGGAAGGTGCTAGCTATGTGCAAAGTGATTATTAATAAGCCCTCAGGGAAGAGTGAGCCAAACATGGCTGGTAAGAGGTATACTGAGCCCAGTTCTGCATTTGGTAACGACCAGTGCAAGCCCATTGACTTTTCTAGGGAGCGTGTGGTGTAAACCACGAAGAGTTTGGCCCACTATCAGGTGTGGAGTAAATCCGGCAGAGTCTGACCCATAGCTCATGCAATGGGGGGAATACCAAAAATAAATCATTGCTAAAGACACAGTGGCATTAATGCTACCAACTCTGCAGGGAGCAACTATCTCCCGAGAGATCTCCCTCCTGCCTACCCCCTCGAAAAGGGAACTGGGATGAAGTGGTGGAAACCCAGGCCAGTTAGTTCCCTTTGAGTTTGGTTCCTGTATTTCTGGTTTCCTAAACCACTGGGGGGGCGGGGGGGAGAGGGGGAGGAGAGGTGAGATCATTCCTAGCAGCAAACTACCCTGAACCTCCCCCATGAATGAGGCCTGAGGCCACTGCATGATGCAGCCACTCCTCTCTTGCAATGAACAAGGCAGTGGGAATAATGCGGCCAGCTGGGTCCCTGCCTTGGTGCCTTCAGCTAGAGAGTCCGGCCTGGACTACCCTGCCCAGGGCACAGTCTCTAGAGGCTGGGGGGGGTGGCTAGGAAGGCGACAGTCCTGATGCAGGCCGGTACTGCTGTCCCAGCTGCACTCTGCCAGCTATGGTAGATTAATCCTCATTGCAACATCTGCCGCATCTGCTGCTTTGTCAATAAGGAGGATGAATTTTCGCGGACATAATCATGCAAGGAAAAGCCTACATGTAGATGCAGCTCTAGCAGTATAAAGCATTTTAAACTGGAGAGCTTATTTTGCTTTGTCAAATCAGAACAAGCAGTCTGCTCTTTTACCCCGATATAACTGCATCTTCGGGTTGCCATAGGGTTACCAGTTTTGGTTGGATGTGTTCCTGGAGGTTTCATCGCATGACATAATCTTCAATTACAGATTAATTTTTAATTCCTGGAGACTCCAGGATTGTCCTGGAGTCTCCAGGAATTAAAGATCATGTCACGTGATAAAACCTCCAGGAATACGTCCAACCAAAATTGGCAACCCTACTGCATCTAACCTAGGGGGACTTTACCACTTTAACTGTACCAGCGTAGCCAAAGCAGCAAAACATTCAAGTAAGGACAATGCTGTACACTAAAGGCATATTTTCAAGCTTTTCTTCCCAACCACATGGACTAGAAAATGACGTTTTTATTTTTTAATGAAAGCAGAGAGGTTGATGTAATCACATGACTCCCAGTAGCACATAAGCCTGTGTTTTCACTGCAAAGATTTCTGGGACCCCGAGGTAATTTTGTAACAGACCTAATAATCATATTTACATTCAGGGTTCAATGTCCAGGTCTGCCGCTGGCCTGAGGGGTGACCTTGAGCAAGCCGCGGCCCTCTCTGTGCCTCCGTGTCACCATCTGTAAAATGGGGATAAAGATACTGACATCCTTGGAAAACTACTTTGAGTTCTACTGATGGCAAGCACAATAAAAGAGTTAGATATTGTATATATAGTGTGTATATGCGTGTATATATATATATATATATATATAGTATTAATTACCCAGAATGCCCTTCCAGCTCACTGCTATTTCACACCAATGTTAATGTGTTTTAAGGGCCTGCTCGCCTAGAAGCCAATGGCAAATCTCTCCTGGCTTCCAGGAGCTCAGGATCGGACCCCTTAATCTTCAGCCCTTTCTGCTATTGAGAGACAAAATGCAGTTCTAGCAAATGCGTCCACTGAGTCTCAACCAAGTCGGTTATTTTTCCGCTGTTTCAGTCCCTTGAAAATAAATACATGTCATGCAAAGCCCAACTGACCATAAACTCCAGTGTAGGGAAGGCAGAGTTAATGCTTTTACCGGCCTAAGTGGCAGTGAATTGAAGATGAAATGCCAAGTAAATTATAGGTTTTTTAGTAAAAAAAAATCTCGCAGCTCCACTGCAGAGGCTAAGATAATATTATGTTTCAACCCGTTGTCCCATAATAACCTCATAGGGCTGGCTTGCTGATTATAGTATCACCAGACTGGTGCTAGACTCATAATTTAAACGTAATAAACTGTCGTTGCCTAAAAGTATCTGTGTAATTGCCATAGCTTTACTGTAATGGCTATGCTTCTAACCATCGCTTTATGCTGGAAGACCCCCCACTCCCACCCCCCCGCCCCTTGGATATGATTAATAATTCTATGGTCCTGCCTGAGAAAAAATCCCATGTGGTTATTTCAACTGGAGTTTCCTGGTAAAACCAGATATTGCACATGTTTAGAGACAGATGCGGCTCCAAACACTGCTGTGTTACATTGCTGTAACTAACTTAGGCAAACACACCTACTTCTACACTGGGCTTGTTCTCTCCACGTACCCTATGTGTTGGTTTATTGTGTAATGTCTACATCCTAGCTTGTGAGCTCCCTGTGTTCTTTCTGTGTTCTTTGTACAATGCCTCACACAATGATTCCTGCTCCCTCTAGGTGCCACCACCATAGAGCGAGAGATGGTGTGGTGTGATATAAAGGTGTCAGCGACATAAGTTTAGGGTGAGTGTCTAACACGAGAGTGATCAAAGTCATGAGGGAGCTATGTAGGTTATGCCAAGTGAGTGCCAGTCAAGCTTTCCACCACACCCACCATCGTGTATGATGGACATACCATGTATGTTAGAGAAAAACTATTATAGGAATGTGGTAGAGAGTTTTAAAAAGTTTTATGGGGACGATTTTTTGCATGTGTCCTTCCATCTCTAAAGGCAGATGTCTTTGTTACTATTTGATTTATAAAAAGAAATCGCTTTGTCCTCTATAAAGGAGAAGGGAAGGTACTGTAGAATATGTTGCTCTTCGGTATTGCTCTAATATAGGGAACTCTGGGAGAAGACTGTTGGCAAAATTATTAATATGCCCGTTTCAGGGCCTGATCTGATTCCCATTGAAGTCAATGGAAAGAAGGCTATTGACTTCAATAGCTTTGGATCACTCCTTTTGGGTTTCCACCCTGAACCACTTTCCGCACCAAGTGCAAGGAGCGTTTCTTTGACCTTGCCTTCTCTCATATAAACACATAGCAACAGCTATGCTTACCGCATAAAAAACAAAATAAAACTCAAACCAAGACACGCCACTCCACGTGCTTCTCCCTCCGGGGAGAGGATGAGAGAACAAATAGCATGTGACAGAGGTGTGGTGCCTGGAAGAGGCTCAGATTCTACGCTGATGAGCACGCTAGTAAAACCTATCCCGACTAGAATAGAATCGAATTTATATCCAATGTAAGCACTTCTCCAGCTGATGAGAACAGGAATACACAAAACTCATTCAGAGGCTAGTCTTGTTTGGCAAAGCTTACAATGCTCAGACTGTGGCAAGGTTAGCAAGAACAGATCTGTTTATCTTTGCTGTGGGACGACTCTTCTTCCTTTAGAAACGAAGCTTAATGGTTTTATAAAAAGCAGGATCTTTTCCTGGGAGATGCATTAAAACACCCATACAGCCTAACCCAGCGGACAAGGAGGCCAAACCTGAGCTCTTGGATTTGACAATGACATGCCACAGCAATTTTACTGTCCCGTCAATTCCCTTTATTAATATGGGATCCTCTTTCCAGACAAGGAGTGATTACTTTAAAATGAGCACTCTCAAATCGTTCAGACTGGTATCATGTCCAAGCCCCATGAAGTGGGGATATTGTGGATTGTGAATTCAGCTCCTTCTGTACAGCTGTTGACCTTAGCAATAGCAACAGGAGGGAGTTTTAACACCAAGATTCACAGGATGCAGTTCGCCCCGGGCAGAGACAGTACAAAGACATTTTTCTTCCTTGTCCCCTGGAAGACGAAGAGTCTGTCTTCTGCAGCCAGATCCTCAACGGGCATGGATCAGCCTTCTAAAGGAGTGAGGCTGATTTGGGCCGGTGGACAATCTGGCCCCGTAAACTCATCCTAGCGTTTACCTTTCTTGTTAAAGTGTCTCGATGCCATAACTAAAAACAGCTCTGTAGGAAACACTCCTGTTGGGGTAGAATATTGTTCCTTAGCTGTTTCTCAATCCCAAGGGCTATGCAAACAGTAACAGGTTTTCTCCTTACCATGAACCCCTAAGGCAGGGTGAGCCCCATTAGATGCTCAGGATGGGGGACGAAGGCACGGTCGCTCTGATCGCAGCTCCCACGGAAGATTTCAGCGGGAGCCAGAGGAGGCTAGGCCACCATTTCCGAAAGCAGCCTCGGGTTTTCGGGACCCAGCCTCAGATGCCGTGACCCTGATTTTTCAAAGGTGCTGAACACCCAAAGTCAATCAGACCAGCGGAGGCTCAAAGCAAGCCCAGGGCACCCCAAATCAGTGGCCACTTTTGACAGTAGGTGACTTGGGCAAGGGCGTGTGAACTGGGAGCGAGGGCGGGGGGGGGGGGCTACCATGCTGCTGTCTTGATACCCACAGTTCTCCCAGCTGACACAGGATTTGGTGCTGGTCCCTTTAAGTTCAGAGACACTCCAGGTTGGGAGGCGGTGGGACCGGTGGCCGCCGGAGCTGTTGAAAACTAGCCTGGACCAAGCACTTGGGAACATGCTGGAGGAAACAATTGGGTGCATGTCCGGGAGGTGCCCAAAAGTCCGTTGTGTGTGACTGTGGCAGTGAGGAATGCACTGTGCTATTGTAGTTTCCGGTCGGGCTATAGAAGGAGCTTAGAAGGGTGTCTCCTTGTTTTCAATGTGTAACAAGCTCTTTCTGAATGGAGACTGGTTTTGCAAGAGACAAACCTAACTAGGGATGGGCCCAAAGGAGAACAAGGATCCGCTGCCCGCCCCTGAAGTTGGCTCATCCTTAGCTATTGAGCCAACCTATTGAGCTGCTGCTCCCCAGGTGCAAACCTTCCCGAACGCCGGTACAACAGGCCCCTGGAGGATTCCCCATGAGTAGTGGGATCCTTGAGTCTCAAAGCCCCCCTGTGACTCCCACACCACCACTCCTGTAGCCAGCCCAGGGGGGACTGAGCTGGAGGAAGTGGGGAGTGGCCAGGGGCATCTCTGTGCCCAGCTGATCCTCCGCTCCTGGAATGGCCTCTTGGTATCATTGGCAGATAGTTCAAATTAGATCAGCCTTCTGGCTGCTCTAACTTGGCTAAACAGTGAAATCTTCAGTGAGATTAAACTCAAAAAGGAAGCTTACAAGAAGTGGAACTTTGGACAGATAACTAGGGAGGAGTATAAAATATTGCTAGAGCATGCAGGGGTGGAATCAGGAAGGCCAAGGCACAATTGGAGTTGCAGCTAGCAAGGGATGTGAAGGGTAACAGGTATGTTAGTATCAAGAAGAAGGTCAGGGAAAGTGTGGGCCCCTTAGTGAATGGGGGAGGCAACCTTGTGACAGATGATGTGGAAAAAGCTGAAGTACTCAATGCTTTTTTTTGCCTCAGTCTTCACAGACAAGGTCAGCTCCCAGACTGCTGCACTGGGCAGCACAGCATGGGGAGGAGGTGAGCAGCCCTCCGTGGTGAAAGAACAGGTTAAGGACTATTTAGAAAAGCTGGACATGCACAAGTCCATGGGGCCGGATTTAATGCATCTGAGGGTGCTGCGGGAGTTGGCGGATGTGATTGCAGAGCCGTTGGCCATTATCTTTAAAAATCCATGGCGATCGGGGGAGATCTCGGATGATTGGGAAAAGGCAAACATAGGGCCCATCTTTTAAAAAGGGAAGAAAGAGAATCTGGGGAACTATAGACTAGTCAGCCTCACTTCAGTCCCCGACAAAATCGTGGAGCAGGTCCTCAAGGAATCCATTTTGAAGCACTTAGAGGAGAGGAAGGTGATCAGGACCAGTCATCATGGATTCACCAAGGGCAAGTCATGCCGACCAACCTGATTGCTTTCTGTGATGAGATAACTGGCTCTGTGGATATGGGGAAAGCGGTGGATGAGTTATATCTTCACTTTAGCAAAGCTTTTGATACTGTCTCCCACAGTATTCTTGCCAGCAAGTTACAGAAGTATGGATTGGATGAATGGACTATAAGGTGGATAGAAAGCTGGCTAGATTGTCAGGCTCAACAGGTAGTGACCAACGGCTCGATGTCGAGTTGGCAGCTGGTATCAAGCGGAGTGCCCCAGGGGTTGGTCCTGGGGCTGGTTTTGTTCAACATCTTTATTAATGATCTGGATGATGGGATTAATTGCACCCTCAGCAAGTTCGCAGATGACACTAAAATGGGGGGAGAGATAGATACACTGGAGGATAGGGATAGGGTCCAGAGTGACCTAGACAAATTGGAGGATTGGTCCAAAAGAAATCTGATGAGGTTTGTCAGGGTTCCCTCCCCACTCTGAACTCTAGGGTACAGATGTAGGGACTCGCATGAAAGACCCCCTAAGCTTATTTCTACCAGCTTAGGTTAAAACTTCCCCAAGGCACAAAGTCTTTGCCCTTGGACGGTACACTGCCACCACCAAGTGATTTAACAAAGAATCAGGGAAAGGACCACTGGGAGTTCCTATTCCCCCAAAATATCCCCCCAAGCCCTTACACCCCCTTTCCTGGGGAGGCTTGAGAATAATATCCTAGCCAATTGGTTACAAAGTGATCACAGACCCAAACCCCTGGGTCTTAGGACAATAGAGAAATCAGGCAGGTTCTTAAAAGAAGGATTTTATTTTAAAAAAAGGTAAAAATCACCTCTGTAAAATCAGGGTGGAAAATAACTTTACAGGGTAACAAAAGATTCAAAACCACAGCAGAACTTCCTCTAGGCTTAGTTTCAAAGTTACAAAAAACAGGAATAAACCTCCCTCCAGCAAAGGAAAAATTCCTCTGACTCATGCATGGTACCGGTATGTTCCCTGTGGTTTCTACTGCATTCTCTCAATGGAAATGGATTTTCAATGGCAGGGAGATTGTTCCATATAGAGAATGCTCCATGCTGGAGTGTTTCTTTGGCTAAAGGAAAATATACCGGCCTCTGTTTTAATTAACTTTGAGGGAGCATGTTGATACAACTGCGGTGTTTCAGGCACTATGTTAAAACACAACCTACATGGTCCCTTCCAAATCAAAGGAGGGGTACTCCAGCTTGTTGAGCGTCTGGACTGAGCCTCGGGAGGACAGGTGGGCTTTCAATGAACACACCTGCAAAAGTCATCCCATCTTTCCATCTCCGTGTGCTGCTCTTAGTCCAATATGATTATTATAGGTCTTACCATAGTGCCTAGGAGCCCTGGTCATGGACCAGCACCCCATTGTGCTAGGCGCTGTACAAACACAGAACAAAAGATGTTCCCTGCCCCAAAGCGCTTCCAATCTAAGTATAAGACAAGAGATAATGGATGGATACAGACAGACTGATGGGGAAGGACAGGAAACAATGAGTCAATATTGGTCCATGTGATCTGCAGTGGGCTCAGCACCCCCACAGCCCAACCACTGTCAAGTTTTTTGCAGGCTTCCCAGCAAAGGAGAGTTTTGAGGAGGGATTTGATAGGTGACTAATGAGGCAGCTTTGTGGGTGTTTACAAGGAGCTCCTCCCTGGTGTGCGGGGCATCATGGGAGAAGGTAGGAAGGTGAGTGTTTGAAATGTAACAAGTGGGCGATGGAAGGTTAAGTGTTGTTCCTAGCCATCAAGCTGCAGGGCTGAAAGAGAACCTGGTGTATTGTATCCACATGGAGTATAATTACAACTCAGGGGGACCCCACTGAAGCTAGTTTGAATGTGACCTGAACTCGTTCTAAAGCTGACCTGCAAAGAAGAGCAGTGGAGGTATGCACCCCTCTATGGGGCATAAAGCAGATCAATATATTTTAAAACAACAGAAATGTTTTTTTTTCTTTTTCTTTTGTTTTAAATTAAACATTCGGATTTTATCTGTACTTTATAGCCACCTGGATACCTATTGGAATTATAGCAGTACCAGAGAGTGAAATCTGGCTAATAGAGAGAGTGGGGGGCTTTTTAAATTCTGTTTGAAACTCTTTGGTTGGTGTTTGGTTTTGCTCACACATGTTTAACTCAAATGCTTAATAAACTCTCAGAAGAAAGAACGTCTTGGTTAAAGATTCAACAACATCACTTCCTCCTGTAAGGTGTAAAAAAAAATCCCCAGTATTCACACAGGATCCCTTACAAGTTCTCCAACTTAATGAGACAAAACCAGACTTGATGCTCCTAATCTCTCCAAAACACAAAAGTAAGGGGGAGGGACCCCTTTCACTCCTCTTTCTACGCAACAAAGAAGCAAAAAGAGACAGAAACCCATTTTAAAAAGCCTTTGCGGGTCACCAGCAAAAAAGCTTATTGGTCTTACTTGGTATTATATGTATTATCGTGTGTTCCATTCGCAAGATCCACACGCCAATCTTATGTGCAGGGAAGGGGAACGTGCCAGATATTTCTATCTTTCTTTGCCGTCCAAAGCAAAACGCAACTATTCCGTTTACATCCTTCTGCCAGTTCCCAACAGCCCCGGCCAGCGTGTGCTCGCGAAAGGCCACGGTGCGGTACATGCTCAGCATTCCTGTGTGCGAGACAGACCTCCCTCCAGAATGCAGCTACGTGAAGGCAGCAATCGCACAAGCCGGAGGAGATGGCTGTGTTATGCAACTCACACGGAAGTTCCCTTTGCTATTCATGGAGCAGGTTGCATAAGTCAGGAGAAACACGGCTTCAACCGGTGGATCAACAATTTTGCCTGTCTCCAGCTATTGACCGTGGCTAGCGGCTGCATGTTATTAGAATCTACAACCACCCCAAGCTCTGCCCTTTGGCATTAGACAGAGACCAGTTTGCTGCTTATCCTGCATAACTCTGCTATGATGAGCTTAAGTCTGTGGCTACACCCTTGGTAGGAGAACCATTACAGCTTGTAAGGGATAAGAAAGTAGCAGAGGACTCTTTGCCGTCTGATCGTTATAGCTCAAAGCTGATTCAATGTGTGAAATCCTGGCCCTATAGAAGTCCAGGGCAAAACTCCCATAGATTTCAACTGGGCCAAGTTTTCATGCAATCGGTTTAAGAACTTTGGTGCTAGGTGCATTAGAGTTTGACCTTTCCAGTGGATTGGATTAGACCGGGGAGGGGGCGTTCTCCAGCTTTTTTGAATCACACACCCCAACCTTTCTTTTTTTTAACATGGCGCTCCCCCCCTTCCCCCTACAAAATGGTACTTTCCAATGTAATCTCGATGGAACTGGGGCCATTAATACGTTGACTCCCGTCAAGGGGATTTTCTACTCTCCATAATCAGTCTTTCCCTCCTGCTTTCTAATTGTGTGTAGGCAAGGAAACCTTTGGAAAGCACCTCCATTAACATCTGCACAGTTTGCAGGGCAGTCTTTCTCAGTTCCAGCACTGAAGTGTGCTACTGGGTACTGTGACCCCGTGCGCGAGGTCGCAACCCATTCATTCAAATTTGGCCCAGCTGCCCCTCCATTATGACAAAAGAGGAGACTGGGCCAAATTTGAGTGGCGTCGCAACCCTGTGAGCGAGCAAGAAGGTTTGCCACACGCCCCCTAGAAAGTTTGAGGCGCCCTTCCCGGTGGAGAGCCAATGGATTAGACCGACAAATGAAAGGACGTTTTAGATTTTCATTGACTTCCGATGTGAACACTGATCCTACTGTTGTAAATTTCTATCCTATTGTGACGCTGGCAGACCAGGTGCCAGCTCGTGCCATGGGCCTCGACTGAACACTGACAAATACATAACTGGACCCAGTCTGGCTCATCGGTGTGTTAGTGTCATTAAAATCAGTATTAGAGTTCTAAGAATGTGTTTAGTGATTAGACTTTATAGAATTCTTGTACGTTGCTGCCTGCATTAAACTGGTTTATAAGAGCTGTATCCGATGTTATAAGGTATATTTAAGTGTTTGCCCTGGAACTGTACATCACCCTGCAGGAGAGAAGCATTCCCAAGTGTGAAATACTAGTTTGTCACAGACATTATCTCCCACCCAACAAAAGAAGGCCCATCAACACCAGACAAACCATTGTGGAACATCAGAGGACAAAAGGCTTTGTTGCTTGCTCTCCCCCATTCACCTCCATGAAGAGGAGACATGCAACTGAATTCCTCCCAACAGCTGAACTTGCAACTTGAAGCAGAAGCGGGGGAAGGAATAAAAGGCCCTAACAAGGAGAAACTATCTTTTATGCTGCTTGGACTCTGAGGGGCAAGAATTACCAAGCATAAGCAAAAGATCCCCAGTGCTTGGCCTGGGTTAGTCCTAAAGGACATATAGAACTTGCTTATTATCGAAGTTTCTATTACTTTTTGAAACTTAAGACTGGAACTCATTTGTGTGTGCATGTGTTTACCTGCTTTAACCTTGTAAATAACTCTCTTATTTCCTTTTCCTAGTTATACATCTGCAGATAGTTTATTATAGGATTGGCTACAAGCATTGTCTTGGTGTGAGATCTAAGGTGCAATTGACCTAGGGTAAGTGACTAATCCTTTGGGGCTGGGAGTACCCTGAATATTGCTGTGATCTTTGGTGTATAAGGTCCATCTATCACAAAGGCAAGCTTACCTGGGTGGAAAGACAGATCAGAGTATCCAAGGGGACTGTCTGACTCCATGTTATGGCTGTTATAATGCTTGAGTTTACAATTGATAAGTGGTTGGTGAGATCTAAGTAGAGCCAATTTGGGGTTTGTGCCCTGCTTCTTCGCAGTCTGCCCAGAGGTTGGCACTCATGTTCTTGAGCCACTGCAGGACAGCTAGACGCCTATGAATTAAAAGTTGATTATATCTAGTGGATTAATTTTTATAAGGATTGAAGAGAACACGATTGAGGAGGGTTTTAGTTTATCAACAGGAAGTGTCCTCTTTTATACCAAACTGCTTCACAGGCAATCAGCGTCTATCTCATGATAGGTTTCAGAGTAACAGCCTTGTTAGTCTGTATTTGCAAAAAGAAAAGGAGGACTTGTGGCACCTTAGAGACTAACCAATTTATCTGAGCATAAGCTTTCGTGAGCTACAGCTCACTTCATCGGATGCATACTGTGGAAAATACAGAAGATGTTTTTATACACACAAACCATGAAAAAATCTCATGATATAGACGGATAATAGCCCTGATCAAAGCACGGCGTCATTCCAGCTTTATGCCCATGTTTCCAATGAAATCAGTGGCATTCCACCAGCGTAAAACTGGAGTAACGCAATGGTGAGTCATATTCAACATACGTCATTACCAAACTTACAACTGCTCTAGTTCTCCTGCACATCTGTCTGTCTTATATATTTCTTATGGTGACATCAGGGTCATTTATTAGAGCCAAGACGATATTGAAAATCTAGGACAGGGGTGTGATCTTTCCAGCGGAATCTCAGGGAGTTAAGAGATGTGGGGTCATTCTCAGCAGATGACCTTCAGCTCTGAAACCTGCTTTGCATCTGGGCTGTTAGAATCAGAGTTCAGTGAACTTCAGCATAAGGCATATTCATGTGGCCAGGCTTCTGATTTACTTTCGTACGACGAAGGAATGAGCGGCTCTGTCTGGTTTTATTGATGCGAGACTCTCAGATTCCTCACTCGTGACTGCCAGTACAAATTTCTAAACAAATATTTATTGTGTTGCTTGCTGGTTCCAAATGGCTCTTCGCACCCCCACCCCCTGCTCATAAGATCAGTCAATGGCTCTTCATAAATAAAGAATAATCTCGTGAGGGGACATAACTTGCTACGTTCTGTGCTATTGGGAGACGTCTGAGGACAAATGCACACTCGTGCTGAAGAGTAAAGGCAGTTAATCCCCCTGGGGTTTGCTTCAAAGTGCTCAGTATAAAAGAGTAAAGGCTTAAACCACTAAGCCATGCCTTCAAGGAGAAATTAAGGGCATTAAGAAAGGAAGTATCTGACTGCTACGATTCCCAGCTGGCTGCATATGGGATAACCACTCAGGCTGGACTAATACTAATCATATTTAACACTTCCATAGCAGTTGATATTTCCAAGGCATTGGGTCACCCTTATCACCACACCCCAGCGTCATTATCCCTGTTTTATACAAAGGAAAATCGAGGCACAGAGCCATTAAGTGTCTTGCTCAAGGTCACCCGAGGGTTCAGTTTAGCACATGTGCGGTGGAACGCTCTGACACTGATGCCATTTACACACAGAGAGAGAGAACTTCACCGTGGGACAGCGCTCGGAGCCCCAGCAAACAGGGCGCTGAGGAGCAGACTCTCCACCCTCCCTCCATAGTAGCCAGGGTCTATCTGGGCTGCAGCCACTACTACAGGGTGGTGGGGAGAGGAGCAAACACACTGGGGGCAGCGGGGGGGAGGAGCAGAATCTGCCTGCATAGGTCAGCCAGTCTTCAGTGTGTGTTACACAGCCCTCTGCCATGGCTTGAGCCACATAGGTTTATAAGTCTATTCCTGCTTCCAGAGGGAGGACTCAAGCCCGGATGCTCAAAGGTATTTAGGCACCTAACTCCCGTTCGGGAGCCAGGCCTCAGTCAATTGGACCAAGTAGGAGAAGCTCCTGTGTTTAATGCTAAAGGTCCTAGCTTGAGAGGCATCCTGGCATGTCTGTAGGACTGGAAAGTCCAGTCGAAAAGGGGACCCGACAATGTCCGGTCAGATCTACTGACCGGACATCCAATGTCCAGTTACTGCCGGCGGGGGAGGTGGGGAGGTGTCCATTCATCACCCGCCCCAGCCCCTACTCAGCCGGCGCCACCTCCTACCTGCACTGGGGAGCTGCAGCTCCCAGCCCCGGCTCTGCAGGTGAGTCCCTCCTGACCCGCAAGGGGGTGGGTGGGAGGGGAAAAGCAGCGAGTGATGGGAGGGAGGGGGAAAGAAGTACGGATGGGGGTGGGGCCTCAGAGAAGAGGCGGAGCAGGGGCGGGGCTTTGGGGGGACTAGGCAGAGCATGGGTGGGGCCTCCAGAGGGAAGAGGCGGGGTGGGGGAGATTCCGGCACCCCTGCTGAAGTGTCCGGTTGGCAACCTTATGCGTCTGCAGCCACCTACCAGGCTTGAGATTTGCTGTGAGTGGCAGAAGCTCGCTCTAGATGCCATTTGCAGAGTGGGGGGTTTTCAGTCCCCTGCATCGTTAGCATAGGGGCCAAATTCAAACCCAGTCAACTCCTTCAAGACTCACCTCTTTTGGGATGCCGTGGATAAACTGCAGCTGATAATGGCCCAGCAGGGGTGACTCAGATTATTGATAGCTCTTGTCTATTGATAGATTTGAAGGCCAGAAGGGACCATTGGGATCATCTGGTCTGACCGCCTGGATAACACAGGCCGGAGAACTTCCCCAAGATCATTCCTAGAGCATCACACCTTTCAGAAGAACATCCAATTTTGACTTTAAAATTGTCAGTTACAGAGACTCCACCATGACCCTTGGTGAAATGTGCCGATGGTTAATTACTCTCACCATTAAAAATCTACACCTTATTTCCAGTCTGTTTCTGTCTAGCGTCAACTTCCAGCCATTGGGTCATGTTAGGCCTTTCTTTGCTAGTCTGGAGAGCCCATTATTAAATGTTGGCTAGGCAGCAGTTCTGCAGAAAAGGACCTGGGGATTACAGTGGACGAGAAGCTGGATATGAGTCAGCAGTGTGCCCTTGTTGCCAAGAAGGCTAACGGCATATTGGGCTGCATGAGTAGGAGCACTGCCAGCAGATCGAGGGACGTGATCGTTCCCCTCTATTCGGCATTGGTGAGGCCACATCTGCAGTATTGCGTCCAGTTTTGGGCCCCTCACTACAGAAAGGATGTGGACAAATTGGAGAGAGTCCAACAGAGGGCAATGAAAATGATCAGGGGGCTGGGGCACATGATTTATGAGAAGAGGCTGAGAGAACTGGGCTTGTTTAGTCTACAGAAGAGAAGACTGAGAGGGGATTTGATAGCAGCCTTCAAGTACCTGAAAGGGGGTTCCAAAGAGGATGGAGCTCGGCTGTTCTTAGTGGTGGCAGATGACAGAACAAGGAGTAATGGTCTCAAGTTGCAGTCAGGGAGGTTTAGGCTGGATATTAGGAAACACTATTTCACTAGGAGGGTGGTGAAGCACTGGAATGGGTTACCTAGGGAGGTGGTGGAATCTCCATCCTTCGAGGTTTTTAAGGCCTGGCTTGACAAAGCCCTGGCTGGGATGATTTAGTTGGTGTTGGTCCTGCTTTGAGCCGGGGGTTGGACTAGATGACCTCCTGAGGTCTCTTCCAACCCTAATCGTCTATGATTTTATTTGTTCCCCACATAGGTAGTTATCGACTGTAATCAAAGCACTCCTGAACGTTCTCTTTGTTAAGCTAAACAGAGTGACCTCCTTCAATCTATCACTATAAGGGATGTTTTCTAATCCTTTAATCATTCTTGTGGCTCTTCTCTGAACCCTCTCCAGTTTATCAACATCCTTCTTGAATTGTGGACACCAAAACTGGACACAGTAACCCAGCAGGAGTCACACCAGTGCCAAATACAGATGTAAAATAACCTCTCTACTCCTACTTGAGTTTCCCCTGTTCATGCATCCAAGGATCATATTAGCACTTTTGGCAGCAGCTTCACACTGGGAGCTCATGTTCAGCTGATTATCCACTGTGACCCCTGAATCTTTTTCACAATCACTGCTTCCTCAGACAGAGTCCCCGTCAGGTAAGTATGACCTACATTTTTTGTTCCTAGATGTACACATTTACATTTAGCAGTATTAAACCAAACATTGTTTGCTTGCACCCACTCTACCAAGCTATCCAGATTGCTCTGTATCAGTGACCAGTCCTCTTCATTATTTACCATGCCCCCAATTTTTGTGTCATCTGCAAACTTTCTCAGTGATGGTTTTGGGTTTTCTTCCAGGTCATTGGTTAAAAAGTGTAGGGCCAAGAACCAATCCCTGAAGGACCCCAGTAGAAACACACCCACTCAAGGACGATTCCCCATTTACAGTTACATTTTGAGACCTATCAGTTAGCCAGTTTTTAATCCATGTAATGTGTGCTATGTTAAATTTATATCTTTCTAGCTTTTTAATCAAAACGTTGCGTGGTACCACGTTAAATGGCTTACAGACATCTATGTATATGACATCAACGCTGTTACCTTTATCAACCAAACATGATCTCATCAAAAAAGTATATCACGTCAGTTTGACAGGGTCTGTTTTCCCTAAACATATGTTGACGGAGGGTAATATAATTAATGCCAATCAACACAGGTTTGTGAAAAATAGATATTTTTACCCTCCTTTATTATTCTTTATTAAAGGAGTCCCATATCAGCCCCAGCTGACGTGGCTCATATCTGTTTTCAGTTTTGCAAAACTGGCCCTTTGAAAGCACCAGGTATATAGATCAATGGTTTGGACTTTCTTCTGTTTGCACATCAAGTCATGATCACTTGTACCCAAGCATCCATTAATTTTTAGTTCTGTGATCAGTTCCTCTTTATCTGTCCAGACGAGGTCTAATATCGATTTCTCCCTTGTTGGCTATTTTTTTGAGTTAGGAAATTGTCATCTCTAATGTTTAGAAATTCCGAGGATGGTTTAGCACTGGCAGCGGGAGACCTCCAGTGTATGTCACTCAAACTGAAGTCCCCCATGATCACACAGGTGTTTTTCCCCCTATACATTGTAGATAGATGCGCTAGGAGGGGGTCATCCTGTTCCCTGATGCGATTTGATGGTTTGTAGCAGATACCAACTAATACACAATCTTGTGCTTTATCTGTCAGGACATTGATCTGTAAGCATTCCAGATCATTTTCTTCTGAGTTATCAGTGACTCAGAAACAGGTAATTGCCATTTTTGACATAGAGTGCCGCTCCCCTTTCCGTTTTGCCAACTCCATCCTTCCTAAATAGGCTGTAACCATTGATTTTAACCATTCCAGCCGTGTGAATCATCCCCCCACGTTTCAGTATCACCAACTAGATCAAATTAATGCTCATAAATGAGCAATTCCGAAGCCTCTCGATTGTTACCAGCCTCCTAGCATTGGTGTAGAGGCAAGTCAAGAATTTCTTCTCTGTGTCCTTTGCTTCCTGGATTAATTTTGCTCTCACCAGCTCGATTTTGTGCTGAGTGCTCAGATCTTCCCTCTTTTTACCATCCCCTTTTGTTATCAGTTTAACCCCCTCCTGACTGCGTGAGCCAGCCGGTCGCTGAGGCTGTTCAGACCTTTCAAAAGCGAACCAACCTGCACGTGGTGCCTGCCGTGGGTCTACACAATCACATACTCCTAGCTCTGGTACTCTGGTCCTGGCTCCCTGTACTTTTGTTACACTCCCATGGTGCATCTTTAGGGTTGCCAACCTGCCCGGTTTCGCCTGAGGTAAGCACCTCCTGGCTGGAGCCCACACCCCTCACCCCCTCCTGCACCCCTGCCCCAGCCCTGAGCCCCCTCCTGCACCCAAACTCCCTCCCAAAGCCTTCACCCCTCAACCCCTCCCGCATCCCAACTGCCGCCCCAGTCCTGAGTCCCCTCCTGCATCCAAACTCCCTCCCAGAGCCTGCACCCCTGCCCCTTCCCACAACCCAACCCCCTGCCCCAGCCCTGAGCCCCCTCCCACACCCAAACTCCCTTCCAGAGCTTGCACCCTGCACCCCTCCTGCACCCCAACCCCCTGCCCCAGCCCTGAGCCCCCTCCTGCACCCAAACTCCCTCCCAGAGCCTTCACCCCTCAACCCCTCCCGCATCCCAACTGCCGCCCCAGTCCTGAGTCCCCTCCTGCATCCAAACTCCCTCCCAGAGCCTGCACCCCTGCCCCTTCCCACAACCCAACCCCCTGCCCCAGCCCTGAGCCCCCTCCCACACCCAAACTCCCTTCCAGAGAATGCACCCTGCACCCCTCCCACACCCCAACCCCCTGCCCCAGCTCTGAGCCCCGTCCTGCACCCAAACTCCCTCCCAGAGAATGCACCCCTTAACCCCTCCCACATCCCAACTGCCGCCCCAGCCCTGAGTCCCCTCCCACACCCAAACTCCCTTCCAGAGAATGCACCCTGCACCCCTCCTGCACCCGAACCCCCTGCCCCAGCCCTGAGCCCCCTCCTGCACCCAAACTCCCTCCCAGAGCCTTCACCCCTCAACCCCTCCCACACCCCAACCACCGCCCCAGCCCTGAGTCCCCTCCTGCACCCAAACTCCCTCCCAGTCTGCACCCCTCACCCCCTCCCACACCCCTACCCCCGCCCCAGCCCTGAGCCCCCTCCTGCACCCAAACTCCCTCCCAGAGCCTTCACCCCTCAACCCCTCCCACATCCCAACCGCTGCCCCAGTCCTGAGTCCCCTCCTGCATCCAAACTCCCTCCCAGTCTGCACCCCTGCCCCTTCCCACACCCCAACCCCCTGCCCCAGCTCTGAGCCCCCTCCCACACCCAAACTCCCTCCCAGAGCCTTCACCCCTCAACCCTTCCCACATCCCAACCACCGCCCCAACCCTGAGTCCCCTCCTGCACCCAAAATCCCTCCCAGTGTGCACCCCTCACCCCCTCCCACACCCCTACCCCCTGCCCCAGCCCTGAGCCCCCTCCCACACCCAAACTCCCTTCCAGAGAATGCACCCTGCACCCCTCCCACACCCCAACCCCCTGCCCCAGTTCTGAGCCCCGTCCTGCACCCAAACTCCTGCCCAGAGCCCTCACCCCCTCCCGCACCCCCTGCCCCAGCCCTGAGCCCTGAGGGGGCGGGGCAGGGGCAGGGCAAGGGTGTTCGGGTTTGTGCGATTAGACAGTTGGCAGCCCTACGCACCTTGTCTTATCCTAGCTCTTTGGGGCAGGGACTGCGTGTGTGCGCTGCACCCAGAGCAATGGGCCCCGATCCTGGAGAGTGCGTCTAGCAGCTACGGCTATATAAATCTTACCGAGTAATAATTTACACGTGGCTGCTCGTACACATCTTAGGACTCTTCAGCCTTAGGTCACAACGCCTGCGACAAACCTGGTGTAGTAACTGGACGGACAGAGTTACCCTCCTGGTGCCCTCCAGTGTCAAGAGTATGAGGAAGTTGGTGAGATGGCACAAGAATAACAAACGTTGATGGGAAGAGACGGACGGACTGAACGAGTCCGGACGAAAGGGCCGTGGGCGATAACTCAAGGACTGTGTGAAGATCGTGCTTCGTAAATGAGAACGGACTGCGATCGGCGAACCAAACTTGGTGTGTGGGAACCTAGAACTAATTGGTGGACAAATTAATAAGGGGGTGGGGCTGTTCCACCTTAAAGGAGGAGACTTCACCATCATGGCTGCCACCCCCACCATCCCCTGGGACCCTGGGCCTTCCCCATCCTCATAGGCGCCGACTCCATGGGTGCTCCAGCCCCGGAGCACCCACGGGGAAAAAACGGTGGGTGCTAAGCACCCACCGGCCGCCCCCGCTCTCAGCTCCCTCCCCGCGCCACCCGCCCACCACGATCAGCTGTTTCATGGCATTCCGGAGGTTCTGGGGGGAAGGGGGAGGTGTGAGGATGCGGCTTGCTTGGGGAGGGGGCATAATGGGGCGGGAAGAGGCAGGACGGGGTGGAGCGGGGGCAGGAAGAGGTGGGACAGGGGTGGAGCAAGGGCAGGAAGAGGCGGGGTGGGGGTGGAGCAGAGGCGGGGCGGGGTGGAGGGGGGGCAGGAAGAGGCGGGTGGGGGTGGAGCAGGGGCGGGAAGAGGCGGGGCAGGATGGAGCTGGGACGGGAAGATGCAGGGCGGGGTGGAGCGGGGGCAGGAAGAGGCGGTGGGATGGGGTGGAGCGGGGGCAGGAAGAGGCAGGACGGGGTGGAGCGGGGGCAGGAAGAGGCAGGGCGAAGTGGAGCGGGGGTGGGAAGAGGCGGGGCGAAGTGGAGCGGGGGTGGGAAGAGGCAGGGCGAAGTGGAGCGGGGGTGGGAAGAGGCGGTGGGATGGGGTGGAGCAGAGATGGGAAGAGGCGGGGCGGGGTGGAGCTGGGACGGGAAGAGGCAGGGTGGGGTGGAGCGGGGGCAGGAAGAGGTTTGCCGGGGTGGAGCGGGGGCGGGAAGATGCAGGGCGGG
Source organism: Chelonia mydas (assembly GCF_015237465.2). Lineage (NCBI taxonomy): Eukaryota > Metazoa > Chordata > Testudines > Cheloniidae > Chelonia > Chelonia mydas. The sequence continues at coordinate 341,520,749 of NC_057849.1, forward strand.
GCGGAGCTGAGACGGGAAGAGGTGGGTGGGGGCGGAGCTGAGACGGGAAGAGGCGGGTGGGGGCGGAGCTGAGACGGGACGAGGCGGGTGGGGGCGGAGCTGAGACGGGAAGAGGCGGGTGGGGGCGGAGCTGAGACGGGACGAGGCGGGTGGGGGCGGAGCTGAGATGGGAAGAGGCGGGTGGGGGCGGAGCTGAGACGGGAAGAGGCGGGTGGGGGCGGAGCTGAGACGGGACGAGGCGGGTGGGGGCGGAGCTGAGACGGGAAGAGGCGGGTGGGGGCGGAGCTGAGACGGGAAGAGGTGGGTGGGGGCGGAGCTGAGACGGGACGAGGCGGGTGGGGGCGGAGCTGAGATGGGAAGAGGCGGGTGGGGGCGGAGCTGAGACGGGACGAGGCGGGTGGGGGCGGAGCTGAGACGGGACGAGGCGGGTGGGGGCGGAGCTGAGACGGGAAGAGGCGGGTGGGGGCGGAGCTGAGACGGGACGAGGCGGGTGGAGGCGGAGCTGAGATGGGAAGAGGCGGGTGGGGGCGGAGCTGAGACGGGACGAGGCGGGTGGGGGCGGAGCTGAGATGGGACGAGGCGGGTGGGGGCGGAGCTGAGACGGGAAGAGGCGGGTGGGGGCGGAGCTGAGACGGGACGAGGCGGGTGGGGGCGGAGCTGAGACGGGAAGAGGCGGGTGGGGGCGGAGCTGACACGGGACGAGGTGGGTGGGGGCGGAGCTGAGACGGGACGAGGCGGGATGGGGGCGGAGCTGAGACGGGAAGAGGCGGGTGGGGGCGGAGCTGAGATGGGAAGAGGCGGGGCGGGTGGAGCGGGGGTGGGGCCTGGGGCAGAGCCAGGGTTGAGCACCCCTCGGCACTTTGGAAAGTCAGCCCCTGTGATCATCCTGATCCTGAGAGACGTCCTGACCAGACCAGGCCAGCGAGAGGGACCTAGATGGCATCACCGCCTCTGCCGGCTCAGCTGGATCCCAGCCGCCACCGGGGATGAAACAGGATCGGGTTTAACAGCAGCAGCAGCCCCAGCCTCTCTCAGCTAATCACATCTCTTCTCCCCAAAAGCTCGGTTATCACCAGCTCTGATTCCACCTAGGAGGCTGTCAGACAGGGGAACGTTTCCCTCTAAAACTCTCTCCAGCTAGAGGGACCGGGAGCAAGGGCTGTCATTAAAGTAAAAGCCTTTCTACTGAACTTTGCAAACACTGTAACTGCTTTTCCTTCTTTTCTTAATCTTTAATAACAGTGAAAAGGATTGTTAATGGCGTGTTTGCCACGGGGCTAAGCAGGCTCAAGTCTCTGTACATGAAACCGTGTTAAAAACTGTTTAATGCTGGGTCATGTTAACACTTTTGGCCCATTTCTTCCAGCTAAATGAATACATCAGTGCATGTCTCAGCTCTCTGGGGCAAGGGCCATTTGTTGGTCCTTGTTTGTACAGCACCTAGCACAAGGAGGTCCTGGGCCATGACTGGGGCTCCTAAGCATTACTGCCAAACAAATACTCTAGAAGGGGAAACCGAGGCACGGACCGGTTAAGAGCCTTGCCCAGGATCCAGCGGCAGAACAGGGGACAGGATTCACATCTCCTACCGTACAGTGTCCACAAGTCTACCTATCCACCTGTCCACAAGTCTATCCTCTCTGCGTATCCAGGCCTGATGGGAGCTTTGGAAGCCTTGCCGGTTTTACTTTCGGCCAGCCCGAGAAGTGCGGGGGAGAGATCGCCCCGGGACAGCGCCACGCTGCTTGCGGTTGTTATTCTTTGCCAACTGGGTTAACAGGATTACGCTGCAGGAAAGGTGCTGCAGCCTGCAGAGAACAATGCTGGGCCGGCTACAGGGGATGGAGTAGCAGGTCTTTCCCACGTTCCGCCTCTTGCTGATTGCAGCCTCTCTATGGATCCATAACACTTTCTTAGGTTTGAAAGCAGCTGGCACCGCAGCCCGGGGCACTCTGCAGGTGGCAGATAGGGACTGAGTCCAGGCCTTTCCCACACGCAGGCCTGGCGGGAGGACAAGAGGGAAACAATCACAGGGCCAGTGGGGGAAGCCCCTGCAGGTTGGAGGCTGGTTGCTCTGTTGTGTTGTGAAAACCCTACATAGCTGTAAAGGTCATTGAAGATAGGATCAAAGCTGCCGGCATTTACATGGTAAAGAGCTTTATCGCTGTACAGCGCTATGGAAACGCAGCCTCTTCTGGGGTGGAGGACAGCTGCCAACTGGCACAGGGCACACAGCCAAGGAAGGGTAGATACTTCTGGCTAAAGACCAGCCCAAAGCCCATCTCAGCACCAGAGGAGCTTTAATATCCTTGCAGAGTAAATGGGATCTCAGTCCTTATGGCCTTATCCCATCAGCCCATGCCCAGTAAACTGCATGGAGCTTGATAGGCCAGATCCCTGGGTTCTCCCAAAGGGCCGACTCTTGCTCCTATTGAAGTCAATGGCAAAGCTTCCATTTGGTTTCAATGGGAACAGGATACGGCCCAAAATGGCCAGAGAGCAAGTCACACGGTGGGGTGCAAAGCTGGCATAAAGCTCCCATTTGCACAGGTCCTGCTCTCTGCTTTTCTTCCACCACGTACTACATTAGAGCAGCCTCAGGGCTGCTCTAAGTTATGCCAGCTTGTATAATGGCATACAATGGGCTCGAAACCTAGCTTGGAACAGGGATAACTTCAGCGCTGTACTGACCATGCCCCCTTCCCCCCATGGTGCTGGTAGCAAGGCGTGCGTGGAGTACATGAGGGTGTGTGCCCATTGTACACCATGCTGGGTCGCTCTCACATTAGAATTCAATCAATTCCCTGCCATGGCAAGAACCTTGGGCACTGGTGGCACCTGGCTCTCTGGTCTCTGCCTGTGGCTCACAATAGTTTGCTCTCCTGAGGGCTGTAATAATTTGGACTAATTCTGGTCGTTGGCTTGGTGTGCAGGTGCTGGGTGGGGCTGGCGGCCTGTGACACACAGACCCCTTCTCCTCCTGCTGAGTGGAGTGCACTCCCATAGGATACAAATCAAAGCTGCCTGGACGGTTATTAGCTGGGGCGCCGAGTCGGTGGGAGGGCACAATGTCAGCCTACAACTATGCACCTTGCAGTTCACCTGAAACACAAGCCCGCTGGAGAACCAGCTCTGACGTCAGCTCCCCAGCACACACGCTCCCTGCATGCAAGGCACCGGCCAGCCAGGCATCGGATCAACAAGGAACTTGATCCTCAGTGGTTTGAGCATTGGCCTGCTAAACCCAGGGTTGCGAGTTCAATCCTTGAGGGGGCCATTTAGGGATCTGGGGCAAAAATTGGGGATTGGTCCTGCTTTGAGCAGGGGGTTGGACAAGGTGACCTCCTGAGTCCCTTCCAACCCTGATATTCTATTCTATGATTCTCAGACAGGGAGTCTCAGCCGGCCTGCCCATGGCTGGCAGTACAAGGGACGGCTCCTCCCGTACAGACGCAGAAGAATGAAACTTAGCTCTGCACACCAGCCCCTTTTTTAAGCTATTACATCGCTGACTGGCATGAATTCCTCAGCATTCGCTATCATTCTATACCTGGATGCACAGGTACAGATGTAAACCCACAGTATCCTGCCTCCGGCCCTCAGCCAGTAGCTGATGCTTCAGAAGATGCAGTAAAACCCACATAAAGGGCCTTGAGGAGTGCTGAGTTCTTGAATCCTGAGAAACTGCAATGTCCCATGACTTCCATGGGAGCTCAGAGGGGTGATGCCCTTAAAGTGTAGCCCACACATGAGCCTGTTAATCTGGAGACCTGGGTTCCAGGCCCCACCTTGCTGCTGGGGACTCTGGCCAAGCTTCAGTTTCCCACTCCGTAAGATGAGGCTGGTGACACTGACCTCCTTTGTTATTATTACTAATGTGTCGTACTACACCAGGAGGGACAACATTTTCCTCCCAAGCAATGACTTTCTTATTTCCTCCTGACCCGAGTGAGTCCCTGAAGCATGACGACTGATAAGATTTATAACCTTGTCAGAGCCATCCTAACTCCAGAGGCTCGTCTCTCTTGTTCAAGTCGAGTCAGCTCTTCCCCTGGGGCAAAGTCCACGGAGCTAGGCTCATATACACCAGCGGAGGAGCTGACCCAGGAGTGCCTACTTTTGAATCTCACTCGATAGCTACAATCACCCAACCCCCGCTATTTGCAGTACCAACAAATCCTTTCGTTGCCTTGGCTGCGAAGCGCTGGATCCCGCAAACCACCCCCCTGCATCTGCTGTGCCCATTTGTGGCTTCCCGCTCTAGATGTTGACACCCGCCCTTCCCCATTCCTGCTGCTTTACAGTATTATTAACATTCCTCGCTGCTACATCCCCCGTCACAAAGTCCACGGACTCAGCCTTTGCCTATTTGCTTGTGGGCACGCGTACCGACTCATGCACCAGCCCTTGCCTTCCCGCTCAAGACTTTGACGAGCTGCAGCAAAGTGAGGGCGGTAGGCCAGCTAGATTGTGCGGCACTGTTTGCATTGTGCTCTGTTTGCTCCCACACGTCAGGGGAAATACCACGTGCCGCTCAGAGATGTGCCCCCGATCCCGTGTCTCAGCTCGCCGATGCGTGTACCCAAAACTGGCATCATAGGTGCTGCTGCATCCCCTGGCTTGACGTGGTTTCCATCGTATCCAGGGTTTACAGTTTGGTCCAATGGCTCTCCGCACCCCCCTATACAAATTGTCCCAGCATCCGTGGCTGGGATTTTTGGTACCTTTCCAAAACTTCAGGCACTTGTCCAGTGTTAAAAGAGGACGTTTCCCAGCAACGGCCCTGCAGCACTTCCCTGCCCCTCCGATCCGTGCTACGCAGCTGCACGGGTGCTACCCCCACCCACAGGAGCAAGGTCTAGACTCTGCCACCTCACCCAGCTAGGGGAGTTCTGCCAGGGCAGGGACGGTGCTGCCCTTTGCTACTGATGCAGACCAGCAACAAATGACTACCATGCAGCAGCAGCCAAGAGAGCACCAGAGAAGGCACAACCCCTTCCTTGCACTGTCCATGGGGTGCAGCGCTGACCCCCGTTACGATCAGCCTTTCAGATGACTCGCAGAGTAAAGCGCGGCTCACGAGGAGTATGAGGAGCAGAATTGGGCCCATTAATCCCTCAGCAGCAGTGATATCTGTTCCATCCAGTCGGGGCCAGCGGCGTGCACACGTGGGCACGCTGGCAAACACGCCCCATGCGTTACACCTCAGGCCCATATCACTTTCCCTGCTCTCAACACGCCCATGTACGGGGAAGTACAGCTGCCAGAAATACTCCGCCCTCTGGAATAATGGAGCATGTACAGAAAGGGTCCCTGGAGGTCTGAAGGGCCTGTGAATTACGCGGTGTCTCGGCTCTTTGCCAAAACGGACAGAGGCGGCTACTGTATAAAAGAGCCCCAGGAGCTGCCTTTATTAGTAACGGGAGATGGATTGCATGGGCAAGGTGTGGGCCTGGAGTGGGGGTCTGGCATCCCCAGTGGGTTTTTTGTCGGGGGGGATGTTTGGATCTAGGGACGTGGTCTGGCCCACTACAGCTCCAGGAGCTAGCTGGAAAGTTAAGATGATCCCAAAGTTGAGGGGTCCTTGAGTCTGGGGGTTTCATCCGGGATCCTCATGACTAAAACCAGCAGTAACTTTCGCCTTCCCTAGCACCTTTCACCTGAGGCTCTTCACAAGCCCTAGCTGGCATGGGGGGGAGTCATTCAGCACTTGGCAGAAGGCGCTCAGCAGCATGCAAGATTGGGCCCTTCACCGCTATGCATGGGATCCCAGCACTGAAAGCACCCCAAGGATGAGCAGGGTGGGCTAGAGGAATGCGCAGTGGGGCTGGGAGCCAGGCAAACCTGAGGTCTAGGCCTGCCTCTGCTACTGATCAGCTCTAGGGCAAGTTGTTCTGCCTTTCCGTCTCAGTTTTCCAGCCATAAACGCTCTATTTCAAATGCTTAAGAATTCCCATCATGGTCTGTGACCTACAAATTAAACCGCAAGGGTGTGAAATGTCCGGAGAGGATCCCTGCAGGAGAACACGCACCCCCCCCCCCACCACCACCACCACCACCACCACCACCCCCAGGTTTCATGCTGGGACAGGACTTTGGGAGTTTAGGCAGTGCTGGTGAATGGACACTCGTGTGCCATGCCCACGATCGAGTCAGCAAAGCAAACTAGCTCCAGGCCCGCGGGCTACCTCCCCCGCTCCTCCTGGAGTGAGGGCACCGACATGCTACCATCGCTTTCTGCCTTCTCTCAGCTCTGATGAGGCCACAGTGTGTGACTCAGAGGTTCATTTGGCTTTTGGCGAATAGCCAGACTTTTGTTTCCATTTCCCCTGTGAGGAGAGAGAAAGAGCCTGACAGAACTCCCCCCGCTTCCTGCATGTTCTTAGAGACCTGAACATTTTTAACGGAGACTTTCTTTCCCTTCTTGGCAGAGACCAGCTCTGTTTCCTGCTCCTTCCTAGCTCTGCCGTGCTGCTGTTTTCCGACGATGGGCGACTGGGTCTAGCTGGTGTGTGCGGTGGAATCCAGAGAAACACACACAGAAAGGGCTTTATTCTCACTTTACAGTGGGGCCTTGTTGGTGTAGATTTTTCATGAGGGCTCTACACCAGCCAGCCCTGCTCCTAAAATCTGGCATAGAGAGCAGATTGGGGCAGGGGGTTGGAGGGGGAAATGGAGTACACTGCTCTATGGCTATTCTGTGCTTCCCAAGGGCCATGGGAAATGGAGGGCAAATCAGAGCCATCCTGAGGCAGCTCTAATTTATACCAGGGGCCATGTGGGGCTCTGCACATCCCCAGAATAGGGGAAGCATCTTTGACTCTCCACGGCCGTGTCCCAAGTGCTGGAAGGAAGGAGCCGAGGCCCAGATAGCTTTGCCAGAGACGTCCGTGGCCTGGGCTCTTGAGATAACATTTATTCACTCAATGTGTTGCTTTTCTTGGCCAGGAGCTGAGGACAATCATCCAGAGCAGGCCAGGAAATTATAAATGAGATGAAAAGCTCGAAAGGCGTGGCACGCCCATTAGCGCTTCTGTACAGAAGAGCAGGTGACTAGGTCAGAACAAGCAAGCAGCCCTTCCCAAACCTGTCCGGCCCTGATTAACAGCAGCCCACAAAGAGCCAGGGGGAGCACGGCCTCTGGAGAAGGCTGAATACAGGAAAATGTATATAGGGGAAAAAAAGATCCATCCCCCTCCACACCCATTTCCTCTATTTGTTAACAAAGGGATGGGGCAGGGTCTAGTGGTTACAACACAGAACTGGTCATCCAGAGAACTGGGCTGTTTTCCCAGCCTGGCTCCCCATTAAACCCAGGCCCAGGGGCTGAGCACCCACAGTCTCCAGTCTAGTCCCTAAGAGCTGCAGGCCATCCCTGTGCAGTCCCAAGCAGAGACCTGAACTGCTCCCTGCCTCAGTCTCCCCACCTGTAAAATAGGGATAACCAGGGGTGAGCTGGAGCCAGTTCGCACCGGTTCGCTAGAACCGGTTGTTAAATTTAGAAGCCCTTTTAGAACCGGTTGTTCCGCGAGGGAGAACCGATTCTAAAAGGGCTTCTAAATTTAACCGGCCAAGGGTGGTGCCTTAGGCGCCGACTCCATGGGGGCACCCACCGGCAGCTCCCCGCCCCGCGGCTGGCCCCAGATCACCTCACCTCCGCTCCGCCTCCTCCCCTGAATGGGGGGGGGGGCACGAGGAGGGCCACCCACGCCGCAGCAGGTAACCCGGGGCGGGGGGGGCACGCAGAGAAACCGCTCCCCGCCCCAGCTCACCTCCGCCACCCATGACCTGAGCGCGAAGCCGCCGCCTGCTTCTCTGCCCTCCCCGGCTTCCCACCGAACAGCTGATTCGTGGGGAGCCGGGGGGCGGGGGGGGCGGAGAGCCAGGCCGGGGCAGCGCGTTCAGGGGAGGAGGCGGTGGCGGAGCGGAGGTGAGCTGGGGCCAGCCGCAGGGCGGGGAGCTGCCGGTGGGGGCTCTGCACCCACCAAATTTTCCCCGTGGGTGCTCCAGCCCCAAGGACCCAAGGAGTCGGCGCCTAAGGTGCCACTTTTGATGGGATCAGTGGGGGGAGGGGGAGCGGCCACTCCCCCTCCCCCTAGCTACGCTCCCCCCCCCAGGAGCCAGAGAGACCTGCCGGAGAGACCTTCCTGGGAGCTGCCCCAGGTAAGCACCACCGGGACTCCCCACCTCGCCCCCCGGCAGGTCCCTCTGGCTCTTAAGGGTGGGGTGGGCACCCACTACCGTGGCCCACAAGACCCTCCTGCCCGGTTCTGGGGGCAGTCGGGGGACAGGGGAGGGGGGTGGATGGGGCAGGGGTCCTGGGGGTGGGGCATCAAGGAACGCGGGGGGTTGGATGGGGCAGGAGTCCCGGGGGGCGGTGGTGGGCAACAACCCCCTCGTGGGGTGAGGCGGGAACCCGTTGTTAAGATTTTGGCCGCTCATCACTGGGGATAACACAACTTACTCTCACTGGATAATTGTGAGGATTAACCCCTTAGAGCGACTTTGAAGTCCTGTGCGGGTTCAAAGCTTTATTTCTGGGAACAAGGGGAGGAGAAAGGTCTAAGAAGATTGACAGTTGGATACGCTACTCCTCACGGCTTGTTCCCGAATTATTCTGGAGGCCCATAGACACCGTTCCTCCTGCTAAACCTGCATGTGCGGTCTCTAGCCCAGAGCTGGCTGCATTTCAGTGACGAGTCCGGGTAACGAATGTGTTATGTTTCAGAGTAACAGCCGTGTTAGTCTGTATTCGCAAGAAGAAAAGGAGGACTTGTGGCACCTTAGAGACTAACCAATTTATTTGAGCATAAGCTTTCGTGAGCTACAGCTCACTTCATCGCTATAGCCTCAGCGCATTCCTCACCTAAACAGTGAATCCTCAACGACTGTTGCTCACTCTAGGGGCGAAACCATCCAACCCCTCTCAGGCCTGGTCCACATTACAGAGTTAGGTGGATGCAAGGCAGCTTACATCGCCCTAACTAGGGAAGTGTCTACACTAAAAATTCGCTCCCGCCGACGTAACTCGCCTGCTACGCCGACTTCACTCCCCCTCCGTGAGAGGCGTAGCGTCAGGGTCAGTGGTGGATTAATGATTTTGCCGCCCCTAGGCCCAGAAATAATTGCTGCTCCCCCCCCCTCAAAAAGCTCACCTCCGCTCCTCCTCCGCCTCCTCCCCTGAGCGCGCCGCCGGGTCCTGCTTCTCCCAGCTCCCTGCCAGCGCTTGTGCGGGAAACAGCTTTGTGAAGCAGGGGGGAAAGGGGGGAACCGGCGCGCTCAGGAGAGGAGGCGGGGCCGGGGCAGGGATTTGGGGAAGGGGACTAATAGGGGCAGGGAGGGGGTAGGGAAGCGGTGGAGTTGGGGCGGGGCCGGGGGCAGGGCGGGCAAACCGGCACCGGGGGAAGCAGCCGCCTCCGGCTGCTATTATAAATTTGCCGCCCCTGCAAATTTGCTGCCCTAGGCCTAGGCCTTGTCAGCCTAGACAGCACGTTGCCTACACCGACTGCTGCTGGCTTTCCGAAGCCATCCCACAATGCCCCACGCTGACGCACCGCCGACACAAGGAGCAGAGCGTCGACACGCACAGGCGATGTAATTATGGCGGCGGCTGCATGCCGACCTAAGTGAAGTCGGCTTCGTTTTGTAGTGTAGACATGGCGTCAGCCACCTAACGCACAAAATGTGGGAAGGGGAGGGGAAAATACACTCCCCAGCTAGAGCCCGAGCTTGGCGTGGGAGAGCCAGACGACAAGGCCGAATGCTGGGCCGAAACGTTTTTGGCTCGCACTGCGCGCCGCAGGCCAGCGAATCTTCAGCTCTCGACCCAGCATGTGTCCTGTTCAATAGCTCAGACGTGGGCCCTATGCCAGGCATTGCAACGGAGCCTAAGGAGAAAGGTCTGAGAAGGCCTTCGGTCTGAGAAGGTGCCACATTATTACAGCTGTTCTGCCCTGCAGCTGGTGCAAGACATGGGATTTTAGAGCCCCCTCAGCTTGCTATTCTGCACCATGTCACTGGTGGAAATCGCCGAGCCTTTGGCTGGATCAGATAACTCCCTGATGGAACAAACTGGCCAAACCTGGCTGGGGTCCACTAAGCCCACACAGAGGCGAGCACGTCGATTCAGGGTGGAGTTCATGTGCATGGAGTTCCAGGTCCTGAAGTTCTTAGAGAGGACCAAGCCATGGTGTATGTGGGCTTAACCAAGTCAAGCATTGCCACATAGATCGTTGGCATGCTGAACTGCCTGGCCGGTGGGTCGGACAGACAGCCAACCCAGAGTGGATGAAAGCTCTGGATCCCTGTTCTGCACTCACAGGCCGCTCTTCACGGCGTTCGCCTGGCACTTTCTGCAGCACGGGGTACGTGTGACGGAGTCCGTGAGTTCACTTCTTATCAGCACCGCCAGCACTCATGATCAGTTATTGGCGGGGGAGAGAGTCAAGGTAGCTGCTGCAGCAACAGGGTCAGCCTGGGGTTCATATTCAGGACAGCAAGCAGGCGGGGCCATTTCAGATCCATTGAGTCCCTCTGGAGAGGAAAACGCTGTCAGTGATCAGTCTGTTCGGAGACTATACAGTTCTAAGCAAAGTATACCTGTCCCCACTTACGTAGGTGTGGGCCTCCCAGTTATGGGCCCTGCCTAAGTACAATAAAAGGAACTGGGATTTCATAGAAATTTGAGGTGTATTGAACCTATCTGCCTGTCCGTCAGAGTTCAAGCAGCCAACAAGATGCAATTTCTTCTCGTCAGGGCTATTTATTCCCTTTCCCCAGAGTTCAAGATGATGGGACGAATTCTCATGCACGTCTCCTCTTCATGGGTGTGGGAGGAGACATCAACAAAGTTCAGCTATGGTTTGTCTGGTGTCTATGGGCCTTCTTTAGTGGGGCAGGAGACAATATCTCCTGTGGCAACCTAGTATTTCCCACTCGCTAATGCTTCTCTCCTGACTGCGGGAGTTTACCGGTTCAGAGCAAACGCTTTTACAGTCACAGAGTAAACACTTAAATATTACTTTATAACATGCGCTACAATTATTATCAGTGAGATTAATGCAGGCAGAAACATACGAACATTTCAGAGTCTAAACACTAAATACATTCTTATAAGACTAATGCCTATTTTGAGCAAAACTAACATGCAGGTGACCTGGTCTGGGCTACAGCTATGAGGTTGTCAGTTCTTAGCTAATGCCCACATTAATGCCAGCATCACACACTGAGCTTAGCATAAAGCCAGGGCTGGAGTTCCAGGGGACAGTCTCTGCTTTGTTTGCTTGTTGTTCAAGAATCCTGGTTGGGGAACATTTACTGCAGATTTCCAAGGCGTTACAAACACAAGCAAGAGCTGTCTGTGTTTTCATTAGACCGCCGTTAACGTCCTTGATGGACATGTTCTTTTGGCCTTATCTTTGTGGACCTGAGAAAGCACAGCACCCCCTGCATAGCCTGAAGTGTGTGTGTTTTACATCTGCGAACAGAGTACTTTGGAAAAAGCTGGGCTCTTAGCCATGCTTCAAAACTAGATTCAGCACCATTTATCCATCAACAAACTAGAGTGACAGTACCACATGATCCGGTTGCCTGCCGAGGTCCCCAGCAATTGCATAGCTTGGGATAAATCAAGTAGTCCAGGGAGTAGGAACCAGAAAAGAACATGAGCGGTCATGTCTGTTGGAGTGACTGTAACAGTACAATTAGAGATGCGGTTTATGTCCCCCTCTCTCTCCCTCCTCCTCCTCCCCCCTCTTGAGCGAACATGCCCCCTAGAAGTATGTCTTGTTTGTCCAAAGTACCACCTGGCAAAATTGCAGCATGAGCAGCTCTCAGACTTTCTTCATGTTGCGCAGGGTCTGATCCTCCATCTTCCATTGGAGTCAATGGATAGACTCTCATAATCCCCCCGTTGGCTTGGGATCAGGCCTTCAATCATCCAGACAGGACTTCGCTCCAAACTGGCTTTCAAGATCAGAGAAAGCACTGGGTCCCAGACCCTCAAAGATATTTAGGCACTGAACTCTCGTTGAAATCAATAGGAGTTAGGTACCTAGACAAGTTGGAGGATCTAAACCTAGGTGTTATGGAAGTCCCATGCAAGCTGCTCAGATATCATGGTGATGCATGCAGTCTAGCTTGCTAGATATGGCAAACAATAAAACAGAGAGACCTTCATAGGTTACAACATATAGAAGATCCTAGAAAGCCTCATAAAGGTACCTGAAAGTGTTCGCTCTGCAAATCCAAGGCAGTGAGCATCTCACAAGAACACATCTACACCGTGTGGCGATGGTTGGCTCTCAGTCACAACTGACTTAGCCTCATGAAGATATGCACATCTGAAAGCCACCTGTCTTGGGCTTGTGAATGACAAGCGGAAGATGATCATTGGGAGGGGTCAGTTCTTTGGGCAAATTTAGATCTGGCACTTGAAATTGCAAGCCCAATAGCAAGGATTTTTTAATGAATCCCTAAACTCAGGGGTCATATCTTATGACTGGAGAATTGCTAATATTGTACCTCTATTTAAGAAAGGGGGGTGGGAAAGTGATCTTGCAAACCATAGGCCCATTAGTTTGACTTGAACTGAATGCAAGGTCTTAGAACAAATTTTGAAAGACAGAGTAATTAAAGACATAGAGATGAACAGTAATTGGGATAAAATACAACATGGTTCTGCAAGAGGTAGATTGTGCGCCAGCCCAGCCTGGTCTCTTTCTTTGAGAAGATAGCCAGTTTTCTAGACAAAGGACATGCAGTAGATCTCATCTACCTGGATTTCAGTTAAGCATTTGATGCAGTTCCACATGGGAAATTATTAGTTAAATTGGAGAAGATGGGGATTCATATGAGAATCGAAAGATGGGTAAGGAACTGGTTAATGGGGAGAAAGGTGAACCTAGGGTGCATTGGGCAAGCTATTTCCAGTAGAGATAGGGAAGTGTTATCATCATTGTACCAGGCACATGTGAGACCTCATCTAGAATACTGTGTGCGGTTCTGGTCTCCCAAGTTTAAGAATCCAAACTAGAGTATGTGCATAGAAGGGCTACTGGGATTATCAGAAGAATGGAAAACCTACCTTACAAGATGAGATTTAAGGAGCTTGGCTTGATATGATCGCTGTCTGTAAATATATCAGAGGGATAAATATCAGGAGGGCAGAGGAGTTAAGTTAAGGGCCAATGCTGGCACAAGAACAAATAGATATAAATTGGCCATTAACAAGTTTAGGCTTGAAATTAGATGGAGGTTTCTAACCATCAGAGGAACAAAGTTCTGGAACAGCCTTCCATGGGGAGCAGTGGGGGGCAAAAAACCTAACTTGTTTCAAGATTGAGCTTGATAAGTTTATGGAGGGGATGGTATGAAGACGTTGCCTACAATGGCATATGGCCCAGCCGCATCCGCTGTTAGCAAATATCTCCAGCAGCCAGAGATGGGACACTATATGGGGAGGGCTCTGATTTACTACAGAGAATTCTTTCCCAGGGGTCTGTCTGGGATTTGTGATTCAGGAAAGAATTTTCCCCCAGATCAGATTGGCAGAGATCCTGGGGGGGTTTCACCTTCCCCTGCAGTGTGGGGGCACAGGTCACTTGCTGGTTTGAACTAGAGTAAATGGTGGATTCTCTATAACTTAAAGTCTCTAACTCAAGATTCGAGAACTTTGGTCACGCAGCCAGAGGTTATAGAGTGGGTGGGTGAGGTTCTGTGGCCTGTCATGTGATGATCATGATGGTCCCTTCTGGCCTTAAAGTCTGTGAGTCTATGAAATCTTTTCATCTTTCTCCTTAAGTCAGTCCTTCCAGCTGACCTTCTCTGAAGTCCCTCCACCTTGCTGGTAGCGAGGTCCCCAGCAATTCATGGCGTGTTGCCATTGCAATCTCACTGGAGTGGTATAACGAGGCACTTTCACCTCCCTGCTCACCTCTGCACTTACCTCTGGAACAGGGTGCGACAGGGACTGACCTGGTCTGGCTTGAGTTTCCCATCTCAGCTGGCCAGCCTGCAGCTTCAGATAGCTGAGATGAATGAACCCTCCAGTTAAGTCACAGGAATTCACCCCTTGCAGAGTTAACAGAAGCCCAAAAGCAAACACAACCCAATCCTTTGCCCCAGCCCATCTCCCCAGGGTCCACCCTACTCCACCGCAGTCTGTAGCACTGCTCTTGGGCTCAGCGACCAGTCCCCCTGGGCTCCAATTAACCCTTCGCCCGCTTGTGGACTGAGCTTGCTGCACCTCCTCCTGGTGAAACAGCAGAGGGAGAACCCACAGCCACCCTCTCCTACCCTGGAACCCTAAACAACCGGGCTGTCCATCCCTGTAACACAACTGCCCCGGCTTTTCTTCCTGGGTGTTCAGACTCTTTCCAGGCTGTTCTCCCATTCATTAATGGACCATCTCCCTCTAGGTCTGCTCCACCCCCCCCCCTTTGTCACATGACTCCTGCCCTCATTCCCATCACCTAGGGAGGTGGCTAAGCCTGGCACAGGTGAGGCTGAGCTCCCAACCCCTTAAAGGGCCAGCTCATGCTGTGACACTGGGCATCTCATCACCAAAATCAGTCTGGATGAGAAGAACAATGAAAGTGACCCAGAAGGCTGGAGGGCTTGACTTACAGAAAATGATGAACGGCTAACTACCTATAACCTGGCAAAGCAATGACCAAATGGAGGAGATATAATGTAACAATCCCTGGGCTGAGTTACCAGGGGGGTTTGAACCCATGATCTTTAGCACGCACCTCTACTGCTCGATCTAAAGGAGGCACTCCCTGAGCTAGCAGCAGTAGCAGGCCATGAGTCTCTTATGTGAACCAGCCATTAGTGGGAGGAGGACACAGCTTAACGGTGCCAGTGTGTTACCCCTAAGGGGCGTTCACACCAATTATTTAATGAAGTACATAGGAGAGTAACAGGAGCGATGGGGTGACACGAAGAAAGGGAAGTTCTAAATCCAAAAAACAGTCCTGCCAGTGAGCTGTCTGGGGCTGCGGAATCAGTTCCCAGGGGAAGCCCAAGAGCTGAGCAGAACGCTAATAAATGACCCCTGGGCTGATCTGACTTTTCCACCTCTAGCTTTTAGGGTTCTTCTGCCCCCCACTTCCTTTGGAACTGTGGCTTGCTCTTTGCACGGCGTGCAGGGCAGCATCCCTCCGGCACACCCCACCCCACCCTGCAGCATTTCAGTCACTCAGAACCCCCGGCTTCTGAGCAGCTTGGAAGCTCAGCACGCCCCCAGCGCAAGTAGCCAAAAAAGCCAGCTCAGGCCAAAAAAAGAGAATGTTCCCTAGGGCACTTTTCTCCACTGGATCACTCAGCATAATGAGAATATCAGCTCCAGCCTGTTCTGCTTTGTTGGCTTCGTGGCCAGTCGGTGGAACGTTAGAAGGTGCCTCAAATTTCAGTGCCGGTGGAGAGGAAATGAGGGCTCAGAGGAAAGGTTAAGGGGACTGCCGTCTAGAGAGAAGCCAAGGAGACATGATGTGATGGCTCACAGATATGTAAAGGAGGTGAGGGGAAGGACACAGATCCATTAGTCTCCTGAGTCAATGAGAGGAGAACCCTGTGATGGGCTTAGGCTGCAACCAGGGGGAACAGGGATAACTCTAACATGTGTTTGACGATGGATGAAGGGGCTGAGAACAGCCACTGAGGGTATTCAGCTTGACAGAACATGAGCAGGTCAGAGCTCCTCTGAAGCACCGAGGGTTACACCCACCCACACTCACTCTATGTCTATGCACCCATGCTCGTGCGTCTCCCTCCAGCTGAGGCCCATTGGTGGGATGACATCAGGGACGCTTGCGCCATCCTGGGGGTGGAGCGCACAGACGGGCTCCGCTCCCTGGGGGCCTTCTCGTCGGCAATCCCTCCAGAGGACTTTTAGACTCAATCTCCTTTGAGTGACTTGGCAGAGGATGCAAAACTCTGTGCAGAGAGCTGCTCCCAGATGAGACAGCAGGCCCCGGAGTGGAAGGAGCTGCCGCGAGGTGGCCTGGCTCTGGAATAGGCTGGACTTTGCCCAGGCTGTCCTGGCGAGGCCTGCTAAGGAACTGGTTTTGCTCCTGCCTCTCTTCCTGGCGGTTTTTCCCAGCTGTACTGCTCTGAGCCCATCAATGTGGCAGAGAGAACAACAGGAGGTGAATGCACTGTTCATTAAAGGACAGCGCAAGGCCAGCAGTTTGCTGTTCCAGCAAGTCACCTTAGCAGGTCACGGGGCAGTCCAAAGAGTCGCTGCTCTCAACATACATAACGTTGGGCTCAAGAAGAAAAAGAGGACTTGTGGCACCTTAGAGACTAACCAATTTATTTGAGCATAAGCTTTCGTGAGCTACAGCTCACTTCATCGGATGCATACTGTGGAAAGTGTAGAAGATCTTTTTATACACACAAAGCATGAAAAAATACCTCCCACCACCCGACTCTCCTGCTGGCAATAGCTTATCTAAAGTGATCACTCTCCTTACAATGTGTATGATAATCAAGTTGGGCCATTTCCAGCACAAATCCAGGTTTTCTCGTGGGCAGGGTCTGTCTCTCGCTGTGTGTACAAAGGGGCCTCCAGGTGTTCCTGTGATATTAATGTTCATTTGCTGTTCAGTCTCAGTGACAGCAGAGCCACCGGTGATGTGCTGGACACTAAATATTTGCCTCTGAGTCCTGTTTTGGCTTGGCCCAAATTGGCAAGGTCTCCGCGAGAATGGAAAGTTATCAGGCGTCCCACGCAGAGAGCAGGGCAGTGCTATTTTTAAAAAACGGGATATTTAAATAGCACGGTGACTCATGTACTCACTCTGTGCCAGCAGACGCGCTATCTTGGGCCCGTCAGATCCCACGAGATTAGCAGGGTGGGCCGGGTCAGTACTGGCTTCAGGAGACCTCTGCGGAGCACCTGTGTGCTGAAGGAGATGGTGCTGGTAATTCTCTAGGGAGAGCCCGCCCCACTGAGTCAGCGTGATGTTCCGGGGGTTGCAGCGGGCTCCCATGAGATGCCACGCTGGGGTCCTGGCTGCTGGGGCCCGTTAAAGATCCTGTGACACTCTTTACAGGAATCAGGGTGGCTGGATTCTAATTCAGGCCTGAAATTCCCTCCGTAGGCGCCTTTGGGAAAGGTGTTCTCCATGGATTGCTGTTGTGTGTAGAGAGACAGTGACTGCATTTCGCCCCCTGACGGTGGATGCTCCGATCCTTGTCCAATTTGCAAAGTGCTTTGGGACCCTTCTGGATGGGAGGTGCCGTACAAATGTAACACTCTTATGCGTATCAATTTGGGGTTCGATTGTGCAGTGGCAAGCCAGCCTGCGAGGGGGTGCTGCTGAGTCACAGAAGCGGCTTTCACTTGACCTCATCTATTCGAACGGTGCAGATTCCTCCCTCCCAATGGCCTATCCCTGCAGCATGGGCTGATGTGGGCAGTTGTGGGGCTATGGCCCCATCACCCCACCCCCATTCCATGGATTTGCTCTCCAAAGGCAGCAAGCACTGGGCTGTTCCTGCTCCCAGTTGATCAGGGAAAGGATTTGATTCCTGTTGGCTCGACGCTGCCTGCACCAACCCGTAAATTATCAGCATGGGCCCTCTGCTGCACTGATTCCAGATTCTGATCCCGGTTTCACCCATTTTCACGGCTGTACCTCTGGAGAGACTCCGCTCAACACTCTAAATCCAGAGTGTCTCCATTGAATTCAGTGGAGTGACTCCAGATTTAGAATGGTTTGAACGAGATCGGAGTCCAGCCCAGAGCATGAGAGTGCAATAAATCTGGGTTTAAGGACTCTAGCCAGTGTGGATTAGAGTGTTACGTGTAATGCCCAGGCAAGATCCTCTCCTGCCCCGTGCCCGGCGCTCTGGAATGCTGATCTGGCGGCGGTCAGCCTGGGCTGGCCATACGGTGCAGAGCATGGTGGGACGGGACACGTGGGAGTGTTTTGCTCACTACGACGCAGAGCTGCAGCCAAACTGGATGCATTCAATAAACGCTGCTAATCCTTAGTCTATTAATTCCAGGCTCCTGGTAACTAGGAGACAGCAATGTGGCGGCTGCATAGCTGCACGCCCGTCTCCGTGCTGAGCCCTGAATGCTCTTCTGAAGCTGCTGACTTCAC
Organism: Chelonia mydas; assembly: GCF_015237465.2. Lineage (NCBI taxonomy): Eukaryota > Metazoa > Chordata > Testudines > Cheloniidae > Chelonia > Chelonia mydas. The sequence continues at coordinate 341,538,862 of NC_057849.1, forward strand.
CAGAGAGCCGCTAACCGGCCAGAGACAAAAGCCCAGGAAACTTTAGCAGCAGCTACCGGCATTATCTGCCTCTAGTGACAACCTTTATAAACCATTGCCTTGCATGGCCATGAACCAGGCAAAGAAACTGCCTAATGCCACTGAATACAAGTCACCTGGCAAGTCGCCTTCCCGTCCTGTATGCACCGTTGGCAAAAACATCATCGGCCGGGAAGCTCGGACAAAGATGATGAGAGGTTTTTGGGAAACCGACAGCTCCAGGGGCAGCCAGCTTCATCGGAAAGCAAGCGTGCTGTGCTGACATAGCGCGCGCGGCTGCCAGACGGATACATGAGGTGCCCCGGGACGGTTCAAATATAGCCCAGGCATGTTGTAAATACAGCTTCCCAGCAGGACGGCTTGTGAGCTGCGCAGATGGGGCAGAGCTGTGTAGCCAGACAAGCGGGGCTCGGAGACACCGCATCCCGTAGGGCTTTAAACCAGAGCTATTTTAGAGCATGTTTATCGGGGCATCGCGGACATTCAGCTATTTCCAGCCTGATAGATTGTTACCTAAGGGAGGCATACGGGGAGGAGGCTCGAAAATGGATCATGGGAAAAGAGGCAAAACCAATAGGAAGAAGGAGAAGGTGGGGGGGGGAAACCAAGTCAGAATGGACAGCACGTGACAGAGAGAGGGACTGTGGCATTCGAAGGAGGAGATTTTAGCTATTCCAGGAGACACAGCCGTGAGCGCTAAGCCAGCCACAGTGGAGACACGAGGGGTTAATAATAACTCCCTGGGCCAAATTCATCCCTGGTGCAATGCCACTCAAGCCAGTCAGTGGCGTTACAGCAGGGGTGGCTATGGGTTCCCGTGTTCTCAGCCGAAGGCCTGGCAGAGAAGAACAGATGGTGTCTGCCTGCTCCCCCGTTCCGGACAGGCCCCCAAGATCTGCCAGCTGCATGGAGAACAATCGATGTGCACAGCTGATGGGCGTTTGTAACTATACGTGCACATCTGAAGGGTACCTATAGAACCTGCATGTGTGTGTATACGGGCACGGGTGTGTGTAATATGTACGTGCGTGATAATATCTGGCTCTTGTGTCGCACTTTTTATCACTAGATCTCACAGTGTTTCACAGCCTTTGATGTAATAACCCTCAACAACACCCCTGGGAGATAGGGCAGTGCTATTGTCCCCATTGCACAGGTGGGAAACTGAGTCACAGAGAGGCTAAGTGACTTGCCCAAGGTCACAAAGGAAGTCTCCTAATGGCTAGGCTATGCCCTAACAACTGGACCACCCAGCTCTGCATAGAACACATTGATCCTTGCCAGCCTGGATCTTAGCCTTCATTTCCTCCTGCGCTTTCCTCCCCACCCATCCACCCGGCTCCACACTCGTCCCTTTGTCCCCTTCTCCCATCTGCCCCTCCAGGCCTTTCTCTCGCCATCCTCTGTGCCTCTACGAGCCCCCTTTTCCCTGTGTGGTGGTCCCTTGGATCTGTAACGGCCCGCTGAACGCAGGGCAGAAAGCTTGCCATGCCATCCCAAATCCCGCAGCTGTCTCCGACTGGGGATGGAGCAACACATTGACGCACTCGCTACGTCCTCTGAGTATGCACCAATCCCCTCCTCCCTCACCAGAGCCACTCTTGGGCTGCATCACGGCGTAAAGCCAGGCCCTTGCAGAGCAGACCCAGCTGCACAAGATAGGAACACGAAGGCAAAGCAAAGGCGATATAGGCCAGCAGCTGAGTTAGGATTTAGCTGACCTGGGTTCTAGGCTTTTCACAAGTCAGTCTGGGGGTTGGATTCAGGCTGTGTTTAAAAATGAAGTCCACAAAGCAATAGGCTTTCAGGCCCTGATTCGGGAATGCCCCAGTGACTTTCCTGCCTGTCTCTCAAGCAGTGGCCTCAATCCCTTTGCCCGGAGCCACCCAGGAAACTCAATGCCGGGTATTTACAGGCCCCAGCGTGACATGTAACAGCAAGGGACCAGGGGCTGAGACGCTGGAATGCACCAGCCGGACTCCCTGGGCAGCCGGGGCTCCAGAAGCTGAACTCTAAACCCTGCCAGCACCTGCCGCCACATTTCACGGTGCTCGTCTCTTTCCTGCGCCCGCACAAATGAGTCTTTCATGAGGCGGGAGGAGGTTAAGATTACCCAAATTCCTTTGGGCTCCGGCCTAGGGGCTTTCTAGCATGAAATGCAATGAGCCGGGTGCCTGTGAAGAAGTAAATTATGGCGGGTCGATGGGACAGGCAGAGCAAAAGGGTTCAAAGGACGAGCAGACACAGGGCAAGTCCACCTGCCCAAATGGCTGGAAAGGATTAAAGTGGATGAGCTGCTAGGAGCGTCAGGTCGACTTTGCAGACTTTCCCAGGCATACCGTGCACCACTCTCTGCCCAGCAGAAGGCAAACCACACTCAGCGAGCCAGAGAATTTAAAGCTCCTGTCATCTAGTCTGCCCTCTGGCATACCCCAGGCCACTGAGCCTTGCCCAGCAATTCCTTCCCTCAGAAGCTTGCTATGGGCAGCTTCTGGGTCTCTGCTCATGTCCAAATCACAGATGGCCCCCGTCACGAAATGCAAGGCCGGAGCTGAAAGTCCCGAGTGTCAGAGCAAGGGTTTGGCCCGGATGCCTGGGTGCAGCCCTGTTCTGGAATCACCCTGTTCAGACCCAGAACTGAACTTTCCCAAAGGCTGTTGGGCTCGGATGTCTCTGAGCCTCTCGTTCTTGTAGGGTACGCTGGGCTTCGGATTCCCGCCGAGTGTATCAAACGTTCCGAACGCTGCCAATGTCAGGGCGGCCTTTCATAGACTCCCAGATCCTGAGTCCACAATGGGCCGCTCTGACCGTCACAGTCTGAACTCCTGTATAGCACAGGGAAGAATCTTTCGCCCAGAGGTCCCTGCATCAGCCATCATTTCTGGTGGAGCTAGAGCCTTCTTTGTTTACGTGCATGGGCATGGATGTGTTTGTTTCGGTGCATGCGTGTTCCTGTGAGCGTGTGCTATTTCTGCGTGTAGACGTGCAAGTGCTTTAGTGTTTTTCTGAGTGTGTGTGTGTGTGAGTGCTCACACAAGTGTGTTTGTGTACCTGTCTGGTGTTTTTTCCCCATATGCTTCTATTCACATGTTTCCATATGCCTGTGCATTTGTATGGCTCGGTGTGGTCGCAGTGTTTTTCTGTGTGGTTACTTCGGCATGCATGAGGGATGTAGGTCGTTTTCAGTGCATTTCTGTGAGTGCTTTTTCTCTTTGATTGGGAGCACATTCGGTTGTCGGTGTGTGTTTTCTGAAATAGCGTGTGTGTATTCTCTCTTGAGAGCGCGCAGGTGTGATGGTGTGATTTTTCTACTTGTGTGTATGTATGTTCGTTTTGGTGTGTGTTGCCTCTTTGATTGTGTGCATGTGTTTGTTTCTGGGAGTGTGTTTTCTCTGGGCACACGGGTGCTTATTCCTCTGTGTCTGCGACGTCCCTCTGCTTTGGGTTCTCTCTGATCCTGCTACATATCAGCCTGTTCCTTAGCCCAATCTATGGCTCCTTCCTTCTCACCCTGCCTCAAGACACACTGCGGGAAGCAGCAAACTCGAAACTGGATCTGAATGGAGTCCTTGTGTGAGTGTTTTTAATAAGTCTCCTGGCTAGGTCAGACGAATGGGTTAACTCCAGCAGGGTGATGTAATTGAGTGGTCCCAAAAGCTGCTGGAATAGGAACTCACTTGTTGTTTTGCTTCCCTGAAAGTCTATCCTCACGCTGCTGGAGCCATTAGGGTTTTAACAACATGAAATTAATAGCTGCATTACCTCAGCGATCACACATCCAGCCTCTCTTGCTGTTGTCCTTTCGCCGGTGCCAGCTCAGTGAGCTGAGCCTTCAAAATATCTGCGCGCCACATGTGCTCAGGATAAACTGCCTCCAGAAATGGTAGGGCTGGGAGCCGAAGCCATGTACTCCTCCCAACGTCAAGCAGAATCCGGCGCCAGAAATGCAACGTTTGTTTATATTGAGTCCTAGCATGTGGTTATTTTTTAATAGGCGACATGGGTATAACCTTGAAAATTACAAGCCTTGCCTTTTACGGTGCGATGCTACCCACTGCAGTTATACGAGGTATTGTCTGCATGTTGATGGCAGATAGTTACAGCCAGGTCTTTGCGCCATGTTGTTAAACGCCGGGTCAGTAGCTAAGAGAACAGCTATGACCCGTGACGTGGCTCAGGGGAAGCCGGCCAGCTGTAGAATGATCAGCCAAGACCCAGTTGGAGAAGCTGCAGAGTACCACGGCGGGTTCTGGTTGGGTCACTTCCTCCTGAACCAAGAGCAGTTGGAGAGAAGTGGCTGCCCTTGAGGCAGCTGATTTCCAGTGTGGGGTACTCACCACCACCACCGAATCCTGGATCTTCTTCAATGTCTCTTTCTAGGGTTCAGATCCCAGAGAGGCATGAAAAGAGCCCAATGGTGGTGTCCAGATTTCCCTGCTGCCCCACAGAGGTCCAGGCTGCCTTCCTCAGGTCCCTCACCATGGTGGCACAGGAAGCATGAAGACTGATCTATTTATTTGGGCATAATCATGAAATGCATCTGAAGAAGTGGGTTTTTTACCCACAAAAGCTTATGCCCAAATAAATCTGTTAGTCTTTAAAATACCACCAGAGTCTTCGTTGTTTTTGTGGGTACAGACTAACACGGCTACCGCTCTGATACATGAAGGCTGATCATGCTCAGGGACTTCAGTGTCTACCTGGCTGCTGCTTCTCTGGACTGACTTGGAAATTCATGGCTGCCATGGCAACCCTGGGGCTTGCTCAGGTGTCTTCTGGCTCAGTCCACGTAGCTGACCACTGGGACTCTAGTAGTTGGGCTGGGGTTTGGGGTTGGTGAGGTGAAGATTATGCCATTGTCATGGATTGACCTACCCCTTCTATGGTTTGAGACTGGAGCACCCCCAGCACACTGGGGCAATGCACAGGGACATTGATGGAGCCAGTCGAGGAGACAGCTCTGCAGGAGAGCACTATGGAGCCAGGGATCACTATCAGTGTCCACCACCGGGACACTCACCGGGTCCTAAAGGCCCTTGTCCCTGGCTTCACTCTCACAGGTCACTGTGCTTTACAGCTGGCCCAGGAAAGATGAAGCGAGAAGGACGGTGCCAAGCCGAATAGATCAGGGCAGCATACAGAATTTTCATTGGGTTCTTTTCCCCCACCGCAGTACCGGCAAAGTCCGGCGTAGCGCCGCTCACCCAGGCCTCCACCACCTCACTACAGAATCAGGATTTTTCTTGTTGTGAGAAATGTTCCAAGTAACCTTACAACTAAAATGGCTCAGACCCAGATCAAGCGTCTGTGGAGCCAGGGAGTTCTCGTGAGGGTGGACGCTGAGACTTTTCCGAGCGGGTTTCAGACAGGGTTGCTCCTTGTCTCCCTAGAAGGGCTAAGGAGGTTGCATACTTTGAGTTGGACCCTTGTCCTTCCTGGCTGGTTACGACTACTGGGGTGGCAACAGGCTTGAGATGGGATGAGGTTGTCCGTAACTTCTCTAGGGGAGGGGAGAGCACCAGGTGTGCTCCAGGAACGACTGGATGGATGAAACACCGAATTATGGAGATAGTGATGGTGAAGCAGCCTAGAATCCTCAGATTGCTCTGGATCCTGGTCAGTCTAGTTTTAGATCCAGGTATGGGACTGCACGTGCACTGGTGGCATTAGCTGGTGATCTAGCAATGGGTGAGAGGCCAGGTGTCCATGCTGGCTTTAGTCTGTTGATGAGACTCCTTTCATAGAATCACAGAATCGTAGGACTGGAAGGGACCTCAAGAGGTCATCTAGTCCGGTCCCCTGCACTCATGGCATGGACTAAGTATTAACTCTGTTCACCTCAAGATGTGGCTGGCACAGGTGCTGTCCCTGGGGGAAGTAGATGGGGCTGCCTTGGAGTGGCTTTGCTCCTTTTTGGCAGAGACAACCCAGCTGGCGATCACAGCAGGAAAGGTTCTCTCATGCAAGTGCTGCAGGATCCCATTCTGTCTCCTCCCCCAGTTCAATCTCCACGCACGGCCACCAGGAGAAGCCTGGGATGAGTTTTCTTCACTATGCCGGTGCCCCTGGGCTGCTGGCCCCACGTCTCAGCTGAACCTGCCTGAGACGGTGGGACGATGACCCCGTGTCTGCTGCCACCTGGGCTCGCTGGCGGTGACTCAGGAGGGATGCGAATAGCATTATCTTGGTACCCTGGACTAAGAGACTGAATTGACCGCTGGCCACCGAGGTTCCCCCCTAGACCCAGGCTGGCTGTGCCACACAAGCATATTTCTATCCGTGTTCGGTGTGACAAGTGCAAGCATTTCTTCCAGCAGCAGGCCTGGCTCTGCTCATCCATGCTGGTAGGTGTAGCTGGAAGGAAGTGAGCCATACAGGAGGGGCCAGGGCGAACCAGCCTGCCCTGGATGGTCCCCTCCCTGCCATAGAAGTTCATTGTACGTCAGTGGGCACATGCAAGCAGCACCAGGCAGCTTCAGCTCACGCTGTCTAGTGCCCAGATCTCTGAGTGACCCCCTCAGGGTACTGGTGCTGCAGCAGGCAACCCGGCACAGAGGTATGCTGCAAAGGAGGAGCATGCTTCGGTAACCAGCCACACAGCCACACCTTGCTGGTGGCCTTGTGTTATCTATGGTTATACCCCTGCTGGGCTGCTATCACTAGCCCTCTTTAGGCCATCAGCAGAGCTGCTCCAGGGGAGGAGATGTTCTTCCTCCTTAGATCATTTAATAAGCTGACGGAACCTGGCATTTATTTGCCCTTTCATTGCAATCCCCATCCACCGATCAGGATATACCATATCCTTGTCCTGCTGCTCTTGTGAATTTCTTGTCCATCAAAGCAGTGAGCGATGGAAGAAACCTATTAGATCATCCAGCCCATCCCCTGCTGGCCGGGGCAAGGTTGTGCCCTCCCTTTCTAAAGCTTGGGCCAGTCTAGCTTTGAATGTCCCAAAGCAACGGAGGGTCTGCCACTCGCTGGTTGGAGACGATTCCCCAGCCTCCTACATCTTGCCGTCAGGAAGTGGTTTCTGACATTAAGCCTATATTTTCCCTTTTGTTAATGTCATCCCTTTGTTCCAAGCGTCGCCCCCATGTGCCACACAACAAACCAAGACAGCTAAAAAGGGCAGCATGAGGCCGAGGGGTCGGCAATCCCCTAAAATAGCAAAGGCCAAAGCTATGATGTCAGTGGCAAGGATTTGCTGAACACACTTCCTGCATTTCTGGCCTTCCCGGCATCGGGTAGGTGAAAGGGGGGGGTGTGGAATCTGGATTGTTTTGTTGTTTTCAAAAGGTCACTGTTTACTTTAACGGAGCTCCTCCTTCCGCTTGCATTGTCCTGTGCTGATTCAAGAGGAAGATAATCTGATTGGTGCCTTGATGTCCTTTCTGGGGAAAGCTCCAGCCTTAGAGCACAATGCCCCACGGGTGTGCATTGCTGCGAAAGCAGCCAACTAAGGATGCCTTTGCATACAAGAAATGCCGGGGTTACAGGAGCAGTTCCCAGAAATGATCGGAGGATGGTGAAGGAGCCCAGCAGTGAAATGAAGAGGAAAATCTCAGAACTAGCCAGCTCTGACGTGCCTTCGGAAAGGACACTGAGTGATTGCGCTGTCCTCTTGCTTGAGAATTTCATCTCATTATCTGAAACCGCAGTTACAGACTTTGATCCTTCATGATACTCAATTCCTCCAATGAGGTCCAGCGTGTTCTCAGCTCCTGCTGATGTAAGAGAGAGTTGAGGGGCTCCCAATGCTTCCTACGATCAGACCCTTACTGACTTTAATGATACATTGACGGGAATAAAGTTATTCCTAAAATACACCCCAAGAATAGAAAGGAGGAGCAAAGGTCACATATTTTTGACCATGGAAAAAATAGAACCGAGTTTCATTTCTTTTTCCACTGCCTGGCTCTCATGGATCCGGCTCTGTATTCTTTGTGCCCCCAGACTTCCCAGTGACTTTGGCTTTGAGGGCGCTAGGGATGCAGGATTGGGCCCTATCACATCTCATTCTTTCCTGTTAGAGTATGTTTTTCATTTCAGGGTGCTTGGTGTGTCTCGCTGGGCTGGGAACTGAGCATGTGGCTTATTTCCAGATGGCAGTAACTCTCCCGTCATCTAAGATTTAGCCCAAGATGGAGAAAAGCAAGGCACATTAGTCTGGTCACGAGGTTTAGCTTTCGTTTTGCAGGATGTGAACTAGTAAGAGCTCCCAAGGTTTGTTAAGAAACAGTGGCGATGTTGTCCCTGCTCCTTATTAAGCTAACTAGGGTTGTTCTTCTGATATCCTTACCCCATTTACCTGTTTCACCCCTCTGCGATTGTCTCATCACATGTACAGACTGCGAGCTCTTTGGGGCAGGGACTGACTTTATTATGGATAGACAGCACCCAGCACACAGGAGCTCTGATCAGGGCCTCTTTGTACCTTAAGACAAATAATAAAGAGGCATAATAATTATAGCTCCACAGCGAGTTCAGCCTTGTCCACAGCAGTCAAATCATAATACTTAGCCATTATCTTCACCATGGTTTGCCAGCATCAGCTAAATAATAACACTTACACGGTGCTTTACAAGCCAAATCGTTCTCAGCGCAACTCCCCTGGTTCCGGTAGTGTTCCACCAGGTCTGAACTTGACCCTGAGTGAGGTACACACATTAACGGGGGGGTCGTCAAAGCACCCCCGGGAGATAGTTATGTATGGTAAGGCTTATCCTCCTGGTTGCACAGCCAGGGAAACTGGCATGGGGAACTGAAGTGACTTGAGCCCCGAGAGGCATCAGTGTCAGATCTGGGGCTAGTACTCGGGAGGTCCCTATACCCGGTGGTGGGTGTAGGTGCAGCACTCAAGGGTTGGGGTGAAGAACCAGATTTAGCCAGGAGAGGCTTCTCCTTCCCGGCATCCCAATGCACCGGCTACTGCCTGCCCCCCCACCCCCCCGCCCCAGCCACTGAACAGCAGAGTTGCCTCTTTGGCAGAGCAGCAGCCAACATCCTGGGCCTGGCCGGGTGGTTTCCCTTTGGTTGAGAAATCAGTGAGTCGTTCACTATAATGAAGCCTGGGATTGTCTTTGCATCCAAAACACCACCAGCACCTTTCAGCCTCAGTGTTGTTCCCTCTGACAGGATCTTGGAAAGCTGTCGGGTGGGACAGGCACAGAGGAGGAAGAAAAGGTGTCAACACGCGGTAACTAACCCGTGGTACGATCCTGGTAATGGCAAGGCAGGGTGTAGCTTTCACACATGGTGAACTTGTAGCAGGGAGATTGGAGTGAACTCAACCTGCTAACACCGGTGAAAGCTACAACTGCCTCGTCCACACTAGGGTTTTACCCCACGTTGGCTACCAGGCATTAGCCCACACAAAGGTTAAAAAACACCTTCTTTATCCTACTGAAGATAGGCCAAAGGGTATGTCTATGCTGCACAGGTAACCAGGGCTCTTACAGGTTTCAGAGTAACAGCCGTGTTAGTCTGTATTCGCAAAAAGAAAAGGAGTACTTGTGGCACCTTAGAGACTAACCAATTTATTTGAGCATAAGCTTTCGTGAGCTACAGCTCACTTCATCGGATGCATACTGTGGAAAGTGTAGAAGATCTTTTTATACACACAAAGCATGAAAAAATACCTCCCCCACCCCACTCTCCTGCTGGTAATAGCTTATCTAAAGTGATCACTCTCCTTACAATGGCTCTTACGTGGGTTTGAGCCTTACTCATCTCTACCATCCACACAGAAAAACCTCTGGCCCAAGTTTGGAGATGAGTTAAGCCCAGGCTCCACTTTAAGTCAGACTGGAAAATCACATAAGACCAAATACCAGCGCCGATTCCTGACTTCTGAATTCAATTCTGACCCTTGACCCTGGCACCTGACCTGGGCTCCGATTCCTGACTACCAACTCCTGCTCTAGCCACTTGGCACAATTGCCCACGTCCCCGTCACTGACAACCGCCAATCACCCGCAATGTAGACATAGCCACTGAGCGTCTGCAGTTCACAGACAACCTGAGGAACTCATTACCACAAGATTAAGGCCAACCACTTAGCAGCATTCAGAAAAGGTTTGAATGAGGAGAACATCCTGAGTTACATCAATACATAGTTTTAAAGTTTGGAAGGGATATAAGCCCTCTTGCACCAGGGCATAAACTGATCTCTGTCTGCTGGGGACTAGGAAGCAACTTTCTCTATGGACAGATTATTCCATATCTGCCAATTGTAAGAGTTTTTGCACCTTCCTCTGAAGTAACTGGAACTGGCTACTGTCAACGGCAAGTTACTGGATCATGGATCTGATCTGGTCTGGCTTTTCATGCAACCCATCAGACAGAGTTTCTTTCAACTTTAAAACCAAATTTAAAATCTAGGTCAAATCCAGATCTGGTGAAAACAGATGGAACAACAGAAATGTGCACCGAATCCTGGCACAGCTGGATCATGGCCCAGCCATGTCTAATATTTGCTCACTCCATTTCAGCTTTGACACTGTTTACATTACAGTGAAGCTGTGTGAGTCACCGATGTGAGAGCAGCACAGAGTATGTTTCCACTGCAATGGAGCATTGTAATTCGTGATAAAGCCTCTGTTGATACAGTGACTTGCAACGCTCGCACAAGGTGTCACACCCCAACTGACTCTGATCTCCAGAAATAATGACACTGCAGACTACTATAGCTTTGGGAGGGGAGGGCAGCAAAGAGATATGAGGAAATGCTTTTTCATGGCGGGTGCAGTTAGCCTGTGGAACTCATTGCCACAAGACATTGCTGGGACCGAGAGTTTAGGAAGATTCAAAAAAGGCTTGGATATTTATATGACTATCACGGATATGTACAATTACAATAGTCAGAATTGAGGAGAAAAACAAGAGCTTTGGAAGGGATATAAACCCGCATGCTCCAGGGCATAAACCACTCTCCAGCTCCAAAGAAGAACTCTTTCTGGAAACAGGCTATCCCAAAACTGCCCACTGCAGCATTTCTTTCACCTTCTTCTGAGGCATCTTGGAGTGGCCAGTGCCGGAGAAAGCATATTGTCTTAACTGCTAGGAGAGGCTCTGTGGCCTAGTGGGCAGAGCAGTGTCACTCAGGAGACATGGTTTTATTCCTATGACCTTGGCAAGTCACACGTCTTGTCAGAGACCAGATTGTGGGCGGTTGTGCCTAGTGGTTGGAGCAGGAGTCGGTAGCCAGGAATAGAAGCCCAGGGCCAGAATCAGGGTCAGAGCCCCAATCACAAATGAGGAATCAGAGGCAGGGGTCAGAACCAGGTCACCAGGCAGGAGCAGGGCTGGCACAAGGTGGGAGCAGGGCTAGGAACAAGCAGGCACAGGAGCTAATGCAGCCGTTGGCAAATGCTTTGAGCAGTCGCTGGACTGCTGCTGCTGCTGGGCTTAAGAGCCGATCTGGTCACTCTTCCAGCCAATCAGGCAGCCTATTACAGGCCAGCTGTGCTTGTCAGTTTGCCCAGAGACTGGCTCTGCTGCAGGCCCTGATTCCTGACACAGCCCCTCTTTGTGCCTCACTTTCCCCGTCTGAAAAATGGGAATAATGATGCTGACCGCCTTTGTAGAGCGCTTTGAGATCTACTGGTGGAGAGCGCTATGTAAAAGCTAAGGATGATTGTCAGATGGAGCCCTGGTCTGATCTAGTCCTATGTTCCTGAGTGGAAAGAGTACTTGGAGGTTGGGTGAAATGCTGATGTCAGTGGTAGCTGGCCATTGACTTCAATGGGGCCAGGATTTCCCCCCAGGTGTTTGATTGTCATCCTCAGTGCGGGATAACTCTAACAAAGCCAGAGAAGCGGCATCATTTGGGCTCATCTAATCCAAGGATTCCTGGATGCGACACCATACTGGGGCGGAGTGGGGGGAGCAACATGGGGGAACTAAACTAACAGTAACAAAACCAGCAGAGGGCAGTCTGTGGGATTTAATCACCAATATGGGGGATGAGAGGCAACTACAGCCCCCGGGGTTCATCCCCAGCCATCAGCCACATTCTGTCCCGCAAGACCCAAATCCCACCAGACCCATCCCGTCCTGATGCGACAGGACTTTGGAAGCACTTGGGACAGTACCAACACCCATGCAGTGCAGTCGCGATCAACAACACTGATAGTCACACCAATATCAAGCCAGGGCTCTATTTCCAAGAGCTCTCCCTAGCCCAAAATGCTACAAATCCATGTAACCAAAAGCTTGGTCCTTTTTTCCATTGAACTGACATGAGCTGGTCTAGTACGGGGATGGATGAATTATCCTGCAATAGGCCAAATGGAGCTCCATGCCTCGTCACGGCGCCCCTTCGTCTCAACGGGAGAGCGTCTCCTGTCAGCGAAGTTAATCCACCCCCCGAGAGATGGTAGCAATGTCAACGGGAGAAGCTATCCCATCAGCATAAGAACATAAGAATGGCCAGACTGGGTCAGACCAAAGGTCCATCTAGCCCAGCATGCTGTCTTCTGACAGTGGCCAACGCCAGGTGCCCCAGAGGGAAGGAACAGAACAGGTGAGCCATCACCTGTTGACCATTCCCAGCTTCTGGCAAACAGAGGTTAGGGACACCATCCCTGCCCATCCTGGCTAATAGTCATTGATGGACCTATCCTCCAGGAACTTATCTAGTTCTTTTTTGAACCCTGTTATAGGGCTTGCCTACACTACCCGCCGGATCGGCAGGCAGCGATCGATCCAGCAGGGGTCGATTTAAATCTACCGCCGACTCCGGTACTCCACCAGAACGAGAAGCACAAGTGGAGTCGACGGGAGAGCGTCAGCTGTCGACTTACCGCAGTGAAGACACCACGGTAAGTAGATCTAAGTATGGCGACATCAGCTACACTATTCACATAGCTGAAGTTGCGTATCTTAGATCGACCCCGCATGGTAGTGTACACAAACCCATAGTCTTGGCCTTCACAACATCCTCTGGCAAAGAATTCCACAGGTTGACTGTGTGTCGTGTAAAGAAATACTTCCTCTTGTTTGCATGACGCGTAGAAGAAGTTCAGGTTCTTTGGGAAGAGACAAGAGCTTTTCCCACCCGGTGGCTTGGGGTCTCAGGAGGGGGCGGTGCAAGGCAGCTGGGGTGGCCCCGGCTGGCCCAGGGCTCCTCTGGCCACGGTGGGGGGGCCCTCAGGGCTCCGGTTTGCCCTGAACTCCTCCGGCCGCGGGAGGGGGGACGACTTAGGGTTCCTCCAGGTGCGGGGGGGCGGGGTTTCGGGTGGATGGGGTAGGGCCGGGGGGCTAGCCTCCCCAAAGGGGGGCTCCACCCACCGCCCATAACCTTTCCCTGATCCTTGCACTGACTTCACTGGGTGTCAGGTTTCAGCCCCCTCTCCCGCCCCCCCGGAGTAGTGGTGAGGGGTCTCGTCTCCAAAGCCCGCTGGATCACAGTTGTTCTCTGCTAGTCCTGACTGAGTTTCAGCCCCCATAGGTGAGGCTCAGAGGAACATTGCTATTGCTCATGCTACCTCCACAGATTCCTCCGGTGGTCTCCAGGGCTTTGAGACTTGGCACAGGAACAGCGGTGGTGATTATAAACACATGGTCGCGTGCCCTTTGCACAGAGAGAGCTGGCTAGGAATGAAAGGCAAACTCCTCTTCTGTGCATTGCATCTCAGGCACTAGGCCCCCAACTGCATCAAGCTGATTTAAGGGACCGGGCTTAACTATGTCTCCAGCAGTTTCATTCCATTCAATAAAATCACGAGAAATGACACATTCTGGGCAGCGCAAGGAGGCTCGCAGTCTCTCTGCAATAGGGTAACACTGTTAAAGAGAGAGAGCTGATGGCATTACAGTATAACATTTCTCCAAACAAAAGCTCACTGTTGGAATGATGATGGGTTTTGTCTCTGATATTTACATGGCAACAGTTTGTAAACCTGTTCCAACGGCCTAAATCAGAGAATCGTAGGCCTGGAAGGGACCTCGAGAGGTCATCTAGTCCAGTCCCCTGCACTCCTGGCAGCACTAAGTATTATCTAGTCCATCCCTGACAGGCGTTTGTCTAACCTGCTCTTAAAAATCTCCAGTGACAGAGATTCCACAACCTCCCTAGGCAATTTATAACAGTGCTTAACCACCCTGACAGTTAGGAAGTTTTTCCTGATGTCCAACCTAAACCTCCCTTGCTGCAATTTAAGCCCATTGCTTCTTGTCCTATCCTCAGAGGTTAACGAGAACCATTTTTCTCCCTCCTCCTTGTAACAACCTTCTATGTACTTGAAAACTGTTATCATGTCCCCTCTCAGTCTTCTTTTCTCCAGACTAAACAAACCCAAATTTTTCACTCTTCCCTCAGAGGTCATGTTTTCTAGACCTTTAATCATTTTCGTTGCTCTTCTCTGGACTTTCTCCAATTTGTCCACATCTTTCCTGGAATGTGACACCCAGACTGGACACAACACTCCAGCTGAGGCCAAATCAGCATGGACAGAGATCTGGGCAACAGCAGCTGATCCAGCTCTCTGATCACTGAAACTTCAGTTAGTTGTCCCCCACGGGCCTGAATATGGGAACTGCGCCAAACTGAGAGATTGAGGATAGGCTGGAGAGAGGTCAAAGCTAATTGCCTCATTAATTTAGAAAGTACAAAGGCACAGAAGGGAAGTGCGAAAGGGGGACGAGAATGTGAAAGACCTGTAGGCTGGTTGAGCCCAAGTCAAAGGAGGTCTCTCCCCTGCTGAGTTTGTTAAAGCTGCTGCACAATCTGGTGGGCATGAACTTTGTAAAGAAATCACTGGGTGTTTTACCTGCAGAAGGTCTCCAAACAGTTTGTTTGGAAAGAGGCAGGCACGGCCCACGCCCGGCCACGACCCTCTTCTCAGACCACGCTGCGATGCTGGATTTGAGCACAGCTCAGGATCGTGGTTAAAAACCCAGCTCCACCCAAAATGCACTGCAAGACTGTGACCTGATTAGCTGTGTCGGGAGGAGGAGCGGCCGCCGTGGGACTGCAGCCCTGCCACAAGAATTGGTTCACAGCAAACAACACAACGTGCTGTGTTTGTGTCACATTGCCACCAGAGTGGATGGGGCCTTCGGACTACAGGGATGGTAGAACCACAGGGGAGGGCAGGGAGGGCTAGCACCCCACAGTGGAAATATTATGGGGGCTCACATATACCCAGAGGGGAAGAGGCGAGAGCGGGATCTGGAGGGGCTGTCGCAGGGCTCAGGATTGATCTGGGGAGCAAGTCGGAAGCCTCAGAACCTTCCTTCCCAGCCTGGAGCCAGCTGCCCCTAAGTCTCAGTTACCTCCCCTCACTACCCCGCTCCTATCCCCATTTGCAGGGAGCTTCTGTCCATGCCCCCCACATACTACTAAACCAGGCAGCAGTAAATCTCCTTTCCAGCAAGTGAGCCAGGTCTGTGGCTTTGGAGCAGACAGCCCAGGGTTCTCATCTCACTTCCCCAAGCACCAGCACGCGAGTGAAACGTTCAGCTGCTGATTGTGTCCATTGAGGGGAGGGATCGCTCAGTGAGCCATTGGCCTGCTAAACCCAAAGTTGTGAGTTCAATCCTTGAGGGGGCCGTTTAGGGATCTGGGGCAAAAATTGGGGATGGGTCCTGCTTTGAGCAGGGGGTTGGACTAGATGACCTCCTGAGGTCCCTTCCAACCCTGATATTCTATGATTTTCTGCAGCATGCGGCTCCATCGCAACAGGGCCTAAATCTCGGCTACGTCTTCACTGTATTAAAAAGGGTGCTGCACAGCGAGATAGTGACCCCAGGGTAAGATCTCCCGGAGACAAACCACGGTGGTTTTTAGTGATCGCAGCTAGTCAGATAAAGCCCATGTTGGGGGGGGTGGGGGGGGGGGGAATCAGGGTTGACTTTGACTAGCTACGTCGAGGTTAAAAACTACCTGGCTTTCCCGTTGAGAGACACTTTTTTGTGCAGTGCAGGCAAAGACTTTGCCTAGTGATTTTTGGACACCTGACCTGTGACGCTTTAACAGGATCCACGTTTCAGAAAGTGCTGAGCATCCCACCTTGCAAATCAAGCCCCCTTCCAGTGTCTAGAGTTGAGGCAGCCAAAGTGTGAACCACCCGGGGAGGCTATCCCCCGGCCCAGCCCCTTCTGCTGCCCCTCCCTCCATTCCACCCCCTTTACATCCCCGACCCCTTCCGGAGCCCCAAGCCCCCCACCACGGCCGGAGGTGCCATGCCCCAGCTGCCCCGAGTCCCTGACTGCCAGCCGGCCCCAGCCACCAGCCCCAAAACTCCAGCCCCGGGCTGCCCCAGCTGGCCCGCCTGAGTGCCCCCAGCCCCAGAGCGCCAGGTGGGCAGCCCCAGTGCCCTAGCCCTAGAGCACTGGCGGCCTCAGTGCTGGCCAGCCCAAGCACCGGCATCTACCCCCACCTGCTTCAGGGAAGAGGAGCAGCCTGGGCTAGGGCCATGGGGGAAGAGGAGAAAGCAGGAGGGGGCCTCGGAGCAGAGCATGGGCGGGGCCACATCTGGCTATTTGGGGAGGCTTAGCCTCCCCTGGCCTGTGATACCCACCGCCCATGTCACTGGCCGCTTTTGAAAATTTTGGTCAGTTGTAATGAACAGTTGGGCCTTTGACTGCACCAGATTCTGCAAGAAACCCGTTTAGCCAGAACCGGTTTTAAAGCAGAGTTCATTAAATACATTTTTAAACTTGGTTAAAAACCAGGAGTACCCAGACCCTCCAGTTTCTATTAATAGCCAGTTCAGGATTAGCAGTGTGTCTGTTACACCTCGAAAGGCATTACAGCATTTTGAGGCTGCACAGAGTAGGCTGCTGGAGTTATGAAAGCATTTCATTTGTAATGGTTTTTAATTTCCCAGGTCTGGAAAAGCTCACCAGCTGTATCAGCCTGATATGAAAGCAAACATCAGTTCCATTTTTCTTTCTGTCGCGGCAGTAAATTTACCAGAGCTCAGGGCCACAAACAACAGTCTGTTTGAAAAGGTTACAACAAAGGGGGTTTGTTTCTTGTAACTGTTCTTTTAACACCACTAAAGAGCAGGCGCGGGCCAAGTTTTGCAAAGCAGTCTGGGCTTGACCATAGAGCATTTTAAGAAGCTCACCTTTGTCCAGAAACTTCTCTGAGTGCGCGAGAGCTCCTCAGAGCACCAGCAGGGCTAGACCGCAGATGCGCATCCTTTGAAAGCAGGGGTCTTTACCTCTTGAGCTAATGAAGAATCGCTTCTTAGCTGCTTGCAGTACAATTGTGCAGTTCTGATTCTCTCCAGAAGAAGGCAGCGGTATGCACCATCCAGGTCATTACACAATTCTACCCATTTGCTGCAATCCCTTTGGAACGCATTGGGTCCTGCAATGGGACCCGCTGATCTGGGTCAGAAATGAGTGCCAAACACCTTTCTTCCCCTTACACCCCAAGCAGGGTCTGGCCACTGTCCCATCAGGGAGAACAAGGGACCGTGCTAACCTTGTGCTATCATGAGATTCTTCAGTGGGGCTGGGGCCAGGGTAAGATTATGACTCCACTTCCGTCTGCGCCAGCCACCAGAGAATGGGCTGCTCCGTGTAAAAGGGTGCTGAGCTCCCGCTCCAGTGGTGCTTGGGAGAATTCTGGCCCCGTCAGCCAGAACGCCTCGACGTCTCCCCTTGTTGCACTCATTCCACCCCCTATGACCCGTGGCTTTACAGAGACGCCAGCCCGGCGTGCTGTTTACAACCCATACACTCAATCCTCCTCCAGAACAATCGGATCCCACCCTCTACGGGCTGGGGCTGTTCTTTCCACGTGTGTCCACTTCGAGAGCACCAATCACTTTCCTGGTAACCCGATTTGTTGTTCGGAGCGACGTTATCATCGGACACGCTGAAACGGTTCCTCGCTTGGGAGCAGGGAAAGGTTTTTCAGGCAATCGTGCAGAGAGGAAATTCCTGCATGTGGGTCTGTGGAGCAGGCCGGAGAGTTTGTACCCTCAGGATATGTGACCCACCTTGCACTGATAGTGCTAAATTCTGGTTTCCCCCATGGGATGTCCCAATGCATCCATTCCTCTGAAAGCCCCATTTCCCCAGAGAGACGGGTTCAACAACGCCAGGTAAATATTAGGGCGGAAGGGAGAAAGGAAAGGTTACATCTGTCACTCCTATAACGATCTCGTTTATAATCTGACATTTGCGTAGCCTTTATGCCTTTGACACAAGGAAGCCAAATAAGGCATCCGGGCAATTTTTCTTTTTCAATGAAATGGAACCGAACACTGCTGAGAATAAAAGCAGCTACCAGAAGGTTTTATTGCCTTGGAGTATTTTTTCCCAAGAATCCCGCTTAATCTGAGCAGGATTTATAACCTGAGCGAGGAAAAAGAGGCCAGTGTTCTAATGGAACATACGGTTCTAGGGGGAGTCACAAATCCATGAGAACTCCTCCGACCAGCCACGGCTGTCTGGAACTGAGGAGTTCCTGCCAAATTCATCAGGACATGGAGCTACAAAAAGCACATACCAGATGTGCCTCCTGTCAACACCTTCTGCACTCCAAGGGTTTATAGCTACGCTGGGCCTTGTGAAAAAACTGGGGCCAGACAGTCAGCTGGGGTAGCTTTGTTGGCACCAGTTGAACTATGCAAGTGTATCCCACCCGGGCATCTGGCCCAAGGCCTGCACTGGATCTGTACTGATTTATACAGCTGTGGATCTGGCCCTAAAACTTCAATGGCAGTACAGTGACTTATACCATCTGGGGATCTGGCACATTGACTTCAATGGAGCTATGCCGATTTACACCATCTGGGATCGGTCCAATTAGTTCAACAGAGCGACAGCTGATTTACACCATGTGAGGGTCTGGCCTGTTTGTTTCCATGGAGCAACAGCTGATTTACACCATGTGGGTATCTGGCCATTTGGTTTCAAGGGAATGACACCTGATTTACACCATGTAGGGATCTGGTCCATTGATTTCAATTGAGCTAGGCTGATTTACACCATGTGGGGATCTAGCCCATTGGTTTCAATTAAACTATGCTGATTTACACCGTGGGGATCTGGCCCATTGGTGTCAATGGAGCGACAACTGATTTACACCATGTAGGGATCTGGTCCATTTGTGTCAATGGAGCGACAGCTGGTTTACTCCAGCTGGGAATTTGGCCCTATGTCATCAGAGTAGAAACTTGTTTTCAGGCCGTCACCAATCAATCATTCTCCTCTTACATTTCTATAACGCCGTTCAGCTCGAAGGAGCCCAAGGCATGAGCCAAACGGACGCAGGGATCTGCTACCAAAATGCAGCTGGTACTGGGGTGACATGCGGCGGCTGCTTTACCAGCACACTGGAACACCACAGAAAAGGCCAGGAAGTGAGCATGCAGCATGTTAAATATTGTTAATTTTTGGCTTTTGCTCATGGCAAAAAAAAGTTCAAATCATTGCCCCGTTTTACAGACAGTGAAACCAAGACACAGAGGCCGCAGTTCAGCCCTGTGCGGGTGCTGAGCCTAATAAAGGAGAGAGTTATTTAAAAAGGCCGGGAGCCTGGATGCCAGCTTGGTTCTAGGTGTAGATTAGAGCACTGACTCTCACCCATGGTCCAAGCGGCCTGAGCACAGAACATCCCAGCTAGGCTCCTTCCCTCCTCCAGCCTGCGCCTTCCAATTCTCAGGCCAGCCCTGAAATGCCTTTGTCCTGCCCCCTACAAAGACCCAGTCCCTGCCTCAAGGAGCTTCCAAACCAAGCAACACAGGGAGGAGGATGGATGCAGGAGAGGGGGACAATCACTCCCCCAGGCTTTCTGATGTAAACCGTAAGCAGCGGGGGGAAGGCAAACCCAGATGTCTTCAGAGGGAGCTTCCAGCACACGGTGGAGATGACATCAGAGAGGGAGGCGTTGCCCAGGGAGCCAGGCTTAGACATTAGACAGGGTGAGGCAAGCAATTCCACCACCAGCAAGCAAGCCGTGCCTAGGGTGATCAGATGTCCCGATAAAATCGGGACTGTCCCGATTTTTAGTTCTTTGTCCCACGTCCCGACTGATGCCAGTTGTCCCAACATTGCGGCTTTGGCCGCTCCAGCGGTTTTGTTTTTGTTTTTTTTTGCTTCCCCCATGTGTCCCGATATTTTGTCCGTTTCATCTGGTCACCCTAGCCGTGCCACCTGCCTCATCGGCGCTTTGGCACTGCCTGGCTGGCTGACATCATTTCATTTTTCTATGGTCGTGGTTGTCAACATGCTGAGGGGGGTCTTGCCCCCCAAACTGGATTTCCGGGCACCCTTTCACCGCCTCATCAGAGGAGCCTGCTAGCCGGATGTGTGTTTCCATGACAGGCCGAGGCCTTGTGCACTCTGGGAATTTGCAATGGTGACAGCCACTAGAGAATAGTTCTGAGTAGACAGGGCACGCGGCAATTTACCCTGGTGTCAGCACAGGTATTACCAGACTGGCTCAGCCCGTCTAGCTCAGCCTGCTGTCTCCGACAGGCCCACACCAGATGCTTCAGAGGAAGGTGTAAGAACCTTAGACCATGTGGAATAATCTGCCAACCACATTAAATCTCATCCTGGTCTCTAATAATTAGTGTTTGGCATAAGCCCTGAAGCATGAGGTTTAATATCCCTACCAATATTTTTCTTCTCATTATGTCAATTCTGGATATTCTTGCTAGCCATATAAAAGTCCAGTCCCTCTTTGAATCTTGCTAAATTCTTGGTCTTAATGACTTCCAGTAGCAGAGAGTTCCGCAGGCTAATTCAAGCAGCGCTAAACTGCATTAGTGGCAATTGCAGCTTTAACCCATCTACATTAGAGGTTTTCTCTGGTGCAGCTGCACCCGTGGCGGAATCCCCTAGTTAGGAAAAGGCCCCAGTTGAACAGACAGGGCCATTGCTCCCCAGAGATCACCTAATAAAGAAAAAAAAGAAATGAAACGAAAACCGGCAGAAAAGTCTTCCCTGGTAAGCCCCCTTCTTTTAGCTGTAGCTCACCAATGTAGCTCATTCTAGGTGCACTGGGTCTGCACCAGCACTCTTGCTTAGGCTGCCTTTCAGCCAAAAGCTTTACAAAGGTGGATATTGTTATCCCCATTTTACATATGGGGAAACTGAGGCACAGAGACGCAACAAATCAGAAGTCAAGCCAGGAGCAGAACCCACAGATTCCGTCTCCAAGCCCCTGTACTAACATCGCTAGACCACCCCCACCTTCTGGGGAAGGCAACCCACACTGCAAGGCATAAGGAGACAAGTGACAAATGAGGGGCTTATTCTCACTATAAAAGGCTCTGTGCGGGCATGGGGTAACAAAGGGGCAGAGCTGCTGCAGAGGGTGCAAACCTCCCAGATGTCTAAAAAAAGCCTGAGGTGTGGCCGCACGCCCGCTCCTTCGACATTGGCAACGCTCTGCTAAGAGGAGCATTAACAGATCTGGAAGGAAGCCACCATCAGACCGATCAGATGAGCAGCGTATGAAGAGCAGAAGGAGGAGTAATTGCTGCAGAGGGATCAGGAAACGGAGCCACAAAGAGGCTGCCCAGCACGCAACTTTGTTAGGCATTCATCTCTCCGGCCTTCCAAATAAGATTGCCTGGTTCACATTCCAGTGACATTCTGGCCTAGCAAAGGTTTCTACCTCCTTCCACAGCTGATGTCCATCCTGCTGTTGCATTTAAGCACCTTCTCTGGCACTGCTGTCCCTTTGTACAGCGCTGTGTACATTTATTGTGATATATACACGAATAATAAGTGCTCAGCACACTCTCACTTCACCTTCTTTCTGAGCCCCGGCATTGATTGTGATTCAATGATTTCCCTAGTAAAAGTCTGAGAGACACATTAATTCTTTGTGATCTGTGTGAGTTCTGTTGTCACCACAGGATAACGGCCTGCAGGTATGTCATTGCTTGGGGGAACTGAGGAGATCTCATTTGACCCATATGCTTGAAGTTACATGATATAGCCACTAGATGGCTCTGTCAGTTGTGCAGAGTTCCAGGCAGCAGGTGGTCACTTGTAAACACGGGAGACAAAGCTGGAGTTCGAGCTGTGTGGAAGCTTGTTTCTGTGGCTCTAGCTACAGTTCTTTTCTTTAATAAATGCCTCCTGTTCAAGACAGACTGTGATTCCATCTCCCATAGCTGAGTACAAAGAACACAGAGAAGAGAATGGCAACAGTGACTTAGTTACTGTATGTAGCACCTCTGACTCAGAAGGATCCAAGAGTGCTCTATAGACTGCACACAGGAATCTCTTCACCCAGCACAGAAATGCAGCCAGCTCTGGGGTGGCAGGCGATGGCTGTTTAACAATAGACTACCCGACAGGATTAATGTATTGAACTGAAATTGCAGAGGGCATGCAGGTAGGCGGTGGCATTTGAACAAGACTGTAACCATCTCCTCTTTCAACCCCTAGATCACCCATCACTCCCCTCTGCTCTACACAGGACACAGCTGCCAACATCCATCGCTCTAGCCACAGCACCCCTCCCTTTTCATGCTTCCCACTGGCTACCCCTGTTTCACCACATTAAGATCAAGCATCTTTTCTTCCCCATCAAGGCCCTCCCAGCCTGATACTGTGTCGCCATCCCCACCTCTGCTCAACTATTGATGCCAGTTTCATCCATCCCTATGGCGGCTTCTCAGCCAAACATCTCCAACGGCCATCCACAAGGAGCCATCCGCCACCCCCCAGCCCCGCAGTACCAGGAACCTTCAAAGCTTTCAAGCCATTTCATAGCTCACAACAGGGCTTTAAATAAAAGTTCCCCCCTGGTTTTCAATCGCTAGCAGCTACACTTGGCTCATATGCTACCCGGACATTCATCTGGTCACCTTGGGAAGAAACTGAAGTGTATTAAAAGACCAAAGGGCAAATCAGTGGAAATTTGGCAATGTTTCAAAGTGTTCCCATGGCAGCTATGTAAGAAACGCTGGGGTCAAGTGCCAGGCAGCGAGCCAGGGTGGGACAAGAGAGAGGAAGAGCAGATAAGCTTGGCCATCACTGTAAATGGCGGATCCACTTCTTCCTTAATAAATATTCCGGCATGTTCTTTGTGGGGCCTACACACCAGGCTTTCCATTGGGTGCTATATGAATGGGAACCATGGCGGCTAATGAACAGCTCGGAGATGTTTCACAGAGCATGGGGGGGAGGAGTGTACAAACCCCACACTAGCTAAGAAGGGGACAACGGGAGCCTGTGGGCCCAAACAGCCCCAACCTGCTATACTGTGTCAGGCCTGGAGGCAGGAGCGGATAGGGCTGAACCCAGCCCAGTTGGAGGCTGATGGGGAAGGAGAGCAGACCCCTGGCGCTCCCTCAGTGAATGAAGACCAGGGAGCTCCAGGGAGCTGGACTGCTGGCCAACAGAGCCTCCCCCAGGGAAGATTTGAGTTCTGTGCCAGGGCCTTGCTTGGTGGCCGTATGCAGGACTGCTGCCTGTCAGGGCCTCACGCAGCTGGAGGGAGGAGAGGGAGCCCAGGGAAGTGCCTGAGTGGAAGGGCTGGGCCCAGTCCAGGCTTGGGATGGATGAATGCCGCCCCCGCCTTCTTTGAATTTGGGATATTTGTTTTGGAACCTTGATACTCTGGCAGGGGTGGGACTCTGGCAGAGGGCTACAGCACCGGACCATATCAGTGGCTGGAGAGCACTGAAGACATGGAGGGAAACTGAGGCAGGGCAAACAGTGCCGTGGTGGGCCACAAGAGGGCGCTGTAGAGTCTGAGTTTACCACACTCACAGATTTTTAAGGCCAGAAGTGTCCACTGTGATCATCTAGTCTGATTGGTACACCCCAGGCCAGAGAATTTCCCTATATGGTCCCTGCACTGAGTCCATCACTTCTAGTTGAGCTGGAGTCTCTTTAAATCAAGAGTGGAGACCTCCTGCTAAAAGACTCCACATGATAGAGAATCCCTTAGCAAGCTGTTCCAATGGTTAATCATCCTCACTATTAAAAATTTGCCCTTTATTTCCATGCTGGGCCATATAGTGCAATGAGGCCTGCAGGGAGCCCAGCTGACATCAGGGAGGCTCCACGCAGGCGCTGGGATCCGCCTGTGCAGAGCTCACGTAAGGACTGGGCTCTGCTTGTGTTTTGTACAGCGCCGAGCGCACGTCGCTTAACAAACACCTCATAATCATCTCACAGGTCTTGAGCCTGTGTCAGACCTCCCGAAGGCAGGGGCAGGCAGGAATGACTTCCTTCTTGTTAATGGAGTTGGACCAGCGTAAGGGAGATCAGAATCTGGCCTTTCTACTGCCCTCTCCCACTCTTCTAATTTCTCTGCCACCTGACTTCCCTCTGTCCTGCCGCACAACGCCACCTCTGTGAGTCCAAGAGCCTGCGCTTCTCTCTGGCACCATCTTCTTCTTCCTTATCATTGTTTGTGACGGTAGTGCCCAGAGACCCCCAACTGAGACCAAGACCCCATGGTGCTAGGTGATCTACAAACGCACAGGGAGAGACCGCGCCTGCCTTGAAGAGCTCCTAAACTATATCGCCAAGACAAAGGGTGGGTGCAAGCAAGCGCTATCCCCATGTGCCAGATGGGGAACCGAGGCACAAAGAGCTGTAGTGACGGGCCCAAAGTCACACCCAGGGTCTGGGGCAGAGCCCATACGCCCTGAGCACCCAACCCACTGGCCTAATGCATGTCAACGGTATGAATCACCACCACGCTGCGCCATGGCCTGAGCCCACTGATCTCAGTGGCATTCGTTGTTTCATTGGAAAGCGGGGTGCGAGGCAAAGACAGCTGGAAGCGTTCAGCTAAACAAAGCCCAGGATCACTGGGGCAGGTAGCCTTTTCTAGGTCTTATCACAGTGTAGCCCAAACCCACTTTGCCTTAGACAGCACGTTGCTACTGCAATACACTGATGTAAGTATGATTGTTACAAATATTACGAATAAATCAGGCGTAATCTCACTGAAGTCAGTGTAACCTGGGATGGGCGACTGAAGCCTCGTACCCCTCACCCTGCGTGGTTTGGAATAAACAGCAGTTTACAACCATTCACTGTATTTTCCACTGAATGCATCCGATGAAGTGAGCTGTAGCTCACGAAAGCTTATGCTCAAATAAATTGGTTAGTCTCTAAGGCGCCACAAGTCCTCCTTTTCTTTCTGCTCTGAGTGTGTGCCTTCCTGCCCTCCCCCCTGCTTGGAACAAACAGCCCAGGGCCAGAAACTAAGAACTAGGGTGGATCCAGAAAATCCGTTATTACAACAGACAGGCTGAGGTTAACTCAGTAACACTGCTGGGGGGATCTGCGGCTCCTCACTGGCTATCCTGAGCACAGTCAGTGACCTGAGGCAGGTCGGAAATCAGTGACCACTCATAGGCAAGAGAAGCATGTGGAGACAAGTCACAGGAGAGGCAGGCCGGGCAGATGCCTGGGGCTGCACAATGCAAATTGTTTTCTGGCAAATTGTTTTGTCATCCGAGTAAATGACCTGGGAAAGCCTCTGCATAGAGTCAGCTACAGGGTGGAAAGGGCCTCTCAGAAATCAAGGAATCAAGGTATAAATTCCACGCTACACAGGACTCCCGGCCCATCCAGTCTGCAAAGCTCGTCACCTCCGCAGGCTTAAATTCCGCGGTTGCCTGTCCCATTAACCAGCTCAGTATGGGCAAGGCCTGGGACAGGGCTGGGGGAGTGAGGCCCGGCTTGCTGGAAACAAACCTGCCTGAGCTAATCTGCCAAACCAACTCAGACCTGAGTCAGCCACCCTGCCGGATCTGCCAGGGCTTGAGGCTCAGCCTTGCAGGCAGCTTGGTGCACCTCTGCCCCCTAGTGGCCACAATCCTGCAATCCTTTTTAATGGCTTCCCTGTTTCAGTAGTTTTGGAAGGGATCTTTTTATTCTTAGATTCGTAAATTCTACAGCCAGAGGGGATCACTGTGATCACCTAGTCTGACCTCCTGTATAGCACAGGCCAGAGAACTGCACCACAATAATTCAGTCTGAACTCGGGGATACCTTTTTTTTTTTGTTTTTTTAATCCAGTCTTGATTTTAAACTGGCCAGTGATGAGAATCCATCATGACCCTTGGTAAATGGTTCCAATGGTTAACTGTCATCACTTATTTCCAGTCTTATTTCTGGTCTGAATCTTTCTAGCTTCAGCTTCCAACCGCTAGATCTGGTTATATCTTTATCGGCTAGATTGAAGTTCCCCGTGTAGGTACATAAGCATATGGCCCATTCTTACGTCTCTCTACTGAAAAGCGTCCGTCGATCGACTTGAATGTGGCAGCACCTGTTTGATGAAGGAGAATAATTTTTAAGGACCCTCCTCTGAAGGAATTTTCAAGGATGCCATTTATACTTAAAAGCAAAGGCTGTCCCCTGCTTTTCATTGTTTAGATAATTCACCGTATGTGTCTTGTCTCCCTCACTAGAAGCAGGTCCACTAGAGTACAACAGCCTACTACTGCTGCCTGCTAATGGAGTTACTCCTAGTCTGCACTGTGGAGCTAAAGGTGCTGGGTTCTGACCCTAGTCATGCTACATTACCTTAGGTCAGCTCTGAGGCAACATTTCAATGCTTTGGGCAGAGAAGGGATCTGCATCTGAGCTATATTGTCCGGAAGCTCTCTCAGGGCAGCACCTGTGTCTTCCTCCATGGGTATGTCTTCACTAAAATTAGCCCCAGCCATTAGCACGCAGGTTAGTCTAGTCTGGGTAGCAGCAGCCACACTGCAAAGCCCTACCAGAGTTCCTGGGTCCCCTCTAGGGCTGCACTCACCTGTGTGTGTTGCTACGGCTTCTGGGGGCACATCCCATAGTCCCAGTGAGCCGCGCTGCTCTGTGATTCTTTCCCAGTGGGAGAACTTGTGTGTCCTTCTGGGCACCCAGGGGGATGGTGGGAAGGCATTGCAGGCCTCCCAGCACTGTAGTGATTTAGCCTGCATCCAAAGGGGTGGATTACCAGTCCAAGCAAGCAGCACCTAAGCTCCAGCCTCTATCCCCACTGGGCCAGCTAGCCCAGGTTGACAGCACCACTCAACTCTGGTGAGTGCGTTGTGGATGTGGCTGGAAGGTGGAGGGCTGGAAAAACGCCTAGGTAAAAGCCTGAGCTAACTCTGCCATGAAGACACCCCCACAATTGCCTCAGGACCAAGAAGACTAAGGTCATGCAATGAAGGGCATATCACCACAGAGCCAGCCTGACTTGTACAGCTCCTGGTTAGCAGGAAGCAGCAAACTTCTCCTTTGAAGTCGGCTAAACATTGCTGTGTGTCTCGCAGCAGAGACGGATTCTGGTGTGATGAACATAAAGGCGATTCTTTACCGGGGCCGCCGGACATGGACGGACCCTCTGGTTCTCCCTGGCTCTCTATCTCCCAGGCTGAGGAGACCCGGCCCGTGGTGCTTAGGGGATGTCTACACTGGAGCTGGAAGGTGTAATTTCCAGCTCGAGGAGACCGGATCGGAAAACAGAAGTTTAGCCACAGCAGCGGGAGGGACCAAGCTGCCCCAAGTACAATCCCGTCCCAGACCCTTAGTGGTGGCACACCGGCTATCCTTAAATCCTACTCCGGCGTGAGCAATCCTCCTCGCACTACAGTTACTCTCTCCCCCTGGGCCTGGCAAGGGTGCTGAGCGCCAGCACGGGTGTGAGGAGAGGCTCCCTGTGGGCGCAGGGAAGGTCAGCGCTAGGTGTGGTCCCCTGCGTGGAAAGTGGTAGGTGAGTCTGGAGAACGCCCCCTCGCGCCCCAACGCACAAGGAGTTGGGCTGGGAAGGGGTGCGGCTAGGCACCTAGCGCCCAGTCCATTCTCTCCAGCCGGGCCAGCGTCTGCGGCCTGCTAAAATCCGCGTTTTCCTTTTTGTCGGCTGGCATTTCCCACTCTGCCTGCGGGAGCCCAACAGAGGCCTTTGGCGCTTGCCAACGGAACTGTGGGAAAAAACCAAATGGCCACCCCCCGAGGGTGAAACTTCCCCTGGGGGAGGCGAGTTCCTTGTCGTGCCTCTTCCACCCACAGCCCCCGCCCACACTCCACCCCTGCTCTGCCCCAGGCCCCGCCCCCACCTGCTGCTGACTCGCCACTCACCTCTTCACACCCCCCACCCGAGATCCCCCGACGATCACCTCCTCCCTCGCCCCCCTGCTGCTTACCTCCTCACCCCTGCACCAGGCCCTGTCCCCGCCCGCCACGAGACCCCCATCCCCACCTGCTGTGCAGCTGGCTTGCTGCTTGGGTCCTCACCCTGCTGCTGCCCCCCCGCCCCCGTGACACGCTCTCCCCTTTTCACCTTAAAGTACTAATAACATCCCCCAACAGGTATAGCTCAACTGCCAGATAGGGAGTTCGGTGTTTGCTGTACAGAGGGAGACAAAACGCCAGGCTACCTGCGCCAACCTGACTCCGAATCTCTCCTAATCTGTCCTTGTCAGTGACAGCCTGCATTCTGCATTTAATCACCTTCCTTACACAGAATTCCCTGCCAGACTCGTTTACTTAAACTGGGGTTTGAATAAAACGACTAGATCAAGAAATAAACTCACTGGCTATGTCAGCTCCTCCTTGAGCCAGGTCCGCAGTTACTTCTGCTGGTTACAGAGAATACCTGACGGGTCATTTGGAACCTGTTTTTAGCCCCAATAACACATTTCCCTACACTATAAAAGCCAGCTGAATGTGGCCAAAGGCTTCCTGGGCGTTGGCAAATGCCTGGGACAGTACATGGCTTCATTACCACTTTAATGGTTCTTTAACAGTGTCAGTGCTCTCCGCTACTAGGTCTCTGGAAGGCTTTTCACTGTGTAAAAAGAAAAGGAGAACTTGTGGCACCTTAGAGACTAACCAATTTATTTGAGCATGAAGTGAGCTGTAGCTCACGAAAGCTCATGCTCAGATAAATTGGTTAGTCTCTAAGGTGCCACAAGTCCTCCTTTTCTTTTTGCGAATACAGACTATCACGGCTGTTACTCTGAAATCTGTCACTGTGTAAAGTTACTCAGGGATCCCCTCCACTCGCCTCCTCACTCCCCCTGTCTGCCACTGACTCCCCACGCGCATTCTCACACACACACCACCCCGCCCTGCGGGGAGGGAGGTGAGGAAAGACACGGCCAGCAGCTGCAGGGACCTCCGAGGGGGGAAGGGGATGGGGTGGAGGAGCGGAGAGGAGAGGAGAGGAGAGGAGAGGAGAGGAGGAAGACTCCAGGCAGCAGCAGCAACTCGTGGCAGCCTCGGGGAAGGATCAGAGCAGGGAGGGGAAGAGGCGGGGGGGGGGCACCATGGCCCTGGTGTCGGGCGGCAGGGACTGCTGTGCTAGGGGAGGCAACGCCTCCCCTTGCCTATTATACCCGCTGCCCATGCCGCCACCATGGAGCTCACGTGGCCCCTGGCTAACGCTCTCGGCTTTGGGCTCTCTGATCTGGAATTTCTCAGGAGAAAGTCACATCCAGGCTTAATTCCTTCGTGATGGTGGCCCAAAGGGCGTTCAAGATAAGGTTATGATCAGCGTACGTTACAAATCAGGGTTTCTGTCAGAACATGTAAGATTCATAGAGTCTAAGCCCAGAAGGGACTGTTGTGATCATCTAGTCTGACCTCCTGTGTAACAGGCCGTAGATTTTTACCCAGTGATTTCTGCATCAAGCTCTACAACTTGTGGCTGAATTAGACTCAAAGTGCATCTGTTAGAAAGACTTGAGTTAAAATCTTTAAGAGATGCAAATCCACCAGAGCCCTTGGTAAATTGTTCCACTGGTTAATTACCCACCTTGCTAACCTGCATCTTCTTTCCAGTTTGTAAGGTAAATTTGCACGTGGGTATTGTCATTACTGGAAAATATAACTGGACGGGAACAATTACACAAGCTATCTTACACGGGCAGTCCTTGTCTTTGTCATGCTTAGGGGTTTTTTAAATTGTTGTTCTCGTATATATTGGGCCAGACCCTCAAGTGTTGTAAATTGATGTAGTTGTGTTAATACCAGAGGCAATGTATATAATGGTTCTATTTACTAGTCATTGCAGCAACTGTTAGCTAAAGATTTTTGTGGTGCATTTCTTTAACTTATGATCATCAAAACCGCTCCCTGAATTCTGCCTAACATTGGCTATAAAAGTTGACTCAAATGACCCTGCACTGTGCCTGCCTTTTGTTTTGTTATGGAGTGGAAGAAACACTTCTTAGGTATGCTAAATCTTAGCATCTTAGGTATGTTAAATCATCCACTTAGGAAATAAACAAGCTGTGTAAAATTTCCGGGCCAGTCTCCATATCATTATGGTGGCTCTTGCTTTATTTTGAAGCACGCAGCGAGTTACCTTGGAGCAGACACAATTCAAAAACTGTGAAGAATTTTTTCAACCCAAGAAAACCCTGTACAAATTTAGTTTCCCAGCTTGCCCAGTGCTCGGCTGAGATCAGCACGTGGCTGAATAGAAGGCACTTAAAGGTGAACTCCAGCAAAGCAGAGGTGTTGCTGGTAGGAAGAGAAAGCTACACTGCAGAACTTGCCTCCCTTATAACATCCTCCACTATCAAGGACATTGGCCCACCGATCAAGGGCCCCGGAACCTTTATAGACGTGGGGGGACAAGGCCAAAGTGCCCCCCTCCCTGTCCATGGCTGGCTGCTTCAGTGGTGAGCCAGCTGCCCACTCTTCTGGTGCCAGAGCAGCCCCTGGTGGGCAAAAGGTGTAATTGTAGCACCTTCCCAGCAGAATCTATTATTCTGCGGGGAGAAAAAAAATCTGCGATGGACATGAATGCTGCGCTTATGTTTGTTTTGTTAAAAAGTTGGAGACAGCTACATTTGGCCTCCTCAGGGCTGCTGGAGGTTGAAGCAATAGAAAATTTTGACTTTTCACCCCCACCCCTCCCCAAAAATCAAACCCTGAAATATTTCGATTCGGAAATGCTGAGGTGGTACCGCATGGGAGCAGTAGAGTGGGCACGTCATGGGCTCGTTCTCCAGGACAGGCTGGGCTCCCTGGAGTCAAAGGCCAGAAGGGACCATTAGATCAGCTAATCTGACCTCCTATATCTCACAGGCCACCACCGCCATGCAGCACCTGCTCACCTACCCCAACAACCAGAATTAGGGCTTGTCTACACTGTGCATTAGGCCGCACTAGCGGGGGTCAATTCTAGCATGCACGAGGGCGTCACATGCTCACTGGCCTACATGGACCATGCCGGTGCACACTGAAAGGTCCTTGTTCACCTTAATGTAGGACTGTTTGAAATGGGACTAATGCAGAGCTCAGATAAGCCTGATTGGACCAAGGTATTACAGCCCTCGGAGCAGGGGCAGCAGGACCGGGACAGGGGATGGGGCACGGCATCCCCATAAGGGAAATAGTGTGGGAACTGATCCATGTTTCCACCCCGATATTTGGTTCTTGGGTGAAAACAGGACATGGAAGGGCTAGTGTGGCCACTCTTGACCCAGGAGCAGGCAGGAACTGGGGAAGGGGGAAATCAGGCTGGGACCAGGAGCAGCTACCCTCAGCAAGAGAGACATGAACCGCTGAGATCCCCCATCCCAACTCCCCCACTCCCCAGGCAAAGCACCCACCCCCTCTGCCTCCTATCCCTGACACCCTGACCTCCCCCAACTCCCCATGCAGAGCATCCAGCCCTCCCCCTCCTATCCCTGACACCCCAACACCTCCACTCCCCAGGCCGATCACCCGCCCCATCCCCTCCTATCCCTGACCCCCCATCTCCCCTCCTGCCCCACTGCCCTGATGCCCACTGCTCCCCATGCAGAGACATGAAGAGGAAACAGCTGCTTCTTTGTTATCTCACATGTTTTTTAATAAACCAGAAGCAGCAAACGTTGCTCTTTCAGTCCCGCCACACCCCGGCCCTTCACAAGTTCACAAGGCTGCACTGATCATGGTTTCACCCGCACAGCTCGTCACCCTCAGTGGCAGCAATGAACAGGGGGCGCAGGGCTGAGGAATGCACCGTTGGGTGCGGAATGCACTGTGGGAATGCTGGGGCTCGAGGGGCATACAGGCGCCGTATCTTACTCTGGTGCTGGGGTGTTTGGGTTTCAATATGGACCGCTGCCCCACCCTTGCAATTCAAGTGAGCTTCTTCCGCCCTTGCTTCAAAGGACAGAGATAGTCTGTGCCAAAGGCAGAGAACAGGCAGCACCAAGGTGCACATGCCAGAGGGCCCTGCAATGGCAGGGAACTGATTAAATGAGATAAACAAGTGACCCGCAGAGGAAGGTGAAAACGCCCCCAAAGTCCCAGCCAATCTGACCCAGGGGAAAATTCCTTCCTGACCCTGAATACGATGATCGATGATCGGTTAGATTGTGAGCACATGAGAGGGACCCATCAGCCAGACACCTGAGAAAGAGAATGCTTGGTGCCTCCTCAGAGCACCGGCCCACCATGTCCAGTGTCTCCTCTCCATCTCTGTTGGTTCAGAAGAAAAAAAATAAAAGTCCGAATACACTATGAGGAGAAAATTTTCTCCTCACAAAAGCCAGACCGCATTGTGAGGAGAAAGTTCCTTTCCTGACTTCTACCGGTGCCTGGCTGAAGCCCTGAAGCATGAGGTTTTAGGAACATAAGACATAAGGGCAAGCTGTAATGGGCTTAATCTGCAGCACGGGTGATTTAGGTTCGATATATGGAAAAACTTCCTAACTCTAAGGGTAGTTACGCTCTGGAACAGGCTTCCAAGGGAGGTTGTGGAATCCCCATCATTGGAGGTTTTTACAAACAGGCTGGACACGCACCTGTCACGGGCGGCTAGGTTTATTTGGATCTGCCACAGAGCAGGGGGCTGGACTTGATGACTTCTCAAGGTCCCTTCCAGCCTGACATTACTATGATTCTGAATCAGAAGCGACCCCCAGGGCTCCTGAACCCTGAACCATAACACAAGAACTAGGGGTCACCCAATGAAATTAATAGCCAGCAGGTTTAAAACAAACAAAAGGAAGTATTTCTTCACACAATGCACAGTCAACCTGTGGAACTCTTTGCCAGAGGATGTTGTGAAGGCCAAGGCTATAATAGGGTTCAAAAAAGAACTAGATAAATTGTTGGAGGATAGGCCCATCAACGGCTATTAGCCAGGGTGGGCAGGGATGGTGTCCCTACCCTCTGATTGCCAGAAGCTGGGAATGAGCGACAGAGGATGGATCACTTGATGATTACCTGTTCTGTTCATTCCCTCTGGGGCACCTGGCACTGGCTATTGTTGGAAGACAGGCTACTGGGCTAGATGGACCTTTGGTCTGACCCAGTCTGGCCGTTCTTACATTCTTATGTGCTTTAATCACTATGGGCAACGCTGTCATACAATCCCATTCACAAATTTATCAAGCTTTGCCTTAAAACTAAGGAGGTTGGTGGACTGCTTTTCCTATGGTGCACCTCAGTTTGCTCACTTGTTGAGTGGAGACCGTTGCATCACTAGAGTCCTCGGCCATGGTGCATCACAGGAGACGTAGTCCAGCTGGGGTGCCTGGCCCATAGCGGAGAATGGGGACATGAGGAATCCAAACAAGAGCTCCCATGAGGCACCGTGGCAGGCTAACCCAATTGCTATACTTCATTTTTCAGGCATTTGGTTTTCTGGATGAAAAATCAAAAAACTTTCTGTGAAAAGTAGACACTCCATGCAAAGAAATGGCAAAACCCCATTTTCTGTCAAGAACCAGTTTTGACAGGAAATGTTGACAGTTCCTGCCGGAGGTGCTCAGACACTAGGCCTGGGACCATAGACCTACCTAGACAGAGAATCTTTCCAAGGCACAGAGGCGCTCCAGTCTCACTGTGGCACTGGTTCAACTACTGCCTTGATGGGGGCTGGATATAGAAGGCAGCCAGGGGCTCTTTTAACAAACATGCTGAGGTGACCAATTTAGAGAGGGCTTTTTGGCCACGAGGATCCCCAAGTGCTCCTCAGACTGTACACAGAGCTCACTCACCCACTACTCAAATGCAGCCAGCTCTGGGGTGGTACCAGCATTGGCAGCACACCCAGCACTACCTTGGCAGCTGTGATTTGGGGACACAGACACCAACACTGCATGTCGGGCAGGGAACTGGGCAGAGTGGCTGGCAGTTTCCGTGCAGCCCGCAAGCAGCTGCTGGCCCATCCACTGTGCAGGCAGCTCAATGCTCAACTGAACAGGGCAGAGCCCCCTCGAGGGCCCAGTGCTCCCTACAGCTAGGCAGCAGCAGCCTCACCGGCCTCTACGGTGCAATGGGGGAGCTCCATGGACGACCCCCCTTCAGGGTGGGAAATGGGGGTGGAAGGGAGGCAGTTCCAGAGGGGCGTGGGGCAGGAGTGAGTGGGGCAGGATTGTAGGGCAGGGGCCAGACCCTGCCTGTAAGAGGAGGACGACTTAGGAAGTGGGAGACTGAGGGGAGAGAGAGAGGAGGAAGAGCTGCAGGGGGCTGGCGAAAGGGACCAGCCAGCCTAGGCTGAATTTTCCTCCTGATCCCTCAACACACACACACACACACACACGCACGCATATACACGCAGGCACTCACAGACACACATGCACACACTCGTACACGTACACACATTCACTCACTCATATGCACGCACACATACCCGTGCACACATTCCTATGCACACACAGAAGCATATGCATGCACACTCATGCACACACGCATATGCATGCACACACTCATACACACACATGCACATGCATGCACACACACATATGCATGCACACACACATATGCACGCACACATGTGCATGCACACTCATCCACACACATATGCACACACTAATCTGCGCACACACATACCCATGCACACACTCACACTCATATATGTGCATGCCATGCACACACTCATACACATATACATGCACATACAGACACACATACATGTGCATGCACACACACATACACACAGTGGTGAGCTGGAGCCGGTTCGCACCGGTTCACTAGAACCGGTTGTACAATTTAGAAGCCCTTTTAGAATTGGTTGTTCCGCGGGGGAGAACCGGTTCTAAAAGGGTGTCTAAATTTAACCGGCCAAAAGTGGCGCCTTAGGCGCCGACTCCACGGGTGCTCCAGCCCTGGAGCACCCAAGGGGAAAATTTGGTGGGTGCAGAGCACCCACCGGCAGCTCCCCGCCCCACCCCCAGCCCCAGCTCACCTCCGCTCCGCTTCCTCCCCTGAACGTGCCGCCCGGCTCTGCTTCTCCGCCCCCACAGGCTTCCCGCGAATCAGCTGTTTGCGCGGGAAGCTGGGGCAGGCTGAGACGCAGGCCGCGGCTTCCCGCTCAGGCCCAGGGAGGCGGAGGTGAGCTGGGGCGGGGGGGGCGCGAGGAGGGCCGTCCGCCGTCTGCCCACCTCCGCCACCCTCGGCCTGAGCGCAAAGCCACCACCTGCTTCTCAGCCCTCCCCGGCTTCCTGCCGAACAGCTGATTTGTGGGGAGCCGGTGGGGGGGGGCGCGGAGAAGCAGGGCGGGGCAGCGCGTTCAGGGAAGGAGGCGGTGGCGGAGTGGAGGTGAGGTGAGCTGGGGCCGGCGCGGGGCGGGGAGCTGCCGGTGGGTGCTCTGCACCCACCAAATTTTCCCCTTGGGTGCTCCAGCCCCAGAGGACCCACAGAGTCGGCACCTAAGGCGCCACTTTTGATGGGATCAGTGGGGGCAGCAGCCGCTCCCCCTCCCCCTGCTCCCCCCCAGCTACGCTCCCCGGCCCCTAGGAGCCAGAGGGACCTGCCGGATGCTTCCTGGGAGCTGCCCCAGGTAAGCACCACCGGGACTCCCCACCTCGCCCCCCGGCAGGTTCTTAGGGGGATTCTTAGGGTTCTTTGGTTCTTAGGGGTGGGGTGGGCACCCACTACAGTGGCCCATGAGACCCTCCTGCCCAGTTCTGGGGGCAGTCAGGGGATGGGGTGGATGGGGGGGGCATCAAGGAACACGGGGGGTTGGATGGGGCAGGAGTCCCGGGGGGGGGGTGGGCAACGACCCCCTCGTGGGGTGAGGAGGGAACCGGTTGTTAAGATTTTGGCAGCTCATCACTGCATACACGTGCACACACTCATCCACACACGCACATACATGCACACACACACACAGGCTTTTCTGCTAAGAGTTAAAACCGCAGAGCCCAAGCCCCCAAATCTCTTGTTTCAGGAGCTGTGTCTGTCTCAGCGTTGCTCCAGGGGTGGCCTTGGCACTAAGAGGGCCGGCAGCTGTACAATGCGCAGCACTTCGGGGAGTGGTCCCTCATAACCTCGTGCCACGGGCTGCAGACTGTCTCTTTGTTCCGATAATAAAGCACCCGCAAGGGTCTAGGAAACGGGACACCGGGGCCTTTGAGAACCACACGTTTTTTCCACTGTGATGTCTACAAAACCTGGCAGCGGCTCTTAAAAACCACCTTTCCAGATGTTTATTTAATACAGCCCGGGCCAACCTCAGGGTCGTAGTCAACTGTCCCACCTCATACTGAGAAAAACTGACTCTCACACATCGACCTCAATGGGACTCCCATGTAGTAAGCCCCACTCGCTGTGAGCAGAGGTTGCTCCTAGGCAACTGTGTCCAAACTTCCCCGAAGTTTTGGGGAGCGTTTGGGTCCGGGAGTTTAGTTTAGACCCCGCTCTGTTACAGCGAGATACATTGAAAGCTCCAAGCATAGCCAGCTGGGAGTAGCATTGCTATACATTTTCCTCCGGCAGTTTGCCCAGACTAACGTATGTCTCTCCATGCACGCATTGCCTGAACGTGCAGATCATGAATTCACTTTTCTACTGAAAAACACACCACACCTTCTTCTTCGGCCCTGACATCAGAGGATGTTTTATTACATACCTATCTCGACAACTTGAAAAGCTTCCTTCAACGGAGATTGCTCAGCCTGGAGCTAGGAAAGTTTGTCCAGGTCAGGTGGTCTTTTTTCTTCTTTATTTTGTATATTTGATTGAAACAAATCAGGTGCAAAGCGCAAACAGTTAAAAGCAGCCATGGAAGTGTTTCTGATTTTAACCCGCCGAGGGAGAGGCCCAGTACACCCAGGTGTCCCACCTCATGTTGGCTAGATACTATCTGTCTCCATTCTCCAGCTTTCTTGACGCTGCATGATAATACCTAGCTCTTACGCAGTGCTTTTCTCCATAGATCTCAAAGCACTTTACAAAGAAATTCAGAATTATCCCCAATGGGGTGCCACTGCAGTAACAAGGCATCATAACATCCTTCCTCAGCTGGGGAAACTGAGGCACGGAGCAGTAAAATAACCAGCCTGAGTTCACCCAGTAAGCCAGTAGCAAAGGTGAAGATTTCCTCTCCTGCAGGATACAGTGCCAGAGTTGTAGGAACATGTTTCAGTCGCAGTGGCCACTCTGTGTACACTGTGCTATTAATGAGCACCCCAAACAGAAGGGAAGCTTTAAAGACAAGTTGGAAGAGTGCTGCACAAATTGCTCACCTGTGAACAGCCAGGACATTTCAGGAGCATGCATCACTGCTATAAAGCAGCTCCCAGCAACTCATATGAGGTGTATAACCCAGCCCAGTCAGGGTACAGCTACATTTCTTTTACCGGAAGACTGGTTTAAGGGGTAAAGCAGCAAACGTCAGGACACACTCAGAGAGAAAAGCTTTGACAGCTGGATTGAGTTAAGGGCGAGCGCCGGAAAAATAAAAACTCCTTGAGCCAAGGGGCCAATCCACAGGACAGACGGAGCCCTGGAACCAATTAGCCGAGGCTTTGGAAATGGCTGCTGAGTTGGTCCAGAGAGCTAGCACTGGTTAGCGTGTGTTGATTCTGTTTGATTATCACTCGGTGACATGGGGCAGTGCGGGACGGGAGATTCCCCATGGACCAAGGCAACAAAATAATAACGCGGAGCCTGAGATGTGCCACACACGACTTACTGAACCCGGGCTGGGGGCTACACAGAGACCCCCTGCCAGAGAGACCGCGGCCATCGGCAAACTGCTGGGCTGGAAGTTACAACTCCCCGGCCCCAAATCCCACCGAGGAGGTGCTGCCACAGACCCAGCAAACACTCACTGCTTGTGTGCCTGGCAGGGGCCTACTGAGCAAGAGGCCCGTGAGGCCCAGAGCAGGGGCACAGGAAATTTGGGAAGAGGGGGTGGGAGTGTTTTGGACAGGCTGGCGGGAGGAGGGGCAATGAGGGGAGTCTTGGCAGCGTTCCTGCCCTGTGCAGCAAGGAGCTTTCAGACCATCTGGGGGGGCCGGGGGCGAGGAGGCGAAAAGAGGCGAGGGGGGAAGGAGGAGAGGCCGGGGAAAGGAAGCAGCGCTGCAGAGCCGAGCAAGCTCTGCCAGAGGAAAGGCAGCCTTGTAGTGGGAGCATTATGCTGCCCTGGTTACTGCAGGGGCATGCAGAGGGTTAAGAACATAAGGGCCTGCACACGTCTGATCCAAGCCCGGCACCCGCTGGGAATCATCTTTGCCCAGTAGGTCTGGCTGTGGGGCAGACTCGTTACTGCTTCGGAGCCTCGTCTGACGGGGACATTTGGTGTAAGCGCTAGAACCAGGCCCTCGAGGAGGCACCGGACAGACAGGACAGGGTCACGTGTTTCCCCTGGGAGCATATGCCACAAATACCGGTGGGAGAGCTGAGCCTACACCCCAGCCCCTTGGGGGAGAGACGACCAAACTCCACCGACAGGGGCAGGGATGGGGGGAGGCGTCAGGGGATCGGGGGAGGCGTCCCGCCTTGTTCCAAGACAATTCAGGCTACGGTGAAACCCACATGTAAAAGGCTGTGAGTTCAATTCTGCAACATGACGAGCACCCTCGATCCCCAGATTACCGAGCCCCGGGTAGGCTCAGCATCCTAGAGGGCTGGGAGGCAGGAAGGGTGGCCTAGCGGGCAGGCCACTAGACTGGGGCTCGAGTTCGATTCCTGCCTCAGCCACTCTGTGACCTTGGACGAGTCACATGGGCCCTGCGCCTCAAAGGTACCCAGGCACCTAGCTCTCACTGACACTGAGGCAGGAGTCGAAATGCCTTTGAGGAGCTGAGCCTTAGTCTCATTGTGCCTCAGCTCCCCAGCTAAAATGGGGAGAATACTTCCCGGGGGGGTCGCAAGGGCCGAGTCCATTCATGCTCTGAGACGCTGAGGGCTGCCGGAGCAGCCCGCGAGAGGGGACGGTTCCGTTCTGCAATGGGTCCCCCCCGGCTGTACGCGTCACAGAGGTTTTCCAAAGCCCGCTGCAAGCGCCAGCAACACTCCCATTGACGCCAGCTGGCTTTGAGCGGGCCCTGGCTTGTCTCTGTCAATACACCCCCCCTCGCTGAACGCTGAGCAGTGTGTTCCGGCAGGGCGGGTGCTCGTACGCCTCTGCAGCAGGTTTGGGGCAGCAGGCCAAGCCCTCATGGTTCCTGTGGGTCTAAGAGCAAAGTCTGCTCCAATCACATTCTCCCCGTCCTCCGGCAGCCACCCGGTCCTGCAGTGGTTAGCACTGCTGCGTCCCTTCAGGGCACAAATTCGCCCTAGGCTTATTTAAGGGCCCTATTCACTACAG
The DNA here is from genome assembly GCF_015237465.2 of Chelonia mydas. NCBI lineage: Eukaryota > Metazoa > Chordata > Testudines > Cheloniidae > Chelonia > Chelonia mydas. Next base: position 341,578,328 of record NC_057849.1, read on the forward strand.
CAGAGACCTGAAGAAGAGCTGCGTGTCGCTCGAATGCGTCTCTCTCTCACCCACAGAAACTGGTTCAATAGAAGATATTACACCTCACACACACCTTGGCTCGCTACCATAGAGAAGGAACGTGCAAACCACACTTCCCTGGCCACAAGGCTGTTCCCTCGGTTCCCCCCCCACCCACCCAACACCATCCCCCATCATGCTCCCATGAGCAACTGCCCCTCCCTCAGAAAGGCTCCTCCATCTTTGTCTTGCACTTCTAGGCAAGGGCAGATTTTAAGATCCAATGATCACCCAAAGCCTGCAAGGGGACATGCTGTTTGAAGCTGGTTGTACACAGCAACCTGAATTCTAAGAAGAAAAGGAGTACTTGTGGCACCTTAGAGACTAACCAATTTATTTGAGCATGAGCTTTCATGAGCTACAGCTCACTTTATCTGAGCATGAGCTTTCGTGAGCTACAGCTCACTTCAAAGCTCATGCTCAAATAAATTGGTTAGTCTCTAAGGTGCCACAAGTACTCCTTTTCTTTTTGCGAATACAGACTAACACGGCTGTTACTCTGAAACCTGAATTCTAAGGTGTCAATTATTCTTGTTTGCATTTGACACCTCCTCTCCCACCCAAGCTCTCCGTGTCTTAATACAACTAGCAATGAGATTCAGGGATTGAGTCTCCTTCCCACGCAAGCCCCCAAAACTGGAAAAACAACAGGGCTGGGCTACAAACAGTTAATCCCTCAGTTCTGCAAGGTTTTTACAGGCACAAAATTCTAGGCAACACCTTGTTTTCATTGGACCAACTTGACATCGTTAGAATGAAGCTGCTGTGATCAAATGCCTGCACTGCAAGCCAACGCGAATGCACTCTGCTGGCAGCAGCCAGCAACACAATCCTGAGGATTCTCGAGTGGTGCTAACTGTAAAAGAGGCGAGACAGAGCCGAACCACATCTGGAGCTGGACTTTCCCCAAAGCGCAAGCTGTGGCTGGATTGGAGGGGTTTTCTTCAGGCCTCTCCCTGCGAAGACGGCTCTGCAAGGCAGTGTGGAGTGGAGGGGGGCACGGAAGTGGGGAGGAGCAGGAGTGGAAAGCCGAGCTGCATTTGCAGATTCATCTCTTCCTTCCCTGGCACGGGTTGAAAGGAACATATGGAGCAAGAGCTGGTGTGTGTGTGTGTGCGGGGGGGGGGGAGGTTGATTTTATTTGCACTGGATGTGCGCTTTGATTGCACATTCCTAATCACAAACAAACGCAAAGGAAGGTAAATGATCAAACCCTGCATGAAAACAAAGCTACGGGTGTAACCTAAACAGACTCAGCCCAGAAGACTTGGAAAAGACTTAATATTGGAGATTTAGGTTGCGTCTTTCGCCCCAAAGCTCTTTACAAATCAGGAGTCACTTCACCCATTGTTGAAATGGCAGTAGAATACGCAGAAGACTTGGGTTGTGTTCCTGGCACTGTCACTAGGCTGCTGGGTGATTTCAGGCAAGTCCCTTCACCCCTCTGTGCCTCAGTTTCCCCATCTGTAAAATGGGGATAATGCTAAAGCACTTTGAGACCTACTGCTGAAAAGCCCTATATAAAGAGCTAGATACTATTATCGCAGGCTGCCATCACATGCAGGCAGCCAGGCTCGGTATCAGGCAATGAGCGAGAGCTCCCAAGCTCAGGGTGACCAGCTCAGACACCTGTCGGGCAGTCTCTATCTTGTTCTTTACGCCTGGTGCTGCCGCTGCTCAGACAGCTGACAAGGGCGCTCTCGCTAGCGGATAGTTAGCGAAGGGACCGGACTGTGACAGACGATGGAGTACTGAGTCCACTTCCCCTTGTTTTAGGGCCATCTTGAGCGGGGGGAATAAAAAGACATCCTCTGCAGCTTCTTGTTCACCTGGGATTGGGTCAATTAGCTTGCCCTACTACCACTTGCTAACTGGAGGTAGATTTATAGATTCCAAGGCCAGAAGGAACCATTATTATGACCATCTCTAGTCTGACCTCTGCATACCCCTGGCCTGAGAATCTCACCCAGCGATTCCTGAGTACAATCACCTTTCTCTTCAGGTCAATGCTATCTCAAACAGCTAGGTCATCACCGGTTATCGCCCTGAGCCCATCTTGCCTGACTCAGCACCATTACAAACAGGTCAACAACTACAGATTGTCTCCTAGTTCACTGGTTCTCAAAGCACTTCCAGGCAGTCCAGGGAGCTGCTTTGCATCACAGTGCTGCAGCATACACGGCTGGAACAAGCAGCAGTCCCGCCTTTCCCTAAGAAGTGTGTTTTGTGCACGCTTGGGTATCCCTGCAGATCTCCTTTGGTGCCCTGTGCCCAGCTGGGTTTCTGCAAAGGAGCTTGGGTCTGTTGATAAGTCTTTATTGGCTCCTTTTTGGCATACATTCAACTATGATCACATGGGATGAGAGAGGCCGAGGATAAATTCCCAGAAGCCCAGGGAGAGGAAATGAACAGCGCAGATAAAATAGAAGAGAGACATAACCAAACAGTGGCACTCACACTAGAGGTGACCTGCAAAGGGGAAAATAAAGATGACATGAAAGGGATTTGTTTGTTTCTGCTTGATTTTTTTATATTGGAAATTCAGGTCCTGTCGGAGCTGGAAGACCCTGTGGTGACTGGAGACCTAGTGAAATGGGACAAGATAGTGAAGACTGAGCTGCTGAGATGGGGAGGGATGTTGAGCCAGACTGATGAAAACAGTTTGGTTTTCGTTTAGCGTTCTGGACACCTGTCTGATCCCAATGACTAATTCACATTTTGGATACAGGAAGCTTTTGTTAAAGATTCAACTGCCTTGTCCCTCCAGGTAAGGCAAAAGAGCCCACACTACACATCTCTAAGACCTCCCAGAGCTTCTCCAGCAAAACCCAGCAAACTTGATATTTCCCATGTAAAAATCCAAGCAGAATTTTATATATCTATGAAAAACTCTTCAGGTTTTCTTTATATACCATGCAGCAGAAAAAAGAAAAGTGTGTGTAGGGGGAGGGGGGGCATGAACCCAATGTTTAAAAAACCATTTGCAGGTCACCTTTAAATTGAAAATATTTTCATCTCATCTTCCTAATACTGCCCTCATCCTATTTTCCCCATGTAGCATAGCACTACAGTTGCAACAGGGAAAGTGTAAGATTAAGATTGATGGCCGGGGGGGGCAGGAGTAAGCTATAAGATTTTAAGTAGCAGTCCACCATGTGACAGCGTTTGAGAACCACTGGTCTAGTTAAAAGAACAGGAGTACTGTTCTTCTTGTGGATACGACTAACACGGCTGCTACTCTGAAAACTGATCTAGTTTTATGCCATGTTAGACACCCTTAGAGGGTTCCACGAGCCCAGGATCATTAAGAGGATGGGTTTTATTCTCATCTCAATGTGCTAAGACTTACCAGACATGCATCAAGAAGACTAGACTCTGCTAACGCGGTACCCACTAAAGTGGCCAGCTGCCTTCAGATTTCAGGTCAATGAAATCGCACATGTTAAGGGGGACTAAGACTTTTGCTCTGCTTCTAATCTAACCTCACCCAGAAGGATTAAATATCAAAAGGACGCTGTGACAGTTTGTAAAGAACAGAGGAAATCAACGTTGACAATATGCAGCTATATGGCAGGGGACCAGACCCCGTGGCTGTGCCAGGGCAAACATCTAAAGGAGTAGCTGAAACAAGAGGCAACCTCAGAGTGAAAAATCTTAAAAGCCTAGTCAGAGCTCATCGGTGCATCCCTGTCTCTGGCATAGGCGCCGACTCTGTGGGTGCTCCGGGGCTGGAGCACCCATGGAAAAAATTAATGGGTGCTCAGCACCCGCTGGCAGCCAGCTGCCCCCCCTCCCTCCAGCACCTCCCGCCTGCCGGTGATCAGCTGTTCAGTGGCGTGCAGGGGGCGCTGGGGGGGAAGCGGAGGAGCAGGGGTGGAGAAGGAGGAAAACAGGGTGGGAAGAGGCAGGGTGGGGGCTTGGAGGAAGGGGTGGAGTGGGGGCAGGGCCTGGGGGTCAAGCACCCCCCAGGACCTCTCAAAGTTGGTGCCTCTGGTCACTGGTGCATGGATGGATTTGTTATCAGATTGTATAGCTGTGCTGCAAACTGCTCCTCTGGGGATAAAATCTGGCCTGTAGACGGGGTGCCCAAGTATTGCCCAAGACCGTTGCTGCACTGGTCACCTGCCAGAATCGGTGGGCTGAAACCACTTTTACATCAAATTGAGATGGCTGCAGCTGCCATCAGGCTGGTCGCTCAGATCCAGATGGAGCACTGCATGCTGGGATTGGTTGTTATCTCAGTAGGCCGCACCTCCAAAACTATGAGGGCAGATACAATGAAGTCACCGGAAAGACACCCAGAGATTGTGATGGGCTCTGGATGAGGCCTGCCGAGAGTTGCATTGCATGACTTGGGAGGCCCGCTGACAGCCTCTGGCCTAAAAGTGAAATTTGTGTCTAATTAGGGCACCCAGATAATTATCCCCTACTACCTTTGTGATTAGCCATTACCTCTTCAGGAACACAAGGCATTGTAGAGTAGACTCCACTGGGGGTAGCGGTAATCTCTAGTGTAAAAAGATTACTAGTAGGGCTGTCGATTAATCGCAGTTAACTCACACGGTTAACTCAAAAAAATTAACTGTGATCAAAAAAATTAATCGTGATTAATCGCACTGTTAAAACAATAGAATACAAACTGAAATTTATTAAATATTTTGGATGTTTTTCTACATTTTCAAATATATTGATTTCTATTACAACACAGATTACAAAGTGTACAGTGCTCACTTTATATTTATTTTTTATTACAAATATTTGCACTATAAAAAATAAATAGTATTTTTCAATTCACCCCATACAAGTACTGTAGTGCAATCTCTATCATGAAAGTGTAATTTCCAAATGTAGATTTTTTTTGTTACATAACTGCACTCAAAAATAAAACAATGTAAAATTTTAGAGCCTACAAGTCCACTCAGTCCTACTTCTTGTTCAATCAATTGCTAAGACAAACAAGTTTGTTCACATTTACGGAAGATAATGCCGCCTGCTTCTTATTTACAATGTCACCTGAAAGTGAGAACAGGCATTTGCATGGCACTTTTGTAGCCGGCGTTGCAAGGTATTTACTTGCCAGATATGCTAAACATTCGTATGCCCCTTCATGCTTCGGCCACGATTCCAGAGGACATGCTTCCATGCTGATGACGCTCATTAAAAAAAATGTGTTAATTAAATTTGTGACTGAACTCCTTGGGGGAAAATTGTATATCTCCTGCTCTGTTTTACTCGCATTCTGCCCTATATTTCATGTCATAGCAGTCTCGGATGATGACCCAGCACGTGTTTGTTTTAAGAACACTTTCGCTGCAGATCTGACAAAACGCAAAGAAGGTACCAATGTGAGATTTCTAAGGATAGGTACAGCACTCGACCTAAGGTTTAAGCATCTGAAGTGCCGTCCAAAATCTGAGAGGGATGGGGTGTAGAGCATGCTTTGAAAAGTCTTAAAGAGCAACACGCCGATGCGGAAACTACAGAACAAGAACCACCAAAAAAGAAAATCAACCTTCTGCTGGTGGCATCTGACTCAGATGATGAAAATGAACATGCGTCGGACTGTTCTGCTTTGGATCGTTATCGAGCAGAACCCGTCATCAGCATGGACATGTCTTCTGGAATGGTGGTTGAAGCATTAAGGAACATACGAATCTTTAGCGTATCTGGCATATAAATATCTTGCGACGACGGCTACAACAGTGCCATGCGAATCCCTGTTCTCACTTTCAGGTGATCTTGTAAATAAGAAGAGGGCAGCATTATATCCTGCAAATTGGAACCAAAGTTGTTTGTCTGAGCGATTGGGTGAAGTAGGACTGAGTGGACTTGTAGGCTCTAAAGTTTGATGTTGTTTTATTTTTGAATGCAGAGGTTTTTTGTACATAATTCTACATTTGTAAGTTCAACTTTCATGATAAAGAGATTGCACCTACAGTACTTGTATGAGGTGAATTGAAAAAATACTATTTATTTTGTTTTTTACAGTGCAAATATTTGTAATCAAAAATAAATATAAAGTGAGCGCTGTACACTTTGTATTCTGTGTTGTAACTGAAATCAATATATTTGAAAATGTAGAAAACATCCAAAAATATTTAAATAAATAGTATTCTATTACTGTTTAACAGCGCGATTAATTAAAAAAAAAATAATCGCACGATTAATCGCAATTAATTTTTTTAAACGCTTGACAGCCCTAATTACTAGCTAAAAGCCTGGATCTACACAAGATCTAAGTTATTGTCTTTGTCAAAACTCTCAGTCACACGATGGGATGCCGGGGGATGTGCTGCCTCAGAAACAGTATTTACATAAATTAACTTAAATTAAAGGAACTTCTTATGGGGAGGGGAAGGGAGGGAGAGAGAGAGAGAAAGATTCAAGATACTTCATCTTGTGGGGTCTAACGATATCGTCCTGCAAGGTCACCTTCTTTCGGTCAGTTGTACGAGAGGTATTTCATTAATGGCAGAGGAATATTTAACTTGGCAATCTTCGCCAGCCCTTGCTGGCCGGTGGCTTTCCGCAGGCTAACTCTGCAGAGCTGCGACAAACTCAGGGGCGTTTCTGAAACGATAAAAAAAGATCAGCAGCGTCACTGTGCCAGCTCGGCAGAAGGCTCTTAATTCTGCCAAGCGTAGAACTCTTCACAGACCGACAAAGGTGCCGATTGTGTGGGTGCTCTGGGGCTGGAGCACCCATGGGAAAAAAAATAGCAGACGCTCAGCATCCACCAGCCACAGCTGTTCGGCGGTGCTGCCGATCACCTGATAGGCTGCACTGCCAAATAGCTGTTTCGCAGCTCAGGGAGCGGCTTGCGGGAGAGTGGAAACCAGGCAGCAGCGGGTGGGAGGAGGTCTTGGGGGGGAGGGTGGAGTGGGAAGTGGCGGAGTGAGGGCGGAGCCTTGTGTGAGGGGGCGGGGTGAGGGCGGGGCCTGGGAGAAGGGGCAGGGCGAGGGCGGGGCCTCAGGGCACAGCACCCCCAGGGAAAAGTAAAAGTCGGTGCCTATGGATGGAGGCCAAACTCAGCTGGCACAGCTCCCATCAAAGTCACGAGGCTGTTTCCGCTTACAACAGGCCTCGACGGGATCCGCAGAGTTCACAGGATTCCAGATGGGCTTTGCACTGCACGGAAAAGCGGTGGTAATGGCTCAATTTCAAATCTCACTCACCACCATGCCCACACTCCCAGCCAGCAGTTCCTGCTCACTGCACCCACAAACAATGCAACATCATTCCCTACTGCAGCACTCCGGGATCATTCAGCGGGTGGGTACCAGACCAGTGGCTCTTCTCTTTGTTGACTGCATGACAGTACTGCGTGGGGCTGGCTCTCAGAGGCACAGCTCAGCCGGGAGAAGTGGGAGGAACCTTTACCCTGTTCTTTGAGACTGGATTCCAGGGAAAGAACCCTGAGGTGCTCGCTCCCTAGCAGGCCGTACCACTTCTTTGTAATCTTGTGGGAAGGTTGGGGATAATCGGCAAAATGCCGATTCCCTCTTGCTTAGGGTCACAAGCAAGAGAGAGAATAATATTAATGAGAGAGAGGCTAATCTGTTCCCTTTAAAGATGGGCATGAGAGAATTGCATGTGGAGAGAGAATTCAAACAAACAAAGAATCAGATGCTGGATTTTAAATAAATCACAATTTTTCCATTTAGGTCTCTAATTTTTGATGTTAGAGGAGGTGCCTGCCAGGCCCCAATCCAGGTGTGTTTCAAACTGAAACAAACACAAACGCACACACTTCCTCTTCTTCCACCCTTCATAGTGCACACTCTTACACGCTTTAACCTATTCTCATGGGAAGCTCGGTGTGGGACAGCAGCAGGTTCCCATGCAGAGATGAACAGTTTGGGACGGGTCACCAGACTCCTGGTCCAGAGGGGTCACGGAATTGACATGTGATGGCCACAGCAATGAAGAGGTGTGAACTCCCCCACTCAGTGTGAGCTGAGCACCAAAGGAACGCAGTAGGTTCACAGGCCAGAGGAAGAGCTAAGCAAAGCTCAAAAGCGTCTCCCTTCCACCAACAGAAGTTGGTCCAATAAAAGATATTACCTCACCCACCTTGCCTCCCAGCTAGAGGAAAGACTATTACGCAGGAGAACAGAATAAGAACATAGGAACAGCCATACTGGGTCAGACCAAAGGTCCACCTAGCCCAGTATCCTGTCTTCCGACAGAGGCCAGTGCCAGGTGTCCCAGAGGGAATGAACAGAACAGGTCATCATCAAGTGATCCATCCCCTGTCGCCCATTCCCAGCTTCTGGCAAACAGAGGCTAGGGACACCCTCCCTGCCCATCCTGGCTAATAGCCATTGATGGACCTATCCTCCATGAACTTACTTAGTTCTTTTTTTAATCCTGTTATAGGCTTCGCCTTCACAACATCCTCTGGCAAGGAGTTCCACAGGTTGACTGTGCACTGTGTGAAGAAATACTTCCTTTTGCTTGTTTTAAGCCTGCTGCCTATTCATTTCATTTGGTGACCCCTAGTTCTTGTGTTATGAGAAGGAGTCAATAACACTTCCTTATTTACTTTCTCCACAGCAGTCATGATTTTATAGACCTCAGTCATATCCCCCCTTAGTCGTCTCTTTTCCAAGCTGAAAAGTCCCAGTCTTAGTAATCCCTCCTCATATGGAAACTGTTCCATACCGCTAGTCATTTTTGTTGCCCTTTTCTGAACCTTTTCCAGTTCCATGAGGAACAAGCAGATTATGAGATGGGGAGAAAATGGCAGCCGTAAGATGTATAGATTTTAAGGCAGGAAAGGACCATGATGATGACCCAGCCTGCGGAAGAGGAAATGAATTCTAGCACAGCTGTGGGAGATGGGACCGAGCCCCACTTACTTTCATAGTATTCCAAGCACTTAGCAGTCTGGCTGCTCCTACACGTGTAATCGGATGGTTTCTTCCCTCGGTTGTCCTGGGCATAAATGTTTCCTCCAAATTCAACCAGCATCTCTACCAGATCCACATTTTTCACCTTGGCTGCATGGTGAAGGGCTGTCTCGTGAAGTTTAGCTGCATTCACATTTGCCCCTGGGAGCATAAACAAAATGAGTTTATTAAGGCCCCGATATAGCCACCTTTACGCTGGTGAAGTCGTCTCTTACCTGACCGAATTACCACTCAATTGGTGTAAAGCCTCTAAATGAGGTTCCACCAATCAGTTGAAAGACCAAGGGACTGTCTACACTATAGCGGCATAGCTATGGTGCCGAAGCTACAGTGGCATAACCCTGCAGCGTATGTCCTGTGGTGACAGAAGGGATTTTTCCATCGCTGTAGGAATTCCATTTCCCCAAGTGATGGAAGATCTGTCAACCTAGCTGGGGGTTAGGTCAGAGATAGCTACGGCACTCAGGGCCATGGATTTTTCACACCCCGAGCACCGTAGCTATTTTGACCTACGTTTTAAGTATAGACCAGGCTTGAGCCAGTAGTTAGTTAGCACCTCATGTATTTTAGCAGGCGTATGTTTTCCTTACATCGAGATTGTTAGCTGATATAGCTATGAAAACAAGCTTCAGAATGTAACCTCTGCAGTGCTGCTGTCCTGAGTCTACACAGTCTGAAACCAGCTAGGAACTGCCCAGTTCTTCTCAATGGGTTGTTCATTCTGAAACTTACTGATGTCAGTGTTGTTAACTATTTAAGTGCTGGTCATTTTAACAGAAACATCTCGTTACGCTGGGATTTTGAGATCTGGAGATCTAGATGCCCTTCAGCATCCATCAACCGTTTACCGAATCTTGTTCGTTCTCGTTTCTGCTAAGAAAGTGTGAACAGGTAAACTCAAGCCAGAAGGGTATCCTCACTCCCCCATCTCTTCCTGTTACCCTTTCTATTGAACTGATAGGTGGATACTGTGGGTCACATGAGTTCCTGACAAGGAGGGACCCAAGACACAAAGTCCGAATCCATACCAAAACGTCAACAAAGTTCGGAGGTGCTTGGCTCTGGTGATTTGACTCAGAACTAGCTCTGGTTCCTACGGCCAGGGACCCTGGATGTGAAACTTGGAGCATGCAATGTTACTTGAATATCCCCTGGCCGAATCCATCTCTGGTGTAACTGCAATCAAATCACACCAGAGACCTAATGTTTTGTTGTACATCAAACCTCAATATGTCTCTCTTTCCAGCTCTCCTCTATCTTCAACTTTAAAAAAAAAATTACCAATATTGATCCAACACCATTATTAAGAGTGAGTTGAAACATTATTCTAGGATGCTGGAATGGTTTAGTTATTAACAAAATAGGAACAGCTAAATGCCACTGAACTAAACAGGAGAGCTTATGACATGGATATTAATCTGCCTAAGCTGGAAGCCTTCCAAAAATGGCTAAATAGGTGCATTGCTTTGCCCAGAAGAAAAGCCCTTCTGTCTATATTTATTTTGTCTGGCAGACACTCTGAGGACATAATCATGTCCATTTCAAGGGCTCCGTGAATTAATAAACTTCTTCTAAAATAACTTTTCTCTTCTGAGCCCAAGAACAGATACAAGAGGTGAGCGTCGCACAAACATCGCCACTAGGTACTGCGTACACTGAAACCAACACCTCCGGTGTGCCGTACCGGCATTGAGCAGTAACTTCACACAATCCAGATGCTCCCGGGCACAGGCTACATGCAGAGGGGTTCCGAAGTGGCAATCGTGGGCCTCCAGGTTCGCGCCGACGTCTATCAGGAGCTGCACGCACGCCGAACTCCCTTTGAAAAGAGAACTGATCAGTGGGAAACAGCCTGGCTTTGAGGGGAACTTCCACGTGCTTTGTATCAGCTTGGCCTAAGAGTATGTGTATGCTGCAGAAGCGAGCTTGAATCCAGCTAGCACAGTAACAGCACTGAAGACACCGCATGGATTGTAACCCAAGTATGTCCCCAGGGTCTACACCAAGCTTGTACTACTGGTACTGTTATCCATGCTGGCTGGATCTAAGCTAACCCAGGCAGGCTAGCCCATGCAATGTAGACCTACCCTAAGAGTGTCATTAACATTTGGGACATTAAGCGCAAAGGCTTGGGTGTATTTTTCCCTGTTGGGCTAAATCTAATGGACAGTGACACGGTCATCCATAGGAAGAGGTAGAAGCCCTGTTGCTAGAGTCCTTTGAAGCTAGACTCGACTAAACTTGGGCAGACTATGCTCCAAGGGGGATGGACTGAGTCATCTAACCGGGCTGAACCTTCATAAGAGTGCTCATGCCAAGGACTTCAAAAATTAGGAGCCTAACATTAGCTATTTAAGCACATGCCAGGCTTTCAAAAGTGCTAAGCACCTGACAGCTCCCACTGACCTCACAGTGGGAGACAACCCCTGCCTCTAACATCATACAATCCAACGGGACAGGCAAAGGGTGGGTGAAGGAAGTGTTATCACACCCAATGTACAGAGGGGGAAAGTGAAGCACAGAGGAAATAAGAGACTTGCCCAAGGTCACACAGGGAGTCTATGCCAGATCTGGGAACTGATCGCTGGTCTTGAGTTCCAGTCCAGCACCTTCACTGGAAGATCAACCTTCCCTCGACTCAAATCTGATTTTGATGGGAGTGTAACAAACGGAGAGGTCATGGGGTGGGCCCAACGTAGGGACTTCTTCCGGGCTACATTAACAAATAATGGAAGTTGTTGTCCTACCTAGCTAGGATTTTCTATTGTGTCCATCACATGGTGTCCAACTGCCTTACACCTACAATTTCTTTATTTGCCCAGTCCCGCAGAGTTTTTCATTCCGACTTCAGCAGGATCTCTGCTGACACAATGGGCCTTAAAACCACACAACTAATCTTAACAAAAAGAGACGACAGGAGATACTTTCCAGCTGTTACAGTCTGATCAACAATGGAATCTTACGGTTATTTCAGGCCCTTTGCAGCTGCCATGGGTGTGAGTGTGGATCTTGTGGGCTCACCATTCATGCAGGCTTCATGGAGAGGGGACGCCGTGTAGAGCGGAGGATTCACCTTCGCTCCATGGGACAGGAGCACTTTCACACATTCAATACTGCCCGACGCGCAAGCGTCACAGAGCGGAGTGCTGCCATCTATGTTCCTGGCATCTACCTAGAAGGCCGAAAGATAGTATTGACTCAGAGGCAGCTGTATGCCAGTGCTCGCTTGCCTAGGTCTTTAACACACTCTCTCTAACCCTGCAAAAGGCAGGAACCGGCCGGTGGATATTGTCACCAACCTAGCTTGAGTATGGTCCCATCACTCTAAAGTGAGCCAGGTCTTTTGTTCCTAGAACAGAGCTAAGGGAAGTACTAAAAGGAACATAGCAATAAAATACAAAACTTGCCAGAGAATCCACTCCAGTTGCTTTTCCTGCTGCTCTCTAGGCCACTTAGTGATCACTTTGGATAGCACGGCTGACGTGCACTGATCCAGAAGGGCAAGACTCAACTGTGACTCTATAAGAACCTCACGTCCCACTGATTTCAGCGAAGGCTTGGCCCACAGCAAGGACAGTACAGCTAAAAATTTTCCCCTTCGGGGGACATAATGTCACTTATTGAATTGGATTTGTAGAAGGGTAATCAAGAGCAAAAGGCCAGGGCGGACAGGGAAGGAACCCTCGAATTTATTACAAACCTGGGCCCCTGCAGCAAGCAAGAGTTTCACACACTGTGTCTGACCACGCAGGCTCGCCTCATGCAAGGGGGTGATAGAGTCGTAAGTGACCAGGTTTACGCAGGCACCATTTGCTATCAGCTGCTGCAGCTGCAGGATCTCTCCCCTCCTGGCCGCTTCATGAACAGGTGTCCTATCAGCCCAGAAGCCTGGGGAGAAAGGAGAGAATGTGAATGATAGACTGTGGGCTGGAGACAACTCGCTTTATTGGGAGGAGAATGAGCATGGGCCAGTGGCTTGAATAAGAAACTAAGCGTTTGGGGGTTCTAGTCCCACCTCTGCTAATGACTCAGTGCATAGCCCTGGGTAAGCCACTTTCACTTCTGTGTGCTACCAGGACCCCATGTATAAAAGCTGGAATACTGGGGGGTTTCATTACTATTTGTCAAACGGGTTGCAATCCTTGTGTGAACGTGCTCTCTGACTACACAGTATTACGGTTATTAAAATGGTTGCTGTATGAAACAAAGGCAGCAGTGTCTCTGCCTAAGTGTACTTTGCTTATAGAGTTAGTGACAAACGCAGAACAGCCCTGGGCTCTTTCAATCTAGATGTGATGCCTTTTAACAGGACGCATTCTGCCTCCATTCAAATGGGGACGACACACCCCAAATCCTCGGAAAAGAAGCCAGTAGCATTAATTTGCACTTTGTCTTCAGTCAGCTGCTGCTGTGTTTTCATGCAATTCTTCCTCCTCTCCAAGCATCGCCACATATGGCCCCTCCACAGATTACTGGTGCTAAGGGCAGAAGTAACCTGCATGGTGGAGCTGTGTGCATAAAAGCCACTACCAGGGCACCAAGAAGAACAACATGCTATAGGCCCCACGCTGAAATGCCCTTCCACACAGCCCCTGAGAAGCAAGCACTCCATGGTGCCGGGGTGGGCAGGCAGGGTGAAGAGATTTAAGGTGAGGTGATGACAAGCCTGCCTCGCAGGGGGTTCTAATGAGCGTGTATCAGGGTGCTCCAACCTTTTCAGGGACATGGGCCTCGAGCACAGTTGCACGGCACCTCGGCCGGCCACAAAAGGGCACCCAACGCACAGCCTGACCTTGCACACCCCGTACACATGAGGTCATGCCACACAGATGATGTCTGGTCTGCATGTTGCCCGTGGAGGTGCCCACATCACGGAAAAGGCTGGACCCTCCCTGTAAACTGTCCAGCTGTATCTGCTACTGGATTGAAGCGCCGCTGCTCAATGCAAAGCTGCAGAGTCATGAACGTTGCCGCAAAAAGCAGCAAATATGATGCATTGACACCGTGGGTGCATTGTTGCCCTAATCCTTAGCTCTTCTTTTCTGTTATTAAGGGTTTTGGTGTTTTCACAGCACACCTATACGCTGTAGTCTTTTGGGACCTCCATTTCCTCACCCCACTCGGAGGAAAGCTATTTTGTGTTTAATGGCAATAATCCTGATTTACATCGCTGTAAGTGAGAGGGGAACCTGGCCCAGGAGAGGGCAGGCTGTTTGCTAAGGCGCAGCCCTCCCCGGCTAGCAGCAGGGCTGGAGGTGAGACGGGCCATTCCAGAGCCAAAGGAGAAAAGCACGCTGCCGTGGCTGAAGGCCATTATTCTTGTGACACAGATAGGACCGTTCAGCTCCCGGAAAACCGAGCCTGCTCATTGTAGCCTTGTGTGCACAACTACACGGCAGCGCGGACGCTCCGAACGGTGCGGTGCAGCCACTCAAGGCATCTGGCACCAGCGGGACCCGACCTGCGGCTGCCTGCCCACCCGAGTCCCTGCAGACCGCTGCTCCTAACCCACCAGGGCACCCCGGAGCAGGTGCATTGCGTCCGCTGCAGCGTGGGATACGCCCCAGCACCTGGGCGTACAGCGTCCTTCACTCTGCTGGGAATCGTCCTGCCCTGCAGGAGAGCGTGTCACGGGGGCAGGGGCTCTCCCCCCGACCCCCACAGGTCTTCTTGGGGCTCTGCAAATTCCTCCCGAGGCACCCCAGCCCTCTCTAGGGAGCAGAGCCCCTGGCCCCCCATGGCTCCCCTCCCTCCTTCCCCAGGGAGCAGGGCCTCCCCAAATCACTCCCCCCTTCCCCCCCCCCAGAAGCAGGCACCCCCACTCCTAGATAGCAGGGGCCACCCCGAATGGAAACAGGCGCTCCCCCCATCCTCCTGGGGAACAAGCCCCCTGCCCCCAAATCACCCTTTTCCCCTCCACTGGGAGAAGAGCCCCCCCCAAAAAAATCTCCCCCCTCGCTGGGTGCAGGACTCACTCACCGACCTCCCCCAGCCTGGAGCCGCTGGCTAGCGACCCTTCCATGGCCCGCGGCTGGCCCTGCCCCGAACTACAAGTCCCAGCAGCCCCTGCTCACTGAGGGGCGGGGGCTGATCCCCCCCCGGCTCGCCGACCCCGACCCCGACCCCGACCCCGACCACCGCGCGTGCGGCTCCGGCGCTGGGTGACACCCCCTCCCTCTGCTCAGCCTGCCTGCGTCAGAGCCGGGGGCGGGGCCAAAGGGCCGGCGCAAAGGCCTCTGGGACTTGTAGTTTTCTGGTGCTGCCCCCTGCCGCCGGCTGGTGGCCGAGCCCTTTGCGGTGCTGGCCCCGGGCCCAGCTGCAAACCTCCCTGCGGCGGCTTTCGGAGTAATGCACCATGCACGGGCGTCAGGGCATAGGTCCCTGCCGGGGAACCAATCCAAAACACTCACCGAGCCCTGCCTGCAGCACAGAGCCGGAAGCCAGGACTCCTGGGTTCTCTTTAATTATTATTATTATTTAAATCATTATTGTCGTTATCCGTGATTTGTGTTGGGGGACAGCGGGAAGCCCCAGCTGCAGTCAGGGTCCCAGCATGGAAGGTGCTGCGGGCCCAGAGTTAGAGACAGCCACAGGCCCTACTTCCCACTGAAACCAATGGGAATTACATGCCTAAATCTCTTTGAAGAGCTCCCTGTTTGATATTCAATTTGCACTGGTATGATTGTTTCATGTTCTCTGTGTATATAAATCTCCCCACTGTATTTTCCACTGAATGCATCCGATGAAGTGAGCTGTAGCTCATGAAAGCTTCTGCTCAAATAAATTTGTTAGTTTCTAAGGTGCCACAAGTCCTCCTTTTCTTTTTGTGGATACAGACTAACACGGCTGTTACTCTGAATACAGTACACTATGTGGCTGGCAGTGGCAAATCAGGCCCATGGTTGGTTGGTGTCTCTATAGGAACATGGTCAAGGCAGTCTGGTTGCCCTGTTTGAGACCTGCAACCTGAACTCTGCATTTCCTGGGTAGCTAATGTTTGGAGGATAGTCTGTTAAACTCTAACTTTCTCACTAGGTAATATGCACTCAAATCGCTGCCACCTTCACAAAGTTCCTTTTCAGATGTAACAGCCACTTGGACTTAGTGCGTACTAATCCCTGCCATGTGACAATGTTCTTAATTAAACTTTTGTCATTCAGATACGGGTCTGGGTCTGAGCATTTTTGTGTCACCCTTTTATTACAGCCCATAACACCCTTGCTCTGCCCTGACTCATCCCCACCCCCAAATCACTGGAAAATTCAAGCAAGGAGTAAGGGAGTGAGAACGTCAAATAAGAAAGAAAGAAAGAAAGAAAGAAAGAAAGAAAGAGACTGAAGTAGTTCAATCTCTGAAGTTAAAAGAAAAGGAGTACTTGTGGCACCTTAGAGACTAACCAATTTATTTGAGCACAAGCTTTCGTGAGCTACAGCTCACTTCATCGGAAGTTAGTTGTTCTGTTGGGGGAAGGGGCCAGTGCAGGGTTTTTCCACATGGCTGCACTACCATATTGTTGCAACCTTTGACCTAGCTCTTCCCCCACCCCCACCTCACCTCATCTCACCTCACCTTACCTTTCGTGCTTTTGTTCCCTGGGTTTGTGTGTTATGTCTGAATTCAGTTTGCAAGAGTCAGGGTGCACCTGTTTCCGCCTTCCATCCACAGCAGGATAAAAGAGGACACTTTCCCTCAAGGGCCCTAGAAAAAAGAGGACCCTTTCAGAAAGAAATGTAAAACCTATTGCTTCATCCTAGCTTTCCCACAATGACCACTCAGAGCAAAATGCGCCCTCCCTTTGGGGAATGGAGAAAGAGAAACAGGGATCCTGTGTGGGTGTTGTACAGTTTGCAAGGTGCTCCGCTCGCTGTGGTGATGATGGCAGGATACAAACACGGAGTGGACAGACGGTGGAGTAGAGCTGGCTGGGAAAAGGACTAAAAACTGAGTTTTTGGAAACATTTTCATCCTGAGTCAGGATGAGAAGCCAAAACCTCAACATTTTTCACAGAATTGAAGTCCTGCAATCTTTTGTTTTGGAAACACCAAAACATTCCCAGAAGCAGGAATATTGCAATGTTTCCAGAATGAAACATACTTCTCAGGATCGCTGACTTCCCAGCTGCTCACCTGGCAGCCTGCCACAGAACCAGGGAGCCTGATAGCTCCAGCAGCCTGGCAACGTGCCAGGTGGGCCTGGCAGTCCTGACCGCTCAGCAGCCTGGCTGGCGGGCCACCAAGAGGTGGGGGAACTGCAGAGTTGGGAACCATTTTCCAATGGACAAATCTGAATTTTCCACCAAACTGGCAATTCTCCCGTGGAAAAATTTTGACTTTGCAGAAAGTGAATTTTTCTGTCGGACAATTATTCTAAAGGAAAATTCCCCACCAGCTCTGCTATGGACCTGCGGCGGCTCTCACATACGCTACCATGTTTCAGAGTAGCAGCCGTGTTAGTCTGTATCCGCAAAAAGAAAAGGAGGACTTGTGGCACCTTAGAGACTAACCAGTTTATTTGAGCATAAGCTTTCATGAGCTACAGCCCACTTCATCGGATGCATGCAGTGGAAAATACAGTGGGGAGATTTTATATACACAGAGAACATGAAACAATGGGTGGTTACCATACACACTGTAACGAGAGTGATCAGGTAAGGCTGTTACCAGCAGGAAAGAAAAAAAACCTTTTGTAGTGATAGTCAAGGTGGGCCATTTCCAGCAGTTGACAAGAACATGTGAGGAACGGGGGAGGGAAGAGGGGGGGAATAAACATGGGGAAATAGTTTTACTTTGTGTAATGACACATCCACTCCCAGTCTTTATTCAAGCCTAGTTTGATTTAAGGATATTTACTTGGTATATTTTTGACCTGTGAAATTCACAGTTTATGGTTTCACAGTTATAAAACTTTCACTTTTTGGACATCAACATCTACTGTCATTAAATAAATAGTGTCTAAACCCCACCCCCTCTATTTTCTGGCCCTCCCATAAGTTCCCACAATTATGAAAATTTAAAGAAATAAAAATCTTTAAAAAAAACAATAACTTAAAAATAAACATCAGTATTATCCATCAAAATGGGTCAGACCAATGGTCCAAAGCCAGGGTACTGGGCTAGATGGACCGTTAGTCTGACCCAATGGGGGCCTCCTCAGTAAAATGAGGATATTACCTACTTATGGTACCTGCCTCATGGAGGTATTTGAAAATCAGTGGACGGGTTGGGTTCCTTCATGGCAACTGGGGACTAGATCCTCCAAGGTGCTGAGCAGCTTTGGATTGAGTCCTTCAAGCACAAGCATTTCTCACTGGAGGCTTTCCATGTTGTGGGCCACAGTCGAAACTTTCATTTAAAAAAAATAATTTCTAGCCCAGTGGTTCTCAACCCATGGCCCGCAGGCCACCTGTGGCCCAATCAACCCACAGCTGCGGCCCATGTGACATCCTCAGGGCCATACAGGTACAGTAACTCCTCACTTAACGTGGCAGTTCTGTTCCTGAAAAATCAACTGTAAGTGAAACGATGTGAAGCGAATCCAATTTCCCCATAAGAATTAATGTAAATGGGTGGAGGGGGGAGAGTTTAGGTTCCAGGGAAAAAAATTTTTTTGCCAGACAAAAGGCATTATGTACATTTTAAACAAGCAAGTTAATAAGGTATAAGTTTTAAATAATTTTAAAGAAACAATTTAACACTACAGTCATCAACGCTGACTATGAAGCTTGGCTGAGGTGGTGGAGTCAGAGAGTGGAAGAGGGTGGATTGTCCCCCTGCTCCTCTTGCTGTTCTTGCAAGCACAGGCACCGACTTTGCCGGGGGCGGAGGGGGTCAACCCTCGGCCCGCCCACTCCACCCCTTCCCCCAAGCCCCCACCCTTAACCCGCCTCTTCTCCCCCCCCCACTCCACCTCCTCCCCCTTTGCTCCGCATGCCACGTCCTCGCTCCTCCCCCCTCCCTCCTGATCGCTGCAAGACAGCTGATTGCCATGGGCAGGAGGCTGGGGGCAGCAGGGGGGAGGCGCTGATCCGCGGGGTCTGCTAGTGGGCGGGAGGCACTGGGGGGGGGGCGTAGGGGAGCTGTTAGGGGGGCTGCCAGCCGTGGACAAAGCAGGCTGCCAAACAGCATTGTAAGGGAGCGTTGCACAACTTTAAACAAGCATGTTCTGTTATGGAGCAGGGACGTAACATTGAAACAACGTTAAGAAAGAGGAAGTTAAGTGGGGAATTACTGTAGTATATATATTGTGTGGATGTGGCCCAGATAACGCATATGTGGCCCGCAATGGTAAAGGTTGAGAACCACTGCTCTAGCCTTTCATAATAGACACTGGTTCAGCGTTGTCTGCCTGAGTCTGCAGGCAGCCTGAATGAGCTCAGATAGGAGTGTGAATTGCTCTCATTTACCTCAATTTTACATTAACACTGAAGCTTAATGATGGCAATTTAAATGTTAACTTTGTTAACTATTTCACTGCTGATCAAAGTACACAAGAAAGCAGTGGGACAAGCGAATTAACATTTGAACAATCTAATTTGGGCAGCATTTCATTGTGGCCTCATCAGTGGATGGGGCTTGTGTTTTGGAAGGAATTTGAGTCACCTCTTATTCTGATCTGGTGCCTGAGAAGGAGTGCTAAGTTAATGTTTAGAAAGTGTTAAGTAAACACTACATACTGTGTTGTTAGAGACGCTGGGTTTTGGTTCAAACTGAAAACAATTGGTTAACCAACCCAGATTAAAACTTTTCAAGAATCTACTTTTAAACAATAAGTACTGAAAAAAACACAGAAAACGGCAAAGCAGAATTCACATGCTGGCCACTGTAAAAAGCAACCTGTGTCACATCATATTCATGTCCTCTTTGGCTCACTTCTTGGTGGCAACAAGAAGCGGTGTGTGATTTTTGGCAGTGTGAGAACCCAGATAACAACACTGTTTTAAAAGAGCTCTTACGAGCTCTTTTTTTTAACTTTGGGGCTTATTTCTCTGCTGCTGAAACAAACGATTTCCGCTGAAATCTGTGTTTTCACAACAAACAAAAAGCTGATTTGCCAAGGAAGTGACCAAGCAGCCAGAAATAGACGCCAGAAATGAATAAGACCAGAAACTGAAAACTGGAAGTCTTAACTGTTATATAGCATTGGACACACATGTGGCACTTTGAGTGGAGCAAATGGCAAAACGGCAATCAAAGTACAATATTATTTACAGCAAACCCGAAGTGAGGTGTGTTCCAGGCAGCTGTAATGGATACTGCATGGAACAGGCAGGGCTTCAGGGCCTTTCTCAAGGAGCAGAGGAAAGAAGGAATCTTGACAAACAAGTATTTATGCATTTAAAATATGGTGTGCATAACTAGCTAGGCGCACAGTGAGCATGTGATAAGCAGGATGCTTGGGGGAGGAAGGAATAAACTATTCCTCAAGAAGGAATACTCATCTGGACTCCGTCCTTTGCAATAAATCTGTAGCTGATCTGGATGCTCAGAAAACAGGTGGTAAACACGCAGCACAGTCTAAATCAGAGGTTCTCAGACTTCGGGTTGGGACCCCTGAGGGGGTTGTGAGGTTATTACATGGGGGGGGTCACGAGCTGTCAGCCTCCACCCGAAACCCCGCTTGCCTCCAGCATTTATCTTGGTGTTAAATATATAAAAAAGTGTTTTTAATTTATAAGGGGGGGGTCGCACTCAGAGGCTTGCTGTGTGAAAGGGATCCCCGGTGCAAAAGTTTGAGAACCACTGGTCTAAATGAAACTGCCTGCTCACAACCCTTGCTGGAGAAGATTCTTGAATGTTTTATTTACCAGCTTTATTTCAGAGGGGCTTGCTCTGAATAGGCCCCAACCTCTCCCCACCCTCCCACACCAATAAACCTACAGGTCTTACTTGGGCCAAATTTAGACCGTAGTCTGGCAAAATTCCAAGGGAATTCTGAGGCCTGCAGGATCAGAATCGTACAGGGAAATTGGATGGCTTTATGGAGAAAGTGGGGAGAGGTAGCAGTGGCCAGTTGGTATTTCCTGTCCACGAGATAGATAGTGGATCTTTGGGGAAGGGGACATGATAGACAAGCTAAGTCCTCTGCTTTTCATTGTGTGTCTTGGGTAGAGGACTTGTTTCTTTCCCTATGCACATAACAATAAGCTAGAGGTGAGTGGGAATGTCACTTTTTATACACAGCTCTGTCTGTTGTACTAAACCAGAGGATCTCAGTCCGTAGGTCGCTACCCACAAAGTGATCACCAGCAACTGTAGCAGGCAGTTCTGAGTTAGCTACCAGCTCCCGATCCTCGTCTGATGCCCAGAAGCTCCACACAAGCCCCGGTTGGTTCTCACAGTGACTCCTATAAAGAACCTCAGGAATCTACGCCTCATTTGAAACACTGGGGGAACAGTATCAAGGGATCCGTGCGCTGCATTAGAACAGGACCAGCTGTGAGTGGCTGAATGAGAAATGCAAATGAGCTCTATATTATTTTGCCTTTTTTTTTTTTTTTTAAATGAGAGCTGGAGCCTGAACTAAAACCCCAGATCCAAACAGTCCTGACCTGGGGGCTTTGTAAATGCAATTCTGAACTTCCCCACCTGAGGAGTTTCAGAGTAACAGTCGTGTTAGTCTGTATTCGCAAAAAGAAAAGGAGTACTTGTGGCACCTTAGAGACTAACCAATTTATTTGAGCATGAGCCTTCGTGAAGTGAGCTGTAGCTCACGAAAGCTCATGCTCAAATAAATTGGTTAGTCTCTAAGGTGCCACAAGTACTCCTTTTCTCTTTCCACCTGAGGAGGTGTTTTGGTTCATTCGGTGTTTGGATCTGAGATTATAGAGATAGGTTTAGCCTGGAAACCTAGATCTGGTGTTGGAAGGCTGGATCTGGGGATTTGATTGAGTCAGCCCATCTCTGCTCAAAACCTAGCACTATGCTGAACCAATAAGGAAGACCACACCCTGCATGAGAAGCATTTCTGGGCAGGGCTCACAAGCTTCAGTGATGGACGCTATAGAAATAGCTAGCTAGGGCTGGCCTGAGGTTTAATGGAGCCCTTTGTGAAATAAAATGTGATCAGTTCCCTCCAGCTCTTTTCCAGCTCTAACAGGGTCTCACAACTCCCATCTACCTTTCTCTCCCGGCTGCTGCCTCTTATCAGCAAATGCCTCTCGTCTTTTCCAATCCCCCCACTTCTTTGTGAGGCTCTGCAGCCTCTAAAGACCACCCCACCACTACCCCCCATGGACCAGGAAGCAGACAGGGCCAATCAGAGGGGGGGCCAGGAGGACCATTTGGCCTGGGTCTCAAGCTCAAAGGGGGCCTCAGATTTAGACACTTGTTAATTTTTTGGCATTTGATAAGCTTTGCAACTTGTTTTTATGCGCATCCCTATCGGACCAAAATGTGACACACTCAGCTTAGAGCTGCAAATTTAAGCAAATAAGAGATGTGATTTGGTAAAAGACATAATTTTTTTGTTAACTGATATAGATTTTGTCATATTAAAGAGTTTAAAATATTCATAAATATTAATAAAAATATATCGGTTCTGATGGCACAAGATTAGACCGTGATGAACGTGTCCTCTCAGATCAGCGGATTCTATAAACAAACCACTACTAGTGGCTGGTGCTGGATTAAGTGCGTGTTGAAAGGTAGAGAATTGTTACATTTTGGTGCCTTATTTTGTTTTCATGTGTCGTCATTTTTTATTTTTATTATGGCTAGGGGCCTCAAAAGCTGGAAGTGGCCCGGGTCTCTCTGGGCCTCTGAGGGGGCCTGGAAGCAGATGATCAAACTTCCAGGTGGGAAGGACAATTAGGTGTAGGAGGTGTGCATAGCAGACCTGGAGCCACAATCCCATTGCTAGAGGCTCCTACAAACGAGTCCACAGCATTTTCAGGCACATGGGGTTTTCTTTCTAATAAACTCATATGCAGTCCAGATAACTTTGCCCACAAATGAGTACGTGCTAGAGATACACAGTCAGTTGATTGGGGGAATGAAATGCCCTTTGTGTACATTCATCAGCATCAAACCTGGGACCTCTAAAGCTCAGTGTTATGAGCCTCTACTGCATGAGCGAAAAGCCATGTGGCTCTTAGCTAAGGCTGTAACAGATTCATCAATCTCTAGGTGGTCTAAAGGAAAAGGAGGACTTGAGGCACATTAGAGACTAACAAATTTATTTGAGCATAAGCTTTCGTGAGCTACAGCTCACTTCATCGGAGGGGACGGAGCACCACACCCAACTGACGTGCGTTACACACACACATAATAAATTCCCCAGGCAGGTTGTGGAATCTCCATCATTGGAGATTTTTAAGAGCAGGTTAGACAAACACCTGTCAGGGATGGTCTAGGTAATATTTAGTCCTGCCATGAGTGCAGGGGACTGGACTAGATGGCCTCTTGAGGTCCCTTCCCGTACTACGATTCTATGATTCTATGCAAACAGGTGAATTTTTCACAGACATGACAGGTGTATTTTTCAAAGGCTGTTGGAAATGTGCATCTGAATTCCTCATGGTTCCCCATCTGCCAGTTGCCTTGATGGGTCTCTTTGTCATCTGTAGACTGTCAGATTACAATGACCCACCAATGAGGATTTTCTTTTGTGGCCATTGTCTTCAAGGATCATAGGCCAATCCCTGTCCACAGGGAAATCCTATCTGTTCTAAGCTGACAATGCTCCACAAAGGTGTCCAGCAGTGTATTTTAAAATACTAGGGCAGGGATTCTCAAATTTCATTGCACCACGACCCCCTTCTGACAACAAAAAGTACTACACGAGCCCAGGAGCGGGAGACTGAAGCCTGAGGCCACCTGAGCCCTGCCGCCACGGGAGGGGATGGCCAAAGCCAAAGCCCTAGCCCCACCACCCCCAGTGGGGAGGCCAAAGCCAAAGCTCAAGGGCTTCATCCCTGGGTAGGGGGCCTATGACCTGAACCCAACTGCCCAGGGCTAAAGCTGAAGCCTGAGATCCAGGTGGTGGGCCTCAGGATTTGGCTTGGCTCTGGACCCTAGCCAGTCTAATGCCAGCCCTTTAAAACCATTAAAACAGGGTCACAACCTAAGTTCCCGCTAAGGTCTGGGCCTGCACGCCGTACAGGACACCACCAAAGGCCACACACTTAACTCCCCCAGCCCCGGGGCTACGACGGGGAGAGACACCTCTCCCTCCCAGCTCTGGGGCTGCGACGGAGAGAGGAGAACTCTCCCAGTCCCATAACTGCTGTGGCAGGGAGAGGCGCCTCTCCCCCCAGCCCCGGCCCCACCCCAGAGCCCACACCCCAAACCCCGCATCCTCGGCTCCACCCCAGAGCCCGCACCTGCAGCCGGAGCCCTCACCCCTGCACTCCAACCCTCTGCCCCAGCTTTGAGCCCCCTCCCACACTCCAAACCTCTTGACCCCACCCCTGCCACACATCACCTCCGTATTCATGCACATAACAAAATTCATTCTGCACAGGCATGGGAAAAAATTAGAGGGAACACTGGTCACGACCCACTTTGGGGTCCCAACCCACCGTTTGAGAACGGCTGTACTAGGGCTTGTGATCTTTCTTGTGTCATTAGGACTGTGCAAAGTGGGCCTGAAAGAGGTGTGGTTTCCTCTGCTTGTTCTTGTAACTTGGAAAGATCTGGCTATCCCGGCTGTTGCAGAAGGATCTGTGGATGACTCAGAGGCTGCTCCTTTTTAGTTCTCTCACCTTAACTGAAAGGGGGCGGGGGGAAGATGAACGGTTATCAAAGGCTTCCTTTCTCCCCTTATTAAAGCTAAATATGAGTTAAACAAACAAAAGACAAAGTTTCAAACAGGCTGACTAAATATTCCTTCCTCTCTAAATTTCTCAACTTTCACTCCTGGAATACTTACGGGTTAAATCCTGCTGGCATAAGTCCCTCTCTGAGCTGACTTAATAACACTGTCTCCCTGCGCGGTGCAGAGTCACGGTCGACGTGGTGAGGTTGTCGCAGTGTCAGTGTAGACACTGCGTTACTTACATCGACTGTTACTGGATTTCAGGAGCCGTCCCACAATGCCCCACACTGACAATGCAACTGAGACGAGCGCTCCTGGCGAGGATATGCATCGCCGACATGAGGATCCAAGTGGGCACACAGAAAAGCGATTTAATAACTGCGGTGTCTGCATGGCGATGTAAACTAAGTCGATGCAATTTTGTAGAGTAGACATGGCCCCAGCATGGGTAGAAAGGGTCACACTAGCCCTGTTCAATCCAGGAGGGTGGATGTTTCTGCAGCCTATGCCACAACATCCAGACTGTGATTTTTAGCATGCTAACTAGCACATCTGTCTACCCGGGCTGAGCATCACATCTCCCAGCTGCAGTGTAGACCTACCCACAGGCACTCCCAGGTGAGACAGAACCTGAATTTCTAATTTAAAAAAAGAGCAGACAGAACCTTTTAAAAAAACCCACAAAATCTTTCATGCCATGTTCATACAGCACAAAGGAAAAGGGGAAGAGAGGTACAAACTTTATGCTCGCCCATCTGTCTGTATCATCTGTTGTTTTTTGTTTTAGGGGCCTATACCAGCATAGCGATGTCCCCGTAGGTATGCTGGCATAACCCGATAACATAGGCAAAGCCTACACCCGACAGAAGGGTTTTTCCATCTCTGGCCATGTCTACACTACAAACATTGGTTGATTCAAGTTATGTCAGTGTACAGCTGCCAAAGATTAGATCACTCATGCACATATCTACTTAGCTGCTGGCGTTGGCACTGCGCTTACTTACCCGGACTGCTTGCATCAGTGCAAAGTGAGGTGACCACAAGTGCCAAGCGCCACCGTCCGGCGCAAGGCCTTTTCGGAAATTTTCACAATGTGTTCTGAGGTAGAAATGAGTCACGCAGGGATCTCTGGGAGCTGGAGGGTCAAGTTCCCATTGTTGAATTTTCTCCATCCCATAATGCCATCCATATCCCATAATTTTCAAGCAAGCGCAAACCCGCTCGGCACTCTTCGCTGTCTGCCATCTTGGACTGAAGCCTGGAGCTCACAGAGTTCTGCACTGTTCTCATGAGCATTGTTAATACGGCACGCATGCTCTCCTGGTATCCACAGAATAGTACCACAACAATGGAGGACGTGTTGATTTCTTCATGGAGACGGACATCGTGAAAAACCATTCACAGTTATTGGTGGCATTCATGGAGCAGCTGCAGATGGTGATGAGCCACTTGTGGGCTGAAGAAACAAACGCTGACTGGTGAGATCACATTGTGGTGCAGGGTTTGGACGACGAGCAGTGGATGTATAACTTTTGGATGTGAAAGGGGACATTCCTGGATCTGTGTGCTGAGCTCACCCCAGCCCTCCAGCGCAGGGATACCAGGATGAGAACTGCATTGACAGTTGAGAATCTCGTGGTGATTGCTCTCTGCAAGCTGGCAACGCTAAATTGCTACCAGCCAATGGGAATCATTCTGGAGTTGGAAAATCCACAGTGGGGGCCATGCAAGTGCGCAGGACCATTAATTGTCTCCTGCTATGCCAAATTGTGCTGGCAATGGCTGGATTTTCAGCAATGGGGTTCCTGAATGCAGCGGAGTGACACCAGCACACCTTGCTACAGAGTACATCAACAGAAAGGGCTGCTTTTCTAGGGTTACACAAGCATTGGTGGATGACTGGGGACACTTCACTGATATGAGCATGGGCTGGTCAGGGAAAGTGCATTATGCTCATGTGTTTAAGAATACAGGACTGTTCTGAAAGCTGCAAGCAAGGACGTTGTGTCCTGACCAGTGGATTACCACTGGTGACATTGAAATGCCAATAGTGATTCTGGGACTCCTGGCTCATGAAGCCGTACACTGGCCACCTCGACAGCACCAAGGAAAGATTCAACAACCAACCCAGCAGGTGCAGAATGACAGTTGAACGTGCTTTTGGTAGATTGAAGGGTCACTGGCGATGTTTACTCACAAGACTGGATTGCAGTCAGAAAAATATCCCAATGGTTATAGCTGCTTGCTTTGTAATATCTGTGAGGCAAAGAGGGAAAAGTTGCTGCCAGAGTGGAGGTGGAGCAGCTGTCTGCTACGTTTGAGCAGCCAGGCACAGGAGCCATTACAAGCGTTCATCGTGGAGCCATGCAGTTGCGGGAGTCTTTGACAGAGCTCTTTAACAGTCAGTCACATTAATGCGCTGTGTTTGACTGCGCACAGGCCTTGAAGGTGTTTGGGTTGTTAAGATATGTAGATGCTCAGTACATTCATAAATGTTACACTGTGTGTTGCACAGAACCTATGGATTCTGCAGTGCTGGCTGTACCTCTACACATATGCCTGGGTGTTTTCTTGAACCCATGAGTTTGGTGGTGCTGGACACTTACAAGTACTGGGTGCTTTGAGTAACTGCTATGCATCCTGCGATATGTGTTGAGAACTAATAAAGAGGAATTTATTTTAAAAAAGAGAGAAATTTATTGAGTGGCAAAAACGATGCAAAGAAACAGTGTGCAAATAAAAAAGATAAGACAATACAAACTTCTAACATAAGTTAACAGAACTTTAAAATTAAAAAGGAAGCAAATATTTCTGTCCATTTCAGTGCACAAATGCAGCCCATTTTGGCTGCACGTACACGAACCGTGGCTATCATGGCTCAGTGTATGTGAAGCTGTGGTTGCCCTCACTGTCCCCCGACACGGAGTGGTAGGGAAGGGGCATGACCCGTGATGCAATGTGGAATGTTGGCTACTACAGTGGAGTTCTCCAGAAACAGCATAGGGAAATAAGAGCACTGATTGTTGGACTGACTTGCAAGATCTTGGTGAACATATCCTCCCTAGTTCTCATCTTTCTCCGCCTTATCAGGGCCAGGCATCTAGGGCTGTGAAGGGGCTCTCAAGGCCACAACGGCAGCAGCTACAGATAAAACAGGAAGATGTATCATTGGATTTGCAGCCACAATGGAAAGGGAAAGATAAGTCCCTTCCCCTATTCCTGAAAATGTTTTAGTAAGACATGCTTATTGACACTTCAGCTTTGGAGTGCCTCCGCACAGCACCACTGTGTCCCAGCCAGGGTGAGAGTGGCCCACCAGGGGCAAGTGAGGGGGAAAGGAGGAAGACATTAAGATTCTCGGCTGCATGAAACAATAAGATTTCAGCCCCTATTTCCAGGGGCATGAGTATAGGGCTATGGCACCAAATACTGGCACTATTCTTGACTGGTGGGGGTGACTGTAGCGGATATCACACTTGTGAGGGTAACAAAGGCACAGACAGCACAGCTTCTGCTGGCATCCCGAAGCTTCAAAGACCCCTATGCCACTAGCCTGTTGACTGCAATGGCACCAGCCAAAGTCATTGTGGATTGGCATGGGAAAGTGTCCTTCCGCAGAGGAAGAAATAAGGCAGCCATCCCTAGAAACCTTCAGGAGAGGATTGCAGAGTATCGCCAAGAAAGTTTCATTGAGATCTCTCAGGATCTAAGAGACATCCCTATGTACATAATATTACTCAAGGGGGAATTCTGCACCACTGCGCATGTGCAGAATGTATGTCCCCGGCAGATTTCTTTGCTTCCCTACAGAAAAATGACTTTCTGACAGGGAAGCAAAGGCAATCCACAAGTGCGGCCATGCAATCCTTCCCAGAAGTATGTTTCAGGGGCCCAGGGCAGCCGGCAGAGAGGTAAATCACTGTGGGGCAGGAGGTGGGACTGAGGAAGACCCAGCTGGTGGCTTCTATCCTGTGCCAGGCTCAGCTGCTAGTCCCAGCTGGGCTGGGGAGGACAGGACTTCCTCTTCCCCTGCATGGCATCTGGGGCCAGATCAGACATACCCTCAGCTTTCTCCCCTGGCTGAACGAAGCTCTGCAAACTCCCCTCCTCCCCTCCCCCCCCCCCACACACTTCCTGCACCCATCACTCCTCAGCTGAAGGGGGCGGGATCCCTTTACAGGGAGCTTCTCCCCCATCCGCCCAACCCCTGGGCATCCAGACCCCCTCATACCCAGACCCTTCCACCAAGCATCACCCCCACACACACTCAGAACCTCCCGCTCCGATGAGCCCCACTCCCCCTACACCTGAACCACCCCAATGAGCCACCTGAACTTGGATCCCCACCCCACTGAGCCCCAACCAGCTGCATCTGGACCCCCCCACTGAGCCCCCACATCCATGCCCCCCTGCCAAGCTCTATCCCTTACACACCCAGACCCCCACCCCGCTAAGCTCCAACCACCTTCACTTGGATCTCCCTGCAGAGTCCCATTACCGTTGCACCCAGAACCCCCCAACAAGCCCCTGTGCATCCCCTCCACACCCGGATCCCCCACTGAGCCACTCACACCCAGATTGCCCCACAAAGAACCCTCTCAATCCACACCTGGATCCCCACACACTAAGCCCCTCCACACTTGGATCCTGCCTGCCTGAGCCTGCCTGCCCACACCTGGTGCACCTGGCAAGGAGGGGCAGGGCCGGTGTTTCTGGGGCAGGCCCGGTCCTTGCGCTGTGTCAGGGTTGGGGCAGCCTCACTGCTGAGTCCATGTCCCCGGGGGGAGCTGCACAGTGATCTCCTACCTCTGTGCAGCCAGGGGCCTGTGCTCCCCACTCCCATGCTGGAGCCTCCACAATTATTTGACAAAGGTCACAGAATTTTGCAGAATTTTAAAATATTGTGCTCAGCATTTGTATTTTTTGGTGCAGAATGCCCTCAGGAGTAACATAAACAAACGGTCCTGCATGCCCCTCAGCCCCCAGCCTGACCCTTGGAAAAATGAACAGCAGATGTCAACTCTGCCACGGCTTGTTGTACCACTACTACTTCTCATATGAGTACAACAACTGAAAGTCGATACCTGTGTCTTTCTAACTTGGGGCTGGGCTGGGAACCATCTTTACATTTAAACATTGTAAGGAAAAATGCATGCATACTCTTACCTGAGGTCTCTTCCCCTTCTTCAGGCTCATCTGTACTCGCTGGCTACACTGTGGTGGAGTCTTAGAATCACAGAATCGAAGGACTGGAAGGGATCTCAAGAGGTCATCAAGTCCAGTCCCCTGCACTCATGGCAGGACTAGGTATTGTCTAGACCGTTCCTGAACAGGTGTTTCTCCAACCTGTTCTTAAAAACCTCCAGGGACAGAGATTCCACAACCTCTCTAGGCAATTTATTCCAGTGCTTAACTACTCTGACAGGAAGTTTTTCATAATGTCCAACCTACACCTTTAGTGCTGCAATTTAAGCCCATGGCTTCTTGTCCTATCCTCAGAGATTAAGGAGAACAATTTTTCTCCCTCCTCCTTGCAACAACCTTTTATATACTTGAAAATTGTTATCATGTCCCCTCTCGGTCTTCCCTTCTCTGGACTGAACAAACTTATTTTTTTTCAACCGTTCCTCATAGGTCACGTTTTCTAGATCTTTAATCATTTGTGTTGCTCTCCTCTAAACTTTCTCCAGTTTGTCCACATTTTTCCTCAAATGTGGCATCCAGAACTGGACACAATACTCCAGCTGAGACCTTATCAGTGCAGTACGAGCGGAAGAATTACTTCTTGTGTCTTGCTTACAACAATCCTGCTAATACATTCCAGGACGATGTTTGCTTTTTTTGCAACAATGTTACACTGTTGACCCATATTTAGCTTGTGATGCACTATAACCCCCAGATCCCTTTCCGCAGTACTCCTTCCTAGGCAGTCATTTCCCCTTTTGTATGCATGCAACTGATTGTTCCTTCCTTAATGGAGTACTTTTCATTTGTCCTTATTGAATTTCATCTTATTTACTTCAGACCGTTTCTCCAGCTTGTCCAGATCATTCTGAATTTTAATCCTATCCTTCAAAGCACTTGCAACCCCTCCCAGCTTGGTATTGCCTGCCAACTTTATAAGTGTACTCTCCATGCCATTATCTAAATCATTTATTGAACAGATCCAAAATCATTTATTGGACAGGCTTGTGACATAGCTGGACCCCGCCACCCTGCTGCATCTCCCCCCACTCCTTCTCTTCCTCGCCTCACTGTTCACAACAAAGTTCTGTGTCTCGGGCACCTCGAAGATATCCATGGTGGTTCGTGCAGTGCCAGTGGGGTCTCCGACAAGTATGGCATGCAACTCATTGTAAAAACAGCAGGTCTACAGCTCAACACCAGATTGACATTCAGAGAGGTGGTTTTACTGAGTCACCGGAACTGGGTGCTTACATCGGCCAGAGACAAATTTGAGCACAGACACATGCACAAACAGGTCGATCTAACTCTGTAGCGTAGACCAGGCCAGTCTAGGAACAACAGCTCCCTGAACGACAGTATCTCCATCAATGGAAGCATTCTTCCATTGACCTAGCTGCTTCCAAACTAGGGGGTAGGTCAGTGTAACTATGCCATTGAGGGAGGTGGATTTTTCACACTAACTAACTAACATAGCTCTATTTGACCTAATTTTTAGGTCCAAGGACCAAGCCTGATATTAGAGAGTTCTTTGGGACAGGGACTGTATTTTTCTTCTGTGTTTGCACAGCTCCTAGAGCAACAGGATGCTGGTCCATGACTGTACACTACCACAATACTATTGCCATCCCGTTTTTTTTTATCCTTGCTTGTCACCTTTCAGCAAAGTCAGTTTCAGATTTCAAGATATCCCCGTTTCCCCCTCCAGTTCAGAACATTTTAACATAACCCTTTTTTTTTTTTTTTTCAGAATGACTGAAAGTATCTGATTCTGTCATTCAGGTTTTCTGGCTAAACAAAAGAGGAACTAGGTCTACAAATGACGAAGTCTTTATTTTAGGTTTGCTCGCTGTACTTAATGCCAAAACCCAAGATGAGTCATGGCTTCAGGGAAGCCAAAAATATAGTACTGCCAGTAATAAGGACCTCGTCAAAGTTAGGTGATAGCCGCTTCTGTTATTTCAAGTCGCACAAATGCACCTACAAGAGGGCACGAACAAACCTGTAGAAAAGCTACAGTCGCTCTAATCAGGATGTCATCTCTACACAAAATTACAGAAAACAATAAGCTGGAGGAATTGCTAATGCCCTTCCCACCGAGAGAGACTGTAACAGAGCACTGAGAACGGAAGCTGGCATTAGAAATCCACAATTGATTCTAATACGACCTGTGTTTTTAGCACACTCCCTGCTGTAATGCCTGAGTACTTTACAGCTTGCAAAAGAAACACATGGACTCGCAATTTCGTTCTCAAGTTCTAATGGTCTCACGTTGCAGTGGGGGAGGTTTAGGTTGGATATTAGGAAAAACTTTTTCACTAGGAGGGTGGTGAAGCACTGGAATGGGTTACCTAGGGAGGTCATAGAATAGAATATCAGGGTTGGAAGGGACCTCAGGAGGTCATCTAGTCCAACCCCCTGCTCAAAGCAGAACCAATCCCCAACTAAATCATCCCAGACAGGGCTTTGTCAAGCCTGACCTTAAAAACTTCTAAGGAAGGAGATTCCACCACCGCCCTAGGTAACGCATTCCAGTGTTTCACCACCCTCCTAGTGAAAAAGTTTTTCCTAATATCCAACCTAAACCTAAAGGTGGTGGAATCTCCATCCTTAGAGGTGTTTAAGGTCAGGCTTGACAAAGCCCTGGCTCGGATGATTTAGCTGGGGATTGGTCCTGCTTTGAGCAGGGGGTTGGACTAGATGACCTCCTGAGGTCCCTTACAACCCTGATAGTCTATGATTCTACATTTTATAATAAAAGCAGTGAAGTTCATGGCCCTTTTGATGTGTCCCAGTGGCAGGGTCCACAGACATGGACTATGCTTTATATGCCCTTGAAGGGGCAGGTTGGCACTCTGGCCTGGAGAAGGTTTTTTTTAAATCATCTGACCCTAGAATGAGAACAACGGAACCTGGAAAACTATTTTTACCCCCAAGCAATCTAGGATGTAAAAGATTTCTAAAATTAATCTTACTTGGTGGATTTAGGGCCATGAATGCCAATGGGTAGATTTCTGGTAAAGCAATGGGATCTAGAAAGGCTGACAAGCCTGAGCTGTGTTGTTCAGTGGAGAGAGCAACATACTAGAAGTCAGAACTCCTCTGTCATACTCCCAACTCTGCAACTGACTCACCAAGTGACCCGAGGCAAGTCACTTAGCCCCTGTGTGCCTTCGTTTTGCTTTCTGTAATGATATGG
Source organism: Chelonia mydas (assembly GCF_015237465.2). Classification (NCBI taxonomy): domain Eukaryota; kingdom Metazoa; phylum Chordata; order Testudines; family Cheloniidae; genus Chelonia; species Chelonia mydas. The sequence continues at coordinate 341,611,437 of NC_057849.1, forward strand.
GGATAATATAACACTTATCTACCTCTCAGAGGCCATGCGGTTTAATTAATTGTAAGCTGTTTTGAGATCCTTAGATGAAAGAATTATTTGTACTCTCTTGCGTCTTTGACTCTGCCATTGATCTGTGTGTGATCTCAGGCAAGTCATTTCATCTGTCCGTGCCCATGTTTCCTCTCCCACCCTTTGTATGTCTTGTCTATTCTTGTTAGCTCTTTGGGGGTAGGGACTCTCTTACTATGACTGTATATAGCGCCAAGCACATTAGGGCCTTGCTCTCAGCTGAGGTCTCTACACACTGCTGTAATTCAAATCAATGAGATTGTGTTTACTACATGTTTGTATGGTGCCCAGCACAAAAAGGTCATGAATTTGAAGATTCCAGGCAATAATAATGTGGTGAATGATAATGAAGTCCATTACAGGTACAGCAAGCCCTATATCAGTCCCATCTAGATTAGGCTATCTATTGCAACACCGTAAAGAGGCTGTGTTACCTCAGTCTTCAAATGTACTCCCCAGATAGATAGATAGCATTTCAGTAAGTAATAACGAACCCTGCAGTCATTCACTGGAGCAAACACAAGGTAGGCATCCACAGGTACCATGAACGGCTCAGTAAAGCAAGACCTCCCGGCCCAGTGTATTTTGCCAGGCCCATTCCAGGCACAGAAGAGCAACGAAATCAGCTAATTAAATTTAAAGGGGTGGAGAAAGCAGGGGTCAGGCCCAAAAGAATCGGTAACAGGTCCTACTTCACTCCACTCACTTTTTATAAGATAAGCAAGCTACAAAAGTAACCATTGAGCTACAACATGGACTGATACAAGCCAGCTCTTGGTGGTTGAGGGAAATACACGTATTATTTATTTACTGTTTTTTCATTTTCACTCAGCAGTTTTACTGGGATAGAATTTGGTTTGAGAGAGGTGAATGACATTATTTATCTATAGGTCTTCACTTAAATATACTTTCCTGGAAGAAGGGGAGCTGAAAGCCAGGGTGAGGGGTTGATGATAATTTTCTTTTGAACCAGGGGAAACAATAATTGTGAGCCATTGTGATTTCAGCCTACTACTAGTCTTCAATTCGGCCCAGATCTTCAAAGGTCATAACTTCCATTGATTTCAAGGGAGTTAGGAATCTATATACCTTTGAGGATCCGGGCCTTTGATCCTAACATTTAATAGCAGTATATGTAAGGTTGGCAGAATTTGATTTTTATTTTTTTATGATTTAGACTGCTAATATCAATGTTTATTTGTACGTTTTTTTTTTTTTAATTTTTATCTATTTAAATGTTCACACTTGCTGGAAGTTGTGGGGGGGTCGGACAATTAACTACAGGAGACGCTGAGATTCAAACAAGATAAAGCTTTATAAACCGTTCAAGCACAACGTATCAACACCACAGGGCAAAATATACGAAGTAAATATGCTTAAATTAACAAATCAGACCTGGTTTTGGTATCCATTCACTAGACCATTTGTAACAAGCCTAATTCAAAAGTCTAGTAAGTTCTCCAACAGCGGTTTTCTTACTTTGCCTATTTGTAATTTCAATGATTATCAGTGGAAATATATTTTGGTTGGTTGGTGGGTGTGCACTGAAATCCATGTTTACTGACATTTATACAAATCTAATCTGTCCATGCCTAAATATATGCATGTTTTCAACAGGGACATGTAAAGTTAAGTGATTCCCTACTATACCTTGACCAAATCTACAGCACTGATTTTCAAAATACACCTTTTTAACGGGCATGTTTCCTGCCTTTCCCCTTTAAACTCTCCTGTTCTCTTTAAATGTTAATCCTGGCGCGCAGGCCGAAAGGCTGTGACTTTTTTTTAGAGAGGGGACTCCTAGATTTCGGATTAATTTTACTGGATTAGATTCCCTGTGCTCACCCATGCCACGGGCTGTGTGGGTTTACAGAGCTGGATGCCCCATGTTTAAAGCCTCCCCCTCTAACGAGGAAGGCTTTTACGGAAACGTCTCACTGACACATGCAAGATCTCGCTCTTCCTTCCAAATCCCCTCCAGGCTGCCAAGCCGTGGTGGGAAGGAGAAGTGGGGATTCGAGTGTGTATTCGGAGCGTGCGCCACTGAAATCCCCGTTCACACGGTAACACCCCTTTCTGAGGATCAACTTTTGTAGCGCAATTGTTTTTCAGCTCAGCCCTGCGGGGGGGTGGGGGCAACAATCCCTCAGCATAGGCGATGGCCACCGGAATAAACTAAAAGCTTCGTGGCACTCAGGAGAATCAACTCCCCCGCTGGCAGGGCAGTGGCTGGTTTGCAAACGCAGCTGCTGGCTTGATTGCACGGTGACCTTGCGGGAAGTACAACGCGTTAGCTTTCCGGTTCAGTTTTCACTTTCTTTCTCTCCTTTTTCCTCCCTCCTTTTCCTCCCCAGCTCCCTTTTCACTTCCTGGGGCTGGCGGATGGTTGGTGCAGCCTCCCCTGCGAAAGCGGAGCCCGCGTCGGACATGTTTCCCTTTGCTTAGCCATGTCGCTTCCCTGGCCAGGGGAGCAGATGGGAGAGAAGACCGGGCCGCCTTGCCAGAGAGGAGGGGGGGAAAAAAACCCCTCCCAGTCATCCCTGGCCATTTCTCCCCCCTTGCTCCGGCCGCGGGCTGCCATCCTAGCGCAAGCTTGAGAGAAGGGACGATCCCAAACGCCCCGTTGCCCCGCAGTTGAATGAGTGGTTTCCCTGCGCCCCCCCCAGCATCATCCTCTCTGCCCCCCTGGATCGGAGCCCCAGGGGCAGCAAAGGCCCCTCTGGGTCTGTGACTGGCGGGGGAGGCGCCGTTAAAGCCCCCCCAGAAAGGAGGCGGCGGCCCGCCACTGCCCTGCGGCCATGCGGAGCGGCGGGGACGGGCGGCGGGGTCCGGCGCTGCCCCGCTGAGGGAGCGGGTGGGGGGCGGCGGGGCAGAGAGAAGACGCCCGCTGCCATGGGGGAGCCGCAGGACGCCGGCACCGCAGCCGCAGGTGAGCGGGGGCTGAAGGCTGCGGGCGGGCGGGCGGCGTTTGGTCTTCGCTTGAGGCCGAGCTCGCCCACAGGGCAGGGTGCCCTGCACAAGGGGATCAGACGGGGGCGGTCATGGGGGGGGTCAAAGTGTGGGTGGGTGGGTGGGTGGGGGTGATTTTGTGTTTGTTTTATTTTATTTTTTTTTTAAATATCCGACGACACCGTCCACCCAGCTTGGCTTGAAGGTTTGGCCCTTATGGGGCGCCCAGGAGGGGCAGTCAGGTGGGCATGTCGGTGTGTGTTTCCCTCCAGAGGCGATTCTCCTGTTGCGGGGAGAGTTTGTGCAGATCGCGGGCAGCCTCAGCCCTGGGGACGCGCCATTCTCCGTGCGGTGGTGGTTTCAGCCTTCATTGTGCATGGGGGTATTGAGGAGCCTGCCCCATTGCACAACTATTGCTTGTCCAGCGGTTGGCGAGGGAAGAGATGATTTTTATATGTGTATATATACATAAAGCGAGGGCTGTGGGCGTTGATGCTGTGCTAACCATGCCAAGGGAGACATGGAGCCTGCTCCCAGGGGGTTATCATTTAAACAGGCAAGCAACGTGGTCACTGAAGAAAGAAAGAGCTTACCTGTTGATAATGCAATGCAAGAAAAGGGCAAATATAAACAACACAGAAAAATCTGTGCAAACCCTGCGTGTCGGTGCGACCTCTTGAAAAATACACAGGCGAGAAAGAAACAGTGTCTCTTCGCTTTTTCCGTGGATGAATTGCGACTGTACGTGAAATATTGTAATGTATAGCATTTCCAAACAAACGTGTCTGCATCTGGAGACGAACAGCAAAATCTCTGTATCGCCCTGCTGCCTCAGGAAGGTTTTTGTGTGAAGAAAATTACCTGGTTGTGATAAGTGAGTGGGTTTTGGGGAGAGAGCTAGGAGGTCAGCTTATTTATATATTGGACCCTTATTATTTAGGTCCCGGGTCTGCAATGTGCATTGGCGGACCCTCCTGCTCCTGCGCTGATTCTCCGCCTGTGGAGAGGCCTGCTTGTGTGGATCATGTTGCAGGACAAAGGCCTGAGTTATTTATTAATTTTGCACAATGCTTCAGATTCTTTTATTATTGCTAGTGCAGTAAAAATCAGCAGAGGCAGTAAAAATCAGCCAGCATTACATAAGAGGTGCTTATAAATTGACAGAAAAAATGGTGAAGGGTCCAATTTACACACAACTGAAGACTGAAAAATCCATTCTTTGTTTATCATTTGTCGCTTCCGTGTTCTGCTTAGGGATAGATTATTTGTTCAGTGCTATAAAGGTACAGGACAGTCAAAGGCGAGTGTTGCGGCCCTAAAGAGTGTGTAATTTGTTATTCAGGGGTTAAGTGAGTTTGTACTCGGGTGGCTAGTCCTTGCCACCGTGGCCGCACTCCCTATTTTAGTGTGCTAGCTCAAGCAGCACTAACACCTTGTACACCTACGCAATTTGGGAAATGCACTGCCCAGCTCCTGGGTAGACGTAGATTTTTAGAGTCCACATTCTCTGATCCTTATCCTGCAGCGTTATATAATGTTTGGTGTGTTTTCCTCTTCAGTTAGGCATGAGATTCCCATTACCCTTAGGACTTCTCTCAATACTCAGGCACATCTAATATATTCAACTGGAAAAAAAAATTAGAGAGGAAACAGAGTTCCTCACACATCCAAATGGCATGGTTTTCTGCAGGTAGGCACAACACATAAGGATTACTTCCGCTACCACCGGAATACCACATCTGGGTTGAAACACAGCAACTGATTGGTCAGCAGGTTTGGCGGGAAGGTGAAGAATATTTTATCCAATATACACTGTATGTGATCGGTGGAATAAATTACCTCCACTGCAATTTGGTCAGGACACTGCACTTAGGAAGGGTTTTCTGCTACTTTACAGCTTTGTTTTTCTGCCTACTTGAAGCTGTAAGCATGACTCGATAGCAAAGTAATTTCCTCTGAGGACTTAAGCACATGATTATATCTTCACGGTTGAGTCAAGTAGGAGGAGACGCTGGGCTGTGTGGGAGAAACACTTGGGCCTGGTCTATGCTTAAAAATTAGATCAAGCCAGCCGCGTCATCGCTCAGCCCTGTGAAAAATTTCACACCCTTAGCTCCATAGTTAGGTCAGCCTAATCCATAGTGCTCACAGCGCAACAGCTTCAAGAGGAGAGAGTGGGGGAGCCCACACACCAGAATATCCCACAACTCGGTGATTAGAGCACTGTCCTGAGAAGTGGGGGATTTCTGTGCGAATCCTTTCCTCCACCCGCCCCTCAGGGGAACTGAACCTCGGTCTCTCACATCCCCGGTGAGTGCTCTAACCACTGAGATAAAAGCTATAAGGTGGGCACCTCCACTGCAACCTCCCTCTGCCAGATTATAAATGGGACCCGTTCTAATAGGTGGCCCCTAGGCTGGATTGGGCCTCACAGGTGAGCTAGACCTTTCATCCCCTGGTTCGTGAATCACTAGGGCTTAGGAGGGAAATAGGTGCCCAGATGCCTAGAAGGAGGCAGGAATGCACATGCCCAGAAGCAGAAACTAGACACTGAGGCAACTGCTATTCTGAAAATTTAGGGAGCGAGTGCATTTAGGCGCCTACGGGGTTCGGCAGGAATTTTATGCGTCACAGTGAGGCCTAAAACTGGGCTTAGGTGCCTAAACCGCAGACTGAGACACCTAAGGTCCTTTGTGAGCCTCACTCAACATGTTCAAATGTGGGTGCCTAAATCAGTGGACTGATCTTTGGGGGTGCTAAGCACCCTAGCTCCTATTTAAATTGATAGGGCAACCTGGGTACTCGGAATGCCTGAGTATCCGCCCGTATGTCAATGCCTAACTTTAGGCATCCAAGTTTGAAAAATCTGGTGTAAAGACTTGCCTAAGGTCACAAAAGATGTCAGTTTCTGAGCCTGGACTAGAATCCAGGACTTTTGACTCCCTATCCTCTGCTCTTACCACAAGAAAATGCTGTTTTATGTTTAATTCAGGTATAAATATTGCATTTTTTCCATAGTATCGATGCCCCTCTTACATTAATAGGAAGTATAGGCCCAAAATCCAAGTTTGGGTTTTGTTGTGTGTTTTTTTTTTTTTTTTTTTTAAATGCAAAACCTATTCAAAATATTTCTTTAAAATATCCTTCTAGTGGACTTAAACTTCCCCTGGCTTCCCTGGATACCCAAATTCGTCGTCATTGTGCTTCTACTGGTGAATCAGAAAGTGAAACTGATTAGACACAAAAATGAAAGGGAATACAATAGAACCTCAGAGTTACGAACACTGGAGTTATGAACTGACCGGTTAACCGCACATCTCATTTGGAACCGGAAGTACGCAATCAGGCCGCAGCACAGACCAAAAAAAAAAAAAAAAAAGCAAATACAGGACCGTGCTGTGTTTAAATATAAAACTACTAAAAAAATAAAGGGGAAGTTACAAAAAATACTTGACAAGGTAAGGAACCTGTTTCTGTGCTTGTTTCATTTAAATTAAAATGGTTAAAAGCAGCATTTGTCTTCTGCATAGTAAAGTTTCAAAGCTGTGTTAAGTCAATGTTCAGCTGTAAACTTTTGAAAGAACCACCATCATGTTTTTGTTCAGTGTTACGAACGTTTCAGAGTTACGCACAACCTCCGTTTCCTAGATGTTCGTAACTCTGAGGTTCTCCTGCACTCTAACTTGTTTAACACTGTACACGCATGATTTGGGGGACAGAAAACTGAAGGTTGTTAAAAGTGGTGAGTGGATTTTGGTAAGCCATAATCTTAGAAATGTAGAGCTAGTACATCCGCCTTCCCTGAGACAGGACCAAGTATACCTAGACCATCCGTGGCAGATGTTTATCTAACCTGTTCTCAAAAACCTCCAACTTGTTCCAGTGCTTAACTATCCTTATATTTAGAAAGTTTTTCCAAATATCTAACCTAAATCTACATTGGTGTGATTCAGTAAAATCAGGAGAGCGATATGAATCAGTTTTGTTGGAGGAAGATCATAGAGGAACCAGAAGGGAGAAAGCTAAATCGTGCCCAAAGACATCCAATACAGAGAGCAAGGAACAGGGAAACATTTAAAGTGAATCAGGTGAACCAGAGCAAAAGAGAAAACCGAGGCCTGAAAAAAGATAGAAATAAGAAATGTGGCATGTTATTTGAGGATCAGAAGATTGTGAGCATACTCTTCTAGGTGTGTAGGCTGCAAGGAAAAGTATCACTAATTTCCTAAGTGCTAAAAGGTCTTTAAGTCATAGTGAAAGTGTGGTAGGTTTGGGAATACTCAATCGGATAAGTATTTGCAGTTAAGTGAATCCACAACAGGATGGCAACCAATTACTGGACCATCAAAGGAGATGATCTCCCTATTCCAACTACAAAAGAATAAGTGAAGTCACCCAGGGAGGTATTTGAGAATAAGAAACTAAAATTTTCCAGGAATGTTTACTGATTTTGGGTGCCTAACTTGAGACACCTTTCTGTCTGATCTTCCCAAGTGGTAAAGACCTGCAGCTCCCCTCGATTTGGGCACTATGAGTGCTCATACATCTCGGTAAAAATAGCTTCCTGGGGTTATAAAGAAACTTCCCCTATGGACAGGTTAGTCTGTAATTGTCTGTTATAGGAAATCGCTAATGCTATCAGCTGTTGTCAGATGGGATACTGGACCAGTGGTCCGACTCGTTAAGGCTTTTTTCCATCGTAGCATAGGAGATACCTTCATGCCACAATCACTCCAATGTGATAATTACATATTCTTTTAAAATTCGCCTCCCAGGGGCCTGACTCAGGGTACACTGAGGTAAATGGAAAGACGCCTGTTGCTTTAATGGAGGTTGGATCAGGCCACATAGGCCTAGGAAAATGTGAAATACAAAAAGACATTGGAATCCTCTTCCTTTCCTTCAGAACATCCAGGTGGCTGCAACTAGCCTGGCTTTTTCCAGAAATTATTAATGCTGATCTCACGGGCAAAGGTGATTACTCAGGCACTCCCTTGCTCCGGGATCTGAACATACAGCCTTGCAAGTACTCCCATCCCCAGGGTTCACCTCAAGCTGCATGGCTGTCTCCTAGGCATACCCGTGATCTATTATGTCATGTTTATCCCCCTGGCCCTACAACTCGGATCACTAGAAGCACGTGGTACTTTAAACCCTACTCAATGCTGCCTGTGATACAATACTATAACTGTTGCCAGTGTCTCATAGTGGCGAGCTCATGGAGAGAAGGGGGGGAAGGAGTAATGGCCAAGGGAGAGAGAATAGATCAGGGAACAATGGAGGAGATGACGAAGGGGAACAGTAGAGAAAAGAAGAGAGACAGTGGGATTGTCCAATTTGTAGGAAGGAACAAGGTTGTAATAGCTTTGCTCTCAAAAATCTGTCTCACTCTTGTAAGGGTCTCACTCTGTACTACTCAAGCAAATTTCTTGAAATGAATCCTGCCTGCCTAATCTGCTTCTGAGATAAGAACCAATTGTCTAACACTAATTCTTAATTTAAGACAAAGACATGCATTTGTGTGGGTGTATTCCAAACCAATAATAGCCCACGACTTATTTGCATCTTCAATGTGGAAAAGATTTTAAGAACAAAAAACTCCCATGTAAACTCACTTCTACTCCATAAAATTGACTTTTAAATGTAAAAAAGGAATTCCGAACACTTAACACATTCTGCTTCATTCCAGAAAGTAAATTTATGAATATGGTATTTTGTGCTGATCTTTTAAATAAAAGAAAACATTAAGTAAAAAAAAAAAAAGGGGGGGGGGACTGAATATGGCATGGCAAGTCCCCTAACTATCGGAGATGCTTGCAGCTTTATCCATCTTGCTCTCTGAAACATTCTGGTGCCACCTAGCTGCATATAGAGATTTGTCAAAGAAAATTCTAATTGTCTTTCCTATGCTATGATTTGCTGATTCCCTGGCAAGAATCTAACCGTGCAGAACTGTACTTAGAAGTAGACAGTCAATATTGATATGACTCTAGGCTGAAATCATTTGCCTTCCCTGTAATTATAGTGTTTTGTTCTACAGGTAGAGATTCTGACATACAGCAAAGGAATTAACTTCTAAGCATCTGTTCATTGCAATGCAGTATGTGTTTGTTCCAAAACACTGCACTATATGCTTTATAAAAGTAATAACATGTCACCTGATCCATGAAATGATTGGTAGACTACGTCCTGGGTTGGCCTCTCGTGGCCAGTTTCCAAGTACCCATAATAACAATCATGTAACAGTCTGTTAATTCTATGTGTATTGTTACTCTTGGAGCAATGACCTAAATGAATTTTACATTATCTTACTCATTAGGAATAGTTTGTCATAGTCAGATGATAAATAAGTATATTTCATATTAACATGTCTCAATGCCTTACAGACTTAATATATTTATAAATGGAGGCGCTGGTCCTGCAAACTTTGATGCCTAAGAGTAACTTTACACATGTGAATAACCCCACAGATATCCAGAGGAGTAGGTGGGTGAGTAAAGTTACTCACCTGCATAGGTGTTTCCAGGATTGGCCCTTAAATAGCAAAGTATGATTACAGAATATGTACCATATAGAATATAGTTAAAGACTCAAAGTTAAAAAGATTTAATCAAGTATGTAAGACTACTCATTTTACGCTGCAGAATTCAAGGGACTCTCAGTACAACTTGTATAATAACTGAATGCCTGGGATTATTAAATCAGCGTTACAAATCTAATTTCCTTTTCACCATTTATGCTATTACTTTTCTTTCTCTTATGATACTCAGCTAAGATAGTGGGGGAAATAGGCAGTTTCACTTTTGTTTCTATTCTTCTATGTTTCACTTTCAGCTTCTCAGTACAGTGCAGACACAACAGGAGAATGTTTAAAACGGAAACGGCTGTTTCCATTAAAATTAAAAAAGCTTTCAATTTTTTAAGTTTTGCAACTTTTTTTCAATGCGGAATCTAAATTTGGGCCTAAATATAGTTGAAAGGGCCCCTTTAGCCTTAAAGAGAACTTGAGAATTTTACTGCATTTCCAGATTTGTTGCATTTTCTGTAATTGTTTCCTCTGATACATATCTACATACTAACTTTTAAAATTTTCTCCAGTTTTTACTGAATAGCGTATGCCTTAGGTAGCACAACTCCTTGTTTCTAGTTAACTATAAATGTTCTGTTTCTGTCACATTTCAGAAAGCTTCCCAGGCTCTTGTGAGGTTGCCTTGTTGAACCTGATCCTGAAAGATGCCAAGCACTTAAAATTCTCATTGATTTCAGTCCATCGGGCCCTTAAAATGCATTCTCCTGCTTGTACAGGTTTATGACCCTATATTCTCTTTCTTCAGGCTCAGTGTCGTGTTCACCTGCAGCTTAGCTAAAATATAAGGACAACCAGCTAGATGTGGTCTAAGGTTCTCAATGCTGCAAGTACTAACACATACAAGTAACTTTACTAATGCAGCCAGTCTGGTCCAATTCAGTGGTGCTACGCTCAGTAGTAAGCACCATGCCTGGTAATATTTGCAGGACTGAGACTTATAAGAAGGACGCACAAGGCCCAGTGGCAAACTTGTAGCTTAGGGTTTTTAATAATGAAAATTATCATTCAAAATTCCTTAAACGATCATCAAAGCAATAGTGACTCAAGAGTAAATCCACCAACAGGCTTGTAGTGATTGCAGCATATCATTTAAACATTCTTGTGTTTAAGGACAAGATCTGCCGTCCGTTTCACTCTGATTTTTGTGGTTCATTAGGCCACATGAGGCATTTACCTGGGCATTGCCACCTCCCTCTCAACCCATAAAAGCCTCTCACCTGAGTTTAGTGGTGCTTTCAGCCAGGGCTAGCTGGTTCAGAGAGGGGGTGGATTAGAGCCTGAATTCTGCTTTCACTTAGGCAGGTAACCCGCCCACTTTGCAGTATGGACACAAGTTAAACCACTTGAGTTCTCAGTCCTCCAGTGCCATCCCATAATTCCCCCCGTGTGCCCAGAGGGACGGACGCGTTCTCCCACAATTCACTGGGAAACAGCAGCTCAGCATACTGTTGCACAAAGAACCATGGGATGTGCCCCCAGAAGGCTGGGGGAGCGCAGCACCAGTGCGGACACAGTCGCTCGGGTAGGGCATTGCAGGGCGGCTGCTCGCACCAGGGCTGAGCTAACCTGGGTGCTGATCACCTGAGATAACTCTGCAGCTCAAACAAGCCAGAGGAGTCTGAAATCAGAGTCTTCACTGTTCAGTTGAGTTCTGCTGTCTGCCAAATTGTGTGTTCCAAGCCACAAATAGTCCACACTGGATGTGGCATTTGGCCACAAAAAGGAAAAGTAACTAAAAGGCTAGAATTAGCTGCATGCTGCTGCCTTTCCCCCAGGCAGACTGTGGAGCTAGTTTTGGACACCAGGGAAAACGTACTACTGATGGAATATGTTAATAATTCTGCAAACCTGGGTGATGAGAGACACAGGATGAGGCAGGGGTGGGCAAACTACAGCCCGGGGGCCACATCCGGCCATCCAGATGTTTTAATCCGGCCCTCGAGCTCCCACCGGGGAGCAGGGTCCGGGGCTTGCCCTGCTCTGGTGCTCCAGCCAGGGGCTTGCCCCACTCTGCGCAGCTCCCGGAAGCAGCAGCATGTCCCCCTTGCCCCCGCCCCAAGCACTGCCCCTGCAGCTCCCATTGGCCAGGAACTGTGGCCAGTGGGAGCTGCAGGGCAGTGCCTATGGACAGAGCTGTGTGCAGAGCTACCTGGCTGCACCTCCGTGTAGGAGCTGGAGGGGTGACATGCCGGTGCTTCGGGGAGCTGCTTGAGGTAAGCGCTGCCCTGAGCCTGCACCCCTGATCCCCCTCCCACACTCCAACACCATGCCCCAGCCCTGATCCCCCTCCCGTCCTCCGAACCCCTCAGTCCCAGCCTGGAGCCCCCTCCTGCACCTCCAACCCCTCATCCCCAGCCCCACCCCAGAGCCCTCAGCCCCAGCCAGAGCCCTCACCCCCTCTGTACCCCAACTCCTTGCCTCAGTCCGGAGCCCCCTCCTGCACCCTGAACTCCTCATTTCTGGCCCCGCCCCAGAGCCCTCACCCCCTCCCACACCCCAACCCCCAATTTCGTGAACGTTCATGGGCCACCATATAATTTCCATACCCAGATGTGGCACTCGGGCCAAAAACTTTGCCCACCCCGGGCTGAGGTTCAGCATTCCTCTGGCTCTTATTTTATTTAAAAGACAGATCATGTTGCAGAGGAATGGTGGGAGCGTCCCAATAATTGTGAGGGGTTTTATTTGGAAGTAGGGCAAGAAAGAGGAGATTGAATCTTCAAGCCATGAAGGGGCCCATGATGTTTTTTAGCAGATTAACCCAATTACATTTCTGAAGTTAGCCGGGAAAAGTCATTCATGGCAGATGCTGTCATCAGTCGTGTAATGCGGTGAGACCAGACATGGGTAAAGCCTGCAGTTCATCCTCTTACCATCAGCCCCTTCTCCATCCGAAGACACGACCGTACACAAGGCCCAGTTGTTCTCTGGTGAACCTTCGGAGATGATCTGTTACGCAAAGAAAAGCCAAAACATCAGGCTGTAACCACTTGCAGGGCCCAATCCAGCCCCCTTTGAAGGAAGTAGAAAGACGGCCACTGATTTCAGTGGGAGTTGGCGCAGACCTTAGGGCACTGAAGGACTTGCTGGGCACGCCCAGTAGTCTCCTGCTGTCATTGCTAGGAGTCTGAGGACTGCTTTTTGTATCAGTATAACTGTCAGTTAGCAGGGTGAATCTTGTTTGCTGGTACAGTTAAAGCAGTACAACCGCTCAGTGTGGCTGCAGTTATATATAAGTGGGTTTTACACTATTAGCTCTGGTCTTCGCTTAATATTTAGATTGACATAGGTACGTCGGTCAGGGGTGTGAGGGCTGTAACTGAGCCGACCTAACCCGCCCCCCAGTAGATGCAGCTAGGTCAACAGAAGAACGGTACCGTCACTCAGGGAGAGGGTGTTCCTATAGCAACGGAAAACCTCTTCCATCGGTGTAGGTTGTGGGGTGATGCTGGCATGGCTCCCAGCCCCCCAGATCCCTTCCCTTTGAAAACTGCCTCCACCTCCTGAAAACTGCCCCCAAATCCTGCCCCCCTGTAAAAATTTCCCCCTTCCTCCCGAAACACTCCCGCCAGTCTCCGTCGCTAGGGGCATGCACCGCTGCCCCCTCTCCCAGTGCTTAGCTTTGCCGGTGTCACCTGCTCACCCAGGATTGCTGCCCACAGACAGGCCAGGCTACTTGGAGAGAGGTAACCGCCCTCGGGTGGGCCTGAGTGGGAGGGGGAGCGGCCTCCGGGGAGTGAGCCAGGCCTGCAGTTGAGGGGAAGGGGAAGCCCCCCAATGCTGCCTCATCTCCTCCAGTCTCACCCTTCTCCTTCCTTCAGTGCTCTCATAACCAGCCTCCCTCAATGTCCCCTGCCCCCTCAGCCCTACCCCCAAATCCCAGGCTCCACCCACACCCTCAGTCCTGAGCCCCTCGGCCCTACTCCCAACCCCCCTGGCTCCCATCTCCCCCAGACTCAGCCCCCTTGTGCCCCCAATCCTACCTTATCCATCCTATCTTCCCTCACCCACACCTTTCAACCCTACCCCAATCCCCCTAGTCCCCATGCCTCCACACCCAAACCACTTAGCCCCCCCATGTGCCCCACTCCCAGTCTCCAAGCCCCCCTCAACCATAGCCTCCCCGGCCCTAGGACCCCATCTCCCCCCCACACACCCCAACTACCTCTCACACCCTTCTTCTTTTCCCACCCAGCCCCACATACCTATCTTCCCAACCCTCTTTCAGACCTCGTTCCCTCAATTTCTTTCCCCCGTCCCCACCTCATCCAATGAACCCCTACGTCCAGTCCCCAGCCCCAAACAGATCCCAGTTCATTGGCATTGGAAGCAATCTTCCCAGTCTTCTTTCACACACAGTCCCAATCCCGCCTCTGCCCTGTTTTACAGATGGGAAACTGAGGCCCAGGTTGACTTTTGCTTGGCCAGTGTCACTCCGGAAGGTTGTGGCAGAGCTGGGGACCTTCCTATCGGAAGGAAGAGCACAAATGTCCTCTGCAGCTAGAACTTTTATGGCTTTGTGGCATTTCTGTGCCTTGTTTAGTCTGAGAGAGCTGGACCTATGCAGGTGCTCAGAGAATAGAGCTAAACCTCCCCCACTTGCCCCCTTCTCCTCTTGCCATTTGCCCACCGCTCTTTCAGGATTCACACACGCACACACGAGAGAGAAAGTCCAGTCAGGAGTAGCAGAGAGTGCACACACACTCCTACCCCACAGATCCAACACGGGGAAGCACAGAGTCCCATGGGAGTCTGGGGTTGAGCATTGTGGGAGACCATTTAGAAAGCTACATTCCTGAAGATTAACCCCTCAGTTGATTGTTGCCCCTCAGATTCTCTTCCACCGCCCCCCAAGCTCTTTATGGGGTCTCTGGGCCCAGTTGAGCCCCCAGCTCTTCCAAAGCACTGTACAAGGCTTCTCACCCCTAATGGGCTTATCTTCACTAGACTTGTGGTGAAATACAAATGGCTGCATTTCCCCCTGTGAATTTCAGTATTGAGTCCCGTAGGCTTATTCCAACAACCCCCTCTTTCATGCCCACCACCTCTGTTGACTAGGTTCTGAGAATTATAGGAGCTTCCTGTAAGTGGCTACCGCTGGTCCTGAAACCAGGTGTAAATCAGAAGTGTTTAAATGAGAATTAGAGAAAAAGCGAGAAATATAACTACAAATGTGGCATTCAAAAGTGATTGTTTTACAGGCAGACAGAGAAATGTCATCGAGTTGAGTGTAAGGCCTACCTTCTCTCAGCCAATAATACATGAGTATCTGACACTTTAATAGTGCTTTCTATTCCAAAGGATCCCAAGGCATTAGACAAACACAGGTCCCAGTACTGTAATTGGATCCATGCAAGCAGACTCTTAGACGCGTGTGGAGTCTCACTGAAGCGCTCCAACACCCCAATCTTACAAACACATAGGTGAGTAACTCTTGTGAGTAGAATCGTAGGACTGGAAGGGACCTTGAGAGGTCATCTAGGCCAGTCCCTGCACTTGTGGCTGGATTAAATATTAACTGGACTATCCCTGACAGGTGTTTGTCTAACCTGCTCTTAAAAATCTCCAATGACAGAGATTCCACAACCTCCCTGGGCAATTTATTCCAGTGCTTAACCACCCTGACAGTTAGGAAGCTTTCCCTAATGTCCAACCTGAACTGCCCTTGCTGCAAGTTAAGCCCACTGCTTCTTGTCCTATCCTCAGAGGTTAAGGAGAACAATTTGTCTCCCTCCTCCTTGTAACAACTTTTTATGGACTTGAAAACTGTTCTCATGTCCCCCCTCAGTCTTCTCTTCTCCAGACTGAAAAAACTGGGTTTGTTTAATCTTCCCTCATAGGCCATGTTCTCTAGAACTTGAATCATTTGCATTGCTCTCCTCTGGACTTTCTCCAATTTGTCCATATCTTTCCTCAAATGTGGTGCCCAGAACTGGACACAATACTCCAGTTGAGGCTTAATCAGTGCGGAGTAGAGCAGAAGAATTACTTCTCATGTCTTGCTTACAATACTCCTGCTCATACATCCCAGAAAGATGTTTGCTTTTTTTGCAACGGTGTTACACTGTTGACGCATATTTAGCTTGTGATCTACTATGACCCCCGATCCCTTTCCTCAATTCTCCTTCTTAGGCGGTCATTTCCCATTTTGCGTGGGTAGAATTGATTGTTCTTTCCTAAGTGGAGTTCTTTGCATTTGTCCTAATTGAATTTCTTCCTGTTTACTTCAGACCATTTCTTCAGTTTGTCCAGATCATTTTGAATTTTAATTCTGTCCTTCAAAGCGCTTGCAACCCCTCCCAGCGTGGTATCATCTGCATACTTTATAAGTGTACTTTCTATGCCATTATCTAAATCAGCGGTTGGCCACCTTTGGCACGCAGCCTGTCAGGGTAAAGCCACTGGCAGGCCAGGCCAGTTTGTTTATCTGGATGGTCCAGAGGCATGGAGCCCCGCAGCTCCCACTGGCTGCAGTTTGCCATTCCTGGCCAATGGGAGCTGCGGGAAGCGGCGCGGGCCGAAGGAAGTGCTAGCCACTGCTTTAGTCAGTGGCTTTATCTTGACTGACTGGGTGTCAAAGGTTGCTGACCTCTGATCTAAATCATTGATGAAGATATTGAACAGAACCGGGCCCAGAACTGATCCCTACAGGACCCCACTCGATATGCCTTTCCAGCTTGACTGTGAATCACTGATAACTATTCTCTGGGAATGGTTTTCCAATCAGTTACATATCCATCTTACAGTAGCTCCATCTAGGCTGTATTTCCCTAGTTTATGAGACAGTCATAAACTGTCAGACAGTATCAAAAGCCTTACTAAACTCAAGATATACCACAACTACCACTTCCCCTCGCCCCAGGCTTGTTACCCTGTCAAAGAAAGCTATTAGGTTGGTTTGACATGATTTGTTCTTGACAAATCCGTGCTGACTGTTACTTATCACATTATTATCTTCTAGGTTTCTTCACATTGATTGCTTAATTATTTGCTCCATTATCTTTCAGGCACTGAAGTTAAGATGACTGATCTGTAATTCCCCAGGTTGTCTTTATTCCCATTTTTATAGATGGGCACTATATTTGCCCTTTTCCCGTCCTCTGGAATCTCACCCATCTTCCATGACTTTTCGAAGATAATCGCTAATGGCTCAGATGTCTCCTCAGTCACCTCCTTGAGTATTCTAGGATGTATTTCATCAGGCCCTGGTGATTTGAAAACATCTAACTTGTCTAAGTAATTTTTAACTTGTTCTTTCCATATTTTAGCCTCTGATCCTATCTTCTGTTCACTGGCATTCATTAAGCTAGATGTTCAATTGCTACTAAATTTGTTGGTGAAAATTGAAACAAAAAAGTAATTTAGCACTTCTGCCATTTCTACATTTTCTGTTATTGTTTTCCTTCTCTCATTGAGTAATGGGCATACCCTGTCCTTGGTCTTCCTCTTGCTTGTAATGTATTTGTAGAATGTTTTCTTGTTACTCTTTGTGTCTCTAGCTGGTTTAATCTTGTTTTGTGCCTTGGCCCCATTCAAATCACAGGGACTACCTGTGTGAGTAAAGTGATTTATGAACTTACGTATTTGAAGAACCGGGCCTTTATTACTTCCTTCACCAATGAAATTCAGCCATCACTGAGGTGGAATGTAAAAGCGTACAGCAGCACTCTCATAAAATTTGTGACAGGAAGGGAAGAAAGCTAGTGTATTTCAATTGAAACCGTTGAAGTAATTTTATTCTACCTATATAAAATTCCTCATCTGATTTACAGGAATAAGTCTGACCTCCCATGTTATCTTTTTAATATCTTCAAGATGTGAGCGGGAAAGTTACAGACAAAGAAAAATAAGAGGGGTCAGGAAAAAGCAAACTAATATATTCCGTTTCATCATCATTAGGTTCAATAAGAGAAAATAGATTAATATCTTTCAGATGTTTTTCTTTAAGCTGTTTATATTTTTCATCTTTGTGTGTTTAGGAAAAATAGTTCTGCTTCTTACTTTTTTACTTCTACTTTTTAAATAATAATCCCAACAGATTTCAGAGTAACAGCCGTGTTAGTCTGTATTCGCAAAAAGAAAAGGAGTACTTGTGGCACCTTAGAGACTAACCAATTTATTTGAGCATAAGCTTTAGTGAGCTACAGCTCACTTCATCGGATGCATCCGATGAAGTGAGCTGTAGCTCACGAAAGCTTATGCTCAAATAAATTGGTTAGTCTCTAAGGTGCCACAAGTATTCCTTTTCTAATCCCAACAGAGTGATTAGTACAATACAGGATAGATAAAGGGCAAATGTGAACAGGGAAAAAAGAGGTAACTTTTCCACAGGAAGGTTAAAAGAGAAAAGGCACTTTCGAATAATTAATTTCCATAATTATAACCTGATATCCATTCTTGTCTGTCCTCTAAATGCATTTATTACAACAATTATTTAAATCTGGTTTTCCACTGATATAATTGCCTTTCTTCATATGTTTCATTTGACCCACATAAAACTAGAATTTATCTCCCTTTATTGTTGCAAATCATATGCTGCAGAAATGCAAAATCAGATAACTCTGAGGCTATAGGCAACATTGCCTATGTTAAATAAATTAAAAGCTTGCCAGTTTGGGAGTGTTGGCCATTATTTTCCTTATGTTAGATCTTTTTGGATCTGAGTAATTGACAGGGATAATGGGATTTGAGGACTAGGGACGTTTTTTATTGTAAAGAAGCAAAAAAGAAAAACCTTCAAACTCACTTTAAAAAACCTGAGATCATAAAAGTGAAAAATGTGGTGTGAGAGAGATTAATGATCTCTTACTTAGTCATAACTATGATGAAGATATTACTTTTGACGTGAGATCTAACCCCTTGCCTTTACAGGTCTCCTGGTATCTTTCTTAAAGCACCACTATCCACTGAAAAATTACTCTCTAAATGGCATTGTGAGCTTCCATATTTATTGTCGTTCAGTGACTTCAGGCTCATGTTCTATTTTAAGTTCACAAGTTACAAAAACATATTTTGTAATTTGTCTGTACTGAAAACTAAACCTGTGAACTGAAGCTTCCGGCTTGTGCACCCTCACCTGTAGTAAAGATTTGTGAAGTCTAAGAACCTTAATTCAGGATTTCCTGTATTTTAAGTGTTTGTGTTTTCTCTGAATAGATTTTAGCAACTATAGCTCTATAGTAACACACTGTTTGTTTTTCCCTAGTCAAATATATTTACATATAGTTTGGGATCTGTTATGGCATGAATCACCAGTTGCTACTGTTACACATGGGTTTGCAAATGCCTTTTCTTAGAATGTGAGCAGTATGCGGTCTGAACACTGTATTGATGTCAGGTTTCAGAGTAGCAGCCGTGTTAGTCTGTATTTGTGTTAGTTTTGTGGCTGACTGGCTGTTTACCACAGCTCTTTTGAGGGAGCTGTGGTAAACCATGAGTTTTTCTGCTTTAATCATTCTCTCTAACTATTCTTACTGCTGAAGAGTGGCTTCCTGGAAATGGGCATTGGTGTTTGGCCTGACATTTCTTAACGAGGGATTGGGATTGCCTGCATGTGGTTAGTGACCTTTGTTCAATGACTGGTGTATATAGTGTAAATAAACAAGTTACACAGAGAAAATCCTTGACTCCACATCATTGATTTCTCCTCCAAGACAAAGCCAGCTCCCAAGGTCCCAACCTCTGCGACTGCTCAGCAGAGGGACAACAGATCTAAGATGATATTTGTAATATTATGATCAAATCTGGCATTATTAGGAATCACAAACATAATTTGCTGTAAGGTCTCATTTGTCCCTATTATTTAAATGTTATTCTCTTTGGTTTTGCATTTATATCATTTACAAACAAAACAAAACAGGGCTGTGAAAAGGAATTTGAAGGTGTGCCTGCTCTGAATAAAATAAGGCTTCCTCAGCGTCCTGTCTCTTTAGAGGGGGTTGAGAGAAGGGGTCCTGTGAGAAAAGTGTGGGAACTGAACTCAGTAGTTATTAGAGGTTATTAATGAAGCTAGAGGAGAACAGTGAACTCTTATTCTTCCTGTTTGATAGTAGTTTAAACTGCAGCTATAAAGTATTGTAGGTTACATGAATTTGAGGGTAGTTGCTACCAAGAGCCTTCCCAATTCAAATAGAGAGATTGATTTTCAAGTCCTACGTAGAACTGAGTTACAGGCACCAGGGAAATGAGGTGAGACCTTTCTTCCCTATGTCCTCAATTTTATTTTACATTTTTAATTGTAATTTAATGTCAGGGTTTGTTGAATTATCAATAAGTCTAGCAATTTTTGATGTTGTTTTTGCTCAGCTGCTACCAAAATCAGAAGAGACTCTCGTGGTGATCTGTGTACACACACTGTCTTCTTGAATATTTTCACTTCTTTATTGTTTTACTTACAGCTTTTCACCAAATGCCAGTGGATTCAAGTTCCCTTTACCAGTCAGCAGTTTCGGTGCTGCATAACTCGTATTTGGATTCCACATCTCGGAATGGCTTTCAGTACAGTCGAGTGACTTTGGTGAATAATGATGTATTTTTAAAGGAGGTATGTTTCGTGGGCGAGGGGTTTAGTTAAAGGTTTTGCAAAGGAGGGAATTTCTTCCGTGTCTTCCAGGGTTCTGTTATGTTCCATTGTTTTTTTTGCCTGCCATTTGTGGCAGATGTTTTGATTCTTTCGTTTCCAGAGTTCAGTTAATTTATACGTCCCATTGTGACCTTTGCCCAATTTACAATTCCTGAATGAGTCGAGCATTTTCTTTCTTTTCTCTTCTTGACCCTTCTGCTCCCTACCCCACTCCTTCCTTTGACTGTGGAATAAAGGCTGCAAAACCTGCAGCTGCAGGGCCTCCTCTACAAGTCATGGGGGGCCCTCACGCCCGGTTGAAATGCTAATGCGATGCTTATGCTCGAGGGCTTTTCGCGTGGAGCATGAGCTGCTTCATGCTGACTTGAGCCCCAAGTTAAATCAGGATATCTCTCCTTTTATCGAGGCCCTGGCTGGGGCATGTCAGGTCCTCCATCTACCTGTGACCAGGATAGCTCCCTATGCTCTTCCCTTAACTCCTCTTGCAAACATTCATGTGTAACGCCGACAGACCGCAGTTGTCGGCGGGCGGGATCAAACCAGGGGACCTCTGGAGCTTAGTGCATGAGCTTCTACCGCATGAGCTAAAAGCCAACTGTCTTCTTAGCTAAGGCTGTAGAGCAGACTCATTAATCTCTCTCTAAGTGGTCTCGGTGCCACTAGATGGGACAGAGCACCACACCCAGGAGGTGTGTGGGCTACACATGCACAAGACTGAACCACATCATGCCCTTTCTACAGCAGGGGTGAAACCATTTTAAAAATATTTATTTAAAGAGGGCTTTCCAGTACCATCTTCATTTGTATTGTGCTCGAGGCTGTATTCTTTGAAGACTGCAAATGACTCTTCGAGCCCCCAGGAACCAGTGCTTCTGTTGTCATTAACTAAAAATAGAGCTGAAATCGTAGTCAGCGTGTCACAGGGCAGGGTTCACCTCACCCTGGATTCCTCTCTGCAAGCAGTCCTCATGTATGCCAGTGGCAAGTTCAACACCCAGTGCTTTATTTACAGTAGACAAGTCCTTGTCCCTCCACAACATAAAACTTTTACATTTCCTCTAGGCAGGGGGGTGGGAGGTGGAGGGGAAGAGGGGAGAGAAGAGATCTCACCTCCCTGAGATCCTGGGCTTCACTGGCTCTTCTTTCCTGTGTATCCCTCCCTGCTCTTTCCTCTTCCTAAAAGAAAAGGAGGACTTGTGGCACCTTAGAGACTAACCAATTTATCTGAGCATAAGCTTTCATGAGCTACAGCTCACTTCATCGGATGCATACTGTGGAAAGTGTAGAAGATCTGAACCTTTCCTCTTCCTGTCTCTCTTTTAACTGTCCTCAGCTGAGCAGCTGACTCGCCTTGTTAACTGGTTAAACATCCAGTCCTTAGCCAATTATCTCCTCAATTGGACTTGCATGGGGACGATTGCCAAATCAGCCTTAGGCCACTCTGACTCTTTCTCACTGCATTACAGTGTCACAGTTACACTGTAGAGTGTAAAGATTTCCTATATCTGTGGAAGGGGTTTTCCATTGATGTAGGTAATCCAAGGCTCTGAGAGGCCTGCTCTACACCTAAATCTTAAGTCAACCTGGCCACATGGCTCAGGGTTGTGAAAAATTTCTGTTTGCCAGAAGCTGGGAATGAGCGACAGGGGATGGATCACTTGATGATCACCTGTTCTATTCTGGGGCACCTGGCATTGGCCACTGACGGAAGACAGGATACTGGGCTAGATGGACCTTTGGACTGACCCAGTAGGGCCATTCTTATGTTCTTATGCCCTCTGTGAGATAGTTAGATCGACCTAACCCCCACTGTAGGCACAAGTAGGTCGCCGGCAGAATTCTTTTGTCAACCTAATAACGGTTTATTTTTTTAGATAATATTATTATTTATATTATTGTAGCCCGGGAATCCCAGTCATGGACTCCTAAACTAGAAATCAGTTCATTTGCTATTTAACAATAATTTAGCAAACATCTACGTTTGTTTTAAAATCCGATCAGACCGTCTTCAATGCTGCAGTCACACTTGGGCGTAAATACAAAAAACGAAAGTGTGATATTCAGCCTACTGCTTTTCTAACTTGCAGTCTCATCTTAAATCTTTTCTCTCCTCCCACAATTTTTAGGGAGATTTCATAAATCAATTCCATGAGATAAGAAAAGTGATTTGAAAAAATTAGCTCCCTGCCTGCTCACTTAGGCTCTTGTGACATTTTCTGTAGCGTGGAGCTCAGTTAAAAGCATCCCGGCTGGAGTTATACAAGTACTAAATCCCTGGAAAAAAGTTTTAAAAGAATCAAACTATAAACCCCCATAATTGCATTTGGCCAGCAGAAAGGGCAGAATGGAATGCTGAGCAAGTCCCTTTGTGCATCTGGACCGAGGTTCTCACAAGCCTTGACAAACACACTCCCCTGCTTTCTAGTGGGGGAGTCAAACTACGCTTTCAAATGAAGTTTTAGCTCATACGCCAGTGAAGAAATCCTGCCAAATGTAAACAGATGAGACAGTGGTAAAAAACAACTGTTCCTTTCCTCCTCCTACTGATACCACCAATGGTAGTGCACCCGCAGGAGATTTTGAGAAAATTGCTGGAGTAGGCATAATCACGCTTGTCTGTCAAAGCCACTGTCTCATAGTTTCACCCTTTCAAAGCGCTGTCAGTCTGGAACATCGGGGCACTTCAACAGTCCCCTGGATTTCCCTTCAAACCCTGTGCACACTTCGAGCACTAACAAGTGGGATAGATCAGCTGGCCTGCTGCATGATTCGTCAATGATTGCATGTCCAGGGAGCAAGTCATGAAAGAAATTTTAATACTGGATACAAAACCTTCACATCATTTCTGTAAAGAGGGGCAAGAATGAAGAATTCTTTTTGTGTGTGGTTTGTTTAGACCCGGTAAATGTTTTAGTTTAAGCAGGTCAGTTTGAATTCTGTCACCATTTTAAATATATTTTATGCCCTAGAAAGGGAGTGTGTTTAGAGCAGAGGACTGGAACCAAGACTCCTAGGCTATACAGTATTCCAACTTCCCTGTGCATCAGTTTCCCCTTCTGTGAAATGGATATAACATATGCCGACATCACATGGAAGTTGCAAGGGTAAAAAGTGTACTGCTGCAATTCTTTTAAAAATAATAAAAATGGCCTCAAGCAATTAACAGACTATGGTGAAGAGATGAACAAATAATACAAATACACTGCTGCTGGGTCTTGCTCACATGCTCAGCGTCTAACTGATCATCATATATGGGGTTGGGAAGGAATTTTCCCCTCGGTCAGATTGGTAGAAACCGAGGGGGCTTTTTGCCTTCCTCTGCAGCATGGGGATCGGGTCACTTGCAGGTTTAAACTAGTGTAAATGGTGGATTCTCTTTAACTTTAAGTCTTTAAATCATGATTTGATGACTTCAGTAACTCAGCCAGAGGTTATGGGTCTATTAAAGGGGTGGGTGGGAAAAGTTCTGTGGCCTTCAGTGTGCAAGAACAGGAGGTCAGACTAGATGATCATGATGGGCCCTTCCGGCTTTAAAGTCTATGAGTCTATAAATACTTGTGTTGAAAGGCTTTTTAGGCATTCCATGATCCGTGTTTCTCCTGCACCGGCAGTTGTTTATCTTACTAGCATCTAAACAGTGCGGTTAGATGTTTCCTTACGTTGCTTTGGGAGTTAGTGAGGTCACTGATATTTGTAGGGAAATCACAGACCCTGAACTTGGGTCTTGCCACATAAATAAAGGAGGAACTAATTATTAACTACCATATTTTGATTTTTAAAATATAATTATTAATACATATTAAGTATGTATGCTTTCAAGACCGTAAGACCTTAAATGCTTTTTGAAATGAAAGAAAAAAGCATTTTAGTTACCTTTAGTTAATGTTTGTAGAGCACTTTAAGATCTTTAAATGAAGTGTGCTATATAACTGCATAATAATCCCTGTATCACAATATTAATGTGGGTCTAGTACTTGGAATATATAAAAGAAGCAGCCTTTTTGTGTCTTCTGCAGTACAAAACTTTTACCCAGGAAAAGGAAGCGAGTGGCTATACCAAGGAGGAACTTGATGAGACCTATGCATTTCTTCTGTTTGATAGTGAAAGCGAGGTAAAGTGGAAAAGTTATTCAGTATAAGATATTGAGATGCTGCATCTTTGAATACTTTCATTTTCAATGAGGCTCCTCCCCAAGGAAGTCCATCAGAATTATTCTTAAATGGTTTAGTTTCTCTTTGTAATCTGCACTGCCTCTTCATGGTGATCATTGCTGTATAAATAAGCCAGAGGAGAATTTCTCTGATAAAAAGGATCTGACAGTGACTCTGATCTTTTTTTTAAAAAGTCTGTTGTTGTCGTCTGAGTGCTGACAGACTGTGCAAACAGAGGGAAAGGCATTTTCCCTCCCCTGGTGAATTTACAGTCCAGTGCAGACATGAGCAAAACAGCTCAGATATATTTATAATGAAAAAGAACCTCAGTGACAGAAGACAGCAGTTTACAAGCATCCTTTTGAAGAAACTCTGTAGGTTGTGGAAGTAAAGTGCTAGAATATTAAGAAAGTGCAAGACATCAGCCTTCTGTCTGCCAAGACTTTTCTGAGGGGGTGGAATTTTCCAAAAACTTCCAAAGCACTGTGTGTTGCATGAATATAAAATGTTCATTAAATGTCATAGCCAGACCTGATAAATGGCTCTCGGCATTTAGGGCCATCTTTCCACTGACTTCAATGAACGTTGGATCTGTCCGTAATTATATTCGGATCATAAGTGTCTTGTGGATGTGAAAATAATTAACTTTTTGGCAATACTTAAATACATTTATTAACTGAAAGTATGTTTGCTAAGTGTTGTAGTAGTGACAGGATAGCTAAACATCTTATCTTTAAAATAAATAAATGAGGCTATAACTTATTTTGAAGGCAAAAGCGGTGTGTCAGAGTGGACTTCGTATAAACACCCGATCCCTTACCACGCTAGGTGATCCAGCGAAAGGTAAGGTTTAAGTACAGAGGGGAAAAAATCTGACTTGTTATAATAAACTGCAAGCAGTTTCTTGAAAAGAAACATACAAATGAACTTTTATGACTTACTTTGTTAATTTTATTTATTTGAAAGATTAAAAATCTGTTATTTCTTATTTTTTAAAATTAGATTCAGTTGTTCTATGGATCAAGCAATCAGTATTGTTTTCCTCCTGTAATGTAGTTAGTTATTGAAATGATGATGGTTTTACCACCTTTCTTCTCCATCTTAGTTTTTTCAGTCAGAATAACAATTTAGCAAAAATGCCAAAATTTAAAACATCTTCCTCTACATTGACCATCATACTTGTCCAGAGCTTCTTGCTGATCCATTGCATTTTGCCAGTTCTTGTTATTACTACTTTTAATAATAATATCGTGCCAAAATAATACAGTGCTGCACACTTTACAAAACATAGAAAAGACCCATTCCCTGACCCAAAAGTCTAAGGACCTGATCCTGCAAAAGATACTTGGTATAGGGTTAACCATCGTGAGTAATCCCATTGACAATCAGTAGGACCACTCATGATAGTAAATGCTAGGCTCAGAGAAATGTTTGCAGGATTGAGCCCCAAATTTAGAAACAATTTAGACAATAACAGACGGGGAAGGTTAGAATTGCTTCATCTATGTCTGCATCTTAATCCCACTGGATTATGAAGAGTACTATGACAACAAGAACTTTTAAATAAATTACATAAAGTCGCATTCATTTCAGGAAGCTGATGAAAAGGCCCTGTGGATTTTCACTCTTTTAATTTAATGTTCTTGAGGGTGAATTTTCGTATTAAAAAAACAAACAGACGTTTGTTTGTCGTTTTTGTTTTAGATATTTAATTGAATGCCCCAAATGTTATAACCTGACACTTTGGCACATTTTTTTCAATATAAATTAAAATAGTACAAGCAAATCTAGATGATTAGGGCCACTGATATTCGTAACTTGATTTACACACCCAACGTATAGCTGATCAATGCATAATTTAGAGGTTTACATCAATTTTACATTTTAAAGTTAAAACAAACAAACAAAAAAACCACCCTGTGAAGTTGATTTAAGATTTGAAACTAAGGCGACATGTTTGTCAGCATTATATCTTTTGTTTTAAACTATTTTATTATTGGTATCAGGAAGCTGAAATAGGTTTTTGGTTCCACTGAAAGTAATATTGTAACTGTACGATTCCTGAGCAAGGAGGTGTATTCTGGAATCAGTGGAATCAAACGGGAGTAAAACTGAAGTAGTGTGGCAGTGAATCACACACTACATTTCTGAGAATTTAGACATGTGTTTGTGTTTTTTTGGGGGAAGGGGGCTACATGAAAGCAATGCTAAAACAGAAAGTGTCTGAAATATTTTAATTTCTTAGGGTTTTTTCTCCTGCTTGACCTAATATTTTTGTACATAGGTCCTTCTTTTGAAAGTTATTCAAGATCTGTTGTGGTTTCATTTTTTCCTGATGTTTTGTACACTAGCAGCTGCCAAGAAATTGTTGCCTCTATGAATTCAAACACATAATCTCACTCCCTTCCCTTGCCACCCTTTTGTATATGGAAATCAAGGGATAAATGCAGCCAATGAACTGGAAGTTATTGTTTTTGACTGTTGCTGGTAGCTATCTGTATTTTTGGTTGTAAGCACTGTTGGATTTTCCCCACAGAGAAAGGGGATAGGAGATGCTGACTTTCACATAAAGCTCCCTTGTGTCATGAAATAGTTTAGAGTTATTTTATCTGGAAGTTGAGGGGCATGTAGAGGTTACAGAGAAGGAGTCGAAAGGCGTGGTTGTCATCTGGCCTGAACCACAGACTGTCCCTCTTTAATTAACCCAGGTGAAAGCTGAATAAAAACAAGCCCTCAGCAAACACCACAGTATTACATCTGGTCTGAGCTCTCCTACTTATGTAAATTCCAAATTGATAACCTCAGCATGTATTAACCCCCTCAATGCTAGGCCAACATACACAGCTCTTTATGACCTTTCATCAGGTTTCACCATAGAGGGCCCTGATCCTGCAAACGCGTACTGTAAGTACTCCTACTAAATCAGTAGGACTACTCACAGGAGTAGGCCCTAAGTTTGGCAGTGAATGAGGTGTATTGTAGCCAGTCATATCTAAAATAAATCCATAGCCCTAGTTTTAACTTTGAAATGTATTTAAACACTTCTGACTGGGAAAATCTTATAACATACACATCTCCTGTGAGACTTGAGGGTCTCGGGAGGGGTGCGACGTAATTGTGCGGTCTTACATGATATGCTTGGATATCATACAAACAATATAATGCAGGGCCCACAATCTACAATAGCAAACAACACTGAGCTGTCACAGTTTCAGTCCTTTAAGAACCCTTTTCAGGGTACAAAGGGACACTTTCAGGTAGCTTAGGCTCAAAATTAAGGTTTTACTCAAAGAACAAATCATACAGTATAATAGCTAAAATATTTTTCATTGGGATTTTCTTATTTAATCATTATTTATAATCCAGAATTCTAAAAAGAATATTAAATATATTTATAATTTATTTTTTTTAAAGGGGCTTATGTTTCCAAGTACTCAGACTACCTTCATCCAAGGCCCTGGTATCATGGAAAATCTGGCTGTATTGTAATTTTTAAACTTATTAAGGTAAAACTCAATCTTTTTGTCCCCCCACAGACTGGTTAATGAAAGTTCCCATAGAGCAGCAGGCAAGACAAAAATGTTAATGTTGGTGTGTTGTCTTAATATTGATATGCTATAAAATCAATACTATATTGATACCTTTTTTTGGAATCTGGGGTATTTAGTACATATTGATTAGGGGCACGGTGCACCGTGAAGTATGAGATCAGAGGGTGCCTTGGTATTACTCCAGAAGCGTGGATATCACTGAGAGTTTCATCTGAGAAAGTCTTTCAGTATTTGTTCCACAATGCATTATTTACTACTAGGGTTGTCAACTTTCTGTTGGCACAAAATTGAACACCCTAGCCCTGCCCGTTCCCCGAGGTCCCGCCCCCACTCACGACATTTCCCCCTCCCTTGGTGGCTTGCTTTCCCCCACCCTCACTCACTTTCACTGGGCTGGGGCAGGGGTTGAGGTGCGGGAGGGGATGAGGGCTCTAAATGCAGGTGTGGGCTTCGGGGTGGGGCCAGAAATGAGGGGTTCAGGGTGTGGGAGTGGGCTCCAGGCTGGGGTGTGGGGGTGGTGAGGGCTTGGGCTGGGGATGAGGGATTTGGGGTGTAGGAGGGGGCTCCAGGCTGGAGTTTGGGGCCGAGGGATTTGGAATGTGGGAGGGGGCTGCAGGTTGAGGCAGGGGGTTGGGGTGCAGGAGGGGGTGAGGGCTCCGGCTGGGGGTGTGGGCTCTGGGGTGGGGCTAGGGATTAGGGGTTTGGGTGCAGGAGGGGGCTCCAGGCTGGGGCTGAGGGATTCGGAGTGTGGGAGGAGGCTGCAGGTTGGGGCAGGGGGCTGGGATACAGGAGCGGGTGAGGGCTCTGAGGCAGGGCCAGGGATGAAGGGTTCAGGGTGTGGGAGGGGGCTCTGGGCTGGGGCAGGGGGTTGAGGTGAAGGGGGGTGAGGGCTCTGGGCTGGGGGTGCGGGCTCTGGGGTGGGCCCAGGGATGAGGGGTTTGGGGTGCAAGAGGAGGCTCCGGGTTTGGGGAGGAGCTCAGGGTGGGGGTGCAGTCTTTGGGATGGGGCCGGGGATGAGGGGTTTTGGATGCAGGAGGGGGCTTTGGGGGGGCTCAGGGCTGGGGCAGGGAGTTCGGGGTTGGGGTGCGGGCTTACCTCGGGCAGCTCCAGGACAGCGGTGCAGTGGAACTAAGCCAGGCTGCCTGCCTGTCCTGGGGCACTGTGCTGCACCCCGGAAGCGGCCAGCAGGTCCTGCTCCTAGGTGGGGAGTGGGGGGCAGGAGGCTCCGTGGGGCGTGCTGCTCTCACCCATAAGCACCGCCCCCGCCAATTCCCATTGGCTGGTTCCCAGCCAGTGGGAGTGTGGAGCCAGTGCTCAGGGCGGGGGCACCATGCAGAGCCCCGTGGCCCCCCCCGCCTAGGAGCCAGACCTGCTGGCCACTTCCGGGGCACAGCGCAGTGCCCCAGGACAGGAAGGGACTAGCCTGCCTTGGCTCTGCATCACCGCCGACTGGACTTTTAATGGCCCTGGTCAGCAGTGCTGACTGGAGCCACCAGGGTCCCTTTTCAACCGGGTGTTCTGGTCGAAAACCGGACACCTGGTCACCCTATTTACTACCCTGCTAGACTTAAATGAGAAACTCAGCCTTTTGCGTTCAAAGATGGGGCTCCCACGGAAGCTGATTGGAGCGGCGCACATACTCCTATCCAAAGGCAGAATTACAGCACTTCCAAGTGTCACGTATCTGGCGTGACACCGATCCATCCCGCAGCCCTGTTACGGTGTCCCATATCCATCTGCATGTTTGTCCTCCTGGCCCCTGGGCGCTGCTGTGGTGCTGGATTTCAGGCATCCTCTCTTGCCTCCCCTCTCTGTGGGTCTCCAGGTGCTGCTTGGCCAGCGTTCTCTGAGCCCTCCTGGCAGCAGGGAGGCGGGTGGTGGGGGCAGAGGTGGGGCGTTGGTGGCAGAGCGGTGAAGCAGGGGCGGAAATGGGAGAGCAGAGTGGGAAAGGCAGCTCCACGTTCCTTGCCACTCCCCAGGCTCCCAGCAACCCACCCAAGCTTTGTGCCAGGCTCCCTCCCCCCCACCCCCTCGCCACCCCTCACAGCCCCAGACTCCCATCAGGGCTCTGGTTCTGGGTCTTCTCCCCGCAAGGAGTGTGCGGTGGGGGACATAGGCTCCCTGTCTCCCCGCCACCGGCTTCCCTTGCTCAGCGGGACCCCGATGGAGAAATCGATCTGTCTCCCTCCCTCTTTTAGGGAGTTGTGGAGGATGTGCGAGCAGCCCCTTTTATAGAGAGCTTTGAGATTCTGGGAGGGATGGCAAAGTTATCTTCAAATTCACGGGTGGTTTGCTGCTGTTTAAAGCATTTTTACCAGCGTTGTTTTTTTGCAAATGTGTTTGTCACAGGGAAAGGTCAAGTTTGTGCCAGAGAATTACACGGCAAATTACACCAATCCGACTCCTGGCTATGACTGCCACATCTCTGTGAATATAAACAATATTTCCTTGGAGACTAGTCATTTTCGGGCCTTCGAATTGAGTCAGGTACAGTGGCTGGCAACAAACAGACGGCTTGAAGAAATATTTCTGAACTGAATGTGAGATGGGTGTGGGATGAAGGACTGCATTAAGGCACTGCTGAATGAAGTCATTCTCTTTCATCTGTTTTTCCTTTTTTTTTTCTTTCCAGTATTACGTGTATGAATTTTCCAGTGACACTGTTGTTGAACGCCCTAGACAGATCTGTCCCTATGTAATAATAGCCTTTCAGTACACTGAACCTAAAATAATGTCAACATTAAATCATAAAAGAATGTAAGCAACTTTACATTATTGTACAATATTCAGTCATGTGCCGCTTTTCCTTGACCATTTTTAAGCATTCTTCTTTTCTCCCTCCCTCCCCCGCCCTTTTTTCTCTAGAATTGAACTTGAAAATAAAGGTAAGAGAACCTCTTGTTGGTTTGATATGTGGTATTTAAATGTAGCTTTATTGGCATTGTTTTCATTTACACATAATTCTTTTTCTGATTTTATTTTTAGTATATTATTGCCCGTGGAGAGGGCAGCTTTCTATCCAGGGGCACCTACTGTGTGATATAGCCCTTAGGTCCCCATATAGTGCTGTGATTCCAGCACAACTGTAAGTATAAGTATATTTTCCCTTTTTCTGTACGCTTGGGTAGCCGCAGAGTGAAATGGAAAAAACCCACAATTTGAGGCTTTATTGACACTGATGCTGGGAATCACAGATGTATCCTTTGGCACCTTAGCTAGAAAGGCAGTTTCCAGCTTCAAGCAGATGTAAAAGCTAAAGGCTCAGTCATAAGCTCAGCTGCACCCCTGCTTAGTGGGGTAAAGAGCCACCTTACTCCCTTACATCGGCTTCGGGTGACCAGACGTCCTGATGTTATCGGAACCGTCCCAATATTAGGGGCTTTGTTTTATTTTGGCAACTATAAACCCCCATCCCAAAAAAGTGTCCTGATTTTTCACACTTGCTATCTGGTCACCCTACATGGGCTACCCTTATCACTTGAACTTTCACAGGGGGTGTGTTAGGGGAGGCCAGCCACTAGCATTTCTGAGCTCCTGCTCCTCCTACTTCCTTCCCATGCACAGAGGTAGCAGTGGCTGCTCTTGCCCCTCCCTTCCCCAGGCTCTGCTGCCCCCTCCCCCACCCCCATGCTGCCAGATGAGCTGGCATCGAGAGGAAGGTGAGCTGCACCAAGAAATGGCATATTTTCCTTTTGCTACATGAGGTGTCTAGTGTTGAGTATTGAGTCTAATACATTATTCCTAGTTTTTCCTTTTCTTTTTTCTATGGCAAATAGACTTTGTTATTATACTAATAAAGTGAAACTGCTGAACTGTAGCTTGGGGAAATGGTGAATAAGATATTAAAGTAAGTGTTTAAAATATTTAGTCAGAATTAGATAACAGTGAAGAATTTAACAAGTTAAAGGGTTTGTAGTCTGTTTGGTGCTAGGGATTTGTTAGTCGCTCATTTTCTTCTGATCATACTTTCCTCCCAGGTCTGCTGTGGTTTTTATAAATTTCGCACGGAGTGTGTGTTGGCCTCGAAGCTAAAAACATATTTATAAAAAGTTTTAAAGTGGGAGAGAGTACAATATATTGTCTTCTGCTTTACGTAGGTTCTTTAGCAAGTAGTGTCAGACAGGCAGGATACTGGCTATAACTCTTCAGGTCAAAAGCTGTTTTCTCCAACATATGCCCCCTGACTTGCAGTAACATGCCACTGTTTAAGGTTTCTTTGGGTCAGTAGAGACCACGTGATGCTGGTCCAGGCCAAAGTCTGGTACAGAATACACAATGCCACCTTTCTGTTGCTGCAGTAGGCATCCACGTGGCTTTGTATCCTAACCATTTCTACCTCATGCGGGACATGCTTTTATTTTTGAGACATCTGATTGGACACTTCACTATTAGGTGGCATCACCTGTATCTATGTTTGTTAATTCTTTCTGATGTCTGCTTTGGTCTGTGGCGACTATTACTCATTTGGCGTCATTGTCAAGCTAGTCAAAGAAGCCATAAATTGGTATTATTTTTAAGAAGTAATTTTTGGGAAGACTATTCTATTTTGTCAACTGAAACTAATTAATTCTGTCAGGTCCACTTCAGTATCCTTTCTCTGGAAGCCAGTAATCAATATGAGAGAGACAAAGTGGGTGATGTAATATTGTTTTATTGGACCAGCTTCTGTTGGTGAAAGAGAGAGAAGTTGGTCCAGTAAACGATATTACCTCATCCATCTTGAGTCTCTCTCAGATCCTGGGACCAGTACAGCTGCAACACTGCAAACAATAAGCCACATATCAGAGCTCTGCTCAGTGGAATGAGAAGTTTTCCGCTTTTCCGTTTTACAATGGTATAATAACCTTAGATTCATCATTTGAGTTAGAACTATACATATATTTCATCTTGACCACTTTTGCTCTTCTTTTGATAGGCCAGCCAAACTGGAAATGAAATACATCATAGGCGTGTCTGATTTGAAAAAAAAGCTACCGGAAGCTGCATTTGGAAAAAGTAATTACACTGAAAATGAAGGTATGTGTAAAATCACTCACAGTATGAATATTTATTTCATAATTTTTCATATGTGGCTTGTTTGCTTTTAAAGCAGCCCTTTTTATAGGGTGACAGAGGATAGCACAAGATACTTCTGCCGTTGCCTATCCACACTCGGAGCCTGAATTTGCACGGTGTTGGGTATCCTCATCTATCATTGATCTCGGGGTACTTTACATCCTGCCTGATCAAACCCATAGTCACTCACTCCTAAGCCAGCAGGAGGCATTCAGCAGCCAATGTGTAGGCCTCATGGCGCTATCTAGCAACCTTTGATAAGCCCAAAGAACAGAGTCTGCAGGGAGCAGCATCCAGCTGTCTACTAGAGGGAGCGCTACCGTGACTTTGGGTGTCTGAGAGTGGGAGAAATTAAATGGGAAGATCCACAGGGCTCTGGGAGAAGCTCGGAAGATACCATTTGAAGTCAAGTGTGAGGAATTCTCATATCGGAGCAAAATTAGGGAGGGGAGAGAAAAGAGATTTACTAAGCTAGTAATTTTATACTGCCCTTGTCACTGTGATATAAAGTATTCGCATAGGGATTTCTTCTTTTCTCTCTCCCTCTGCCCTAGTCAATGGGGTGGGTGGAGGGAGAACAAATGTGAAGAAGAAATGTGTTTCTGTTTTCAAGTTTGGGTCTGTTAGTTTATCTGTCTTTTGGCATGGGATTTTGACCATTAGGATATGGTTTATGGACTCTTAGAACCAATTTTTACCATGCCGAATGATAGATCTAAATATTAATTTGTAACGGAGAATTCTGCTATTGACCTCAGTAGCTGCTAGATAGGGCCCAGTGTCTGTGTTCCACTACACCGCCTATGGAATCCAGGATAGAAAATAGATGGTTTTGATAGCATTCATGAGCATTTTATGACAACTTGTTGTATTTTATATTGCATGGTACATACCTCTGGACAACGCCGCAAAGCTCTGCAAAATCAGTGAAAATACATTAAGTTGCTTTGTCTGCTGCAGTGTTTCAGCTGTGAACTTCCTCTTAAACTGGTGACAGCAGTAGATCAGTGGTTCCCAAACTTGTTCCACCGCTTGTGCAGGGAAAGCCCCGGGCGGGCCGGGCCGGTTTGTTTACCTGCCGCGTCCGCAGGTTCGGCCGATCGCAGCTCCCAGTGGCCGCGGTTCGCTGCTGCAGGCCCATGGGAGCTGCTGGAAGCGGCGGCCAGTACGTTTTTTTCTGTTTTGTATGTCAGAGGTTCATTTAAGTCAGTTATTTAAATATAAAGTGCTCTTTGTTTTCTTCCCAGTCTGTTATCAAGATATTTACTTCAGTTTGTATGAAGTGGAAATTTCCAATAAAGACCAACATAAAATGGATCCATTATTAGAAAACCTAAAGGAAAAGGAGTTGGTAAGAATTATTTTAAGTGATTGTAGTCCAGGGAAAAATGGTCATATTTAATTTTTATGTGAAGATTCTTAGTCTTTAAAAAGGGTGTACAGGACTTTTCCTAAATAATGCAAATTGGCATCTGAGTTACTTAACTTTGAAAAGTGGCATGTTGTATATTTTTAGGTGGGGGACCGTAATTTATGGAGTGTTGACAGAAGATCACAGGGTACAAGTTGTGACCTGATTTCTAGCATGAATTAAACACAGCAATGAATACAATGCATTTTTCAAGGCCTTTGAGTCTTCCTTTATGGCTTGCCGAGATGGGTTGGTTTTTTTTACTATTGCACACTAAATCATATAGTTAAAGGGCTCTTAGTGCATTATATCTATTAAGCTGGTGGAGACTGATTGCTGCAATGCAAGCAGAATGACGAATTACTGAGCAAAGGATACCAGGTGCTCCACTCTCAGAGTTCTCCTTTATGGCTGATAAGGAGCCCCAATCCAACCAGATATTTGGCAGCTGTCCCCTAGAAGCTTCATAGGCTTCCTGAGTTCTGAAATTGTGGAGGCTATGCTGTGATCTGAAAAAGAATTTCTCCTCCTGACTCAGAGCTAGGGGGCCAAATCCTCACCTGATGTAAACTGGCAAGGTTCTGTTGACTTCAGGTACGGTATGCTGATGTATACCAGCTGAGGACTGGCCCAAGGTCTGCAGCCTTCTACAGCTTCTCATTGTTCAGAAAGGCTGAAGAGGTTGATGGCTGGATTTCCATCTTGTGTGACATGGGTAGAATCAGTGCTTAATTTGTGCCAGGGCTTGCCTCAGGGCTGAGCCCTGGCACCTCTGGGCTTGGCAGTTCATAGCCCTGGCACCTCTGGGCTTGCTGCGTCAGTTTTGAATGTAAAAAAATTGCTTGAGCCCCGGCACCTCTTTCATTACAAATTAAGCACTGGTAGAATGGAATCTCAGAGGAGCCTATGAAGTCAAGGTTTCACAGTGGTGGTGAATGGGAATTGGGAATTGAGTGCAAATAAGAACATTTCATAGTTGTATTTAAAGTATCAAAAAATAGTCAAATTGGGCTGAAAAGCCTCTTCTGTGTTTCAAGGAGGAGGCAGCAAGCATTGCCCCGTTCTGTTTTGTGGCTTTTTATTATATTATTATTATTTACCATTTATTTATGTTAGTTAATTGCTGGTAATTTTACTTCATTGGCACCTAATTGAAAGTGAAACTAAAATTACTAGCATCATAGTTTCACTTTCAGTTGTATGTGCGTACATACATACTCTTCTTGCTGTCTAAAAATGAAAGTGATATTGGGGTAAGTTGTGCTGCTTGAAATCAAACTGCACCTATTTTGTTCAGGATAAATTTTTGAACTGTATTTTAAACTCTGATGTTTAATTAGCGTTTGGCTTTCCTCATCCTTCCTGCTTGCAGCCTTCATAATGATAAGAAATGTCATTGTTTTATTTATTTGGATGCGCATTGTAATAACTTTGTGATGAACTTGGCTTTTATTCTTTTCACGTACTGGTTCAAAACAACTATAAAATGTTTTAACATTCATTTCTTTAAATATTAAATAGTGAAAATATTTAATGTTTCTAAATTACTGTATTTTCACTGAATTTTTTTTTTTTTTTTACTTTTCCCATTTTATATTGCTGATATTCATAAGTCAAACACATGTAACATTTTATTTTCACTATAGTTTGGTGATGTGGGTGTAACTGTTTATTGTATGCTGGTAGGATACTGGAGTTTTATTTCGCTCCTACTCTTGGATTTATTTGGACAAATTTTCTTAGTTTTGCGTGTGTATCTGTATATAATTATTAAGAAATAAGGGGGGAGTGGATAATTTGGGGGATTGATAATAGACTATATGGAACATTTCATCTATGGGTCACTAGCTCAAATTGGTACAGGCTGGTACTGACTGAAACGTTTTTACCATCTGACTGTGGTTCATTGACCTCATATATAGGAAATGAGTGAGTTGATCATTCTGGTCTATTTCTTAGAGAACAGTTACATTAGAAAATCATCCCAGCTGGCACTCTTGTTGATGATCTCAGCACAGGCTGAGAGGTCTAGAGGCTGAACTGCTGCCTTATCTCTAGAGGTTTCGCTGCTAAGATTTTGTTGAGACACATTGGTGGGAAAACCCGCAGTGCTGGTGACTATGCTGTGTGTCTTTAGTGAGTAATGAATTTGCTCTAAAGGAAAAGAAAAAACTCACTATAGTTTCATATGCACTTATTCTAGGCAATCATCAAATATTTACAAGATCAAGGGTTTCTTATTTTACTTACATCCTCTGCGTTAACAGGTGACAAAGGTAAGAATTTACTAAGGTCTAAATAAATATTTCACATTGTATGCTTTTTTTTAAATTGTAGAACACTCTCTTTTTTATAAATAAACTGCATTTTCTTCTTTTTTTTTTTTACAGGTTTTGACCTAGATGAGCCCATCAGTCTCCAAGCGTTGTTTTTATTCACTTCCTCTAGATCAGTATGTTTGACAGGTAGGGTGTTCTGTTTGCATCTATTATATGTGTGAAAATATTGAACTGGTATAAAACACAGCATTTGTATTTTGATTACATGATTCCCTTTAGGCCTCTTGGTCAGCAGATTCTAAAACTCTAATACTGATGGAATTATAAACAGTGGTTTACCTATTATAAATCTTTGAATGATATTTTCAGTAAGAACTAGAAGTTAAGTATAGGAGCTTTGTTGACTAAAGCACTACTTACGTTCACTGCTGTTTGTGGTCTCTAAGATTTGCCTATGTTTTATGTAAAAAAAAAAAAAAAAAAAAAAATCGAATGAATGGAAAATGAAGGTTGCAAATTTAAACACACACAAATCTCGAAATATAATACAATTTCAACTTCAGTGTTATATTCACATAACATTTTATATCTGTATATTAATTTTATACCATGCCTTATAGAGGGTGATGGTATTAATGTGTAAAGTTTATTTATTTAATCATGTGAAAAAATGGTTATTCACTTTTTACTGCCCCGCCTGCAGTCTTTTCACTAATTCACCTCAGCAGGGAATACTTCTAATATTGCAAACCTCTGAACAGTACAAGGCAAGCAGCAAATGGGGGGGCACATTACCCCATATCGCTCACAGACACACGCACACACACACCCCCTATCATCTCTGGTGGATCATAAGATACTGGACTATAGATCTGTGTAATCCCAGTGAACAGTAAAGCTATTTAAAGTCATGTGTTTAAACATGTATTATAACTTCCTCCTGGGACCTGTAGAATTCATCGCATAGTAACTAAGGGTACGTCTACAGAGCAAAAAAAGACTCTGGCTCTCAGGACTCCTCCTGCGGGGCTAAAAATAGCCAGGTAGATGCTTGGGCTAGATCCTAGGCTGCAAGACCCTCCCCTGTCCCCGGGTTCCAGAGCCCGGACTCCAGCCCAGGGCCAACCATTTAAGCTGCTATTTTTAGCATTGCAGCGTGAGCCCAAGTCAGGTGACCCAGGCTCTCGGACTCGCTGCAATGCTTTTTTCTTGCTGTGAGGATGTACTGTAACGCAACTAACTAGACTGTACAGGTGGAAGGATACAACAAATTGTAGCACTCAAAATGTTACAATTCTAAAATAGTTTCTGAAACAACTTTTCATTTTAAACATATGAAATATAATACGTGATGCTGGTAGAAAAGTTGTATTTGCTTCTCCTTTTAAATGACCTGTGTAACTTTTGGCTTTGTTTTTGGTGATTCATCCTAAACTCAAGCCAGTAAAACATTACATCAACACACACTATCATGTATTTTATTCTGTTCTTGTTTTAGTGATTATTGGGCTGACAATGTGCTTCGGTGCCGTACAGCACACAAATAAAAACAAACCAGGCCTTAAAGAGCTCACGATTTAGAAAGTAGACAGGATCCAATTGGAAATCCAGAGGTGGGGGGAGTTTAGCTTGTATTCATAATTTGAACTAAGCTATAAACTCTCTTCCTTCGGGCAGCTGTGGCAGAAATAGGCTTTTAAATGTAATTTGGATGAAAAGATGACTGTAGCTTGGCACACTGCTTTGGGAATGGCATTCCATGCTTGGGGTGGGAGGAGACATATGGAGACTAATGTGAGAGAAGGAAATCACAGAAAATGGCAGAGCAAGAAGGGGAAAATGTGATAGCAGACAAGATCCAAGATGTAGGCTGGGATAGAGTTATGGATAGCTTTGAAGATGCATGTGAGAATTTTAAACTTGATGTGTCTCCAAAGGGAAGCTACTGGAGGGGATTCAGAACGCGGGGTGAGATGGTCAGTCTGTGAAGGAAGATAATTTTGATGGCCACATTTTGGACAGACTGGAGTGGGGATGATGTGGGTGTCACTGAGGCCAGAGGGGAGGATTTTGCTGTAGTCAAGGCAGGAAATTATTGGAGCCCAGCGCTGCCCAGATGAATGGGACAGAGAGGACAGAGCTTTGATGTGTTGTGGAGAATGAAGTGGCAGGTTTGAGCACAGTGTGGATGTGGGAAGGAGTTTGCCATTACTTCCTGGTTCCAAGCCAGGAAAAGAGGGAAGAGGAGAGGATAATGTATAGTAATTAGAGTACTAATTATATTACAGTTCTTAAATTATATTGATAGTCTAATTTTAATTAGATTGCACTGTAGGATTTTAACGTTTAGTAGCTTCCAGTTGTTGGTTTCAACAGGACTCCTTTTTAGGTTGCTGTTTAATTTCAGTTATCTGAATGAGCTATTGTAGACCTGTGTTAACCCAGTTCAAATCTTGCTTTCCTGCCAGAACTGAACTTTCTCCTTCCCAGTGTTAAAAATAAAGTTGTCATAGACCAGGGGTGGCCAACCTGAGCCTCAGAAGGAGCCAGAATTTACCAGTGTACATTGCCAAAGAGCCACAGTAATACGTCAGCAGCCCCCCATCAGCTCCAGCCTGCAACGCCTCCCACCTGCCGGTGGCCCCGCCAGTCAGCACCTGCCGCAATCAGCTGTTTCGCATGCACAGGAGGCTCTGTGGGGGAGGAGCGAGGGCATGGCAGACTTGGGGAAAGGGGCAGAGACCTTGGGGGAGGGGGTGGAGTGGGGGCAGGGCTTGGGGCAAAGCAGGGGGTTGAGCAGTGAGCACCCCCCAGCACACTGGAAAGTTGGCATCTATAGCTCCAGCCCTGGAGTCAGTGCCTATACAAGGAGCCGTATGTTAACTTCTGAAGAGCCACAGGTTGGCCACCCCTGTTATAGACCCTCTCCTAGCTCTGAGGGGAGGAGTGGAGAGCCTTTTGGTTGGCTCTGTCCTGGGGTTTTGTGAGGCTATGAAGATGGCAAGATGGAAAAAGGAGGGCAAAGGGAGAGGAGAAGAGAGGTGGCGCTGAATTTACTCAGTTGCTGTTTCTCACTTTAGAATTCTAAGAATTAATAGTCATGCCAACTCTGCACATACAGCGACGGGGGCTAAATTAGCTGTTACCCCTCAAGAAAGAGATCTTGGAGTCATTGTGGATAATTCTCTGAAAACAGCCACTCTATGGGCAGCCACAGTCAAAACAGCGAACAGAATGTTGGGAATCATTAAGAAAGGGAGAGATGATAAGATAGAAAATATCATGTTGCCTCTCTATAAATCTATGGTACGCCCACCTCTTGAATACTGCGTGCAGATGTGGTCGCCCCATGTCAAAAAAGATATATTGGAATTGGAAAAGGTGCAGAGAAGGGCAACAAAAATGGTTAGGGGTATCGAGTGGTTTCTGTATCAGGAGAGATTAATAAGACTGGGACATTTTCCGCTTGGAAAAGAGATGACTAAGGGGGGATATGATTGAGGTCTATAAAATCATGACTGGTGTGGAGAAAGTAAATAAGGAAGTGTTACTCACTCCTTCTCATAACACAAGAACTAGGAGTAACCCAATGAAATTAATAGGCAGCTGGTTTAAAACAAACAAAAGGAAATATTTCTTCCCCCAATGCACAGTCAACCCATGGAATTCTTTGCCAGAGGATGTCGTGAAGGCCAAGACTATAACCGAGTTAAAAAAAGAACTAGATAAGTTCATGGAGGATAGGTCCATCAATGGCTATTAGCCAGGATTGGCAGGGATGGTGTTTCTAGTCTCCCAGAAGCTGGGAATGGGTGACCGAGGATGGATCACTTGATGATTCCCTGTTCTGTTCATTCCTTCTGGGGAACCTGGCATTGGGCACTGTCGGAAGACAGGATACTGGGCTAGATGGACCTTTGGTCTGACCCAATATGGCCATTCTTATGCCGTTGGAGATTTGAGGCTTTGAAAATTAACAGTGTCTGTTGTGAGCCTACCTAAGGATATATCTCAGAGGTGGGCAAACTATGGCCCATGGGCCACATCCGGCCCGTGGGACCCTCCTGCCCGTCCCCTGAGCTCCTGGTCCGGGAGGCTAGCCCCCGGCCCCTCCCCCGCAGTCTCAGCTCACTGTGCCGCCGGCACAATGCTCTGTCTGTCCTGGTGCTCTGGGCAGCGCTGCTGTAGCGCCGCCAGTCACCGGTGCTCCAGGCAGCGCAGTAAAGGGGCAGGGGAGTTTGGGGAGGGTGGTCAGAGGCGGGGGTGTGGATAGGGGTCGGGGCGGTCAGAGGGCGGGGAACAGGGGTCCCCAGGGGGCAGTCAGGAAGGAGGGGGGGTTGGATGGGGCGGCAGGGGGCAGTCGGGGCAGGGGTTCCAGGGGCAGCAGGGGACAGGGAGAAGGGGTGCTTGGATGGGGCAGGGGTCCCGGGGCGGCAGTCAGGAATGAGAGGAGGGGTTGGATGGGGTGGCGGGGGGCAGTCAGGGGACAGGGAGCAGGGGGGGTGGATGGGGCAGGAGTCCTGGGGGGGCTGTCAGGGAACAGGGCGGGTTGGATGGGGCAGG
Source organism: Chelonia mydas (assembly GCF_015237465.2). Lineage (NCBI taxonomy): Eukaryota > Metazoa > Chordata > Testudines > Cheloniidae > Chelonia > Chelonia mydas. The sequence continues at coordinate 341,652,628 of NC_057849.1, forward strand.
AGTCCTGGGGGGGGGCGAGAAGCAGGGGGGGTTGGATAGGGGGCGGGGGCCGGGCCACGCCTGGCTGTTTGGGGAAGCACAGCCTCCCCTAAGCAGCCCTCTGTACAATTTCGGAAACCCGATGCAGCCCTCAGGCCAAAAAGTTTGCCCGCCCGTGGTATATCTGCACAACGTTTGGCAGCAAGCCTCCCACCCCTGGCCAACAGACTTGGGCTGGCAGGGCTGGTGCTCTAAAAATAGCTGTGTAAACAGCACTTTGAAGTTTCAGCTCAAGTTGGAGCCTGGGCTCTGAAGCCCACCCGATGTGAAGAGTGCAGGATACGTGTAATACGACGGGGGTTGCTCAATCCAGTGAACAGATGAGCTGCTGCGTTCTTGAACAAGCAACGGGCAGGGGAGCAGCACGGCTGGGAGCCTTGCTAAGAGTGACACATGTCAATCAAGTCTTGGGCTCGCCAGGGCTTGTGTTGCCATTGTGAGATTGCAGTAGGCTAAATAATAAAGCAGGTTGCACAAATTGGGCATCTGGCAAAACCCAGCAAGCCGTGTCTCACATTGGTTATTCATGAAATGGGTGTGGTTGAAAAGCATCTGACTCTACCTTCAAATGAATTCCCCCAAACAGCAGGGACATTTAACAAATGGAAATCCGTACCTTCAGCAAGTTGGCTGTTTCCCTAATGTTGAAGACAATGGGTAGTAAAATTCTGGCCGCACTGAAGTCAATGGTAAAACTCCCAGTGGGTGAAATGCTGGCCCCATTAAAGGCAATGTGTCCAGCTGAGAGTAACATTCTGGCATTATTTATTTGTATTACCTTAGCGCCTCCTGTTTATACCCTCTTTTCCCTATTCTGCACAACGTACTATATGTCTTTTGTTTAGTAGAACTGTAGTTTCCAAGCCAATTACTTTCTCCAGCGGTCGGTATAGTAAAGATGCAAATACTATTGAAGATAGCATCTAAACAGGGAGATAAACAGCACAGGCCAACCCCAGTTACCTGAATTTTGAGGTATCTCAAATTTTAAATTGGTATGGAACCAAAAATTCATTTATTCAAAACTCTGTTTATCCCAGCATTTCAGTTTTCCTTGGAAACATTCAGATAACTGAACTTGATCTGTGTATGATATGTAATGTTACACTTTTCTGTAAAGCCTCTGTAATAACTTGCACAACGGGGCAAGCTAATGAAAGAGAATTAGCTTAGAATTTCTTTCTTGACTGCGAGGGGTCTAGTCTATGTTTGTTATCCATGTGGAACTCTCCTTATCTTTAGCAGGAGTTAAAAGCATCCATCAAAGTGAGGAGACTGTTTTTGGGATAACTTTTTGTGGGTTTTTCAGATCTTTAACATTACTTTAGCATTGATATGTTTGTGTGTCTGCGTGATCATATTGTTATATTATTGAAGTACTTTTTTTTTCCCCCCCAGTAAAAAAACAGGAATTGAACTGTGAAAACAAACTCAACGAGATCTCTTTAAAAGTAACCTCTGTTTTGCCTGGCCTTCACTATGCCATACAGGAAGCGACAGCATGTCCACCTGAGGCGGGACTCCATTCCAGCATTTTGGTGAAGCGGTACTTCCAGAAATTTGCAAAACTTGCTAAAAATTCACTTGCAGCTTCTGGCACAAATGACAATTTGCCCCTTTCTTGTGATCCATCACCAAATAAGTCTGAAAGTGTTTCTCCTTCTGAAAAATGCCCGAAACAGTCATTTTCCCAACTGCAGTCTTACCTTTCTGACCCCAGCAGCTATTCTTTGGAAATGTCCGTGGCCTTAGACTGTTTGGCGGGCAATCCTCAGTCCCTGTGCGGCATTTCTGACAGAACCTGTGAAGCTGACTTGGCTTTCGTTTTGCCACCGGACTCTGTGCTTCCTGACATAGCAGCAGAGATCAGAGTTGAAACTGAAAAACCTAAGAATATTCCAGAATTGAACCAGTTCCAGGAAGATACCAAGGTGGAAATGAACCCAGCAGCTAATCTGAAGATGCAGCAGAATAAGAGGAAATCCAACAGAGCCATTGTCAGCAGCACAAAGAAGAAATGGGCCCCTTTGAAAATTCTTTCTGTGGTGGACAGCAACAGAAAAGGGACCAAAAAGAAAAGGATGAATGTTTCTTTTCCTTTTCCCAAAAAACAAGGACTCACAACAAATTCTAATGAACCCACACTTAAATTAGCAAATTTGCAGTTTCCACATAAAAGGAAAAGAGGTAAGCACCATATAAACCAACTCGCTCAAAAAAACTCATCCTATATATAATCCATGTCTGAAGTTTAAAACTCGATCACAGTTGTCTTACCTTGTTTGTGTGCTGATATACTTAAGGAACACCACTCGATTCCTACCTTGGGTGAGAATGTTAATAATAATAAACAGGTTTCCAATATCTCGGGCAGGTAGATCAGTTGCTGAGTCATCCCTTGTTGCTAGTTGATTGAAAGACTTCCTTTCATGGTTTTCCTTCTGGCTTCCTTACAGGGGACTCTCCTTCTCACTATGACCCTGATGACACTAGGTGAAAAAACATGGTGATAAGCTTGCAGCTAAAATGCCTTGGGCATGCAAAGCTGTTGTCGTATATGTCCACACACAGCAGTCGTTCCAGACATTTTAGAAGTGTGTGTTTGTATCAGTAGCTGCAACATCAGGAGCTGGTCTTTAGTTCAGGTTAGGCTGAATTTGTGGAGTCTACAATGGTTTCTCCTCCATGTGGATTGGAAACTATGAGTATGGCTGCACCTGTTCAACCGACATGCCAAACTCCATCCTGCACTGCGCTGCCTTCCATTTGGAAATTACCCAAAAGCTTCTGCTCCTGGCTACAGTTCTGAGCAATATGAGACAAGGGCTCAGAAGCCACTTGGGATGCTAAATAAATACATCTAGGCTTTACATCTAGATGTGCCAAGCAGGAGGAGTACAGTAACGTGCCAAACGAGTTCACACTGATCAAGTGTTGATTCTTGGACAGTGACAGTGTTGAGAAATAGTGCACTAAGATAAGCTTGTGTGTTGAAGCTTAAATTTTAATAAGCACTTGCTGGTTACTTTCAGTCATATACCCCTCTTTCTAAAATCAAATATTTTAAACCAATTGTCATCTGGCCTGTGTTGTCACCAGTGCTTACTTGTCAGCAGTAACTCGTACATTCCTATGTCTATTGAAACTAGTGTTTCTTTTTAAAAAAAATTTTTTAACTAACCCCCCTTTAAAAAGAGCTTTTTTCATCCAAGGTGCTGAGGTACTGTCTGCAGAATTTGTACACAGAACACAATCTGAGCCTACAACTAAAGGAACGTCTTCGCCTGAAGATACTAGCTTGGCTACCAAGAAACCAAGGAAACTTAAGCAACCAGATGCAAAAAATGATCAGATTTCTGAGCAAGTCGCAAAGCAAACAAAAAGTAAGACCATAAAAACCATACCTAAAGGGAGCTGTAAGCCTAAAGCCATACAGCAATTGGAACCTGGTAAGAATGTTGTTCTTTGTGTAACTTTTCATCTAAAATATTAGGGATATCATGAATATCATATTTGATTTGTAAATCGTTCCAGCCTCTTTGAGACACTTCCTAATCACTCAGATAGTAAGCTTGGAAAATGTGCAGTTCTCTGATCATTCAAACTGCTCTTTTCACATCTGAAAATGGCTCATGCTTTTAAACTGCTTTAAGGCAAATTGTGTAACATGTCTTATAAGCCCAATTTATATTTGGCATCTGACCAGGTTTTTAGCTTATTACACTGTAAATCCAGTGCTTTTAAAAATAGTGAAATTGCCACAACTCAAAAGAATAAACTAGAGAGAGTTTCAAAAGCAGCGTGGAAAGCCTGTTTATACAGTATGTGCAAATGTTGGCTTGCAAAGACTCTCTGTCTACAACTGAGAACTAGTGCCAGAATAAACGATGGAACAGGAAAGCCCTTACATTTTTTAAACTCAGCATGTTTTACAACATCCTTCTCTAGATCTCTGTCTCCAGTCTTTCTTTCTCTCTGGCCCCTTTGCCAAGTGGAGAGAAGGTTTTGGAGAGTAATCTCACTCCCTGGACTCAAATTATGAATCGTTATTCTTTTACTACAGACCATAAAAAATAAGCAGTGCTGTCTGTGGTGTAAGCAATATACTTCATTCAGCGTTTGTTAGATTAGCACTCGTCTCCCACCTGTGCACTGGCTGGGCAGAGGTGAGGTGGAGTCTCAAAGTTGAGCACCAGGCCCCTCCAGTGTCTTGTTTATGCCCTCAGAGGGCACGTCCTGTTTTGGTTTGGTTACTCACGTACGTAGATATGTAATATTTTAGGGAAAGAAACTGGGAGCAGAGTCCCAGCATGTGCCAAAAAAAGGGAAAATTTTTAGGAAGAAGAAAAACACAACTTAAATGCCTTGCTACAGAGCCAGAGTTTAGCCTTCAGGACACTATACAGAGCGTATCTTTTCATGGCTTTGCATGAAGAGTGGGAAGGGATATTTTTGTCCTGTTTTTTATTATGAGTCTACTTTATGTAATGTTATATAATTTTTGTATTGTTTTTATATGCACGTGCTCAGAGACATGGTGGTGGGTGCATTTTAAACATTGGTTAAATAAATAAATAAATGAATATTCCTGACGCTCTGGAGTTTTGTGTCACTAGCTGACTTCCAGGAGGCACCATAATTGTGCCTGGATCTGTGTAAAGTGCACAGTCTTTGAGATGCATGTATCTGTGTTACGCACTAGGAAGAACTGATTATGCACTACTTGGAAGCATGCATCAGTGGGGTGTGTTTCCTCTTTTTAAAGACTTCAGAAACTATGTGGAGAAGTAAAAGCAAACCACTGTTCGTGCAACATGAAGATTGCAAATTAAAATGAAAAAAGGGAGGAAATGTAAAAGTAAGGTTGAAGAGCAGTTAAATTGTATATATGTCGTATTTTTCCTTACTGGCTGTATTGTTTAAATGTATACTCGAATATATTCAGTATGTGCAGCGCGTTCAAGTTAAGATTCTATTACACCGTAAACTCACAGCCTCTCTCTGCACAGCTCCTTGCACAGCAAAGCGAATCCTAAAATGCTACTGTAACAACAATAGCAAAATTAACTTTTGTATTTCTTGAACTTTTATTTTAAATTTGCAAATTTACCATCTTTATACTTGCAGACTGGGTATATTTGAGGTGGAAATAATTGAGAAGTAATAAATGCCATGATGCCATTTGGACAGTCACTTTCAAGAGCAGAACTCTACTTTAAGTATTTCTCATGATAGAAATAAGTGGTTCAGTATTTATTATCTGATTTTGTTTTTCTTATGCAGTAAAGAAAGAGACTTTGTCACTGTCATCAAATGAAGTTCCATCAGAAAGTCAAGGGACAGTCAGTGGCGTAAATGAGACTTACACACACAGTGTTACTGCTCAAGATGTCAACCTGACTCTGAAAGGAAGTAACTGTGAATCGCATGGGTTGAATTTGTTGGCTGATCTAGCTCTGAGCTCTTGCATTCCTCCACTTGATCATAAAGATAGTAGAGTTGCCTCTCCTTATGACCTGTCAAAAGAGCGACGCTCTCTTCGGAAAAGGAAGCCTTCGCGAATTGCTTCAGATCATGAATACCACAGGGTGGATAAACATCTAAAGGGAGGATCCTCTTCTAGCCAAACAGAGAATCAGAAACTTTCTTCTCCTGCAAAATCTGATTTAAGAAAAGACTTAGCTGCTATCCCAAGAGATAAAAGCCCTGTAATTTCCAGCAAGAAGAACTGCACAAGCCCTAACTCTGCCAAAGCCCGGCCATTGCTTTCCAAGGAGGTGCTAGATACTTCAGATGTGAACAAGCATTCTTCTATTGCCTCTGAGCACTCTTATGCCTCACAGATATCAGAACATTCTAAAAAAAGCGCCCTCCCAAAAGGAGCACAGGGCCCTGCTGCCTTCAGAAATGGAGCTAAAAGTGCTAAATCGAGTCCTCTAGTTGGGAAAGTTCTGCCTTTCCGGCATCAGCAGAACAATACTCATACGCAGAAGCCATTTGACGACTTGGTGGTAAAACGCAGAAGAGGTGCCCTTTCTTCCAGGTTGAAGGAAGACTTCTCCAAGTCTCACACAGTGAAGAGCTGTGATGGATCTGTTAAGGTGACATGTCAATGGGAAGCTGAATACCTCTTCAATTTAGATAGCAAATACACCAACAATTCTTTAGAGAAAACTGTAATTCGTGCTCTGCATGGGTAAGTGGCTCAGTGGTGGGTAGATAGATATTTCTTACCCTGTCTTCTCTACAGTACTTCTGGAGCACTGTTGAAAAGGGGATTCTTTGGCCTGGTCTACGCTATAGAGGTAGGTTGACAAAAGGCAGCTTATGTCGACCTAACTATGTCAGTGTCTAAGCTACAGCCTTGCTCCTGCCAATGTAAGGGCCCTACTACACCAACATAATAACTAGGGCTGCCGATTAATTGCAGTTAACTCACACGATTAACTCAATAATATTAATCGCGATTTAAAAAATTAATTGCAATTAATCGCAGTTTTAATTGCACTGTTAAACAATAGAATATCAATTGAAATTTATTAACTGTTTTTGGGTGTTTTTCTATATTTTCAAATATATTGATTTAAATTACAACACAGAATACAAATTGTACAGTGCTCACTTTATATTATTATTTTTATTATGAATATTTGCACTGTAAAAATGATAAGAAATAGTATTTTCAGTTCACCTCATGCACGTACCATAATGCAATCTCTTTATCGTGAAAGTGCAACTTACAAATGTAGATTTTTTTTTTGCTACATAATTGCACTCAAAAACAAAACAATGTAAAACTTTAGAGCCTACAAGTCCACTCAGTCCTACTTCTTGTTCAGCCAATCGCTAAGACAAACAAGTTTGTTCACATTTTTGGGATATAATGCTGCCCGCTTCTTATTTACGATGTTACCTGAAAGCGAGAACAGGTGTTTGCATGGCACTTTTGTAGCTGGCACTGCAAGGTATTTAGGTGCCAGATATGCTAAACATTCGTATGCCCCTTCATGCTTCGGCTACCATTCCAGGGGACATGATTCCATGCTGATGACGCTCGTTAAAAAAATAATGTGTTAATTAAATTTTGACAGAACTCCTTGTGGGAGAATAGTATGTCTCCTGCTCCTACCCGCTTTCTGACATGTATTTCTGTCTTGGATGATGACCCAGCACATGTTGTTCATTTTAAGAACACTTTCACTGCAGATTTCACAAAACGCAAAGAAGGTACCAGTGTGAGATTTCTAAAGAGAGCTACAGCACTGAACCCAAGGTTTAAGAATATGACGTGCCTTCCAAAATCTGAGAGGGACAAGGTGTGGAGCATGCTTTCAGAAGTCTTAAAAGAGCAACACTCGGATGCAGAAACTACAGAACCTGAACCATCAAAAAAGAAAATCAACCTTCTGCTAGTGGCATCTGACTCAGATGATGAAAATGAACATGCATTGGTCTGCACTGCTTTGGACTGTTATTGAGCAGAACCCCTCATCAGCCTGGAAGCGTGTCCTCTGGAAAGGTGGTTGAAGATGAAGGGACATCTTTAGTGCATCTGGCATGTAAATATCTTGCAACGCTGGCTACAACAGTGCCATGAGAACACCTGTTCTCACTTTCAGGTGACAGTGTAAACAAGAAGTGGGCAGTATTATCTCCTGCAAAGGTAAACAAACTTGTTTGTGTGAATGATTGGCTGAACAAGAAGTAGGACTGAGTGGACTTGTAGGCTCTAAAGTTTTACATTTTGTTTTATTTTTGAATGCAGTTTTTTGTGTACATAATTCTACATTTGTAAGTTCAACTTTCATGATAAAGAGATTGCACTACAGTACTTGTATGAGGTGAATTGAAAAATACTATTTCTTTTGTTTTTTACAGCACAAATATTGGTAATAAAAAATAAAGTGAGCACTGTACACTTTGTATTCTGTGTTATAATTGAAAACAATATATTTGAAAATGTAGAAAACATCCAAAATATTTAAATAAATGGTATTCTATTATTGTTGAACAGGGCGATTAATCATGATTAAGTTTTTTAATTGCTTGACAGCCCTAATAATAACTCCACCTCTATGAGAGGCGTTGGGCTTATGTCAGTGTACTTAGGGCGAGGCAGTGTCCTGTAGACACTGCATTCCTTACCTTGGCTGCTGGCTATCTTGTAAATTTCATGGCTCTGATGGGGCTGTGAAATTGACAAGAAAGCCAGTTCCCGGAGGGGGGGCTGCTGGTAGGTCTCGGCTCCAAGCCAGGCTGCTACCCAGGCTCCTGGCTTGGGCTCTCACCCGGGCTCCCCACAGGGAGCACGGCAGCCAACCAGACTCTGGGCAGATTCCCCCCTGCTCCTGGCTGGTGTCCCCATCCAGTGAATTGAAAATCTAAAACTGTAGCCACTGATTTATGGCTACAAATTTCACCCTTTTTCAGACAAGGAAAAACAAAAACAAACAACCGCCTAGTTTATAATTTAGAGCTCTGCTAAGAGCTCCCTGCATTCGAGACTTCTGAATCCATTGAGCTGATGTGAATTAGTTTTGCACAACCAGCTAGAGAAATTAAGTTTATTTGTTTTTCCCTCCAGGCCCTGGGACCCTGGTATGCCCGATGATGTGGAAGAAATGAAGCTTATACTTCATATGTGGGTAGCTCTGTTTTATAGCAAACCAAACAAATTCCTAAGCAGTACAAGGAAGGTGGTAGAACACAGTAACCCTGAAAAATATGTATCCATAAACAGTAGTCTGGATGCTTTTGAATTAAGTGATGATTGTGAAGGCGCTTTTGATCTAGAAAAGTGCCCTGCAGACTCTCAATCTGAGGCCAATCAGACTTCCAGCACTACTCTGGAATTAAGTGATGACTGTGAAGGAGCTTTCGGCTTGGAAAAATGTCCTGCAGATTCTCAGTCTGAGGTCAATCAAGTTTCCAGCACTGTCCATAGCACAGTATCCTATTCCTCTGAGCAATTGCTTTCTTGTGATGAACCATCATCCACGAGTTGTATAAAGACCTTTTCAAACAATGACTGCAGTGATCCCAGCAGCCCACCTTTGAAAGATGGACCACAAGAGGTGATTATTGATGGATGCGTAGATATTGTCCATGCATTCAATAAGGTAAGATCATGGATTTGAGTCGCTATAGTTATGTAAGAAATTCAACATAGGGAGTGTTTGTGACAAACACCTGCCTCGAAGACCCATACTAAGTAATGTAAAAAGGGGGCACAAGAGGGCCTTGTTTCCCACTCGAGTGACGCTTGCTCCTTCTGCTGGGTTCATAACTACCAGTGTGCGTGGGAGCTGGAAGGAGCTGTATCCATCCCTGTTAGGGGAATGTTGCCACAACAGTGACTCTTTTGATGGAGAAGAAGGTAACAGAATGGGGAGGAATGTGAGGAGTCCTGAAGGCTCTGACCATGCCCTGCAGGTGGGAGCTAATCATACGGTAGATGCCACTGATTAGCAACCCCTCAGTTGCCAGCAAAAAGTTGCCATTGTCCAGCAGTTGCTAATAAGTGGCAGGCAGGTTTGTACAGCAGCAGGCAGGGAAGGAAGCATAGGGATGTGCCTTCCCTGGCTGCAGCCCTGCAAACCTGCTTCAGGCAGGGCAGCAGCAAGAAGGGGAGCTGCAGGCTGGATGCTGGGGCTTTCCTCAGAGAGCAGGGGTGATAGGGTACAGGCTCCTATCTCTCCTGTATTCTCCAGCATTCAGGGCCCAGCCCTTCCCAGCGCTTCGTGCAGTCCCCCCAGCAGGGTGCAGCCTGGAGAGTGCAAGGAGAGGTACTCTGGTATCCAGGCTGCACCCTCCACCCTTCCCCTTACTACTGCCCTGCCCACTGTTTCCCGTCCCAGCCTGCAGCCCTGGCCAGGGCCCCTTACCTCCGGTGTGGTCCCTGCGTGCCAGCAGGTTTGCCGGGTTGCAGCCCACAAGGAAGTGCTGTGACAGGCTGAGCAGCAGCTGCAGGCAGGTTTGCTTGGGGCGGGGGAGGGGTGGGGGAGGGGGGGGCGACCAGGGCAGGCACGTCCCAGCACTTCCTTCCCTGACTGCAGCTGCACAAGCCTGCCTGCAGTGGGGCCATTCTTAAGCTCTTTTTTTTTTTTTTTAAATAAGCAGCATGCAGGTGCCAATATCCAAACTCCCTTATCATTGATGTTCATGGGATGGCCATGGTTCCCAGCAATATGTTGCCATTAAGCAGAAGTTGCTAATACCAGGATTCGATTAAGTGGAATCCGCTGGACTTAGAGAGCACCTGACAGACAGTTGAGTCCCACGTTCAGGCTTCAGTTTCTCTTAGAGCGTCTCCTGACATCACAGACACCTAGGCAGAGGCTGGGAGCGTGTTCGCTCCTATTTTCATTGCTTAGACCCTAATAAAGTTGTTATTGCACACGAAGCACTGTGGACCCTAGAATCATAGAATATCAGGGTTGGAAGGGACCCCAGAAGGTCATCTAGTCCAACCCCCTGCTCGAAGCAGGACCAAGTCCCAGTTAAATCATCCCAGCCAGGGCTGTGTCAAGCCTGACCTTAAAAACCTCTAAGGAAGGAGATTCTACCACCTCCCTAGGTAACGCATTCCAGTGTTTCACCACCCTCTTAGTGAAAAAGTTTTTCCTAATATCCAATCTAAACCTCCCCCATTGCAACTTGAGACCATTACTCCTCGTTCTGTCATCTGCTACCATTGAGAACAGTCTAGAGCCATCCTCTTTGGAACCCCCTTTCAGGTAGTTGAAAGCAGCTATCAAATCCCCCCTCATTCTTCTCTTCTGCAGACTAAACAATCCCAGCTCCCTCAGCCTCTCCTCATAAGTCATGTGCTCTAGACCCCTAATCATTTTTGTTGCCCTTCGCTGGACTCTCTCCAATTTATCCACATCCTTCTTGTAGTGTGGGGCCCAAAACTGGACACAGTACTCCAGATGAGGCCTCACCAGTGTCGAATAGAGGGGAACGATCACGTCCCTCGATCTGCTGGCAATGCCCCTACTTATACATCCCAAAATGCCATTGGCCTTCTTGGCAACAAGGGCACACTGCTGACTCATATCCAGCTTCTCGTCCACTGTCACCCCTAGGTCCTTTTCCGCAGAACTGCTGCCTAGCCATTCGGTCCCTAGTCTGTAGCGGTGTATTGGGTTCTTCCATCCTAAGTGCAGGACCCTGCACTTATCCTTATTAAACCTCATCAGATGAACCCCTGATGAACCCCTGATGAACTCATGCCCTGTCTGACAAATGAGGAAGGAACTGATTGGCAGAAGGGGTGTTGGTGATGTTTTTGTACCCTTTTAAGTCTATAGATGCTGATTTCAGGATCATAAACCATCCTTTTAAAAAAAATAATAAAAAGCTTTACAGTGCCTCTTTTAAGCTGACCAGTGTTTCAGTCATTCATTCATTTGTTGCTGAAACAAAACGGTGAGTGGCTTGAGACTTTCCTACTTGAGAAGCACCCTATCTCCCCATGGGATACGGCCACATTCTGCTCAGCCAAGGGGTTTGAAATGGAGTCCCCTTCTGTTTATAAGTACTCTGGCCAGACATTCTCCATTCATGAAGGTCCTTTGTGTTTGGAATTCACTCACCCTCTGTCCAAAATAGCCAGAATTTGTTGGCCTTTGTGGCCCACCGCAAAGGCTGTCTGTTTGCAGGGGTATTTTGGGCTGGGGAGTTGGGGTGGGGAGGGTGGTTTAACTGTTGAGGTTGGGATAGCTTGTTATGTGTGGGTTTTTTTTTCTCTATAGGGTGTGTGTCATGGGGTATGGCTGCCCTATAATGTCCCCTACTGGCCGAGCATGGCACTCCCTGCCTCAGTTTCCTTCCCCAGGGCTGGTATCGTCTGCCTTCCAGACACCAGTCTGTGCTGGAGATGTGGCTTAGCCCTCTGGGCAAGTCACTAATAAACATAACCTGTTCCATGGTAGCAAAAGTCCAAACTACAAAGGTCCAAACAAACCAAAGGATTCTTATGCCTTCCAGGGCTTCTCTTCAGCCCACCCTCTGGGCCCTGTTCCCAACCCGTTTCTGGGCTACCTTTTGGTAGTCTTTTCGGCTTTGGGATAGAGCACTCAGCCCCTAGACTGGGTCTCCTGGAGCATCTTGAACAGATTGCAAGACTATAGAGTGGGATCCCCTTTTGCATTTTAAAGCATGTACCAAAGGTTTTTAATATACGTTTAGTATTGTACTGTAAATTTAGAAGTACTTTGGGAGGAACCCAAGGGCTTGTCTACATGGTGGGATAATGTGTTCTATGGGGGTGTGATTTCTACAGCTCACGAACGTCTTGCACGGTAATTGGTCCATACAATGTGTAGACCCTGCTGAGTCTACATAATACTATTTTTGTCCACTTGGGCTTGTTTACATGGTAAGGTAATAGGCTCTCCAGGGGAGTGATTTCTAAAGCACTAACATGTTGCATATTAACTGGTCCATGTAGACCCTGCTGGTATGCTTTAACATAGTGCTGTTTGAAACAGTACTGCATTAAAGCGCACCAGCAGGCTCTACCCAGACCAATTAATGTACACACATTAGTGTGCTTTAGAAATCACTCCCCTGGAGAGCCCATTACCCCACCAGGTGAACAAGCCCCACGTGGACAAAAGTCAGCTTTTACAGCCAAATTCAGCCCTCAGATTAGTGTGAACAGTGTCTGTTGATTTCACTATTTCTTGTACTACAGTAGCACCCAGCGGCCATAATTGGGATCATTGGGAACCCATTACGTTAGGTGTTGTACAAATGTAAGAGGCAGTTCCAGGCTCCAAAGAACTTACCGTCTAATTCAAGACAAGACGCAATAAGCGAGAGTAAAGTTGGAAAGCGTGAGGTTTGATTAGCTATGTGCACCATGAGATGATTTCAAGGCAGTTTAAAAAAATAAATATTAAGATACAAATAAACAAAATAGCAAATCAGGAATTCCTACTTGCCATCTCCCTAGCTGTTGTTAGTTGCCAATACCCTATAAGTATCACAGAAGAAGCAGATCTTGAGGAGGAATTGGAAGGATAGAGGACATGAATGGGCTCACTTGTCTATTTTGAGGACAGAATTTGGCAGTAAGATATTTGGGATGTGAATTGAAATTCATTTCTCTAGGGTTTTTAAAAAAAGATTGTCTTATGAAAGCTTGAGGAGTTAAAAAGATACATTCTCCAGTTGCAGAGATCTTTCTCTTCCTACATTTGTCTTTCTCGGTAGTTAAATTTCGAACTTTGAAATTTCAGGTTGATGAAGAGAAGAGTGAAAGAGAGGAATTGCTGGACCCTGTAATTTCTATCAGTAACTCTACTTGCAGCCCTTCTGGTAAACCCAGCAATATAAGGATAAGACCTGAAGAATTTTCCACTGATGACTCAGATGAAGCACATCAAGCCCTTGATTTAAGTAAAGTTTCACAGAGTGACTCTGCATTTTCGCAGACTGAATTTCCAGAGAAGCAGGAAAATAAACAGCCAGCGATTATTAGTGATGATACTGTCATTTCTGAGGAAAGAAAGACACTGGACAACATCACTCTCTCTGCAGAGGACAAAGACAATTGCCAGGCTGGTGGTGATGGATCACTACATCTCTGTGAAGCAATAGAGTTAGAAGTGAATATGAAGAGCACAAAACATGATAGCCCATGTGAAAAAGGGAGAGAATCGTATGATCCATTAGAAAACCAGGGAGAAGAGGAGGAGGAGGAAGATTTTGACTATGAAAGTATAAATGTAGAACCAATTGATTTAGCACTTTCTGAAAGTAATGATGCTGATCTGGAACATGAAGATATGGACCAGGATCCAATCAATGTAGTACTTCCTAAGGAAATTTGCATACCTGAAGAGAGCAAAGCAATCAGTCCAGTTGACTTGGAAGAACCCTTTGATAGTGTATTAACGCTAACATTATCACCTGGTGCAAGTCCTGTCCAGGATGTACCTTCTGATGAAATAACACAATCTGAAGATGCACTTCCAAAGAACCAAGAGGTCACTGTCAAACCAGCTGAAGAAATTAATGATGCAGATCTGGAACATGAAGATATGGACCAGGATCCAATCAATGTAGTACTTCCTAAGGAAATTTGCATACCTGAAGAGAGCAAAGCAATCAGTCCAGTTGACTTGGAAGAACCCTTTGATAGTGTATTAACGCTAACATTATCACCTGGTGCAAGTCCTGTCCAGGACGTACCTTCTGATGAAATAACACAATCTGAAGATGCACTTCCAAAGAACCAAGAGGTCACTGTCAAACCAGCTGAAGAAATTAATGATGCAGATATGGAATATGAAGATATGGACCAGGATCCAATCAATGTAGTACTTCCTAAGGAAATTTGCATACCTGAAGAGAGCAAAGCAATCAGTCCAGTTGACTTGGAAGAACCCTTTGATAGTGTATTAACGCTAACATTATCACCTAGTGCAAGTCCTGTCCAGGACGTACCTTCTGATGAAATAACACAATCTGAAGATGCACTTCCAAAGAACCAAGAGGTCACTGTCAAACCAGCTGAAGAAATTAATGATGCAGATCTGGAACATGAAGATATGGACCAGGATCCAATCAATGTAGTACTTCCTAAGGAAATTTGCATACCTGAAGAGAGCAAAGCAATCAGTCCAATTGACTTGGAAGAACCCTTTGATAGTGTATTAACGCTAACATTATCACCTAGTGCAAGTCCTGTCCAGGACGTACCTTCTGATGAAATAACACAATCTGAAGATGCACTTCCAGAGAACCAAGAGGTCACTGTCAAACCAGCTGAAGAAATTAATGATGCAGATCTGGAACATGAAGATATGGACCAGGATCCAATCAATGTAGTACTTCCTAAGGAAATTTGCATACCTGAAGAGAGCAAAGCAATCAGTCCAATTGACTTGGAAGAACCCTTTGATAGTGTATTAACTCTAACATTATCACCTGGTGCAAGTCCTGTCCAGGACGTACCTTCTGATGAAATAACACAGTCTGCAGATGCACTTCCTGAGAACCAAGAAATCACTGTCCAACCAGCTGAAGAAATTAAGTCATCAGCACAAAGTGATTCAGTAGAGGACAGCTGCATTTCTCAGGAAGACAGCGGAACTGGTTCTGCCAATTACACTTCTCCGACTATTAAAGAATCAAATCAAGTACAAAGCAATACAGCAACTCAAGGAGAGCAAAAGAGCCCTTCTACTGACACAACAGAGCTGCTGAACAAATCTTCAGAAGCAAGTGAAAGCCCATGCTTAGTCTTTGAAAATACACACTTGGAAGCTGACTCTGAAGCCAAGAAAAGCTGTGACAAATTTAAGAATACTGAAGTCTGTTCTGTTACTAAAAAGTCACCATGTAATGATGAATTAAACCAGGTAACTATGGTTATTACACATGGAGAACATGAGACCTCTCTTTGCAAATTGGTAGAATCGGCTTGTATCTTATCAGTGGATAACGAAAAATCTTTTGCTAAAGAACATTTGGACTTGAAACAAATTAATTTTGTAAACCATCAGTATACGCACAGTCTTATTTTGAGTGAAGAAGAGACAAGTCCAACTGACAAGTCCACTCACACTGACCCAGAATTGATGATTGGCACTCCTTTTCAGCAGCATAGCAGCCCTATTAGCAGAGAGACTGAACTGCACAAAAGTATATTAGAGCCAAGTGAGCATGATCCAGTGCTTTGCAAAAATATGAATTCTGACCACACTGATCAAATAGATGTTACGAAAATATGCTCCATCTCTGAGAGTCTAACACCCTTGTCTGCTGGGGATGACTCCTCAAGTTCTTGTTATACTGAACGACCAAAGAAAGACAAATTTCTAGAACACGAAACACCTGTAGTTAAAGTAGCAGACTTACTGGGGAGTGAGGAAGAGATTTCTCCAACTGACAAGCCCACTTGTACTAACCCAGAATTGTTGACTGGTGTTGCTTTTCAGCAGCATAGTATCCCCATCAGCCGAGAGACAGATGTGCACACTAATTTATTAAAGCAAAGTGAGAAGAATCCAATATTTTCCAAAAGTATGAATTCTGACCGCACTGATCAAATAGATGTGATGGAGATGCCTTCTACAGCAGAAGAAGCTTTCTCAGGTTCCTGTTACACAGAATGGGCAAAAAAAGACATGTTTTTAGAGCATAAAATCCCTGTCGGCAAAGTAGCAGACTTACTAGAGAATGATGACAAAGAAGAACCCACATCACGTGAGGAATTTGATCTAGGAAGGACTAGCCCTGCTGCGAGCACTCCATCTATTTTAGAAGAGGAGGAGGAACAGTTCGCAGAAGCATGTGACCAGAGCTCTGTTTGTGAAATAACAGAACTGCAGAGTGATTGTATGATGGAAGAATCTAATATGTTTGCTGATTTACATCAAACCAACTTAGATGACACTAGGGAAGAAATCCCTGTTTCCTCTGTTCAAATGCCTACAACATTATATGCACACGCAGACTCTAGAGAGACTCTAGAAGTTAGTGATACTGAGGATATTTTGGAGAAACATTTGGCCAACCCAGGTACAAAATTCCCTAACAAAGGTAGAGGTGTGCATTTGACCTTTGAAAGTTTATCGTCTGAGTCTTTTTCTGGAGACTCTGACCAGGAGTACTTTGGAGGTACTGTACATCCCACAGTTAAATTTAGGGGTTCTTGTGGCACAAGACCCATTGGTACTATCCGCGCAACAACCGTTACAAGGACTAATTATGATTGTTCATGTAGAAGCTCAGCGAATGAAAATTGGAAGAGTGATGACTGGGACTCCTTGGAAGCAGGCAAAAGATTTTCAGTGGCTGAGTCAGGCTGGCCCGTTGGGTTTAGGGAAGATGCTAGGTATGTGCCCCCTTTTGTCAATATTAAAGATGATCAGGGCACCGTGAGGGATTATACAAACTTTATTGTTACCAAAAAACACAAAGACAAAACTAGACCTTTACAATCTTCAAAGAGACATGACCATTTTGTGGAACGATCTGACTTAATAAGCTCATTGACTAGGACCTGGAAGGTTATTGATGATCTTACCCAGAACACTTTAGATATGGAATGTCTGCGTTTCAGTTATAAGCTAAAACAAGTAATAAAGAGCCAGAAATCACGACTTTCTACCTCCAGTTGTATCTTTCCAAAAGAGATTTCTGCCCAGGTAATGGCTGAGACTTTGCCCCTGAGAGAGGCTCCTGAAGCCCCTAGTCTAAATTCACCATGCAGGAGTAGGAGCCCCCTTCTGGTAACAGTTGTGCGTTCAGATTCAAGGCAGCGTAGCTCAAGTTGGCACCCGAGAAACGATATATACACAGATTTTGCTGAACCACCTCTCTTTGTCCCATGGCAGGATAAATTTATCAGTGAAAGAAATGCGGCAAAAGTCAAAAGCCAGGGCCGTGACTATGGTATTCCTTTACATCTCAGCAAGTTAAAATACGATGATAAACTAAAAGAATCCCGGGGGGATATTTCGGTCATTCTAAATGAATATGCTGAGTTCAGCAGGGTGATCTTGAACAATATACATGCGGGGAACAAAGGAAGAGGTCAGCGCGTTACCCCAGAAGAGTGTGCAGGCAAAAGGAAAAAATGCACACATTTCCCCAAAAGAACCGCCTCCTATGAGAACATGATTAGTGACTTATGCAACACTCTGCACTACCGACTGAAAAGTGTTGTTAAAGACGCTTGCAAAAATGCGTGTATGTTCTACCTAGTTGAAACAGAAGATGACCCTTTCTTTGTGAGAATGAAGGTAATGTGGCAATTTCTAAATCTTCCTAGTTTGTTTAAAATTGTGAGTGAACTTAGTGCTGCTTATAATGTTGAACTGGTACCAGTGGCTTGAGTCAGGTATGGCACTCATAGAATCATAGAATAGAATCATAGAATATCAGGGTTGGAAGGGACCCCAGAAGGTCATCTAGTCTAACCCCCTGCTCAAAGCAGGACCAAGTCCTGGGGGGGTCTCTATGCAGGCTTCCTCACACGATTTGGCCAATGCTTCTTAATGCTGACCTGCGGTATCTTCCTGCTGTGTTGGTCCTAGGGGATTTCAGTCCTGATCAGTAACACCCTCTGCTACTTCATCTTGGCTCTCTGGAGCCATAATTCAAACCAAATTATGCCAAAGTGTGTGGTAGTTTAGTGATGCATAAACAGAGGGAACTAGGATCAGCGATCACTGATTAATTTTCACTGGTGAGCAAAGAAAAGAGGTGGACTTCAGGCATTAAAGGCTAATCCAGCACCTCAGATTTTTTTCTGTTCATAATAGCAAAGAAAATTGGCAAACCACACAAAACCATGTGCCAGATGATTACGGTTTGCATTTGCCAGGCCTGTATCATGGCCATAGTTTGTGTATGCTTCATAATTTTTTAAAAATGTTTATACTGGGAAGAATGTGAGGCAGCCTTTGCTCTGCCTTTGTCCTGGTTTTGCACAGTTTAGGAATAGTCCTGGCTCCTGGATTGTCCCGGAGTCCCAGGTGGCTTCTCTGGCTTGAAATGCCTTTTTTCATTTGCATTTGGCACAACTATGACTGTTTCTGATTTAGGTTTTGCCTACTTGCTCCGGTGACGTAGTTCATCCAAATGGGGCCACTCTTGGAGACCCCACACACATTTCAGGTGGTATAAATTATGGTTGCCAACTATTTTGGGCAGTTAGCCATCGAGAGCACCTTGTACCAGTGTTCCATAGACTGTACTGGTGTCTTCCGTTTGCTTTTGATCACAGTTCAAGACATTGATGATGGTGCTTTTTAAAAAAACCTTACAGTACATGGTTTGATTCCTGTTTAACCTGAGAAACCGGCCTCTCTCACTGTGCCTGATTGTGACAGCCGAGTTTAGGCGAGAGTCCCAAGTGTTTTGAACATCTGCATGCTACTGAAAGGTGGTTTTCAGTGGGGGTCTTTGACACTGGAATTTGTTTCCCCAATTAGGCTATATCTATACTAGAGTTTTTTGGGGAAATCTCTCAGTTTCAGCTGCATTGGAAGTAGCAACGTTGGAGAGCTAGTATAGACAGTCACTGGCATCTTTACCACTGTTGTTGTCTACCCCAGCTCTGAACTGGTCTAGAAAACAGGGTGGTAAAAACAATGGTGTGTGTCAGTGCCTTCTCTGTGCTCCCAGTTGTGCCTTTTCTGACACACACAAAAAAGGGGGGGAGAGGGCTTTTTCACAAAAACACAATTTTCCACAAGAAAATTTCAGTTTTGCAGGGGAAAAAAGGAGACTTTTTTCCCCATTGGGAAGATCAAAATAAGGGCTCCCCAGCTGCCTGACAGCAAGGCTCTGGTCAAGTGCACTTTCTACCTGTGAAATTGACAAAAGCTTTCCTGGAGGGCTGCCAGGCTGTGTCACTTTGAGACTCTCTCCAGCTCCTGCAGGCAGGCTGGAAGGCTCCTGTGAATTTCAAAAGTGTAATTGACAAGTGTCTTACAAGCAGGCAGACAGGAAGCCAAACATTGTGTTTCAGTGCTCCGGAAACAAAAGATTTCCTGAAAACCCTTCCCGTGAAAATTTTTGCATTTTTGGCCTTTTGTCCCAGTGTGGGACAAAAGAAAAATTTCAAACACGCAACATTTTATGCAGGAAGGTATATCTGTTTTCCGGCCAACTCTAGTAGACACAGCCTTAGTCTGACAGAACTCCAGCCTGACTTCCAGAGCGTGGTGGAAAGCCCATCTGCTTACTCATGCTTTTCTATGTAGTTGATTGACTGGGTGCATTTTTTTTTTTTTTTTAACCTCAGCAACTTAATTCTGCGGTGGAGTTTGTCTGTAAATGGAACTTTAAAAAATGTAAAATTAAATGAGCTAGCACGCTGTCTCAGTACTGGGTCATCTACTCTCTGCATTTTGGCTGCAGCGGACTTTCCCGAGAGCACATGTAATACATAGATCGAGATGTTTATCTAACCAAGAGTATATTAGAGAACGAAAATAGATTTTGCTGTGCTGATGAGTTGAGATGAGAGAGGTGTTGGCCATTCTGAACCTCTTCTCACTGCAAACTGGTTGGCACGGGAGAGTCCATTTCAAAATGCTTGCCTTTTTTTTTTCTTCTTTCTTTTCCCGTGTGGTGGTTGAGTAAGTGGTCAATTTATTTTTAAAGTTTTGTGTTTGATATTTAGAGTAAGTTGAATTTTCAGATAATTAGATTATTTTAGAAACCAAATAATCAATAACAGAAATACACCTTTGGCCAGTGGTTCTCAGACTTTTGTACTGGTGACCCCTTTCACATAGCAAGCCTCTGAGTGCGACCCCCCCCCTTATAAATTAAAAACACTTTTTTAGATATTTAACACCATTATAAATGCTGAGTGCAAAGCGGGGTTCGGGGTGGAGGCAGACAGCTCGCGACACCCATATAATAACCTTGTGACCCCCTGAAGGGGTCCCAACCCCCAGTTTCAGAACCCCTGCCTTAGGCATATTGAAAAAATAGCTTACTCTTTCCAGTCCTGACTGATACTCTCATCAAACAAGCCTGAACTATATAAGATCAAACTTTATATAAATTTGTTTGCAGAATTGGGGAAAAAACCCATCTAAACAAGACGAGATTTATTTTTCATGTTGGGCTTTAGCATAACCAGAGTCTGAATAGCCAGGTTATTTGCAGATAAATCATAGCTTTCATGCTCAACTGGAAATCATATTAAATGGCCTGTTTTGGGTAAGGTGTAAAAATGTTCGCCATACAAACATTCTTACTTTGTTGTGATGATTTATTTGTGTTTCAGAGCTTATTGAAGAAAGGTGGCCATGCTGAAATTGAACCTCTGAATTTCTGTAAAACACAACACCTGGAGACAGACAGACTGATTGTCATTATTAGAAATGAGGACATATCTTTGCATATTCATAAAGTAGGTTCAGAAGTATCTTTCTTGTGTCAAAACTGGAAACGCCCTTTCTAAATACGACAGTCCATTTTTAAACAGGTTTCTAATTTTGCACCTATCCAGAGTTTTGTCTTTAATTGTTCACATCTGCATACCTATTGGTGATGTCCTAAAGATGTCGCAGTTTAAAGCTAACCTAATACATACGCAGGGTCCATGGCTAAGGAGTTGTAAAAACCACAAGAACAGAGGGCCCATTTCTTTCACTGCTGTTGCTCCAGTTCAGATCACAAAATAGCTAGCAACCTCAGAAGTCCATACAAACCAGGCAAGGCACCAGTCTGGGTTGTCTGGTTTAGCTTTTCCAAGTCTGCACAGTAAACTAGTTGGAGCCAGGGTTAGAACGCAGGAATTTCTGGCTCGTAGGCCCCTGTTGAGATCCCCATCAGCATTCCAGCAGCACCAATCACTGCAGTGTCTAAGTGCTATCCACAAGGTATAAAACCCAGGCGAGGCTTTCATTGAACTCACTTGGCACTGAATAGACACAGGAATTGCCACTTTCTGAAATTATGCTATAATTATACTATGGCAGAGTGTCATTTAGAATAATTCTCTGGAGCCTGTGTGGTAATTGTAAATCCTGCATTTCTTCAGTTTTACCTGTGAGCCTATCCCAGTAGTTGCTTATTCTAAGATGTGACCAGAGACTATTTATCAAAGTACCCCTTTCTGTCCCCAGCTCCAGCTTTTCTCTGTCTTTTTTTAACTTGCATGTTTTAAGACGTAGTAGAGTTCACTGTACCCTGTGACCCAGTTTTGATTTCTCTACCTAGTCTCATGTCTACACTACACACTAAGCCCAGGTCTTTGGACTCACTGTTCTCAAGCCCATGCTTACGCCGCCACACTGCACTGTAAACCTGGGTTTAAAATGGCTGGACCCGGGTCTCATGGCCGAGCTAACGTGTTCGTACTGCACTATGCAGACTTTCTGACTCCGATCTGTGGCTTGGACTGCGTCCCCTCTGCAAGACGATACAACTTGGACCTGAGTCGCAGCAAGACTTGGGCTCTGACACATCCCCTAAGCAGGCTCCTTGGACCTCGGTTCTGAGTGCTTGCTGACCTGAGTCAGATGGCTTTGTGTCTTGTCTGTGGACAGAAGGAGGTCTTGGGCTCAAGTCAGACCCTGGGCTGAGCATGCAGTGTAGACGTACCCGTAGTCCTTGAATTGCTGCCAGTGTGCTGGGAGCAGTGTGATGTATTCAGCCCCGTGGCTCAGCGTGAGAGAGAAGTACCTCATAGCCTCACAGCGATCACCACTGGATTCATAAAGAGAGGGCTAAGAGGCTCCTGCAGAGTCCCATTGAGTCATCCACAGCTTGGTGGGGCTGTGCTGTGGAGACTTGAGGATGGAGTGCGTAAAACAGGAGGAAATGGGCAACATCCTCAGGACTCCAGCAGGGACACCCTGTCTCCTGGAAGAAGAAAGAATGAGAGAAGTTCCTGGTTAGGTGTGTGAAGTCTGACCCATTAAAAGGTACATATTGTACATGAAGAATGTTTTTGCCTTTAACAGATCCCTTCCTTGCTGAGATTAAAGCATTGCCCAAATGTAACCTTTGCTGGAGTGGACAGCCCAGAGGACGTAACTGATCACACTTATCAGGAGCTGTTTCACATGGGGGGGTTTGTGGTCTCTGATGATGAAGTGTTAGAAACTGTAACTTTAGGTGAGTCTAATTACCTCCTCCCCCTTTATACCCATGAAAATCATTGGTCTTTGTTGCAAGAGGATGATATTGCAGTACTGTAATAACTGTGACTTAAATACAGCGCAGGCTTAGGATGGATCTAGGGAAACACGTGGCTCTAGAAGCTGTGGCATTGTCAGGAGCCTCTCGAGAGATGTTGGTTGGTAGCAGAGGCCAGTATTCCCAAAGCCAGTCAGGATGGAGCATTTCTCCCCAGAAGAGAGAACTTTTTTCTTTCTGTGTATTGAATATAATGCTTGTGAAAGGCATTGGATTGGCTTCCCTCTGTCCACAAAATGGGCACCATCGCCAGCTTTCCTGAACCCTAACAATGCGAGATCATCTCTAGGGCTGAGAGCGTAGTTCAGTGTCCATGGCCCTTCATGGGCATTAAGAAAGGGATAGATAATAAAACAGAAAATATCATGTTGCCTCTATATAAATCCATGGTACGCCCACCTCTTGAATACTGCGTGGAGATGTGGTCGCCCTATCTCGAAAAAGATATACTGGAATTGGAAAAGGTTCAGAAAAGGGCAACAAAAATGATTAGGGGTATGGAACAGCTTCCATATGAGGGGAGATTAATAAGACTGGGACTTTTCAGCTTGGAAAAGAGACGACTAAGGGGGGATGTGATAGAGGTCTATAAAATCATGACTGCTGCGGAGAAAGTAAATAAGGAAGTGTTATTTACTCCTTCTCATAATACAAGAACTAGGGGTCACCAAATGAAATTAATAGGCAGTGGGTTTAAAACAACGGGAAGTGTTTCTTCACACAATGCACAGTCAACCTGTGGAACTCCTTGCCAGAGGATGTTGTGAAGGCCAAGACTAGAACAGGGTTCAAAAAAGAACTAGATAAGTTCATGGAGGATAAGTCCATCAATGGCTATTTGCCAGGATGGACAGGGATGGTGTCCCTAGCCTCTGTTTGCCAGAAGCTGGGAATGGGCGACAGGAGATGAATCACTTGATGATTACCTGTTCTGTTCATTTCCTCTGGGGCACCCAGCACTGGCCACTGTCGGAAGACAGGACACTGGGCTAGGTGGACCTTTGGTCTGACCCAGTATGGCCATTCTTATGACAGTTGTGGTGTCAGTTCATTCCAGTGAGAATGGGAGTGTTTTGTGGTGTGAACATCTGTACACTAGAAACTAGGCAGAGATTCCCACTAATTGATTTTACATAGGCCAAAGGACAGTAGTTAGTGGGTAACATCTTTTGGCCAATACCAAACTTCTCTGGATCCACTGGCGAGCTGGAGATGAAGGATGCCTCTGTTCTAATAACCCCTTGAACTCTCACTGAAAATAATACAAAACTCTTTGACTTTTTGGCCTTCAGATTGCTCTTTAAGAACATGACGATGTGCTTTCTATATGTAGTAATGCTTGGACATCCGGTTTTCCGACACCACCGGATTCTCAGACTCGATACTGAAATATTTTATTCCCACAGGTCAGCTGAAGGAAATAGTTAAAACACTGGAAAAGCTGAACAGTCATGGAAAGTGGAAATGGCTGCTTCACTACAAAGAAAGTAAAAAACTAAAAGAAGACATAAGGTAACTGTCGGCACAGATCTGTCAAGAACAAATTGTGCCAAACCACCAGCTTTCTTTCACAGGGTAACAAACATTGCAGATGGGGGGAAGCGGTAGATGTGGTATATCTTGATTTTAGTAAGCGTTTTGATACTGTCTTACATGACCTTCTCATAAACAAACTAGGGAAATACAACCTAGATGGAGCTGCTATAAGATGGGTGCAGAACTGGTTGGAAAACCGTTCCCAGAGTGTGGTTCACAGTCAAGCTGGAAGGGCATAATGAGTGGGGTCCCGCAGCAAGGGATCAGTTCTGGGTCCAATTCTGTTCAATATTTTTCATCAGTGATTTAGATAATGGTACAGAGAGTACACTTATAAAGTTGGCAGACGATACCAAGCTGGGAGGGGTTGCAAGTGCTTTGGAGGATAGGATTAAAATTCAGAATGATCTGGAGAAATGGTCTGAAGTAAATAAGATGAAATGCAATAAGGACAAATGAAAAGTACTCCATTAAGGAAGGAACAATCAGTTGCACACATACAAAATGGGCAATGACTGCCTAGGAAGGAGGACTGTAGAAAGGGATCTGGGGGTCACAGTGGATCACAAGCTAAATATGTGTCAACAGTGTAACACTGTTGCAAAAAAAGCAAACATCATTCTGGGCTGTATTAGCAGGAGTGTTGTAAGCAAGACACGAGAAGTAATTCTTCTGCTCTACACTGCACTGCTTAGGCCTCAGCTGGAGTATTGTGTCCAGTTCTGGGCGCCACATTTCAGGAAAGATGTGGAGAAATTGGAGAGAGTCCAGAGAAGAGCGACACAAATGATTAAAAGTCTAGAAAACATGACATATGAGGGAAGATTGAAAAAACTGGGTTTGTTTAGTCTGGAGAAGAGAAGACTGTTACAAGAAGGAGGGAGGTAAATTGTTCTTGTTAACCTCTGCGAATAGAACAAGAAGCAATGGGCTTAAATTGCAGCAAGGGAGGTTTAGGTTGGACATTAGGAAAAACTTCCTGTCAGATTTCAGAGTGGTAGCCATGTTAGTCTGTATCAGCAAAAAAACCGAGGAGTACTTGTGGCACCTTAGAGACTAACAAATTTATTTGAGCATAAGCTTTTGTGGGCCCAAACCCACTTCATTGGATGCATGCAGTGGAAAATACAGTAGGAAGATATATATATACACAGAGAACGTGAAAAAATGGGTGTTGCCATACCAACTGTAAGGAGAACAATTAATTAAGGTGGGCTATTATCAGCAGGAGAAAAAAAGCCTTTTGTAGTGATAATCAGGATGGCCCATTTCCAACTGTTGACAAGAAGGTGTGAGTAAGAGTAGGGGGGAAAAATTAGCACGGAGAAATAGTTTTACTTTGCGTACTGACCCAGTCTTTCTTCAAGCCTAATTGAATGGTGTCCAGTTTGCAAATTAATTCCAATTCTGCAGTCTCTTGTTGGAGTCTGTTTTTGAAGTTTTTTTGCTGGAGAATTGCAACTTTTAGGTCTGAAATTGAGTGACTGGGGAGGTTGAAGTGTTCTCCAACTGGTTTTTGAATGTTATAATTCTTGACGTCTGATTTGTGTCCATTTATTCTTTTGCGTAGAGATTGTCCAGTTTGGCCAATGTACCAAGGTTGCCAACAATGCTCCTCTGCCATGTACATTGGCCAAATTGGACAATCTCTACACAAAAGAATAAAGAATAGCTCACCTTAATGAATTGGTACTCCTAGGTTTTCTAACTGTCAGGGTGGTTAAGCACTGGAACAAATTGCCCAGGGAGGTTGTGGAATCTCCATCATTGGAGATTTTTAAGAGCAGGTTAGACAAACACCTGCCAGGGATGGTCTAGATAATACTTAGTCCTGCCTTGAGTGCAGGGGACTGGAGCTCTTGAGGTCCCTTCCAGTCCTGCGATTCTGTGATTCTAAAGTAATGACAGCATTGGCTGGCTGGTTTCCCAGGGCTTGTCTACACAGTGCTGCAGTGTGGACTACAGAGGTGTGATTTCTAGAGCACTCAGCCCTATGTAGCCTCTGCTGGCACGAACTACAAGATCTCTCGTTTGTGTTTCAAACAGGACTACATTAATGCACATTAAGTACCTTTAAGACCACGCCAGCAGGGTCTATGGAGAAGTCTGAGCACAATATGTTAGAGTGCTCCAGAAATCACACCCCCTTGTAGACCAGGCCCCATCAGATTCATTTAGCTTCCAGCCCTTCGTCAGTTGCATGAGTAATACATCCTGACATCACAATCTTCAGAAAGTCCAGTATGGACTGATCGGGCTAGTTAAGCATCTGAAACTTTGTCTTGGTCCCTTATTGGACTGATTAGAGGGTTTTAAGTTCTGCTCGTGTTACTTTTTGTTTACCTGAGCAATTTTTTGTTAGACAAGGACCAGTTCCAGCAAGGTTATAATTAAAATCTGAAATCCAGACGATCTATAAATCAAGTAAAAGTTACAAAAAATCATCTGATCCAGGTCAGCAAAAACGCTTCTTTAATCTGTTAACCTTGGGGAGTGTGAAAAAAAGGCCTCAATCAGTGAAACCACACACACAACGGTGGTAAAAGAGATTATGCTTGCCAAGTCAAGCCCTCTGGAGTTAGAAAATGCCAGAATTAAGGTTGCTTGTGTATATTCGTGATAGTCTTTAATTAAATGATCACATACTGTCTTTCCACCAGACACCTGCCTGATTCAGTGCATATACGAACTGTGCACCTACACTGAAAACAAAGGTGTATTGTATAGGCAATTAAAAAGCTACTCATGCTGTACTGGACTTGCTGGCATTGGGCCAGATCCTGAAGTCCTTCCTGTGCAAAACTCCCATTGAAATCATTGGGAGTGGTACCTGTGTAAGGACTTTAACATCTGGTTTATTGAGGGCTGTTTGGAGTGGGTTGTGGGTTTTCCAATTGATATTAAAAAGGAAATTATTAATTTTACAAATTTCCATTAAGCAGTTTCAGGTAAATTGGGTTTGGCTGTACTATTATTAAACTGTCAGATCAGATTAGGCTCAGTGTAAGCTTTGTAAAGGCAGAGCTTTGCGAAAGCTAAAGGGGCATTGTCAACCTGAACTCTAGTCAATTTTCAAAGAAAAATAGTTCCAAGTATTTTGTGGTCCTACATCAGCCACTAAGTTTCCAGAATAATGTTTGTGGCTTTGTGTTTTTTAAAACATTTTCCCGCTGTTGCTGTGTGAAAGACTCACACGAACAATGACTGTGCCAGGAAAACCGTGAAACCAACTATTAGGAAGTACTGTCAAATGGACAAAGTTATATATGCTGGAAAAAACATCTCTGTCAGTCAGTCATTTTAGGTGCTACTTGTAAGACCCCTAAGTTTAAAAAAAAGTGATTTTTTTTTAAAGCTAACAATGTCCATTTAATAATATTGCTTCCATGTTTTTTTTAAATGAAAACCATTTGTTTGAACATTCCCCAGCTAGCGAGTAAGACAGAAAGTGAAACTTACTAGAATCAAAGGTGAAAACTGAGCAGTCTGTTTTCACTGCCCGAGCAGAGAGAAGAACTGAAAGGAAAATTGGTGAAAAGTAAATATAGTTTTAAAATTCCTTCACCTTCAGCAACCTAACGCGTGAATACAGGTCAGGAAATGCGATTTGTCATCAGACAGTACGTCCCTTTGAATGGCCTCTGGTGTCTCAGAAACTTTGGGCCTCTGACATCTGCACTGCGAAAAAACCAAACCAAACCAAAAGCCGGGGCAGCGAGTCTGGGTTTACGGACTCAAGCTTGCGCTCCAGAGCTAACCATAGCCACGTAGATGTTCCCGCTCGGGCCCAGGTGGTTTCAAAGCCTGGGCTCTTGCCCTAGTGGGAGCATCGTGCTGAAGCAGGAGACTCGCTGCTGCAGCGTTTTATTTGCACTAGGGACGTACCCTCAATGGCTCGCTCTTCAGAATCTACCAGACGAGGCTCCTGCAGTGCGTAACATCTGTAGGTGTCAGCGACATAGATGGAACCATTACTTCAGTTAGACTCAAGCAGCCCTTCTCAAGCCCTGTTCTGGTGCTGGTAACAAGACACCTGAGCTGACGATAACAGGCCACCCTGAGACCACCCAAGCAGTGGTCAGCGTTGGGAGCTCCCTTGGCAAACTTTCTTGCAAGGTGGCGGGGTGGGGGTGAGCCGTAGTGATAATTACTAATGTAATTGCATTGGCACAGGTTAAAAAAGCAAACACATGTAGGGGGGAAAGTCAAGGGGAAAGAAACAAGTGTGTAGAACAAAGGCTTTAAATATTATCCGTGATTATTCTGTCTGAACGTAAACCAACGCCATGATTCATGGGGTAAAATTTGTTTCTGTTCCAACAGGGTGGATTCTACTGCGCACAAAAAGAACTGGATACTGAAATCGTGCCAAGAAGCTAATACTGTTGAAGTTCTTCATTACCATCAGTGCGACTCCAAATCATGCACAAAATCTGAGCATCTGAAGTGCTTATTAAACTTGCAGGTTCAGCACATCAGTGCTAGGTTTGCTGTGTATCTCACAGGTGAGAACTGAGCTCAGGACACCACTAATGATTTGTCATACAGTAGCACCCTTTAGCCCTAGTCGGCATTGGGGCTTCATTGTGCTGGGTGCTTTACAATCGTAAAATAGACAGTGTCTGCCCCCAAATTGTCCTTCGTTAGAACATAAACAGACACGGTAGGTGGGTGTGAAACACAGCATGAGGCAAGGGTAACAAAACAGGGACATCCGATTGCATATCATTCTGGTGTCCCTAGCCTGTTTGCCAGAAGCTGGGAATGGGCGACAGGGGATGGGTCACTTGATGATTCCCTGTTCTGTTCATTCCCTCGGGGGCACCTGGCACTGGCCACTGTTGGAAGACAGGACACTGGGCTAGACAGACCTTTGGTCTGACCCAGTATGGCCGTTCTTATGGATTCTATTAAACATTCCCTTTTGATGACAAACACATTTTTACATGAATTATAATTGGTGAAAATAAAGAAAAGATTCCTTTGGGAGTTGAATGCTAATTAACTCAAAGCTGTGAGGCAAGCACCTGTCGTGTCCTCTTATCCTGATAAAGGGGCGGTGTCTATAGCATAGGGGATTAGAAGCACAGGCATCTTGTTGTCTTCCCAGCTTTGTTACTATCTGGCTTTTTCACTGGAAGGATGCACCTGACCTCTGGGCTTCCCTTCACCCTTCTTCAAAAGGAGCGTGATGATGTGAAGATGCTTACCTGCCTTGCCGACATGCCCGCAGGCTCACTGTGTGCTCTGTGAGCTTTGCATAGATGAGAGTTTGCTTGTCAGCACAGAGCATTGTGGTTCCATGGACCCATCAGTCTAGGCGGATAGAAAACAGATGGGTCCATGGAACAGGCATAGCTAATAACTCGGTGTTTCATGCTCTAGAGTTCCTTCCCTCGGATAATCTCACAGTGCTTTACAAGCAGTTAAGGAATTAAAGCGTAGAATAGCCTTGTGAAGTGACCGTGTTAATTGCTCTTTAGAGCTGGGGGAGCTGATGCACAGACGAGTGTCACACAAGGAGAGCAGAAATATGATCCGGGTCTCCCATTCCAGTGCTCTCCTCGGTACTGTTGTACCGGATTGCAAACTTCCAGTTGTTCAGTGCAAGTAATATTTTTTTTATCAGGCAAATAAAAGATTGTTTCATTATCATTCGCCACGGTAAAGGGCAAGAGAATTTTCTGCCTGCGTTAGTAAATTTTTTGTGCCAATTTTTCAAGGCTATTTAATGCACTCATGTGTTTTCTTATATTTGATCATTTGTTATTGGCTGCTCAATAGATATTTACAAGGCACTTTCCATTAATCTGCTGAAATTTGCAAAACAGCAAATAATAATTGGAATCAGTCATTTCACCCAGGGAGATGAACCCACTCCACTCTGACACAAGGAAGAGAATACATGCTGTTAGATGTGTCAGTTTGACAGTTACTTTAGGGTTTCCATAAGCAAAAAGGACTGTTTCATTTCATCAAGGGTATTCTTCTTGCTGCTTTTCCATTTGCAGATAAGCCCAGTGTCAGCAGAGAGGTCTTTGAAAGCAAAGGGATCCTAGTCACTGATGTAAATAACTTCACTGGAACTGTGCAAAACGTGGTTGTCCCATTTCAAAGCAGCTATTGGTAAGAGCAAACGAGGGCTTATGATGCGAATCCCTCTATCAGAAAGTGCACTAATGCCCATGCTGGGAATTGTAGAATTGCAGAAGCAGCAAATCTAGTAACAGACTTCTCAATAAGAGAGGGAATTTATCAGTGCTCTGTGGGGAGACAGTGGAGTCCTGGAGTTTAGAATTACTCAGATGAGGCTGATCTAGCCTGTTCCACAGGGGGCCTATATAACATTATAGCTTATCACTGTTCTTTTCCTCCCAGTCACTTCAGGAGCTTGACTACTCAATGGCTCCCTCTGGTGCTTTGGGAGAGGGAGTTACCTTTGTAGCTAAATCCTGTGTGTGTTGTGTCTAAGACCCAGGAGCTGGGATTCCTGAGTGCTGCTGTCTTTTGCACTAGTGCTTTGCATTAAGGGCACACAGCCACCAGTACATTAAATTGACACCCGCCTGGTATTCCTAGAGTGGTAGCTGCCTTCCAGCAGCTGAAAAAGGGAACAGCACGGTCCAGAACGCGAATAAAGGAATCCTAGCGCTCCTGAATGGAATTCTTTAGGAAATGGAACACGCTCACATACCTGCCTTGGCATGTGCTCCTATTGAATCCATTGCAGTTTTTTAAAGCGTTGAGGTCAAGGCAGAAAGGCAGCGCCCCGCCTACCCAGCCTGCATGTTTTCAGTGGTCAGCAGCGCCCGGGTATCTGTGCCTTCCTTCTCTCAAACTACTTCCCTCGGTCAGACAGTTGAGCGTGTCAAAGGGCCATGCTGTCTCTTGGACGGCGCACAAGTAAAATGGGTACAGCGGAGCTGTGTCCGCACACACTTCCGCTAGGCTCTTGTCTTCTTCCTGAGAATCCCAGCCTGCGCCCCTTGTTCTGCAACACTTTGCCACACCAGCCAGCTGGCCTCCCACCTCTTCTGCACCCCGCTGCTCTCCTGCTCCTGCATCTGTTCCTCCCACCACCAGGGCATTCCCTGCCTAATTGTCTTGCGGCCACTGTCCACCTGATTGCCCCTGACTCCTCCCCCAGTTTAAGAAAAGCTGTCAGAAGGGGTTAATGATGAAAGAAGTCGGAAAGACCATGCAGCCAAAAGGCAGGCACGTGTTAGCCAGGAACTGCAGGGTTAAAGCTATTTCGGTGCGCGTGTAACTCCCCAGGGCTTAGCTTCCCTGCTGTGCTAGCAAATGAACTCCTGGAGCTCGCGGAGCTCTGCTGAGCATGCTCCCGCTGCAGAGCAGCTGCCTCCCTGCTGTCTCACTTGCTCCGGCAGGAGCAGCCGCCGAGCTTTAAACCAAGGCCCACTCCCCTTGGACAGACCAGCTAGCTCCCGCATAAAGCACCGTTTACCATGAGCTAGAGATTGGCGTGGACAGGAGGCAGATTAGGGGCAACAGCTCAAGCTAACACTGCAGCATAGATAAGCCCTTACAGCGCACCTTGTGTTAACATGCAGGTTGCTCGTGCACAGAGCAGTGATTCTCAACCGGTTTATCAGTGAGAACCATAGCTACAGTCCCCTATGCCCAGCGCCCACCCCCCAGAGAACCCTCCACAGAGGGGACCCGAAGGGGAGCCCTGAGAGGGGGGAACTGGACAGCTGGAACCCTGCCGTGGGGAGCCAGGCACCTGGACTGGGACCCCGCAGTGCGAGGCCAGGCAGCTGGCAGCAGACCCCGCTGCGGGGACCAGGCACCGGGACCGAGATCATGCCATGCAGGACCGGGCAGCTGGCAGCCAAACCCAGACCCCAGGACCCTGTGGCGTGGGGCCAGGTAGCTAGACCCCAGGATCCCACCACATGGGGCCAGGCAGCTGGGACTCCTGCGCCAAGCCAGGAGTGCCAGAGGAGGGCCAGCAGCCAAGTCCCTAGGCACAGAGCCCCACCTAAAAGCTGGCACCCTGCAAACCTCTGGTTCCCAGCACCCTCCACCCCCTCACAGCCCAAAGCCCCTGCCCAGAGACCAGTCACCAGCCCCCTGCTGGCAGGAGCCCTCCCCCTATCAGACCAGAGCAGCAAATTTTTGAATTTTTTTTAGCGCACAGCTGGGCCCTATTTGAGCCACATGTGGTCTGTGGGTTGAGAACTGCTGGCACAGACTTTCAAGGGATGAAGGGTTGTCATGGTAATTATGTGGCGGGGGGGGGGGGGGGGGGGGCGGTCAGCAGCCTATTCCCCTCTAGCTCAGCTGGGACAGCATGTGTGGAATAGGAACAGCCTCTCCCTTGACAGCAGGCAGCAGCCTCGGCTGAGCCCAGGTCTTGTTTTGTTGGCTGTGATGTTCCGGTTGGCAGGAATTGAGTGAGAGGGGGCTGTGCTGCACTGAATGGAGACCTGCAATCCAGCTCACCCTCGCCCCCCTCCCCTGAGAAGTGGAAGGAGAGGGATGGAGCGGGGGTTGATGAAGCCAGCTCTACGGCACACAAGCTGCACTCTCCTTTGTCCTGTGCTCACAAGGGGAAGAAGGGATGGGCTCAGAGCCCGTTGTTGGAAAGGAGGGAGCCTTGGGCAGGGGGGAGAATTGAACAGACTTCCTGAAAATGTTTCCCCTAGTGAGACTCTGCTGGAGGTAACACCAGCTGGCAGTCGGTCATTCGACCAGATGCCTGGATGTTCTTCCAGTGACTCGGCCCCTATTTTGACAGCATGGCAATCCCCTGTGAACGTATAGAACATCCTGCCTGTCACACAGCATAGCGCGGGTAGCCAGTGCCATTTAAACAGCTACTAAAAACAATCTGGGAAACTTCATGTGTTACAGGTGATGAAATTCAAGGACAGCAGCGGTGGTTCCAGTGACAAAGAATGAAGCTTTTGTTAAAATAGTTTAGATAAAAGGTAACTTGTTCGGGTTCTGCTGTTACAGCCTAAAGCTCTAGGCGCAGAAGGCAGAGGTAGTAGATTTCCCTTTTTTAGTAGAATGTTAATTATTTAAGGATAGCCAATGAGTCTTAGTAGAGGAACAGATGCACCCTACTCCAGCTGCATAGGAAGAGAACTATTTTAATGTATACAGTATTTTAAATTATTTGTTTTCTGAAGTTAGTCCAGCTACATATGGAAACTAGGGGAAGTGCAGTTTACTTGAAGCTTAGGAGAGATGTTAGTCCATTTTAGCAAGTGCTTTTTATAAATGCGTGTTTATGTAAATAAGGTACACAACATGCATGTGGTATATGAGCAGCAGGAGTTTTGTACATTTTCAGCGTGTTCAAGATTACTCCAGCTCACTAAGTCTGCAATTGGTCAATCAACACTACATTAAGTTCTCACTGGTTTTCTGATGGTACCATTTCCATTTGACTTGTGGGACTCCTGTTTTCCACTAGATGGAACTCTTGTAAATAGCAGAACGTCAGGCTTCTGGAACAAAAATCATATTTATGGTCTTCTAAAAAAAATTAATAGACTTTGAAAGGAAACTGCAGCAGTCAAGCGACATTTGTAAGATACTTACGGTATCTACTGGGAAGTGTTTTGTAACTAATCATTTTTTTAAAATAAAGCAGACTAAAATAAAGCTGTCGTGTACAGGAGGACTTTGTATAATGTTTGACAAATAAAACAAGACAATTCAAAGTCTCGTGCATTGCTGTTGGTTTAGGACTTTACCAAAGCACTCAACCTTCCTCCCCTGTAAACTAGTGTAGCTTACCCCCAAATACAAATCCTTCTGGTGAACTGCATTGACAAACAGGGAGTTGGGCAGGAAAAGAGAAATTCCACATCCTTAGCAGGCTGTAATGTTTATCTGCTGGCTTGTAGGTTGGCAGGATCAACGCTGGGGTGGGCTAAAGAACCTTGGCTGGGTCTAGAAGGGCTTTAGCGATAGGGAAGGTTCTGCTGTCGTAGAGGCATGCAGGATACGAAGCAGCTTGTGCTGTTGCTTTCACTTCCTTGAGAGGGAGTTTAAGTCTACAAAAACAGGCCCCCCGGCCCTCTACCTGGAGCTGCCACTCACAGCACAAGTGAGGGAGAGCACATGTGCAGGCCACCAGGCACTGGCTAAAGATCTCTGATCCCAGCTGCAGGGAGCATTACCACACGTATAGTGCCACAAGCATGGGGGAAAGCACATCTTCAAGCTCAGTTACTGTACACCAGCAGTGACCTCTCTGGCATGTAGTCAGGGCCTGTGTTTCAAGGGGCTGCTGAAGGGATAACAGTAATAGGGCATTACTGGTTGCCACAAGCTAAAAGCCATGGCTGGTGGTTGGTTAAAGATTCCTCCACCACCCCACCCCTCAGTGGGCTTGTATGGAAATAGCAGTGCTTAGAGTTTGGCAATAGTTCTAGGAAAGACTTGACTTTTCCCCTACACTGGGCAATGGAGTGATCCTACCCTTCCTGGGCTATTTAGCGTCTTCAATGAGAGTTCACTCCTCTAGTCCTTTGTCATGTCAGGGTGTGACTGCCTACATGGCTATGGTTTTGGACAGGTCAAAAAGTTTGCAGAAGTCCATGAACCTCTCACATTTCATGATTAAAAAGGGTGCTAGAAGCAAGGGAGACTAAGCTGAGATGGAATCCAAAGCCTACATCTTTCTAGTAGTTGGCCAGGTAGGCACCCCACTTCATACCTTAAAAGATGAAGGATTTCATGAGGAAGATATTCATGGTTTTGCAGGGTAGGGAGAAGAGGACACCTACATGAAGCAAACACTACACTCTGATACTACTGATGTAGGCTTCCTGGGACATCCCCTACTCCTTCCCCATTTTGGGGGGGGGGGAGGGAAGGGAGAGGAGAGCACTAACCAGACATAGTTTAAGAAATAAGCTCTTCACTTAAAGCCTCCAAGGAGGAGCCTGCAGCCAGACAGCACTTATGAAAAAGGTTTCATGCCAAAACCACTAGCTGACAGCATGAAGGAAACAAGCTTCTTGGGCACGAGCAGGGAGTTCAGGGTTCTGACAACTCTGAAAACAGACTACAGTTCACTGTTTGAAGCTGCAAACTCAATGGATGGATAGCAACAGCACAGGAAAGTTTTTTTTTATTATAGTAACATTCCTTTTCCACCACCTACACCATGAGCTTTGAGTGGAAGACAAGTTAGTTCTGTTAGCTTTCCTTTACACACTCCTCTGCTATTGCATAGGTGGCCAAATTTAGGGAAAGGCAAGATTTACTCCTCCCATAGCTTGATTGTCACCCAAGAGTAAGACCTGGCTCCAAAAGTAGTTGAATCAGACAAGAGATGAGGCACTGGCTGCTGAAAGGTGAAGAGCGTGGCCAGTACTGACAACAATTAGCAGATGCATCCAAAAAGAAATCAGTCTACTGAGAATAAAACCAGACTATTGGAGATAGCAACCACTAACTGAGGGGAGAGTTATGAAAGGGATAGTAAGAACTAACCCCTCATGCAAGTTCTCAAGGTGCATTAGTTCAAGTTAGAGGCACTTTCTGCGAGTGTACATCTGGAAATGGCTCTTGCTCTACCAAGCACAACTCTTACTACCTACCTATTAGGTACCAGAGGCTTCCAACCATACATAGATCTTCAGAAAAGCCCTGTCTTCAAAGAACAAGGCAAGTCATTCTATTCCTCGTTCACCTCCACCACATCAATGGAGTAACGCCCACTTTTAGCACATTACTGGAATACCTGGAAACAGATTGGGAATGGAACGGACAGCCTGGTCCCTTGGTTTACAACTGAACACAGTTTTATTGTGGTGGTGTGTCAGGAACCATCATCATTTCTGCTTTTTTCCAAAAGCACTGCTGAGGCGTTTGAGGGGTACTGGTAAAACTGAGTATTTTATTCAAATTTAGCATGCAACAGTAGGGTAGCAAGGTAACATCCTTGTACTTCTGGTTCTATTGTTCAGTTGGCCAGTCACTAATGCCATGTGTCACCCCCACAAGCATTTTGGCTCACGTTTAGGGCTGATAGGAGGCTTTTCACTGAGACAGTGGTGCTAGCTATCACTTCCTAACTTACACATCCACTGAGTGTTATGGTTCAGAGGCAATTTACCAAACCTAGGTCAGCAATTGCTTTACTACCTCCCATAGAGGTTGAGTAGCAGCATAGCTTTAGTCCAACACGTTGAGCTGTACCCTGCAAAGCTTGTTCTGGTAAATGCAGGATTACTTTGTGTGAACACTGAAATGAGAAGTACTAACAGATCTGGTTAAAGTCTGAAGTACCCCTATCAAAAAGGAGACACCCATGAATCTTTAAAACAGCCAAAGTTAGGCTTGTTAATGGGCATCAAGTTAGACAGGAGTTTGCAGTCCAGAACCAAGGTGATGCTGTGCTGTTTTCAACCGCAACAGTGGCACTTGAGGGGCAAATGAAAGTAGCTCCGGTGAGATTGAATAGAGTCTAGGAATTTGGCTGCACACCAAGCTGTCAAACTTCCTGCTGAGAGAGTGAGGATAGGGCCAAGTAATGCTAGAAGTAAGGGCTGAAGTGTTTAGCCCAGGTGCTGCAGTGCACTCCTTGTATAGTGATTCATCTGGTCTATGCCCTTACTGCTGGTTAGCGGGGACAGACTGAGTGTCCATGTGATGGGCTTACAGCTTACATGGTCATCAACTGCTCTGAAAGTAAGTGCACAGCTGCTTTGAAAGTCAAGCCAAGGATGTTTAAATCCATGGTTTTTCCTTGTATTTGGATGGTTGAAGTCCAAGGCACAGAAGCTTCACTCTGGCAGGCACGCATCTTTTAAGATCTTAAGCAGACGCTATTTGTACTAACTGGAGTGAATCAGACCAGAGCAAAGGACTGGTTTCCAGAATTTGGCTTTACTTTGCAGTACAGAAATCATTTGAGCCTTTTCAAGAGACATCAGAAGCAGAGGCTCTGTCATATCAATACTGCAGTGCAGTTTGGTCCATCCAAAAAGCCACATGGGGTACAGAAAATACTTTCACATCATGCCTGCTTTGTAATTTGTTCTCTCAATTTTATTAGATTGACACACAAAGGAACCTTAGGCACAGTTGTCCCAACTGATGTAAACAGTTTTAGAAGCTTAAGGGTGGGTTAGGTTCTGTGCCTAAAACTATGCCAACATTTGCTGCTACAATAGATGTGGGCTTTGTCCATAATACAACTTGCCACAAAGTTAAGATTGATGGGAAAGACTTTAGGGATGCTGTCCACAATAATGGAGTGCTCAGTTTAGCGTTTTCTTGGTATCGGGTCTGAATGGCATCTGTCAAATTCACGGATGCACCAGAAGCACATAATTGGGAAATGGGTTTACAAATGATTAAAAACACAAAGGTAACCGGTCAATGAGTTATTTCAGTTTGCACCAAAGTCTAGGTCTGCAAAAAAAAGTTCAGTAGTCTGCTGTTTGCTTATAAGGTTAGTGAACAGTTAAATCAGTGTCAGTAATTAGCCAGATTCTGGACAGCAGCCCTGCTAGAATGAAATTAACACATGATACCCAAAAGGGGAGCATTTACCAGTGCAGTACTCTTCAGTCTCTCAGAGATGTGATTACAAAAGCAGGCCTTACAATATTGAGTTTCATACAGTGTTCATTAAAGTTCCTTATATTCATATTAGCCGATTTAATTTCTCCTAATTAGACATTACTTCATTACTGCTGCTCCTGCTCCCCATAGATATCATTTTTCTTGCGTTTCATCTCTTCAAAATCGAACTCTGATCCCATCATCCTCTTATAAATATCTTTGATGTCGTCACACGTCGTCTCAAAGTGAGTGGTAGCATCGTAGGTACGAGAAATAAAGATCTGGAAAATAAGTTTTCAGGCTTAGTGTCTGGAGATTCTCCCCTTACATGGGCACACCAGTTTGATTGTTTGCCATTTCATACTAACCTGGCTTTCGGTTCCCAAGTCAGTTGGTGCAAACAGATCACTGATGCTAACAAACCTATGAGAGAAGACATTTTTCAGAATGCTTAAATGTTTCCCAGCGCCTCAATGAAAGGTGAACGAATACAGGAGCCAGGTAATTTGTAATATGATCAAATGCCAAAGCCCTAGGGCAAGAAGCACACGAGGAGGTTTTGGTGCTAGGACAGAGCATTGGAGCAGTTGTCTTGGGGGTGAAGGAGTAGGCCGAGTAGGTATTCCAATGACTGATATATCCACTCCCATGGGAGTGGATGTATCTACTGGCCTTCCAGCCTCCCTCATCTGCCCCACGACCTCTCAAGATCAGAATACAACCAAAAGACACCCAGATCTGTCTGTGTGTGGCAAGTAATTGTTAATTAGTCCCCGGGCTAGTTTAGTAATCACGAATGCATATGAGCCGCTAGATTGCTGATGCAAGGTGGAAAGCTTACTTCTGTTCAATGGGCTCCAAGAGATCTAAGGCAGGTTTGATTTCTCTCTCTGGATCTCCTGTTTCCACAGTAGTGCTAACAATGGCTATGTACTTCCCTTGCGCTGCCACGTTGTGTGCAGAAGAGATCATGCAAACGTAGATATCTAGAAAAACATTACAGTAATGAGATTTCATCTACACCACATGCCAGTTGAGAAGAGCTAGGGAGATGCTGGCAGCGACTTTGGATGTGAGCTGACTCACCCATCCAGCTGCACACATAGCTGGGCCATGGGGATGTGCATTCACATTTCTGTTTCCCTCTTTTTCCTCCTAGAACTTGTTGCATTTGAACCTTGTCTGAGATCTAGTTTTAGTTTGTTGGGACAAGGATTTACATGTAATTCAGACCTCTACGTACATCAAGCCCTTGGCCTCAGCATACAGTGGGATTTTATATGAAAACCCCTAATTTCAAGGAGTTCACACACCCAGTATTGAGATCTCTGGCCATACAAACCCCCATCAGCTGATTGCACTAGGAACAGAATTCAGCCCTCTGCCTCCACTGCTTGAGTAAAGACAGACAATAACTGACAGCAGTAAGAGAAGAGGAGGCCCTTCTCATCAGGCCAATCAACTGAGTTGCAAACTGGGCAGATCCAACCACATCCAGTACCGGGCAGCTATTTATAAGCCAGTACATCACAACCCTTCAAGAAAGTGTCAGGCATAAAAGAGCGTTTCCAGATCCAAGCTGAATTAGAAGCAGCAAGTTTCACATTCTGGCTCATGCCCGTGCCCAGTATTGGACTGCAACCACTTGGATGCTTTGGATTCAGACAAGGGATTTGAGTACGAAAGGCCCCCTAGGTTTGGGGCCTAAATCAGTCTGAAATACAAACTTCACCTAAACCTTTTAGTTTCTCATGTAGCTCTACTGGCACTTGGTGCTTCAGATACAGAGGTCCCTGCCTAGATTATGGGAGGGCAGCAAGCAGCTCCAACTTGGGTCCATAAAGCACTTCAACATCTTATGCATGCTGGGGAGAGTGATGGGCTTTGCATGCCTAAATGATACCATCATCACCTGCAGAAACAGCCAACAGCTGTTTCCTTCAGGAACCAATCCTGCTTCCACAATGGAAAGGACTAGGAACTAGTGTGTGGGAAAAGGAGTCCAGGAATTACTGCCACATGATGCTGAGACAACACGGAACAAGCGTGGAGAGTGCACATTGCCTCAGACAGCAAAGCAGTGCAAAATTAGAGAGGAAGCTGAACTGAACACAAGTCAGGGATCTCAACTGCATAATGTACCCACTTCATTAAAGCTGCACATGTGCAGCCATGTTAGTATTCTTTTCCCCCCAATAAGAAATACCGTATTTTACAAGGGTGGGATCAGGAAGGGAGCTATACCAAGACACTGAGGACCCCAAGAAGTAGCACCTGTGCAAGCCATTAAAAGGGAAGGTGATCATGTTCTTTGGGAGGGTGGCTTCCTGAAGTGGTTTTTATTCTGAATTGTTTAAATGTTTTCCTTGATGGCTGATAAAGTTCTTTACTTCACAGAAGCCTACGACTTTCATTTGGCCCAGTGGAGGCAAGTCCACTTAGTATGGATTTAATGAGCATGCCAACTTAAGTGCAGACAGTCTATAGCAACACCCACTTATGCACTGACATGCTAAGCACTTAACAGCCACTATTCCCCACACACCTGATTTCCGGTTGACCTGATTCTGTGGAATGATGATCTGGCAGGAATTGGCATCATTTGTGTTCTTGATTGGGTGGTTTAACATACAGATTACTCGAATCACTAGGCCAACTTTTGTTACACGATCTGGGACATAACTGGGATCACAGATGAGTTGTTTGCAGCGAGCAACCTGCCAAGGATGGACAAAGTACAAACTTAAATTCCTCAACTGGAAGAAGAGTTTTCCCAGATGTCCTCAAGCACAGAGTAGCCTCTTAGCATCTCTAGTCAGAACTGATGAGATGCACTGCTGCTGACCAGCAACAGAAACAAAACTATTTTAGATTTAGTTCCGTGAGGTGGTTGTTTCTAGTAGATTAGCCTGACAGTTTAGTGCAGTATCAGATTTTCACAGCAGAGAAGTAAAATGCTCTTAGAGCAATGAAGCCTCCAGTATTACGAAGCATTCCATTTAGGAGCTATTTTCCTTGTGTCATAGGTTTGTATTCCACCTTCAGCAGGATCTGGATTTTCCACCATCAGCTCTAGACCATAGTTTTGTACATGTCATCAATACAAGTCATTATCTGCAACTTTACAAGCAGACACTTACATTTTTCTACACTTTTGAGCTATACACATGAACTATTGAAAGGTTAGAAGTTAATACATGCTGCAAAGTTTGGTTTCCTTAATCCAGATGTTTATTTAGTGTAACTTCGCATTTATATTGTGCCATCTTATGGATGTATCAATAGTAAGAATGTAGGGACATTGAACAAGAATTGCCCCATCAGCATCAGAGGGATTAAGGTTATAAATGCATGTGTCCAGTCAGTGAGGCCATCTGGAGATTTGGAAACAGAATGTGAGCACAAGTTAGATATTTGCTATATACAGCATCCATCATTTGTAGAGTTTTATTTGGATTCATCCTGGTATGAACAACTGTGCCTTTTTTTTCATGATTTGAAGATT
Organism: Chelonia mydas; assembly: GCF_015237465.2. Taxonomy (NCBI): domain Eukaryota; kingdom Metazoa; phylum Chordata; order Testudines; family Cheloniidae; genus Chelonia; species Chelonia mydas. The sequence continues at coordinate 341,693,951 of NC_057849.1, forward strand.
AAGAGGCATCTGTATTATAGAGATGGTTAGCAAGTGAGAAATTCTACTCGCCCTGTAAAACTGCAAGCAAACCGGCAGATGAGTAAAGTGTATTTAGAGCTTCCATCAGATATGGGCAAGTAGATTTTCTGCTTGGGCTGGCAAATTCTGATAGTTGTGCAAGGCTGATTTAACTGTGTATCTGAGGAAACAGTAAGAAAATTCAGTGCCAGAAATATACAAGCAACTAATGCATCTTAAGGACAAGGGCAGAGTCAATTGTATGTTTAGGTTAGATGCACTGACAGCTGCACGGAAAGGTGTCTCGTTTTGATTGAACGGTCTCCTCAGCTTTCAAGGAATACAACAATCCTGACATACATCCAGAGTTAAGATTTAGGATAAAATCCCTCTGAAGTTATTTTCTAAGTCTACTTCAAGTAACGTAGGACATTCACCCGTTTAGATTTTCTTACTGTCTTTTTACCACATCACTCCAGTGGCACAGCTTTGCGAGCTTAAAAGCAACCTTAAGATTGAATCAAAAATCCCAACGAGTTTACAATCTGATGGCTCAACCTAGTTTGTGCATGTACCAAACCAAGCCTGAGTTACTCAGACACTACACTTGCTTTTGTGTTAATGCCGATTGAGGAGGAGGTCTCGAACAGCAAATATCTGAGAAAATAATCCAAAGCATTACTGTACCTCTCCTTCAGATTTCACACCAATGACTTTGCCATTTTCTATCACAATCTCTTCAATTGGCTTGTTCAGCATGTAGGTGCCTCCATAAATAGCACTTAGCCTACAAGAGTAAGGACGCTTTAGCATAATGAAGCCTCATGTTTGCTACAGCCTTCTTATAGCAGATTGTTCATTTACTCTGCCTTAGCAGGCAGCTGCATACACTGGAGGCGACTGAGCTTCTGGTAACAGTTTCCTGGTCTCTGGAAAGAGTCAGAGCCAGGAGGGTTTGAAGAAAAATCCCCTTCACCCCCACCCCACCTCACCCAGGGAACACATGCCCTGCCCAAGTCTAGGTAACTTGGACTATTCCTCAGTAGGCCATTTAAACAGCCCGTGCACCTTTAGTTTGGAGTCAGAAGTGTCTTATTCCTGTAACTCAAGAATCTGGGGTCATAGTTTTACTGCCTAGGATACCACTAAGAATATAGTTCAGTAACTTAGATACTTGCTCCCAAATATCCATTTTACAATTAACTTTTAAGAGCAGTTGCAGTTCTAGCCAAGACATGCATCTTATTGTAGCAATTGCTTATTTCAAATATTAAGAGGAGAGGCCAATATGTGGTAACTTAAGCAACAAGTTTTGAAATTGCATGGGAATTACTGAAAGCAGAGACCCAACATGTCCAGTCACTACCTACTTCTTTGATTAAGAGTCAAGGACTGTCAGCTTAAGGCCAAAGGAGGAGGCTGGAGTGAACTATCAAGACACCAGCCAATACTTGGGACTAGTCAAAGCCGTTATTTACATCTGCTGACTGGTGTAAATCAGCTACTTGATGGCCAAGTAACTCAAATAGGCTTCAAGCCACTAATAACTCCAAGACCTGCAGCATTCAGGCAACTGTTCTGTGGTAGAAAAGCCAAGTCTATTAAAAAAAGCTGGATACTGTTTCGGCTTTAACATTTGGACTTTGAACAAATTCTACTCGGCTTATACAGATCTCCCTGTGTCACAGACAAAGGTTTAGTAATTCTGAACACCAGCCAGCAGGCCTCAGTTATGAAGAAGCTGGAGTGTGATTCCACATAAAACACTGGCACATTTAAAGTAGAAATGCTAGTCACTGCATTTTACTGTAGTTTCCAGTTTGTTTTTTTAAAAGAAAAAAAAAAAACAAGACCCACACCTCCCAAAGGCAGCTTAGTCAGTTCCTGTAGTATTTCAGATGCCCTGCTAACTGCTAAGTTAAGCCAATATTAACAACCTCTGCTTTAGCTCACCTCTGACACTAAACAATTAGCATAGACCACGGCTCAACTCTGCAGAAAAGTTTAGTTTGAAAGGCCTTCCCCTTTCAAGTCAGTTTAGTTAACCTGGGGCCAGAGAACTAATATGTGACCCACTAGACACTTCATCCTCTGAGAAACGCCTGGCCCCCATCCACACTGCTTATTCAAGTACCATCCTGCCCTCCTGCAGAAGCACTGCCCCTCCCAGCTCCTGGCTGATGCTGCCCATCCCACACAGTGGGATTTACCTAGAGACAAGAGGGAAGCTAAAGAAAATGCTGTTTAATACTTAAAAGGTTCTCAGCAGAGTCTGTGCATTAGATTCTAACAGAATCCTCGAATACACTTGTCGCATTTGAGACAAGTTATTCACACCACCACAACCCAGTCCTCACCTTGCAAATCCCTGGGGCAGCTCTCCAAGGCCATAGAGGGGATAAAGGTATGGGCTTTTACCATATCTAGCCAGAGACTCGCTGTAAAGTTTAATCCTGTTGATTGTTTCTTGGCATGGCTGATCTAGGTAGCTGCAAAAAGAGAATCAAGACTGTAAAATGCATGTGGTGAAATGAGTTGCGATTTACTCAGACCCAGATGGCCTTGGATTAGGTTGTGCTTTAAGAATTCACATTCACCCCCCTCCCCAATGAAGATATGCTCCCCATGGTTCCCCCGACTCCACTGCTTCCCCTTAAAGGCTTATCCTTCAGAAGAGCTCTCAGTCAGGCTGAAAGGGAAGAGAACACTTTATTCAGTGTACAATTGGAGAACTCATTTAGGCTCTAAGTACCTCAGGAGGATATTTCTGCTTGTGAAAGAAACCCAATCAGTACTGAAGACCCAGCGTTTAAAGGCTCCATTCCAACAAGCAGCACTTAAGGATGCTGCATGAGATTTACTTCAAGAAAGGTACATTTGTGGCTAATGGACGTGGTCCATTACTCTGAAGGATTATCTCCCAACTCACTGGCCACTAGCTTACTTTGGGAAAAGCCAGTGAATAGCAACCACTTACTCATCAGTTCTGTAGAGTGCAAGGGCATGGCCTGTGAAGTCTATGACATCTTGGCCCAGGTCAAACTTTTTATACACCTCTCTCATGGTGGTCTTCTTGGGATCAATACCTTCAAAAGTCCGGGGGTCATTTTCATCAAAGTTGGCAACACACACTAAGAATTTCCTGAATCGGCGTTTCTCAAACAAGCCCATTAAACCTACAACACCAAAAGAATGGGTCAGATCAGAGGTTAGAAGTGAGGAATGAGTTACTTTGAAGGTCCTTTCAAAGTAAGCTTTCCTCCAGTTCCATGGCAAAGACCATGGAGTATTACAACAGAGATGAAGGGCTTTGTTTAACCCTAGACAGCAAAAGTTTACACTTTAATCTTTCCCTAAGGTATCCCTAAATTAACTGTGCCAGAGTATGAAGTAACCATTCAGGCTACAGAGGCCAAAAATCCAGCTAAGCATGGAAAACCAGTTTGCTTAATACTGGCAGCTGCCATAGTAACTGACTATTAAGAGCTTGGAAGATGTGCCAGACACTACTCAGAGGCAGGAAGAATGACAACCACACCCAGAGAGTTCAGAGACAACCTATATGTGGCCTGGCTTTCACTACTTCCAGTCACTGGAAGAGGGGAGGGAACTGACCCTGACCATGGTCAGTGAGCTTTTTTGGATCAGCCTCAGACTAGAAGAAGTCTGTGTTAAGCTCTATTACCCTCTAGCTAAGGGAGAAGGAGCTCTCTCCCCTATCCAATTCACTGGGAACCAGACACCCTCTTCCACAGCATTTGGCTCCTCCCCAAAAGGTTAGCAACTGCCTATGTGGCTGCCAGCTTTCCCCAAATTGAAGACATGAAGCAGACATGATCAATCCACTGCTGCTCTAAGCAAAAGCAAAAGGTAGTCACTGTCAACAGATAGCAATGCTGAACTAGACCGAGCAGCTGCAGATTTAGGCAGACATTTCATTGGTTGCTTTCAGTTCACGTTTGAGAATTCTTTACAACAACTTTGAGGAACTTAATGGCTTAGTTCCCCATACTTGCCAAAGATGGCTATGTAATGCTGGTCCATGTAAACTGTAGCAACTACATGGATAGGACAGCAAGTGGGAGAGTCTTGCCCCATGATATATTATTCAGGTGTGTTCCACAATAGAAATGCACAAGGACCCTTTATATGATTACAAGTTACTAGACCGTCACTTTTTTTTGCAACGGGTACAAAAGGAACTAAAAGGGCTACCTAAATAACTCTTCCTCAGTTTATGCATCTTGCCTGCTTAATGTCATTTAAGAGTCTGAGTGCTGGTCTACATTACAAAGTTAGGTCAACTCAGCTACCTCGCTTGGGGGTGAGAAAAAAACTCCTCAGAGATGAAGTTAAGCCATCTAAGCCCCAGTGTTCACACTGCCAGGTCAACAGAAGAGTTTTTCCCTGGACCTAGCTACTGCCTCTTGGAGAGATGCATGTACTACAGCAGTGCAAGACCACTCCCAGTGCTGTAGTGTCTACACTAAAGTGCTCCAGCTGTGCCATTTCTAGCGTACACATACCCAAAGACTCTAAAGTGCCGAGAGATGGCATTGCTACTGAGCAAGAAGCCAAATACACCAATTTCCTGGAGTCTCAGGATTTTACATGTCAGTGAAAATGAAAAAGTTAAATAGGAACTTGAAGCAGGGGAATGCCACAGAAAACTTATAGAAGGCCAATTAATCAGAACAAGAGACTAGCCACAAAGGGCTGATTTGACAGGGTCACCAAGGGATACATTTTTGCCTCTGGACCTGTTCTCTCTGGTTTGCTAACAGCCAGGTCTGCTACTGACAAAGAGGTCTCCCCTGTACCATGCATGATATGTGCATCTGGAGCGCACATGCAGCGTCCTCCCTGGCACATTCAGAGCCTCCCCCAGCTTGTCATCAGGAAGGGTATTTCTGCACCTGTGAAAGATTCTGGGCTGTCTTGTTCCTCTGGAGAGGGTATTACTAGAGCCCTGCATGGATACAAAAATTTGTATCCACATCCGATCCACATAAATTGTCTACAGATATTGCAGATTTGCAGGGCTCTACTGACAGCTCCACAGGTCACCACGCAACAGTGACACAGGGCTTTGCCAAACCCCCAACCACCGCCCACTTCTCCCCAGAGACCTCCCACAGCACACTCATGCTTCCTTCCCCGCTATGGGGTGGGGGTGGGGAGGGGAGCCTACATCCTGGGCCCTCACGTGCAGCGCCACCCTCCCAATGAGGGGTTTGGACACCGCCGTGCAGCAGCAGCTCTAACACATACTGTGCTCGACTCACTGCACAGGAGTGCATGGTGACGCTCCCTTCTGGGAGTAGTATTTTATCACCTCCGTCTGAACAAACTGGAGACTACAACTCCCAGAATGCCCAGCAGGCAATTGCTGCAGTGTGATTCAGAGAGTGGAGCTGCAGCCTCAGGGCTGGGTGACAGTCACTCTGTTCTGGTGAGTGTGCTGCAGAGCCCTGCGTGGATACAAAATTTGTATCTGCATTGGAGCTGTGATCAGCAAAAATGGTCTGTGGATATCTTTGGATTTTCCAGGCTCTAGGTATTATCTAGTACCCCAATTTTAATATTTGGAGCGGTGTTGGGAGTGCCTGACTGTCTTAGGCCATCCTAAAAAGCTGCACTGCACTGTGAATAATCACTAGCATACTACTTGGAGACAAAACTGTTCAGTCATTAACCTTAACTGTTGCTAGCGGATTCCTAGTTTGTAGTAAAGGAATGAGAAAGTTCAGGTTTGCCAGGTGAAAAGTTATTTAACACATTCATATGAGGAGGAGAATTTTAACAGTTTGCCTACAATACAAGATAAGCAAGCATCTTTGTTCACAGTGAAGAAACTTGCAGATGGAAAGATTACAGCTACAAGGTAATAAGTCTGTGGCAGAGTTTCGTCTGCTAGTCCTGTACTACAGGAGACCTTCTAGAGAGACCATCCCTCAGAGACCCAATAGGGGGCAGAGCATGTCAGACCCAGACTGAATGTGGCATTATGATTTGGTGCATGAGGTTACACCACCACTCAAATTTGTTCCAGACATTCTTCAGTCATGATCAGGTGGGGAGAAGGGATCAGAACAGGATGAGCATGGGGCCTAGTTCCCCAGGAGGCTCACCTTGCTCGGGTTCTGTGCAAAGCATCGCCCCCTGCATTCAGCCCTGCTGACACTGGCCTCACACTTCACCCCGATGTACTTCTGCCTCTGTCAGAGGATGTGAGCCAGGCCTGCTGAGCAGCAGCAGCTCTTGTGCACCCTGAGGGCTGCCCCTTCTATAGCTGCCCAGCTGTGCCAAGAGATAGGCTCAGTGAGGCCTAGTGAGTGGGGCCAGGTCTTGTGCCTTCTGCAGGGAGCAGGGCTAGGACAGGTGATCCTGGCAGTGCCAGCCCCACAGAGGGCCTTTACCTCCCCCACCCCAGTTATGGCAGAATGGGGGGTATGCAGCCCCTGATGGAGGGTAACAGGCCCTACTGCCAACTCAACAGTTAATGAGTTACAAAACTGAAATTTAGGTCCTGCACCTGCCTGCAGGGCACTTCCACAGCCCCTCCATGATAGGCAAATGCAGATGTGTGTAGATCAAATCTGAATGGCACTGCAACCCCACATACCAGACAGCATCCTTACTGCTACTATAAGGGGGAGGAGCTGCAAGCAAAAAAAGAAAAAAAAAGAAAAAGAAAAAAAGAGTACTAAGGTGGGGTGCAATTCAAAGAAGGTTGAGAATCTGTCAGCTACATTGACCACATCTGGTGTTTGCAGCAAGAAATAGATTTCTCATTTGGAAAGTGAGCAGCTGAGGATGATTACTGTACTCAGGCATAGAATGCGCTACTGGAACAGATCACATTATAAACACCATTACTAATGCACATCATTACCTTGACACATTAATCAAATCTTGTTACCCTTTTCTATAGTGTGGTTGCAGATGAACACATCCAGGAACGAGTCCCAGTTCATCCGAGACCCACGATGACCTTGGTACAACTCAAGTCACAGGAAATGTCAAATAATTAAGCTTACAGCTATGACCTCTCAGAAGGACACAAGCAATAGTACAGCAAAGTATAACAGCTTACTGGATGCCAGGGCTTCTGACTCAGTGGAAGGAACTTTGTAGATTTTTCCTCCCCTGTAGACAAAGCTTCCTTCAGTCACTTTGAAGTCTAGGTAGCGAGTGACTTCTGTGTAAAGCAGCATCTTTACCAACTGACCTGCAATTAAGAAGTTTCAACAGAAAAGTCAGCCAGCAGTCTGCAGCCAGGTGATCATTTACTCTGTGTATGAAGGACAGATGACTGTTAGTCTTTTTGCAAGGCCCTCATTATGACAGAAGTGTGCTTTTGCAGTTTAGGATGAGCTCCTGCAATGCTAGGAGCACTGCTCTGCCATAGCATTCCCACAGATTAGCACACACAAGGTAGAGGTTGCACAAATTGTAGAGACTTATGAAAATGTTGACATTCTATTAATTTTAGCCAGCTTACAGCTGTTTAACAACTTCCTTGGATACAAATTACACACACTAGAGCATTGGTAAGTATACAAGAATATTACAACCACTGTCCCCACTCTATTAGTATCCCTGTCATTTATCATGGAGCCTGCTACACGTAGCAACGTTTAGACTTAAGTTTCAACTTTCCAAATAATGTTACATAGAATAGACTGTAGTAGCAGGGACAGGAGCTCTTGTCCATAAGAGCAGAGTATTAGTCAAGTATACAAACAAGCTAAACAAAGAAGCTGTTGTATGCAGTTGTAGGGTGGTCCCCTGCCCCGTCCCTGTCCCTTCTGCCTCAGACCCCATGAATACATCCCTGACAGGAAAGAACATACTACTACCTAGCTCAGGGGTAGGCAGCCTATGGCACGTGTGCCGAATGCGGGACACAAGCTGATTTTCAGTGGCACATCCTGGACCCCAGCCGGCCGGCATACCAGCCCCCAGCCACTGGCCCAAGCCTGGGGCAGTGAGGGGGGCAGACAAGGGCACGAGGGGGCACAGCTCAGCATCTCCACCCTTAAAAATTGTTCTAGCACCACTGTACTGGGATATTTTTAAGTCCTGGTTTGTTGCTTTGACATCACTATCGTGCCACGTGGAACAGCGCACCGTGTTTGACATTGAGATTAGAATGTACATGCAAGAACTGGAATCAGAATTTTCTGACCGATTTCAAGATTTCCAGCAATTTGGCCCAATGCTTTCTTTTCTAATTAAACCTGAAAAGTTCAATTAAAGTGGCTTGGATTTGTCTGTATTTCAGTGGATGGGTGTTGAAGATTCCGAAATGCAGCTCATTCAGTTAAAAAGGTCAGAATTGTGGGCATCAAAGTTTGGAGATCTGCGGAGTGCACTTGAAGCTACCAAGAGAGATCACGGGGCCTCTATTCTGACCTGCTGGACGTCCCTGCCAGTGAAATTTAACAGTTTGAAGAAAATTGTGTTTGCAATGCTTTCAGCATTTGGATCCATGTGCCTGTGTGAACAGGTATTTTCACACATGAAATCTGTCCCTCTCGGAGCCGGTTAACAACTGATCACTCAGAAGCCTGTGTGCAGCTTAAAGTATCCAAATATGTGCCAGACATTGGAAAACTCAACAAGGAAAAGCAAGGGCAAGGATCACACTAAACTGATATGATCTGCATTTTAATTTAATTTTAAATGAAGCTTCTTAAACATTTTAAAAACCTTATATAAAACTAAACTATTGTTGTATTTAAAGTAAATATTATAGACTTCTAGAAAGATATCTTCCAAAAATGTTAAAATGTATTACTGGCACGCGAAACCTTAAATTAGAGTGAATAAATGAAGACTCAGCACACCATTTCTGAAAGGTTGCCGACCCCTGACCTAGCCTACTGACAGAAAAAGTCACATCCCTAGTTGTTTTCATCTGGGTTAGTTGAGTTTAGAGTTCTGCACACGAAGTAGTCTCAACATAATGAGCTGTTCCAGAGCTATTACATTCAAGCTTCAGCTAGTTTTATGTAGTTACTGTCACTATGCAAAGACAAGTTTTATGCTTGGTAGTGTCTTATCCCTTACATACATTTCAGTGACAAAGTCACCAGAAGTAATACACTGTCAGATTGAAAGTATAAGTTCTAAGGGACACACCACAGGACAAGTTGTTGACTAGTCAACAAGGCAACCGCACCCTAAAAATTCTGCAGCTGCCAATGAAAGAGAGGAAGCCATCCCAGAACACTTATCAGCACCAATAAGCACTGAGGAGCAGGAAACTCAGTACTACTGAAGTTGTCAGTGGTTATAAAGAAATTAGTTTTTGGAAAAGTTAGGAAGGGAGGGATCACTGGAGTCAAGAAGTATGCAAGCCATAGACTAACAGCTTGTGTCAGTGAACTCAATAATTTTCCCACGCGACAACTGCAATCACTGTTTCTTCCTACATTTTTTGAGGAGTACTGCAGCCTAATGGCATCCACTCTAGCTAAAAATTCAGAAACCTTGCTTTAGTAAGCACAGAGGTTTTAGAGTGTGTTTTTCCATAAAGCCTTCACAAGTCATGGCTCAACTTTCCCCGATTAATTAGTGTGCAAAACAGGTGTTAATTTGTCATCTACAGACTTTCCTCTCTCTTACACAGTAGGACAAGAATTTTCCAGTTGTGTTTTTAGGATTCCTTTAGAGTAGCATAGCATGCTACAGTGCATCTACTATGAGACAGATCTTCATGTGCAACATCTCAGTTGGAAAGACAGCTAGAACTGTGGCACCTGTGTAACTTGCCATCAGAGGGTAGATGTGTATTACAAGTAATGAGAGCATGCTCTTGTATCTGTCTGGTTTGGATGAGCAGTATTTCAAGCCTTGGAGTAGATACTGCAATAAACTAGTCCTTAATAGTAGCTGTTAGAGTGACTGATTCATAGAAAGTTTACTAGCTTGGGATCTTTGGTTTGATTTAAGTTAAGTTACTTACCATTAGCCATAAGGAATTTTGGAATTAGGTCCACATTCCAGTCTCTTCCTCGGCCCATTGATTCTGGTGGAGATCCTGGTATGTTAAACCTTTTGTAAAGCTTTAGAAAAGGATAAATGCTCTTATACAGTGGAGAAAACATGCACTATTCATTACATTAATGAATCTGCACGGTTACAAATAATCTCATCACAATACATGCTTATGCTCCCCACAACATGCCAAAACTTCTTGTGCATTAGTCTATAGCCCGCCCTCCCGCTGCAAGCCTGTGGCCAGCCAGAATTTAGTTTGGCGGAAACTGGACTAATTGATGACATGTGCAAATCACGTCAAGCCATTGCTACTTTAGGTATAGCATCAGGTAGGCCTGCTTTCCTCAGTGTCTGATTTTCCTCTAATATAGAGCTCTTAAACTGGAGACAAGCTTGTCAGGTTTGTGACCTGCCGAACTGAAGTTGCAGTTGTATAATACTGCAAGAGTAATTTCACTCCGCTGATCAAGTCTGTTGCCTCACTGAGCAGAAGGGCAAATATCCATATTTGTGAGACTGATTTTTAAAACAAAAGTTTCCATGTGAATTAGTGTTTTGTCCATCTTGTATTGTAGGATTTATGCGTTTAGATTACTGAGATCAATTCCTACTAGAATATTAATCAGTGATTTGCAGCAACTGCAGCTTTGAGGCTAGGATGTTCAGAGAGCTTTGCAATCATCATGTGTAAGTGAGCTAAGCAATTAAGTCTATTCCAATCAGTGACTTTTGGATTAAAATGCATTAGTGCTTTTACTTTTGATCCTATTTGAGTGCTAGACGCCTTGACACATTGGCATAAAAATACAACAGTCATGTCACTCAGCAAGCAGGACAGCAATACAGAAGACAGCCACGTCATAACCACGACAGTCGAAACGAAGCTATTTTGGATCAACTTGTTTCTAAAGACATGTTTAAAAATACTAGCTATTAGCATGAACGCTGAAAGATTACACGTGACATTGAATGAACTGTCCTTAGCATTAAGCTCCCCAAGTGGTGTAGGAATAAGGACCAAAGGCTCTAAGGCAGCATTTCTTTGTTTTAGGTGTTAGCTACATTTTTGGTCTCTTCCACGCTTGTACTAGCTGCACTCCTGGTAAGATGTGCAGTTAATCCTCCCTTTAGGAACAGGGGCAAGATTCAGTCTTCACTTCGGATGAGGATACTTAAAGAGTTAGAAGCAAGATCATGTAGGTACAAGAGTGAGTACAATACAGTGTATTATTCTAGGTACTTACATCCTCCAGCGGAGTTATGGATGCACTTTCACCTCCATAGTACGAGTTGCGATCCATGTGAAGGACCTTCTTTCCATTCACTGACATGATGCCAGAGAGGATGCATTCCTGTACAAATAAGAGGTTTTAAATGCAGGGAAAGAGTCCTTGGAGTATATAGCCACTACATGCCAGGAAGTTGTAGTTTTTGACAATGTGACCACCAGGCAGACATGAGGAATAGGCATCTTTTTAAGGTGCTGTTACAGAGAGTATATGCTGAAGTAGTTATTTTACTATTTTTTAATTGCAAGACAACTTATAAGCAGCAAAAATTGAATAGATGCACGCAACTCAAAATCCAATGTTGATTTAACAAGTCAATACAAGCCTGCTAGTCTTTAGCAGTTTTGTATGTGATAAAAGCCATTGATGTCAAGTGTTTCAAAACAGCGGTTCTAGATATTCTGTCTGAGGTATCACCCCACGCTGTGAACATTTCTTTTTCAGAGTGAAGCTCGTCAGCCTGTTATACACAAGTAACTTTTGGCAGACTAGGAGCATACACAGAAATGTAGGGCTGGAAGGGCACTCAATAGATCTCGTCCAGTTCCCTGCACTGAGGCAGGATTAAGTAATGTTACTAGACCATCCCTGACAGATGTTTAATTGGCTCCTAAAAATCTGCAGTGAAGTCTATTCCAGAGTTTAGGTATCCTTATAGTTAGAAATCTTTTCCTAATATCTAACACAGATTTTCCCTGCTGCAGATTAGCATGTCCACTGAAGGTAGAACAAGTAGTAGTCGTCTCCACTCTCCCCATCAAGTTAGAAGGAAAGCAGTGCCTGGGATCAGTGTTGGCATGGACTGTAGAAGACCCAAGCTGTGTTACCGTTTTGCTGAGCTTTGTTCAAAACGGAAGCTATGGTGGCTCTCACATTAAGCTTTGGGAAGTTTTATAGTGCATGTGTGTCAAGACAGGAAAGCTGCCTGTTGTGGAGCTACAGGTTACAACCAGTTTAAAGATGCCCATCTTATGGGGAGACGCAGCTGCTGCTATATCAGCACTAGAAGTGCTAGCCAAGCCTTGAAGGACTCAAGACCTTGATATTTCCTTAGTAAGCTTCAGTTAAAACTGGTTTCAGAGTAACAGGCGTGTCAGTCTGTATTCGCAAAAAGAAAAGGAGTACTTGTGGCACCTTAGAGACTAACCAATTTATTTGAGCATAAGCTTTCGTGAGCTACAGCTCACTTCACTGGATGCATACTGTGGAAAAGTTAAAACTTCAGTTAAAACTAAAGGTTTATTTTGCCATTTGTTTCTGTTCAAGCGGAGTGATGCGCAGAAGAGCATATGAACACACACCACGGTTCTTATGAATTTGACTTAACACAATTTTTATACTGCTGCTGCTGGCACCCTTTAAGAATAGAGATGTTACTGAACATTAGACCAAGGAACCCACTAGTCATTTAACACTGACCCAGTTGTGGCCCTTTTTCCCATTCACATGTTTGAAGTTAGAACACATTTACATTTGCCCTGCTGAGAAACAGCTGAAGTGATAGCCTGAGCACATAAATGAAACTGGATTCTTTTCCACGCTGAAAAGTCCCAGTCTTCTTAAACTCTCCTCATATGGAAGCTGTTCCATACCCCTAATCATTTTTGTTGCCCTTTTCTGTACCTTTTCCAATTCCAATATATCTTTGAGATGGGCAAGCACATTTGCATGCAGTATTCAAGATGTGGGCATACCATGGATTTATGCAGAGGCAATAGGATACTTTGTGTCTTATTATCTATCCCTTTCTTAATGAGGCCCAACATTGTTTTGCTTTTTTGACTGCCACTGCACATTGAGTGGATGTTTTCAAAAAAAACTATCCACAATGACTCCAAGATCTCATTCTTGAGTGGTAAAAGCTAATTTAGACCCCATTATTTTATATGTATAGTTGGGATTATGTTTTCCAAAATGCAGTACTTTGCATTTATCAACATTGAATTTCATCTGTTTCCCAGTCACCCAGTTTTAAGAGATCCTTTTGTAGCTCTTTGCAGTCTTGCTGGGTCTTAACTATCTTGAGTAGTTTTGTATCATCTGCAAATCTTGCCACCTCACCGTTTACCCCCTTTTCCAGTTAATTTATGAACATGTTAAATAGGACTGGGCCCAGTACAGATCCCTGGGGGACACCACTATTTACCTCTCTCTGTTCTGAAGACGGACCATTTATTCCTACCCTTTGTTTCCTATCTTTTAACCAGTTACCAATCAATGAGAGGACCTTCCCTCTTATCCCAGGACAGCTTGCAGAGTGAAGTGGTAGTTCTCTACATTCAGTCCTTGACTTCTACATCCACTGTCAGAGGCATCAATAGTGATGGTAAGTCTTTTGGCCATGCCTAATAGCTACCAGCTGTTAGCGTTCCTCTGCCACCCTATCTGACCTGGAGCTGGATATGCTAACATCCATCCTTAAGACATTCAGATGTCAAAAGTTGCCCTCTAGAATGGCCAAGTGTTTAGTTTACTTCTTTAGTGAAACTAATGCTGCTTCTACCAACTTCCTGAAAATCTGCAGCATGCAGCTGTCAGCCAAAAGCCATCATATCTAGCCATGCTCTTTCACCAACGTTCACCACATGTTGCGATTAGTTTGCTATTCTCAGCATTGTCCACTGCTCTCTTTTTTTCCAGAGTCTGGTCTACCACAATGCTAAGTGAACCTGTTAACCCATATTGGTTAACAGTCCAAACATCTGCCTTTGTGGGTCTACATTTTAGTGTATGGTTCTCAAAAAAATAAGTTACAGAACTAGAATATTCTGCTACAGTCAACCCTTGTTTGCTCTTAAACAAACCTTTTAGACAGAACACGGATACGTTGAACTAGAATACATTAAGGGCTTGTCTTCACTGCATTTTTAGCTCAAGCTGTAACTGGAGTGTTGCCTCTAACCTGACTCCCACCCATACAGAGTCTCAAGATCAAGTTAAGTGGTGCTTTAATCTTAAAATAGCTAGCTTGTGTTGGTTGGTTTGGGGCAGGGTTGGGTTTCCCCCCCCAGCCTTGGCAAAACGCACTAATTTTTGGCTAACCAAGTAAGCATATTCCGGACAGGAGGAAGGTATAAGAACCACCCAGAGTTCTCAAGTACCTACATAAACATTCTTAAGAGATGGTACAGGAACACACCAATCCCTTATAAGATAGGGATGGGATGACAGGATACGGGACAAGGATGTTCTGTTCAAACTAGCAGATACAAGGAGAAGGTGGTAACTAGCAATATCTGGAGTAAAAGTAACTTGTTTGTATCAGTATATAAAAAGTCATAGAAGGGGCATCTCTGGCCAGCCAAGGGGGCAGCATCTTGGTATGCTCACTGAGCTGGTCCCATTGTCATGGCCATACATGTTTCTGCATCTGTAACCATGGAGCCAGAGCACTAGTATTGTGCTTTGTCAACAGTAAACCCAGCTGAGTGCCTTCGCTACCGAACCAAGCCTGTGGTCTCTCTTTATAGTAAGATCAAGGTCTGCTGAATTCACATGCCGCGCTATCCGCAAGTGTGGCAAACATCAGAGCTCCAAGAACAGTAACACTGCAGCAGCAGCAGCATTTCTTACCATTGCCAGAATTCAGGAAGACGTGAATCTCTTTCGAGAGAAGTGAAGTTATTGCTGGTTGGTTACATACCACCCAAATGGAATGCATAACTACATGTCTAGATTGCCTTTGTCCTGAACGAAGGTTAGCCTAGCTACTGCTCAATCCAGAAAGAAAAAAGTCACACTGATCGAGAAGCAGAGCTGGCAAAGATTAGAGCGATCCCTACCTGAGAGAGGGTGCCACTAAGCTGTATTCTGACAGCGAACAACAGGATTTTTACCAAGTGCAATTAATTCTCTGGCTAATTTGAAACCCTGGACTCAGTTCACTAAATTAACCTGCAAAGTCTCCATTTGTAGTTTTGTGGATTTGGCTTGACAGGTCCTCCCTCATTAACTGAACGGCTTGTCTTTACAGCTGCTCTTCAGCAGCCATTTGAAAAATTAAAATCTGCCAAAACACTGGCTTGTCAGGTCTGGCAGATGGTGGTACAGCACTGATAACTTCCATGCCTGAGTTCAGCCATGAGAAAGCTGACTAGGATTGCAAAACAAAAGGAAAAAGTCAACTTAACATATCTGAGTTACTCTAATGCCTTCAATAACTAAATTCCTGAAGCCGGATGTCAGCGGACTTCCTCTCCCCAGTAGTGACACAAATAGACATTTTGGGTATCTTTTGCCTCATCTCTCTCTCACCAGTTCACAGGTGTATGCTACTTCCATCAGGACAATCTTAAGAGGACGCAGCAAAAGATGAATTTGGAGCTTGGTAAAAGTCATAGAAAGTGTTCTAGTTGCCTCATTCCTTCAGTTCTTCTTATAGTTCAGGCTTTAAGAACTAGTACAATTTTATTTAAGATCCATTTGTAATAGATTAAAATCCATGCAACTAATGGCCTGCTACTGAACTCCAAAAGCAGGTTTAGCACACAGCACTGGAGTTCAACTTAAGCAGTTTGTACCCAAATACCACAAGCCTATGTCAGACAGAGAATGTGAAAGAGGCAGCAACAAACTGTATCAAGCCTTATGTCATGTCCTGTATCAGGCTGATATGTCATCTTTTTCTCTGATGGAGTCTGTTGCATCTGATGAAGTGAGCTGTAGCTCACGAAAGCTTATGCTCAAATAAATTTGTTAGTTTCTAATGTGCCAAAAGTCCTCCTTTTCTTTTTGCGAATACAGACACGACTGCTACTCTGAAATCTGATTAGTTGCAGATATAGACTGTCCAAAGCCAAACTTGTTGGCTGATCAGGCTTTTGAGGTCACATCCAGGCCCCAGGTGCAGCAGTTCACACCTGGGACCCCACTGCTGAAACTTTATGCCCATATGTTAAATTGGGATGGGGAAGTTAGTCAGAGAACAGAATAAGAACAGCCTCTGGGGAGGGAGGAAGAGGTGGAGAAAGTGATAGTTTTTAACTGTCAAACTTCCCTTTCAGTAGCAGTTTGTGGCCCTCCACCCATTTTATTGGTAGAACCAAATCAGGCCCTTCAGCCTGCCACAAGTAGTTTTTAAAATAAGTTAGAGTGGCTGTTGGAACACCAAATATTGCTGAAAATGCATCAAGGCTTCTGCAAGGGAAAGGGACCCAGATAACCCAGGGAATCTTAAAGTGTAAGAAAAGAATGAAGTAGTAATAAGAGGCTTAGCATGCTCATTTTGCATATAAATCATGATGAACACCCAAGAGATTGTTCAAACTATCAGAAAAGTGAAAGTTAGTGTTAACCATACTCATGCAGCAATGTGCCATTGTAGCATATGCAGTCAGTCAGTGATAGGTCCTTTTAGACTACAAGCTCCTTGGGGGCATAGACTGTTTGTCCCGGGCACGGCTTCAAATCAGGTTAAGGGCCTTTCACTAGCTGTCAGGTAGCTGAAAGCAGATTCCCTTTTGGATGCATACTTAAGTTTAAGGCAAGAGTCCAGTTTGTGATTCAGCATAGTCTGATACAGTAACAGGTAAGGAAAGATATGAACCCATATCAACACAGGGACAGAAAAAGATAGCTCAGAGGCACTGGGGCTTAAGTTAAGCTTCCTAGTAACAGCTTTTCACAAGCAAGGACACCAAGTGACCTGCCCTGTTTACATGAACAGGATTTGCTTCTCTCTGCTGGTGCCAACATGGCAGAAGTCTCACTCTCAAACAGAAAACCTTCGAGAAAAAAAAAAGTCTGAGTTTGTATGGATTTTCTCCTAGAGCTCGATGCCAAGTATGACAAGTTCAGAAACAGCCGCAAACTGCCAGAATCATAGAAACTCCCCCACAATGACACAATTGGCTGAAAAGATTCTGTATTCAACTGATCTTGTGACACAGCCTCTAGTTTAGAAGATTAAGTATTGATTTTAAGGCCCTCTCTAAACACACGTTGAGGCATAAGTGTTCTAACCTAACAAGTTGGAAGCCTAGGTGATAAAACGGTTACTCACCTCTCGTAACTGTTGTTCTTCTAGATGTGTTGCTCATGTCCATTCCAATAGAGGTGTGCGCACGCTGCATGCATGATCGCTGGAAGCTTTTCCCTAGTGGTACCCATCGGGTCGGCAGTGGAGACCCCTAGAGTGGGGCCCTCATGGCAACGTATATATGACCCTGCCGACCCGCCTCCTGTTCAGTTCCTTCTTGCCGGAAGACTCCGACAGTGGGGAGGTGGGCGGGATTTGGAATGGACGTGAGCAACACATCTCAAAGAACAGTTACAAGAGGTGTGTAACTCTTTTTTCTTCTTCAAGCGATTGCTCATGTGCATTCCAATAGGTGACTTCCAAGCGGCCACCCCGGAGGAGGGGTTGGAGTTCACCTGACTGTCGACTGGACGACTGCCAAACCAAAAGCAGCAGCATCCCTCGCCTGCTGGGTAATGGCGTAATGGGAAGTGAAGGTGTGGACTGAAGACCACGTTGCTGCCTTGCAGATGTCCAGGATAGGGACCCGCGCCAGGAAAGCTGCAGACGTCGCTTGCACTCTGGTGGAATGCACTGTAATAGGTGGAGCTAGAATTTTAGCCGGGTCATAGCACATCCTGATGCAGGACGTGATCCATGATGACATTCTCTGTGATGATAGGAACCCCCCCTCCCCCATCCTTTCTGCAATTGCAATAAAAAGCTGTGGTAATTTACGGAATGGCTTTGTATGTAAAAGGCTAAGGCCCATCTAACATCTAAGGTGTGAAACATGCACTCCCTGCTGGTGACGTGGGGTTTAGGGAAGAACACAGGCAAGAATATATCCTGGTTCACATGAAACTGGGAGACCACTTTGGGAAAAAATGCAGGGTGGGGGCGTAGCTGCACCTTGTCTTTATAAAACACTGCGTACAGGGATTCAAAGGTCAGGGCTCTGAGCTCGGACACCCTCTACACAGAGGTTATAGCTACAAGAAAGGCCAGATAGGAGAGAGGGCAGGTAGCCATAGGCTCAAATCGGGGGGAGAGAGGCTAGGACCAGGTTTATGTCCCCGGGGGGAACAGGCCAACGTACAGGTGGGTAAAGTCTGTCAAGGCCCTTAAATAACCTGCCCACCACAGGGTTACTGAATACTGATCCCTGCAGCGTTTCCAGGTGGAAGGCCGAAATGGCCACTAGGTGTACCCTTAGGGAGGATATCACCAACCCTTTGCACTTGAGGTCCAAAAGGTAGTCTAGGACAAGGGGAACTGGGGCCGATTGTGGTTCAGATCCTCTTTGTCGAGACCAAACGGAGAAACGCTTCCACTTGGCCAGGTACGTGGAATCTCTGCATCCCAACAGGACTTCCCTGACCGACTTTGAGCACTGAAGTTCCAAAGGGTTCAACGATGGAGTTTCCACGCTGTGTGGTGGAGGGACTCCAGGTTGGGGTGCTGCAGCTGGCCGTGGTCCTATGAAATTAGGGATGGGCAGATGGGGAGTGCGATTGGTGTGATCACTGAAAGGTTCAGCAATACGGTGAACCAGTACTGGCGGGGCCACACTGGTGCTATCAGGATCAACGAGGCCCTGTCCTGGCGAACCTTGAGGAGCACTCTGTGTATAAGGGGGAAACGGTGGGAATGCATACATCAGGTGCCCCGCCCAAGACAGGTGAAAGGCGTCCGAAACAGCGCCCGGGCTGTAGTTCAGGAAGGAGCAGAACCTCTGGCACTTCCTGTTGCCCCGCGTGGCGAACAGATCTGTGTGGGGAAAGCCTCACTTCTGGAAAATTGAGTGGGTGGTATCCAATCTGAGGGACCACTCGTGTCCCTGGAACAAGCGGCTGAGGCGGTCTGCCAGCTCGTTCTGCACCCCAGGAAGGTAGGACGCCTGCAGGTGTATGGAGTGCGTGATGCAAAAATCCCACAGGGCAAGGGCTTCCCGACAGAGGGAAGAGGAGCGAGCACCACCCTGTTTATATAACACACTGCTGCAATGTCTGTGAGTACTGATATGCACTTATCTCAGAGACCACTCTGGAAGGTCTGGCATGCCAGGAGAACTGCTCTCAACTCTCGGACACTGATGTGCAGCAACAGCTCTGCCTGGGACCAGAGTCCTTGGGTTCTGACACTGCCCAGATGAGCTCCCCAACCGAGTGCCAAAGCGTCTGTAACCAGGACAATAGTCAGTTGGGGCTTTGCGAAAGGTACTCCCACACAGACCATCTGAGGTTAGAGCCACCAGTGGAGGAGCTGAGTATTCGTGGAGGGAGGGTCACTATTGAGTCCAGTGGATCCCTGCCCTGCCTGTGCACCTGTACTAGCTACGCTTGTAGAGGTGGAAGGCGGAGCCTGGCGTGTTGCACCACGTATGTGCAGGCCACCATATGTCCCAGAAGCCCCATACAATTTCTGGCTGTGGCGGTTGGAAAACAAAGGAGGGTATGAATAATATCCGAGATTGTTTTGAACGTAGGTCTGGGAGGAACACCCTCGCGATGGTAGAGTCCAGGAGGGCTCCGGGGAACTCTATCCTTTGAGTGGGGGTCAGGATAGACTTGGATTCGTTCAATATAAGGCCCAGCTTGAGGAACGCGTCCCTGACCAGGGATACGTGCTGCGCTACCCTTGTTTGAGATTCTGCCTTGAGAAGCCAGTCGTCCAGGTGTGGGAAAACCTGGACCTGGCACCTGCAGAGGAACGCTGCCACTACCGCCATACACTTGGTGAATACCCGAGGGGCGGCAGAAAGGCTGAACGGAAGCACCCTGAACCGGTAGTGATGGCCACCAACTACGAACCTGAAAAAACGCCTGTGGGAAGGGATAATTGAAATATGGCAATACGCGTCCTTCAAGTCGAGGGCGGTGTACCAGTCTCCCAGCTCCATTGAGGGAATGATGGTGGCCAGAGAGACCATGCAAAACGTCACTTTTTATGTACGAATTGAGGTCTCGCAGGTCCAGGATAGGCCGAAGGCCCCCCGGCGATAAGGAAAGAACGGGAGTAGAACCCCTTGCCCCTGAATTCCTGAGGGACTTCCTCTATCGCCCCTAGCGCTAGGAGCGACTGAACCTCCTGTAAAAGAAGTTGCTCATGAGAAGGGTCCCTGAAGAGGGGCGGGGAGGGAAAGAGGGTGGTAGGGAGCAGAATTGGATAGAATATCCCGCCCCTACTGTGCTGAGAACCCTGACGTGATCTGAGCCCAAGCTCAGTAGAAGCTGGAGTTGGTTCATAAACGGACGGGAAGGGTCCGAAAAGGCAACTGGTTCACCGTCCTCGTGCATAACTTCAAAACTTAGGCTTAGGGCCAGGGGGCTGTTTAGTCCAACCCTGGCCTTGGCCCGAAGAGGACTGTGGGTGCCTCCTATTGTTTCTGCCCCTCCTTCTAGGTGGGTCCCAGCTAGGGGGTCCTTGATAGAAGCGAGATGGGGGCTGAGGCCTGAAAGGTCTTCTCTGAGGTGCAGGGATGTGCAGCCCAAGAGATCTCAGCATGGCCCATCAGTCCTTGAGGCTGTGTAAACGTTAGTCCGTATTTTGGGCAAACAGGCCCTAACAGTCAAAGGGAAGGTCCTGTATTGTATTTTGGACCTCGGGAGAGATACCAGAGACTTGGAGCCATGCACTACGTCTCAGTGATGGCAGTGGCCATAGTTCTAGCTGCTGAAACCATCACATCGAGGGCTGCTTGAAGAGCAGTTCTAGAGACCACCCAGCCTTCCTCTAGGAGGACTCCGAACTCCCTACCTGAATCAGTTGGGATAAACTCCTGAAACTTGGCCAACACCGACCAGGAATTAAAGGGATATCAGCCTAGCACTGCCTGTTGATTAGCTATTTGAAGCTGGAGACCCCCAGTCGAACAGACTTTATGGCCGAAGAGGTCCAGCTTCTTTGCGTCACATGACTTAGGAGCGGAACCCAGTTGACCCTGCCGCTCCTTATGATTTCCTTATGGTCTACAACCAACATACCCGGTTGGGGGTGTGCGAAAAGGTGCTCACAGCCCTTTTGTGGCACAAAGTAGCGTCTCTCCACACCCTTAGCCGTCGGTGGTATAGAGGCTGGAATCTACCAAAGCACGTTGGTGGTGGTCTGTAGAGACTTTATGAGGGGCAATGCAACCCTGGAGGAACCCTCCAGGGCGAGGATATCTACTGTGGGGTCTAAATCCTCGGCAACTTCCTCCGCCTGGAGGTTAAGGTTAATTGCCACCCTCCTAAGTAGGTCCCGGTGGCCCTTGACATCCATTGGTGGTAAAGCGGTGGATGTGCCCGCCAAAGCCTCATCAGGCAAAGAGGAGGAAGACATTCCCGGAACCTGCCCCTCCAGTTGTCTAGAGGCTGGACATGGTAACTCAGGAGGCCTGACAACAACCAGCTGAGTGGCCGCTACCGTCGGTGGAGCGGGAGCTGTGGCCGACTGCGGCTGATCAACAGTCACATCCTGTGTAGAGTCCTCCAGTGCCCTAGGGGAGCGGACTGCCATCGATGACACTGATGGAGTGGCACAGGGTCCCGATACCACCAACACAGGTCTAGACCCTTGGCCTTGTGCCTGATGGTAGGCCCGGGGGTCCAAAAGGGCCATTGTACTGGGTCCTGCCACTGGGGTGGCCAAGTGGCTACGGGTGCTGCTTGGTCCGCCTGCCATTGGTGCCGGGAACGATGTCGGGACCAAGATCGGTAATGACTGCATTGGGACCATGAACATTCGGCCTCTGACGCTGACCACGGTAGAGCGGAGCCCAACGGTGCCAGAAAACGGTAGCGCGTGGACGGAGACAAGCGCCGTAGCATCATGGGTTTAGTGCAGTGCTGGATTAGTGGTGATGCTGTCATCGGTGCTGACATTGCTGTCCCCAATGGTGCCGTAGCCATCGGAACCCCCATCATTGGTGCTGAAGTTGTTGGTGGTATAGCGGCGCCCCTCGGTGCCGGGCAAGCTGCTACAGTCAGTACCTACGCTGGTAGCTGAGTCTGCAGGCCCGGATCTCGCACGTGCGGAGCCGGGTACTGCGACATCATATCAATGAGATGTCTGGAGTGGAGGGGAGGTTGAGCTCTTCCTCCAATTCCCTACAGGTAGGAGACTCTGTTCCCGCCGGACTCAAGGGCTCTGCAGCCAGGGCCAAGGAAGATGGTATTGGCTCTTGAGGGCCTTGCCAAGGGTGTCCAACTGGAGGATGCGCCCCACTGTGATTGCCCTTCGGCTTCCTGACAGGGGAACGACCTCTGTCCAGCTTATTTTTCTTATGTGGCACTGGAGACTGGTATCGGTGTGGACGCGAGGCACTGACCTTGCGTGCTGGGGAATGGTGCCGGTGGCTCCTTGCCGGGTCCTTCCTCGGTGCCGGGACATCCCGTACCAAGGCCGGCGCATGGTGTACCGAGGAGACCAGCACTGGTTCCATCTGCGGCTGAAGGGCAGGCTCCATCAAAAGGAGTTTCAGGCCTAGGTAGTCCTGCTCTTTCTTTGTTCTGGGTTTAAAGCCCCTGCAAATAGGGCACTTATCCGTTTGATGGCCCTTGCAGAGACACTTGAGACAATCGGCATGCGGATCACTTGTTGGCATAGGCTTCCCACACCTCTCACACGGTTTAAACCCCCATGGCCAAGGCATTCCCCAACACTGGGGAAGAGTAGAACTAAGGGGGGGAACCCCTTGGGAGAATAATAACTATTAACTTGAATAACTATCTACACTGAAGACAAAGGAAACCACTAGGCTAAGTAACCTGCAAGCAAGCACTAAGCTGTTCCAACAAGGGCGCTAAGAAGGGACTGAACGGGCAGCAGGTCATATACACGTCGCCATGAGGGCGCCACTCTAGGGGTCTCCACTGCTGACCCGATGGGTACCACAGGGAAAAGCTTCCAGCGATCGTGCATGTGGCCTGCACGTGCACACGGCTATTAGCATGCACATGAGCAACCACTCGAAGAAGAACCTGACAGGTAGTATGTCAGTAGGTGAAGATCCTCACTTACTAGAGAAAATATTACTCATCTTTAAGTTTACATACAGTGTATGTTATTCAAAGCTCTCCCACTCCCCCCCCCCCCCCCCCCACCAAAAATCTCTAGGAGACTCACAGCACCATCATTAATATATTCCAACCAATGAGTATCAAGGTAGAAGAGAGTTTAGTCAGCTAATTTTAAAGCTCCGATTAATGGGATATCCCATCTCCATAATCAGCTACCAGAAGAGATGATGTGCACAAAACAGCATGCCATCCATTTTGGAAATTACATTCCCCCAGAGGTAGATTTAGGTTGGTCAAGGAACCTAAACCAAAGTTGTTACCTATGGAGTGCAAATCAACCCCAAGTTGCATATCAGCTGACAGGCTGAAAAGTTGAGTTACCTCAATTGTTTTGTATAGGACCAGTATCTACTGATGTGTTTGTATAGCAATTTAATCTGTGGATACAATTTAGTTCTATAATTTTTGCCAAGGTGACAAAATCTAATTCAGTGTATTACTATTTGACAAAGTGAAGACTCCTACAGAGATACTGTTATGACTATTGCTTTGTTTGAATGTATGCTGATTTGACAGGCAGTCAAACCAGACTCCTCCAGCCGCAAGTACATGTCACTTTCTGAAGTGAGCTCAAGCCACTAGTTTAATCAGAAATGAAACTGATTAAAGTAAGAAAATGAGAAAAACACATTAGTAACAAGAGATTTTGTTTAAAACAATATTTTCCAGATACTTGAAAGGCATTACTGACACACTTTTCTTGCAATGTTTAGAGTAAGCCTATCTAGGCCTTTTCAACCAAGCATGCTATGGAAATATTTTTGACAGTGATCCCTGGCCAGCAAAAACTCATTCTTTAGTCTCTCTTCTACTTCAACCCATGCTCTTACACACTGAAGATTTATTGCCTATTCATTTCATGGAATGAATGACACTGCTATCTGTCCCTTTGATGCCAGCCAACATCAGGCTGGAACCAAGACATAGGTTCAATTGAACATGCACCTTAAGCACATAACTTCTAACTACAACAATGAAGGTTAAGACTTCATTAGGAGTCTACTGAAATGCAACTCTGAAATGCCATTCAGCACCAGGATTTCTAGGACATAGTAAGAAAACTGCAGGGCCTGTGTTAGCTTTGGTGTTGTACTGCAATCAGTTTGCAGCAGTCAGCTCTGAAAATACGAACTGTCCTTTTGGTAGACATGTAGGCAGACAGGCATCACCACTTAAGATGGATCAAAATTGCTCCCCCACCATCCTCATACAGGTTTAATTTGATAGGTCACAAGTAGCATCAAAGTTTGAATTCCTACAGACAAAAGATTGTGAAACCTGTCATGAATGAGAAGTTCATGTGTTCAGCTGTACTTTTAACTCTAGGAAAACCAAGCTTCTTAGTAATTTAAAGTTGCACAAATATCCCAACACCTCTTTATCAATTGATACCATGACTAATTAGCATTGCAATTGATCCATCTCCCACTAAAGGTACAAAGTAACAATAAAAGAACTACCAATTTGACTTACAAAAGTGTATAAGGGTTTGTTTACTTTTTGTAGGCTACCAAATCCACCAGGCTCCTTGGGAAAGCAAACTCTAGAATTAGCTTGTTTTAATTGACTAGCAGATCTAATCTGTTTCTAAATGTTTCAATTGTTAGTGATGTGATGCCTTTGGATATTCATGGGAGGGGCTTATTTAAATTTGTACTGCAAGTTTTCCCCAATTTGACATGAGATCTCAATTGAGTAAGTATCAAAACTAACTATTTGACAATACAGTAGGTTACTAATTCTCCACAACATTTATATAACAGTGAACCTATGGCTCTAGAATGATCAATAGACAATGCATGTTTTTATGTCCCAGTACAAAGGCTTGGGAGATTTTAACACTGACAACTTATTGATTTTATTTCACATTTGATGGGAGTGACAAAAAGGGGGAAGCAACAGGTGCTTTTAGAACAATTTTTTATTTTAAATTAGTAAAAAGAAAAAAAAGAGGTGGTGGGATGTAATAAAGGAAGACATGCTAGCATGTAGTGTGATGGAGGATATGACATTGAACAGAGTACTTTGGAGGGAGGACTCATTACAAAGATCCCATTTGATGGGATTAACGCAAGGAAGAAGATTTCATATATTGTGTTTTATATAGACTGGAATTCCAAAGTTCTTGACATCACTGTGTTGAGAGTTCAGCAACATTTGGCATGTCCACCAAAAGTTGTGCTGATATGATGGTAATTCGAAGGACAGGTGCAGCATAGCAACACTGTACTGTACAGTCAGACATTTGAATGCTGACACACTTCACTAGTGCCTAGGGATACAAGTTATTCTACAGTTTACTTCTGACAAGCAGGTTAAGGGTATTTCCATGTATAATATATTAAGGTTCCTCATCTCTAGGAGCTTGACATCTCTCCATTCCCCCTCAAAACACACACCAAATGCGAACCCCTAGAGACTCTTACAGAGCTTCACAACCATCCCATAAAGCACCTCCCTCAAGAAAGTTTAGAAAACATGCCTTACTCATCTTCCTACCTGGACCTCTGAAGGGAACCCTATCCAGCTTCTCTCAGATGAAGAGTCCTTGAGGCTAAGGGGGTGTGGCCAGCCGACATGTGAAGTTTCAACAGGGGTTTGGGGATCAACAGGGCAAAGAGAAAAGGAGTACTTGTGGCACCTTAGAGACTAACCAATTTGGTTAGTCTCTAAGGTGCCACAAGTCCTCCTTTTCTTTTTGCGAACATAGACTAACACAGCTGTTACTCTGAAAGCTTCTTGTGTGTTACCTCATTTATTTGCGGGGGCAGAAATCCTGTAGTCAAGTTTGAATGAGATTCCAGGTTTGACATTTATCTCCTACTTTTGGCTGGTAATCTATTTCCCTCTCAAAGTTGCAGTTTATGTTTATTGATTCCAATCCCTTAGCTATCCCATTCCTCCCCTTGTTCCCATGCATTCACTTCCCCACATTTGAGTCTATCCTTACAAAAAAACCTCAATTTTATCTCCTCATAGTATTCTTTTGAAGAGGAAAGTCTTTTAGAAGAACTTCCACAATTAAATCCAATGCCTATTGTGACTGGAGCTCCTAGGCACTACAGTACAAAGAATCAAGTTAAATCCTACCTTTTACCACATGATATCTTTAAGTTTCACTCCAAGCACTTTATAACAATACAGCCATTTACTCAAGTATACCCATTCAAATAAAACTGTTGAGCACCTGTAGCTCTTAAACAGGTTACGATCAATGTGACCTTTTTAAGATTTGTGTTCATAAGATGAACACTAAAGGATGTTGCATCTGGACCACCAGAAGTATTACTAATAGTCAAATTTCAGCAGTGGAGAAAAGAGGGACCATTTGTGAGCAGAAGAAAATCCCTTGAAGGGACTGGTTGCCTGTTTACAACTCAGTCACGCAATTGCTTGTTCTTTTCCCCACCCCCTCCTACTGCAGTCAGGGATTGACAGAGCATGAACGCTGCATTGAGGAAAGGAGGGGGAGAAAGACTGCCTGCCTCCACCCTAAAGCTAGGCTTGTGCCTTTCCAGCTCCCACCCACGGAGATCGGAGTCCCAGTTGAAACTCCTTAAACCCCAGCGCGTGCATTTTTTTCGGGGGTGGGGGGGAAGAGAGGAGAAGCCACCAGCAAACCAGGCAATAAAAGCCCTATGGGGGTTTTTATTGTTTTTCTAAGAACTGCATTTCCTGAGGCCTCCTAGAGGCAGCTTCAGGAAACAGGATTTTACAGCCAAATATTCAAGCCGCCTCAAGGAAGGGAGACACCACTACCGATCCCTAGCCCCGCAGTCACAGGGGAGACCCCGCCCCACCTCCACCTCCACCCCACCAACAGGCCGGGCCCCTCTTCCGCAAGCGGAGCCGGGAGAACAGCGAGCGGCTCAGGCCCTGCTGGGACCCAGCCGGCCTCGGAGACTGGGGGGGGGGGGAGGTGAGAGAGGTGACAGGAAGGGGGCAAAGTGGGGGAGCGCGGGGGGGGGCAGGGTCGGGAGCCGGGGGCAGGAGGAGACGCGTGGGGTGGGAGAACGGGCGCAGGAGTGGGGGCAGGGCAGGGCTGCGGGGGGGGGCAAGAGGCGGGGGGAGGGGCAGAGACGGGAGAAGCAAGGGGCGGGGACAGCGGTGAGGGGGCGAAGTGGGAGGGCGGGCGGCGGCGGGGGGGGGGGGCAGGGGGAAACGGGGTGAGGGGCGGGGCGGGGCTGCGGAGGTGAGAGGAGACGGGGCGGGAGCCCGGCCCTGCCCGCCCGCCCCGGGGGAGGGGAGCGGGGATGAGGCCCGGCCGGGCGCCCCCTCCTCACCGTGAGGCCGGTGCCCAGCACGATCACGTCGTACTCCTCGTTCATGGCGGCGGGGTCGCGGGCGGGTCCGGGTCGCGGGCGGGCGGGTCGGGCGCTGCAGGCCGCGGCGACAGAAGCAGGGCAAAATGGAGACGCCGCCGCCGCCGCCGCCGTGAAGAGACCGCGCCAGGGGGGTGGGCGGGGCCGCCGCAACGAGCCGAGGGGGCGGGGCCGGGCACCAGCCCCTGTCAATCGCGCCCGATCGACTCCCCCCCGTTGGGCCGCTCGGCTGTCAGTCGGGCGGCTCCGCCCCCGCCCGTCGCTAAGGGGCGGGACGCCGGCCTTGCCAACGGGAATGCCACCGTGGTGCTGGGGCGGGGGGCGCGCCTGCGCGGAGGGAGGCGGGTGCTGCGCTGAGCCCGAGGCGCCGCGAGTGCTGCAGCGCGAGCCGGGGCGGGCGCCGCTGGTGCAAAGAGACAATTGCGCCGCCTGAGCCGCCGCCTGGCAGAGCCGCGCTCACCGGGGGCATGTTGGGGGGGGGGGCACAATGCATTTTCAGCGAGGCTTGGCAATGCATACGCATTGCACTGCGTGTCGCGCTCCCAAGGCCCCGCAGGAATCTCCTTCGCTGCAAACGCCCTCCATGGGGGTGAAATAGCGGCTGGGGCGCGGAGCTCACGGCCGAGCCATTCACCCGCGCCAGTGTGGCGGCGGATAGTGCATTGCAGTTGGCTTTGAAATACGGCTTTGGCGCGCAGCCCCTCAAGCCCCCTCAGCAATGCCCTTCGTGGCGATCTCGCAGACTCCTCTGGCATTGCCAGAGCCTCGGGCTGCGGGCTGGGAGGGACCGCAACCCGCAAGAAGCCATCAGGTCCGGCCCCCTGCGCTGGGGCTATCTCTAGCGACCCTGCAGCTGCACCGCTACAGCTGTGCCCCTGGAAGGTCTCCCATGTGGCCGCTCTTTGCCGGCAGGAAAGCCTCTCCTGCCGACATAGCTGTCCACACCAGCACTTCTGCTGGGGAAACTTACCTTGGTCACAGGGCTGGGCTTTTTCACACCCCTGACTGACAAAAGTTTGACCGACAAAAGCGATAGTGTAGACAAAGCCTAACCAAGTAAACTTAGACCTTCCCTGACGTGTTTGTCCAACCGGTTCTTAAAAACCTCAAATGATGGAGATTCCACAGT
This sequence comes from Chelonia mydas, assembly GCF_015237465.2. NCBI lineage: Eukaryota > Metazoa > Chordata > Testudines > Cheloniidae > Chelonia > Chelonia mydas. Next base: position 341,722,717 of record NC_057849.1, read on the forward strand.
CTCCCTTGGTAGCCTATTCCAGATCTTATCTATCCTTATAGTTCAAAAGCTTTATTTAATATTTAATCTAAATCTCCCTTGTTGCAGATTAAGCCCATTACCTCTGGTCCTACCTTCAGTGGACATGGAGAACAATTGATCACGGTCCTCTTTATAACAGCCCTTAACATATTTGAAGACTGTTATTCGGTCTTCCCTCAGGCTTCTTTTATCAAGACTAAAGATGCTGAAAAGAGCCATTTTAAAAAAGTCTCAAACACATACAATTAAATTAAAAAAATGGCAAATGAAACTGCAAGAGTCAATTCAGAGAATTTCATTTTAATTTTTTCTTTATATAATTTTTACTGGGCAACCTCTGGGGTTGGGTATATGAAAGAACACAGGCTGGGTATTTGAAAGTCGAAAGGAGATGATGGAAGCTAAATCCTGAAACTTTTAAAATCAATATGAAATCAGGACTCAAAACGTGTATATTTTGAGTGTACAGTATAGGAACACCCATCACCTGGTGAAATTAAAGTGGAATAATAGACAATTCCTGACTGCAGCTCCCCATGCAGGCACTTCTTTGTGCATATGGTCGGCGTTGGCTGTAGCTTAAAGGCTGATACTTAGAGTTGGTCAACATTTTTCAAAATTGCAAAGAAATTTTTTTGCAAAAACATATTTGTTTTTGACCAGTGGTTGAAATTTTCAGAAATTTTGGACCAGAAAAAAATGTCAACCAGTTCTGCAGATTATAGATTAAGTGCATACTGCAAAATATTATCTGTAGCTTCAGAGATACCCCCAACCATCAGCTATTCTAAGAGAAAAAGATGGGACAATCCCTCTTGTTGATATGGACAGGCACACAGATCTAAAAAGACAGACACATTTTCTATTTCACAAATGGACAGCTACACGGACAGATCTATTTAGCTAGATATTATTTATGATTTGTTAAGTGATTACAATGTGATTGACACCTTTGTTTTACTCGCACTTGTTCTACAGTTGGATAGACAGACAGAACTACGGTCCAAATCAACAAAACACTCGCACGTACTTAACTTTAAGCATGTGCTTAAGTCCCATTGAACTGGATATGACTTTCGCATGCACTTAAAATTAAATGCATGCTTAAGTCCTTTGCTGATTCAGGGCCCAGATCTAGATCAAACCAGTCTATCTAGCCATTCACACATTTTTACATCACTGGTAACTGCAAGACTTGACTGATATCTGACTGTGTTCCTATCAGCCTGCATGGTTTTGCTGGGTCTGAACCCATCTGCTCAGGGTTTTGTTTTTTTGTCTGTTTTCTGCATACATAGATGTGCTGCATGGAGTGGGTTTTTTTTCTACAGGAAGCAGCTGCAGGTGAGCCAATGTCAGGTTATTTCTGCTGAGGACATGGCAAAAGTATAACCATATGGTGAATAATCAGAGAGTTAGTTTTGCAAATTTGCCTATCCTTGTGTTAAGTTATAGTATGAGAAGGCAAAAAACCCCTTGTGCTTAGTTATACTTCCCTGTTGAAGAGATCAGCACCTCAGAAAGTCTAGCCTGTATCATGGCATGAAAATCTCTGGCCAGAAACTTCCCTTATCATAAATCTTGCTTCCAGCTCCTGGCATGGTCAACAGCACAAACATTTATTTCCTGTGTGATTAATACTGAGTAGAACTGTTTAGAGCACAAGACTGGGAATCCAGACCGCTGTTTCTATTACCTGCTTTCTGGGTGACTCTGAGGGAGTTACTTAGCCCAATTTTTCAAAATGTTGGTGCCTCTGTTTCTGTGTCCAGTGAGGCACCTTGGGCCAGACAGTCATGGGTGCTGACCACTCACAACTCCAAATGACAATAGCACAAGCTTTGGGTTTTCATTACTGCTAAAAAACAGGGTGTCTCCAGTTAACAATTTTAGAAAATGTTAGTCTTACCAATGGTGCCTCAGTATACTAATCTGTATAATGGTCACTATTTATCAGGCATGGCAGAGATACAGGGAGCTCTGAAATACAAAATACTCAGATCAAAAGAGTAGACAAAGTCCTGGTTGAAAACAGTGACACTTACCTCCCGCACAGGAGTACTGTGGGGCTTAACTTATTAATTAGTGTTTGTAAAGCATGTTGGAGTCCTCAAAAGAAAGTATGTCATGTACGTGTACACCACTAGTCACTGCTGGATGGAGTCATCTACTTAAGTGTGTGTTATAGACCCTATACTACTAATACCTGCTAAAGGTATTCCTTTAGCGGCTCAGACTTTTGGTGCAAGAGGATCTGGGTTCAATCCCACGGTCACAATGCAGTTATGAGTGGCTGTGCTGTGCAGCATAAACAGAGGTAGCAGAGGTTTAGCTGTTGCAAAATTGATGATGCAAAAGTTAGCTTATTGTGCTTATAGTTCTGCCGACGTGCACGGGCTGAAATTGTGGGAAAGCAGCATCACTTGCCCCATAACCTCAGCCGTGCGGAACACAATGCCATCCACAGCCTCAGAAACAACTCTGACATCATAATCAAAAAGGCTGACAAAGGAGGTGCTGTCATCATCATGAATAGGTCGGAATATGAACAAGAGGCTGCTAGGCAGCTCTCCAGTACCACTTTCTACAAGCCATTACCCTCTGATCCCACTGAGGGTTACCAAAAGAAACTACACCATTTGCTCAAGAAACTCCCTGAAAAAGCACAAGAACAAATCCGCACAGACACACCCCTGGAACCCCGAGCTGGGGTATTCTATCTGCTACCCAAGATCCATGAACCTGGAAATCCTGGACGCCCCATCATCTCAGGCATTGGCACCCTGACAGCAGGATTGTCTGGCTATGTAGACTCCCTCCTCAGGCCCTATGCTACCAGCACTCCCAGCTATCTTCGAGACACCACTGACTTCCTGAGGAAACTACAATCCATCGGTGAACTTCCTGAAAACCCCATCCTGGCCATTATGGATGTAGAAGCCCTCTACACCAACATTCCACACAAAGATGGACTACAAGCCGTCAGGAACAGTATCCCCGATAATGTCACGGCAAACCTGGTGGCTGAACTTTGTGATTTTGTCCTCACCCATGACTATTTCACATTTGGGGACAATGTATACCTTCAAATCAGCGGCACTGCTATGGGTACCCACATGGCCCCACAGTATGCCAACATTTTTATGGCTGACTTAGAACAACGCTTCTTCAGCTCTCATCCCCTAATGCCCCTACTCTACTTGCGCTACACTGATGACATCTTCATCATCTGGACCCATGGAAAAGAAGCCCTTGAGGAATTCCACCATGATTTCAACAATTTCCATCCCACCATTAACCTCAGCCTTGACCAGTCCACACAAGAGATCCACTTCCTGGACACTATGGTGCTAATAAGCGATGGTCACATAAACACCACCCTATACCGGAAACCTACTGACCGCTATGCTTACCTACATGCCTCCAGCTTTCATCCAGACCACACCACATGATCCATCGTCTACAGCCAAGCTCTGCGATACAACCGCATTTGCTCCAACCCCTCAGACAGAGATAAACACCTACAAGATCTCTATCAAGCATTCTTACAACTACAGTACCCACCTGCTGAAGTGAAGAAACAGATTGACAGAGCCAGAAGAGTACCCAGAAGTCACCTACTACAGGACAGGCCCAACAAAGAAAATAACAGAACACCACTAGCCATCACCTTCAGCCCCCAACTAAAACCTCTCCAACGCATCATCAAGGATCTACAACCTATCCTGAAGGACGACCCATCACTCTCACAGATCTTGGGAGACAGGCCAGTCCTTGCTTACAGACAGCCCCCCAACCTGAAGCAAATACTCATCAGCAACCACATACCACACAACAGAACCACTAACCCAGGAACCTATCCTTGCAACAAAGCCCGTTGCCAACTGTGTCCACATATCTATTCAGGGGACACCATCATAGGGCCTAATCACATCAGCCACACTATCAGAGGCTCCTTCACCTGCACATCTACCAATGTGATATATGCCATCATGTGCCAGCAATGCCCCTCTGCCATGTACATTGGTCAAACTGGACAGTCTCTACGTAAAAGAATAAATCGACACAAATCAGACGTCAAGAATTATAACATTCAAAAACCAGTCGGAGAACACTTCAATCTCTTTGGTCACTCGATTACAGACCTAAAAGTTGCAATTCTTCAACAAAAAAACTTCAAAAACAGACTCCAACGAGAGACTGCTGAATTGGAATTAATTTGCAAACCGGATACAATTAACTTAGGCTTGAATAGAGACTGGGAGTGGATGTGTCATTACACAAAGTAAAACTATTTCCCCATGTTTATTTTCCCTCCCCACCCCCCACTGTTCCTCAGACGTTCTTGTCAACTGCTGGAAATGGCCGATCTTAATTATCACTACAAAAGGTTTTCCTTCCCCCGGCCTCCGCGCTCTCCTGCTGGTAATATCTCACCTTAAGTGATCACTCTTGTTACAGTGTGTATGATAACACCCATTGTTTCATGTTCTCTATATATATAAATCTCCCCACTGTATTTTTCACTGAATGCATCCGATGAAGTGAGCTGTAGCTCACAAAAGCTTATGCTCAAATAAATTTGTTAGTCTCTAAGGTGCCACAAGTCCTTCTTTTCTTTTTGTTCTGCAAAAGTTAGCCAGTTGTGAGAAGCTGTTGCAACAGTTTCCTCTAAAGACGGACCTTAAATTAGAGAAATAGTTTCTACTATCATGACTCATCCCATGCAGATCCAGGAAAGTCTTACGTTTTTTGTAATTTAAGACTCCCCCTTTTTTTAACTTTACAGTATAAACAGCAGCAAACCTGGACACTAGAAAATACGACAGAAAGGCAGCCCATATAAATTCAACAATCAATATCCTAGAAGAATGGAAAATGGTGGCAAGGCTCATCACTGCTTTATGTCTCACTGAGGCGGGGATAGTGGAGAAGCAAATTCTGGACCAAAAAAAATGAATGGGAATATTGGGCCTGGATTTTGTTTGATGTATTAACTGATCTCTCCACAGAATAAGCCAAAGAGGAGTTTCACTTCAAAGTGATATATGTTCTTAGGGAATCATTCTGAGAATGTTCCGATGATTGGTTGTGGTTGGCACTGAAATAAAAAGAAGGTTTCTGCTATAAGACATGCAACAGTAAGGTCTTGTGGTGAAAGGCACTTTGGCCCTCAGAAGATATAGGGTCAATCACCCAGTGTGACTCTCAGTAAGTTATTCAGTCTTCCTTTGTCTATTTAGCTGGTAAGCTTTTCAGGGCAGGGGCTGTCTCTTACTATGTGTGTACAGTGCCTAGCATGATGGAGTCCGATCTTGGTTAGAGCCTCTAGGTGTATTGTTACCTAACAATACTATAGTGCAATGTAAATTTCCCTCCCCCCTTGCTTTGTCGAATGAGTTTAAACCTCTCTCTCTGTGGCCATTACAGCTCCTGGCTGGCTAAGACTTGAGCACCTTCGATTATTTTTGTCCCTGCTATCCTTCTCACGCCCTTGTTTGTCTCATCCACCTTGTCTTTGAGATTGTCAGTTCTTTGGGGCAGGGACTGTCGTTTTCGATATTTTATACAATGCTGAGCATAATGGGGCCTAACCTAATTGGCCTTTAGGTGTTACCACAATAGAAGAAAAAGGAGGAGGAGGAGGATAAACTGCACACCGTGTAAGATTTGTATTTTCCTGGAGCCGTTTTGGATGAGAGGACCAGGAAACCCATGGGATAACTATTCAGTTGCATGATGGAAGCAAGATGCCCCTCTCCAGGCTTCCTAGACAAGTTGTGGGGAGCCTGCACCTCCAAGCCACATGAGTCACGGACGGGGTATAACATGGTATGGCCCATGGATAAAGGGTACGTAGTGCATATATATGTGCATGGTAGCCCTGATCAGGAAATGGTCCCTATGCACATCCCAGTACACATTTTATTCCCACTTTTAGCAACTGCCTCAAATTCTTTTCCCCAGCAAGAGTCTTTCGCATCCCTGTCAGACCCCTTCCCCTAGCCTGACTGGTCCCCCAAGTCATAGATGCTATTCTTCCAGCTGAGAGATTAGATCAGAGTCCCTGAGCTGTAGCTCACGAAAGCTCATGCTCAAATAAATTGGTTAGTCTCTAAGGTGCCACAAGTACTCCTTTTCTTTTTGCGAATACAGACTAACACTGCTGTTACTCTGAAACCTGATACCCACAGTCATCCAAGGGAATGCGTGGTCTCCCCCGACATCTCTAGGGGTTAGGCATGTAGCCTCCATGGCAAGCCCAGCCTTTCCCCGCCATTAAAGAGGCTTGCGGACAGTTTTAGCTTTATATAAAAGCAGCAGAACCTTTCAGCTTTAGATGCAATGGCAAAGTCCCATGCGTAGAGTATAGGAGCATATGGCAGGAGACCTGACTTCTACTTCTGGCTCTGCAACAGGCTGGCTTTGTGTTATTAGTTTAATTCCTCCCAAGTGCCTCAATTTCTCGTTCTGCTCAATGGGAGATAATGACACTTACCCGCTTTTGCAAAGCACTTTGGAATCCTTGGATGCAAAGCAATAAACAAGAGCCACGGGTGGGATTTTTCAAAAGTGCTCAGCTTTTGGCCTGACTTTCCTCCCCGCCGAAGTCAATGGGCCTTTCTGACTTCAACGGGAACAGAGTGAGGCCAAAGCTGAGTGTTTTTTAAAACCCCACTATTAGTGTTATTATGCTAATGAAACAACCTGAAGTATCTGCTCAGGCTATTTATGGAAAATACACATGCCTGGAAACCAGCAGATCTACAAGAAGCTTTGTTCCCAAAAGACTATTCCTGTGAGCCACTTGCTAGGATTCCTTGAGCACTGTGGCATGTGCTTAATTTTAAGCATGTGCGGAAGACCCACTGAATTAAAAGTTAAAGTTCAGCATGTGTACCAGGGCTTTGTTGAATGGTGACCCTTATCTGCACAACGTCCCTGGTATTTAATAAGTGTTGTTATCCCCATTTGGCCAATGGGGAACTCAGACACAGAGAGGTTAAAGGCCACATTTTCCAAAGTGCCCACTCCTTTTGGGTGTCCAATACGAGACACTGAGGGTCTGATTTTTCACAACTGCCACATACCACCAACTCCTGTAGAAATCAACGGGAGATGCGGCTGCTCAGCAAAACTGGCAATTAGACCCTAAACTCTAGAAAAACTGGTGCTAAGTGATTTGCCTAAAGTCACGTAGGGAGGCTGAGGCAAGCTGGAAATAGAATCCAGACCGCTTGATTTTCACCAACGTACTTTAACCACTAGGCTATACTCTCTCTCCCTCCAAGCTCTTAGGGCTTTTCTGCACTTAACATGCTGCAGCGGCACCGCTGTGCTACTGTAGTGCCTCAGCATAGACACTACCGACATCAACGGGAGGGATTCTCCCATTGGCATAGGTAATCTACCTCCCTAAGAGACGGTAGCTAGGGTGATGGAAGAATTCTTCCATTGACCTAGCACAGCTTACACAGGGACTTAGGCCTGGTCTACACTAAAAAGTTAGGTCGAAGGAAGCCGCCTTAAGTTAACCTATTAATGTATGTGTCTACACTACCGGGTCCTTTACGCCAACCTAAGTCGCCACTAATGTCAACTTCTGTAATCCACCTCTGCGAGAGGCGTAGCACTTAATTCGATTTTCATGGGTCAGCTGTGAGGAAGTGCAGGTGCACTGTTGTGTAATTCAACTTCCCATGGTGCTATGGGGAAGGGCCATTGTTCAACTAGCTACCTCTGCTCCCGACATGGGCCTGCCATAAACTTCATTAGAAGTGTGGTCACCCATGACCCGGGGGGGCCTACTCACTATGGCTGGAGCAGCAAAATGGCACAGTGAACAGTTATGGATTCTGATGATGTTACGGCTGCACCTAGTGTAATAAGCGTTTTTTTTTTTTAATGAAAATGGCCTTGCTATGGAAACATTTTATTCATGTAAAATGGCTCCTTTATTTTTTCCCATGACTGACAGCGGGAAATGTGTCCTTCGGTGGGTCATCAACACCTGAAAGCAGACTTTCGCTGATTAGAAGGAAGAGAAAGAGAACGCGGGAGGACATGTTCACCAAGAGAATGAACGGCTCCAGGACAGCTGACACAGAGCTGAGAGTGTGGAGGATTTCACTGTCCGAGAAGTTAGACATGGACATGGAGAGCAGGAAAGCTTCCAATGAGCAAGAGCATGCAGTGCAGGATGAGATGCTTCAGATTATGAGGGACCAAACGGACATGTTGAGACGTCTGGTTGAACTGCAGGAACAGAAGCAGGAGGGTAGAATCCCTATGCAGACCCTGGAGGACAGCCAGCCAGCATCACCCTCCGCCAAGCATTCCCTGAGGCATGGGTAAGAAGTCCATTATCCCTTTCACTTAACTTGGGGGGAGGGTATAAGGAACAGAAGGAGCTATTCATGGACCTTTGATGGTCTGGAGTGCGGTATTATGTTACAGAGCTGAAAATGTTTCTCCTGTTCCAACTTTACAGCCCCTTTTCCCTAAGGTTACCTTTTTTTTCTGTTCTCCCTCTTTACTTATGTTTGTTAAATAAAGTAAATGGATTTGAGAAATAAATGTTCTTTATTGAGTAGAAGCAGTGGGCTTGGCTTTACAGGGACAGTGATACAGGGCAGGTGAAGGTTTGGGAAAACACAAAGTAGATAAGCAGCTCACATTACTGTGACTCAATATTGAAACAGCTTTTCAAAGCCTCGCAGATATGCAGCGCCCCTGGCTGTGCTCTTCTTATTGCCCTGGTTCTGGCTGCTCAAAAATGGCTGCCATGTGATCTGTCTCAACTGCCCAGCCCTGCGGAAAATTTTCCCCCTTTTTTCACAGATATTATGGAGCACACAGCAGGCAGCTATAACCATGGGGATGTTCTCTTCACTTAGGTCCAACCTTGTTAGTAAACTTCTCCAGCGCCCTTTCAAACAGCCAAACGCACATTCAACCACCATTCTGCATTTGCTGAGCCTATAGCTGAACTGTTCCTTACTGCTGTCCAGATGGTCGGTATATGGCTTCATGAGCCATGGGAGCAAGGGGTAGGCTGAGTCCCCCAGGATAACAATAGGCCTCTTAATGTCGTCAATGTTCATTCTGTGGTTTGGAAAGAAAGTCCCGTATTGCAGCTTTTTGAACAGACCTGAGTTCCTAAAGATGCGCGTGTCATGAACCTTTCCCAGCCATCCTACATTGATGTCGGTGAAACGCCCCCTGTGATCCACCAGCGCTTGCAACACCATTGAAAAGTATCCCTTTTGGTTATGTACTCTTTGGCAAGGTGGTCTGGTGCCAAGATGGGGATATGCATGCCATCTATTGCCTTACTGCAATTAGGAACCCCTATTGCGGCAAAACCATCCACTATGTCCTGCACATTTCTCAGACTCACTGCCCTTCATAGCAGAAGTCGATTAATGGCCCTGCACACTCAGAGCACAGCAGCTCCAACGGTTGATTTACCTACTCCAAATTGATTTCCCACTGACCGGTAACTGTCTGGCACTGCAAGCTTCCAAATAGCGATCGCCACTCGCTTCTCCGCTGTCAGAGCAGCTCTTCTTTTTGTGTTGCTGAACTGCAGGGCAGGGGAAAGCGCTGCACAACGTTCCTGGAAGGTGGCTTCCGCATTCAGAGGTTCTGCAGCCACTGCTCGTCATCCCACACCTGCAAAACGATGCAGTCCCACCAGTCAGTGCTTGTTTCCCGGGACCAGAAACAGCGCTCAAAGGAGTGCAGCTGCTCTGTGACTGCCAGCAGCAACTGTGAATTGTTTTTTTCAATGGCTTGCAGCGAGGCTGCTTGCAGGACATCACTGTGTTCCTCGCGGCGGGCCCTACTTCCGCTCTGGAAATACTGCAGGAGAAGACGCGAGGTGTTTGAGATGCTCACAGCAAGAGTGCACAACTGAGCAGGCTCCATGCTTCTGGGGTTATGGCGTACACGCAGCAGTTTTAAGCACAAAAACCACTGGGTTGTTTGCCGTTGAACACAGTGCATCATGGGATGCTGACGCAATGCTCCCATTCTCCCCTGCGACAATGTTTTGGTCCCATGAGGCATTGCACAAACTTCCCAAAACACATGGCGGCAAGCTTTACTTTGGGATAGCTACCCATGATGCACTGCTTTGTGCATCAATGCAGGCACTGCTAGTGAGGACACACACCATCCAGACAATGAGCATGGAGTGGCCACGCACAATCGAATTAATTAATTTGGAGGCTCGAAGTTGAATGAGATAAAGTCGACTTAATTTTGTAGTGTAGACAAGCCCTTAGGTCGGCTTAACTATGCTGTTCCAGGGTGTGGATTTTTCACACCCCTGACCTATGTAGGTAAACCGACCTAATTTTCTAGTGTAGAGCAGGCCTTAACAAAAGACAGTCTCTGCCTCTAAGAATTTACAATCTAAATAGCCAACCCAGATAAAGGGCTGGAAGAAAGGAAGCATTGTTATTTCTAACCACATGTGGCAGATGGGGAATTAAGGCACAAAGACATGAAGTGACACACCCAGCGTCACATGGGAAGACCGTGACAGAGGTGGGAACTGGATCCAGGCTCCCAGCCCAGTCTCATTGCCTTGTTGGCTTTTTTCCTGCATGCTCAGGTATCAGCCTGTTATGATCGGATGTTGCTGCACTGCCTCTTGTATTGTTTGGATAAACGAGTAAAAATAGTTAAAATTCAGTAACAGGTGAGAGACACTGAATCAAGAGATTAAGGAGGAAACATGAGGAAACGTATAGCAGCTGGAAGTGTGAGTCAGAGAAAGACTCATTCCTCTTTATTCTTCATTAACATCAAACATGGGGCTAATCCTGCTCACCCAGTTCACAAGGTTATTTCTATGCAGTCAATAACACTGGTCCCAGAGAAGGACACGCAAGGTTCAACGCACACTCTCCAAGCCAAGTTTTCAAAGATCTGCATTTCTGGGTATGGGCCGAAGTGCAAAACGAAGCAAGCCAATATGTAAAAAACAACAACTTCGTTTGTTTTCCATATTCTGTTCTGCTATGGGAATTTACACACCTATAAAATAATGGAACAGAACCTCATCAGTTCACACTGACCGCTGGGGGAACTCACTGCAGGTTACAGTGATTTGCAAATTAGTGTCAAGGATATGGCATCACAACATCTTTAGTTTACTTATATGTATTTCTACACTCACCCAACAAATGCATTGCAACAAAGTTAAAAAAAAAAAAAGGGAACTCTTAGTAGTATATGATCTCATGGTGGCCAACAACCAGAAAAGCACCTAAACGTGCTTAACTTTACGCGTGTGAATACCAGTTAAGTCAATGGGAGTACTTGCATGCTTATAGTTAAGGCTGCAAATCTTTCACGGACGTCACGTAAGTCACGGACTCCAGGACTTTCCAGGCCTCCGTGACTTCCGCAACTGCAGCGGCTGGTGCAGCTGACCCCAGGGCTGCCCGCCTGAGCAGCTGGGGCGGCCTTGGGGCCGGCCGCTGCTCCAGCGGCCCCAGGCAACTGGTCCCAGGCGCTGCCCCACAGCAGCAGTCTGGGAGAAGAAGCAGTACCACAGGCCGCCCCCGCCCGGAGGAGCAGCAGTTGTAGTGGGGCGCTGGGCTGCCCTCTGCCCAGAGTAGCGGCGGCAGCGGGGTCCTGGGCTGCCCCCCGGCTTGGAGTGGTGGCAGTGGGGCCACCCCCTGCCTGGAAGAGCAGCGGCGGTGGAGCCCCAGGCCACCCTTCCACTCCTGGAGCAGCAGTGGTGGGATCCCCAGGCTGCTCCCCCCCCAAAGCAGCAGCGGCAGCAGGGCCCCAGGCCACCCCCCCCACACAGCGTCCCCTGGAGCACCGCCCCCCCACCGCTCCCCCCAGCAGGTAAGATTTAGTTATGGGTATTTTTCGTAAAAGTCATGGACAGGTCACTGGCCCTGATTTTTTGGTTATTGCCTGTGACCTGTCTGTGACTTTTACTAAAAATACCCGTGACTAAATCATGGCCTTACTTACAGTCGAGGTCACACAGCAGTTCTGTGCAGAGCTGCGAACAGAACCAAGGAGCCCTGTCTGCCTTCTGTTTTAAGTCCCTTAACCAGCACTTAAGAAAACAGAAGTCAGTCCTGCCCCTTCGAAGTCAGTGGAGGTTCCCCCATTGAATTGCGTGGGAGCAGGAGCAGACTTTTACTGGATCGAGCCAGTTGAATATATTTTTTGTTCAACCGATTTTGCTATGGAAAATGGCTTTTCTGGAAAGACAATTTTCATTGTGGTTGGATTTTTCTGGCTTTTCAATGAAAAAAGAAACGGAATTGGGGGCGGGGGGCGCAAAAATATTCAGTTTCTGGTTTCGTAAACTTTGTTTTTTAACCAAAAGCCAATTTGTCTTTTACCAAAAATGGCTTTCAGAAGCTGAAAATGTGTGTGTGTTTGGGGCGCGGGGGTGGCGAGGAGTTGGTGGTGGTGGTGGTTGTTGTTTTTCCCCCCGCCCCCTTCTTCCAAAAAGCTGCCTGAAGCATTTAGGAAGGAAATTTTGAATAAAAAAGAAAAGTAATTGGCATGTTTTCCCAGTGCTAATACCACATTTTTGGCACAGGCACAATTCCCTTGCAGTCTGTGAGACCATTCACACGCTTAAAGGTTCCTGAGACCAGAGAGGAGATCTTGATTCCCACAGAATGTCAGGACACTTCAACATTCCATAAGTGTCTGAATTGTGTTTAACCTTATGTCCCATGGTGACTTCAGAATATCAAACAGCTTCCCCTCCTGTCTCTGCGGAAGCAACGTTAGGTTCCCTTTTTCCTTTCTGCTTACAAATGCAGCTGACTTCTCTATCTGGGCTTCAGCCATGGCAGACGGAGAACAGAAAAAGAAGCTGAGTCCCTGGGGAAGTTAAATTGCTGGTGTATGAAGCAGTTTTATTTCCGGGGGAAGTGACAGCACAGGACAGCAGCAGCCTTGTTATGATTTACCCAACAGCCAATGAGAGGGGATTCTCAGGATAGTGGAACAAGACATCAACTGTATGGTGATGTTGGTTACACTGGAGGATCAATTATATAACAGTGTCAGTTATACTGGGAGATCAGCAATTGAATAGTGTCTTTTATATTGGGGGAGACATTTAAACCTTCAAACGATATTGAAGTACTTCTTAAAAACAGCAGTATCCAGACCTGTTTCCTATAACAACGATCCACAAATAAACCTTGTCTAGCAAGAACTGGATGGAAAAATACACATGATTTAAAAGTCACTTGTATTCAAAGGAGGTAAACATCACCCTGCCATGCAGTCTGTCTCTTTGTCTGTTAATCCTTGCATTTCACTGGCCATGTTTAAATCCAGCCAGGTGTTGAGTGAGGTATTGTCACGTGACGCTGCTGTGAGATTTTTATTGTCTGAGGAATTAATCTGAAGAAGAAAAAATTAACTCTTTGGATCCTGTGACATGCATAAAAGATTAATCAGTTTATCTCCAATACTAAAGGTCTGTTTGCATCCCAGAGTGCAGTGTACTGAAAGTGTGTGTATGCCCACTATGGAGTGGAACCTAACTGCTCCATTGTGTCATCTGCCCTATAGTGCTGGCATTTATCCCACGAGGGGGTCCTGTGTACGGAGTAGGAGCATCTCCGTTAGCTCTCCACTGCTATCATGAAGTTCACGATGACCATAATGTGTGCAGAATAGTGACAACTTTGAAGTTTCTAGGTGGCCACAGATGGATACCATATAAAATGAGAACAGAGAAAACTTTCGAACAAGTGTCTCAGCCTGGAAGTCATAACCACCCAGCCCTTACCATATCGCTAAATTACCCTTCACAAACCTCCTGTGAAGTAGATAACATTTATACCCATTTTAGAAATGGGAAAACTGAGGTAGATAGTTCACTGGTTTAGAACAGTAGCCTAAGACTTAGGAGATCTGGATTCAAATCCCTCCTCTGCCACAGCTTTCCTATGTAATCTTGGCTAACTCACTTAGGCCCAGATCCTCAAAAGTTGTTAGGCACCTAACTCCCATGGAACTCAATAGAAGTTATTATGCAGCTCTGCGGATCTGGGCCTTTGTCTCCTTATGCCTCTGATCCCCATCTGTAAAATGCAGATAATAGCACTTCCTTACTTCCCAGAGGAATTGTGAGGATAAATACATTAAAGACAGCGATCATATCCTATGGTGGTGGAGTCATATACGTACCTTAGCTAGATGTGAGCCAATGGCAGACCTAGCACTCGAATGAAGGAATCCAGACACCAAGACCCCTGCTCAAACCACAGGACAACACTCTCTTTTATGATAGATCGGCAGTAGAACACGTATGCCAAACACATCTCTTGAGTGTTAAGACGTGGACTAGCAGGTTGGCTCTGTTTGCACATGTGGCCCTCATCCCTGGAGTACCTGAGCGCCTCTCAGTCATCCATGGATTTTATCCTTACAACAGCCTTGAGAGATAGAGAAGTATTATCCCCATTTTACAGATGGGGAACGCAGGCACAGGTAGAGTAAATGACTTGCGCAAGGTCACACTGTAAAACTGTGTCTGAATCCAGGACCTTATCCACTAAGTTGCCCTTCCTACCATATAAAAGATCATAAAAATGTTAATTTCCTTTGTTTGCCCTTAAATAACGCCTAGAAAGATCAGCACACCAAATGACAGATTTATTCCTGTAGTGAGATTTTTTTTTCCTGCCACATTTCAGCTCAGCTCAAACTCTAATGAGCTGGGTTTCCAAGCCTTGAAAAGAGAGATTTATAATGGAAACAGCACAGCAGCTCAGTCTTAATCAGAGCAATGCGGCTATTATAATAATAGATTATTTGTACTTCCCTTTTCAAGTGCCGCTTTCACTTCCCACTCACATCTACTTTCTCGGTTGTCACCTCCACTTGTCTCCCGTTTACACTGAACCTTGTCAAACGCGTCTAGAAAATATTTTTCAGCGTTGGGGTTTTTTTGTACAAACCATGTCTAATAGTTTGGAGCCAAATGCAGATCCCATTGTAGCTGATGGCAAAAATCCCCCTGATGCCAATAAAACCAAGATTTGGCCCTTGAGATAGAAGAGGGGGAGTTTTTTGGGTCAGGCAACATATTTTTGTGTGGAGGAGTTTCCACCACCAATTCCTAGGATGAGGATGGCATTTCCAGTCCATTGGGGATAAACAGAGAATGCACTAAGATGGTGACTAACAGAAAAAGTGTATCACAATTATTATTGATTTCTACTAGGTTAGTGCCTAGGCCAGAGGTCCCCAAACTGTGGGGCATGCCCCTCTAGGGGGGCCTAGAGGAACATCCATGGGGGGGGGCTGTGGCAGGGCACAGGAAAGCCCCCATGGGGGGCAGGGAGGGAGTGCCACCCAGCCCTGCCCCACCCCCAGCTCTGCTCTGGTCCTGCCCCCAGCCACACGCCCAGCTCTCAGCCCCACGCCTGGCCCTGTCTCGAGCCTCGGAGTGGCTCCGCTCACAGCTGCACACCAGCCCCCAGCCTCAGCTACTGGCCACGGCTCTGCTCCTGGCCGAGGACCGAGGCTGGGGGCGAGGCCAGGAGCAGAGCCACACCTGGCCACAGGCCTGGCTGCTGGCCCCCATGGCTGCCGGGTTGTGGCTCCGCTCCCGTCCCCTCCCCCAGCCTCGACCCCTGGCCGCTGCCCCGCTCCTGGCCCCAGATTCACCCCCAGTTGCAGCCCCAGCCTCGGCCCCCTTACCCTTGTCCACGTTCTCCCCGGGGCTGCGTCTCGACTCCCAGCTCCGGCTCTGGGGGGGTGGAGAGGCGTGGACGGGGTGAGGGGGGGTGACCCTCAAAAGTATGGGGACTGCTGCCCAAGGCACTCCAGTCAATTATCAGGGCCTCATGGTGCGACCAACAAGTCACAGAGAAGACAGTCCCTGGCCCAGAAAGGTCATAATCTAAGTAGTCTCAGAGAAGTGGTGGGTCTCTCATTACTCAGCCCCAGAATTACATTAATTCTATGCCAAGAGCCTGATTGTTCTTTCTCGAAACATTAGTTTTCGGGAATATCTCTCGGAGCTCTTATTGAATTAAGTTTAAATAGCTTTGGAGTCCGTTGTATTATAAATGCAAAGGTTATGCTTTATTGTGGGATTGTGTGTAACTTCTTGAGGGGAGAGACATGGTCTATGTAAACATTGGGAAGTGTTACAAGCTTCAGAGGACGATACGTCAGACAAGAAGGAACTTCTGGGAGAAACAAAGTTAAGAGGTTTCAGAGTAACAGCCGTGTTAGTCTGTATTCGTAAAAAGAAAAGGAGTACTTGTGGCACCTTAGAGACTAACCAGTTTATTTGAGCATGAGCTTTCGTGAGCTACAGCTCACTTCATCGGATCCGATGAAGTGAGCTGTAGCTCACGAAAGCTCATGCTCAAATAAACTGGTTAGTCTCTAAGGTGCCACAAGTACTCCTTTTCTTTTTAAAGTTAAGAGGGTTTCCTAGTAAATACCTGGGGGGAAGTAAATGCAAATTCCCACCTCCAGACCCAAGCTTTTGAAGCTATGCCCTGAGGAGAGAACCATTTTCTGCTGATTACCTGTTCATGGTCTCAGGAGATCGACGACCTAAGCTGTAGACAGAGAAGGCTAACCTATGCACTGGGGTGCATGTTCTGAGCTAAAAGCTGTTATGAACTTGTAACCACATGAAAACCCTTTGTGGGGTTTGAAGGACTGGATCTGCTCAAAGCCCTTGTTGGAGTTGGGGGAGATTTCTGGTAAGCATCTTATCATCCAAGTAGGTTTTCTAATTGTTTTTAATATGTTTTCTCTGTAATGCTTTCACTTTAAGAATAAATGTGCTTGCTTAGAAAAGGCTATATGGCAGCTTGCAGCTGTGGGCATTACATTGTTCATAGCTTTCGAAGAGTAAGCATTTGCACCAGTGCAGGCCAGCCTAGCCAGTCTGGCTTGCTGAGAATAATACCGTGTAGGCAGGGAACTGTGCAGCCTGGAAAGTCCCCAGTCAGAAAGGGGAGAGAGGTGGGGCTCTCCCCAAAAGGGGTGACAGCTGGGGAGCCGAAACCTAAGAGTGCGTGCCCTGGCTGGACCATGGAGGGGGAATACAGGTGCAGGTGCTCTGAACTGTGACCCTCTCTGCTTCTGGGAATATGGAGGGGGCCCAGCTTGGGCAGAGGCTGGTGGTGCCAAATAAGAGGGGTGGACTGGCTCCCCAATATTTTTCTCCTCACTT
The DNA here is from genome assembly GCF_015237465.2 of Chelonia mydas. Taxonomy (NCBI): domain Eukaryota; kingdom Metazoa; phylum Chordata; order Testudines; family Cheloniidae; genus Chelonia; species Chelonia mydas. Next base: position 341,739,950 of record NC_057849.1, read on the forward strand.
CCTTGGACCTTGTGGAGGCCTCTCTGCAGGCGCTCCATGGTGTTGGGGCTCAGTGGCCCTGGGGTGCAAGATTAGAGTGGGAGGAGTAAGGAGCATGCTATGTGGTGAGGCATGCTACCACATGTCCAAAAGGAGTCCCCAGGGGACATTCACCTGGAGGTTACTGCTGGTTGGACCAAGAGCAAAGCCCAGCAAATGCCTGCAGCTGATGCAGGAGACTTGAGGCTGCAGTCACTTTTCCGTAGGCCTGTTCTGCCTCTTGGGGGAGTTGGGTGCACTGCTTTGAAGATGCCAAGCAGCCACACTGTCAGGGAGCTGAGGGAGGTTGAGGGGAGCCCAGAGCTTGTATGGAGGCACAGGACCTCCACATGGAAGGTCTTTGCTGCAAGTGGATCCCCTAGTACCTGCAGGGATCCTGAGGGGATGGAGATTCCTCACCCCTAAACCCCATCCTGGGAGGCTCCACCTTCAGAGGAGGGGATAATCGAGGCTTGCGTATTTGTGAAGTGCTTTGAGATCCTCAGCTGTACGTTCGATCATAAATGCAAGGGCCAGGAGAGCCAGGAAGGCTGTAGCAGTCACAGCTGAATGAATTGCACTTTCCAGTCCCAGGAGCCGCTTTCTCTGCCGACAGCAGAGAAACAATGAAGATAAATTGATCTGAATAAAACGTGACACCCCATCACCATGCCATCGTAACCGTCAGGATTAGAGCAGGCTCCCATGGCCTGTCAGTGCTAAGACAAAAGACAAAGCAACGGAAAATGTGGCTCAGCTTATTTGATTATGTGTTATTGGTTTCAACAAGTTCGGGGATCGGGCACATCTGACTGGCAAGTGTGGTCAGAAATGCGTGCAGCTGTGTGCCTGAGCTGGGGAGAAAGGCCTGTGGGGGCGTTTGCCCAGCAGGCACAGAGAGGCTGAGCCGAGGACGAATGCAAAGAGAAAAGGTCAGTGCAGTGTTTCCCTCCCCTTGGCCACAGCCGTCTGAAAGCTGAATAAAGGATTACGGGTCACACAGAAAAATTCTCAACGCCAAGAAACCCACCCATACTTTCAGACACGGTTAAAGCCACCCAAACTTGAGCCTCCCCTCGGTCCCTTTCTCGTAATGCTGAGGATTGTTTCCGCGTGGGCCTAAATGCATGTGCTGATATAGCCTTTGAGCTGCTTTTCAATTTGTTTTACTCCAGGGAACCTCTGATCCAATAAACCCCACATAAAAGCAGCAAACTGTGCTCTTCCGTTCAGCTCTGTGCGTGACAGCCAGGATGTGGTTAGAAAGGCAACATCAGCATGAAGGAGCGAGCCATGATTTTCAAAAACAGAGGCCTAAAATGAGGTGCCTACGTCCATACTGAGATAGCTAAATATTTGGTCTGATTGAAAGGTGCCGACCGCTTTTTTTAAAATGAGTGGAGAGGGAGGGTGGCCCAGTGGTTAGGGTACGAGCCTTGGACTTGGGAGACCTGGATTCAGTGTCTTGCTCTCTGTGACCTGGGGCTAGTCTCTCTGGGTATGTCTACACTGCATTGTGGACCTGGGTCTGTGGGACCTGGGAGTGTGGACTCAGTGGATAGATCTACACTGCAATTAGACACTTGCAGCTGGCCTGTGCCAGCTAACTCAGGCTCGCGGGGCTCGGGCTAAGGGGCTGTTTAATTGCAGGGTCCTAGAGCCCGGGCTCCGGTCTGAGCCCGGAAGTCTACACAGCAATGAAACAGCCCCTAAGCCCAAACCCTGCGAGCTTGAGGCAGCTGGCACAGGCCAGCTGCAGGTGTCTAATTGCAGTGCAGACATACCTAGTGTTTCCAAGCTCACCCTTGAGTGTCCACACTACATGATAAACTGGGCTTGCAGTTGCTGGACCTGGGTCTCGCAGCTGGGCTAATGTCTCCATACCGCACTACATGGGCCTTCTGACTCAGGCCTGCGGCTTGTTCACATTGCAAATTGACAGGACTTGGGCTCCGACTCACGCCACTACCTAGGCCTTGCTTACCTGAATCAGACTGATTTATGTCTGACAGAAGGCAGGGCGTGGCTCAGGCTCAAACCCGAGTCAGAGCCCAGGCTCAGTGTACAGTGAAGACATCCCCTTTGTGTCTCAGTTCCCGAATGGTACAATGGGGCTGACAGCGATTCCCTCCCTCCCATTGGGGTTATGAGGGTGAATATATTAAACACTGTGAAGCGCTCAGGTACAACAGTAAAGGGGGAGAGTTAAGTACTGTAGATGACGATTTAGATATCTAACTATGGAGACAGGTGCTTAATTTCAGGCACTCCTCTTTGAAAGTCATGGCCCGTGTGTGTGTGTGTGTATGTGTGTGTGTGTGTTTAAGTGATGGGCGTGTGTTACAAAGAAGCCACAGGGTGATTGAAAGTGAAAAGATATTTTAAAATTCAGCAACATTGTGTGATCTCTTGGAGAGAGCACTGGACTGGGACTGAGGACACCTGGGTTCTATTCCCAGCATTGCCACGAGCCTGCTGGGTGACCCTGGGCAAATCACACCACCCCTCTGTGCCTCAGTTTCCCCTCCCATCCTTTGTCTATTTGTACTGTAAGCTTTTGAGGCAGGGACTGTCTCTTCCTATGTGTCTGTTCGGTGGCTAGTACAATGGTGCTCTAATTTCAGTTGGGGCCACTGGGTGCTTCTTTAATATAAATAATAAATGTACTTTTTCAACATTCATCTGTTTCTTTACTTTCAGTATATCACTCAGTTTGAATAGTGGCACCACTTTCACTTTCTGTTTTAGTCAATTTCACTTTCTTATGCACTACACCAGGGACCAGATCCCCAGCTGGTGGAAACTGGCAGAGTTTCACTGAGTAAGGAGCTAAGGAGTAGGCCCACCGGATTTGGCTTTGCAGCCATGGAGAGGAATGCTTACATACAAAAATAAGCATACAAGTCTGCAACGAACATGAATCAAAATGTAAGGATGGCATTTCTGTTCCTGTTCATGCCGGAAGCTCCGTCCCTTCCTTTCAATGACGCACAATCTATATTTTAGATATAAAATGAGAAAAAAAGTTATGGTCTGGTGATCACCTGGTAAACCTTCACTCCAGCTGCTTCGGTCCTGGCCCTGCTGGAGAAGGTAACTGTTACTGATACCACTAATGTGGGTTAGATTCAAACAGGCAATGCAGACCCAAAAGGGCTAGTTAACCCAGGGCCAAGGCCCTGAGCTATCCAGCCCACCTTTCATTTGCCCTGGTGATCACTCTCATGATTTTATCACGAGTCTCAACATATGACAGTCTCCTAAGACTGAATTCCTGGAGTCATGTGATTATGGGAGAATCTCAGCATTTATTAAAGGAACTTTCTAGTGCTCATGGCTACTGAGAAAAGTTTGAAAACATGAACCTTAAAGGCTCAAAAAACGGAAGGCAGATAAAAAGTACCCCAAATTTATTATTATGGTTGGAAAGCTCATGATGGTAAAACCAATCTCATCATTTTGGGAGGCCTGACTGGGGATTTTTTGAACACTTGGGATCAGTGATCTGTGTGCACACGACTACAAATATATCTTCCCATGGTGCCAATCATTTCAGTTTCAACGGTGTTTTAAGAGTTAATGTTTGCGCTGTGTTCATTTAGTCCTCACTTCTGCCACCCACATTTGCACTGAGCAGTACTTTGCTCTCAGCCAGTTTCTGATCCTGTTACTTGTGTCGAGAAGCACCTAACTGTCTCCAGGCAGTGTGGCCTAGTGAACAGAGCAGGAAACTGGGATTTGATAGACCTGCGTTCTGCTACTGGTTTGCTGGGTGACTAACTTTGAAGCCAGGAGGCCTGGGGCAGGTCAGCCCTGTTCAGTTTGCCTAGCCTGGCTACCCCGGTGCAAACTGTGGAAGTTACAAGGAGGGAAGAACCCCACAGTCAAGTACTGGCTGGGGAGCAGAGTGGACAGGATGTTGGGTTTGAGTTGGGAGGTTGGGACGTGAGAGCTGGGGATGCCTGGGTCAGGAGGAAGCTGGGGTGGTATGTAAAGACTGAGCCCAAGAGGAGCCAGAGGCTTGTGGACTGGACTAGCACTGGGGGACTGAGGAAGAAAGCCTGGCAATTAAGTGTTAGCTGGGGTGACAGCAGACAGGAGCTCCGATGTGAGGCAAGAAGCTGGGCTTGAGTGAGGAGCTGGCTGACTGCTATGGCTGGCCAGACACCCTTGGTAGGAGGGTAGATCTGACACGGATCGTTGGGCTGATTGGAGGCCAGGCGCTGCTGGTTAGAGTGTGAGCGAGCCGGGCTGCGAGAAGGGGACTGAAGGTTGAGCCCAGTGAGGTTGGAGATCTTCCTTGTGAGACTATTTTTGGGCTTGGACTACAGGACCCCTGTGCTCTAGAAGGGGCTGAATGCTGTAAAGTGGCTTGGCCAGAGGGCCAAGTCCCATCTATTGCAGGAAGAGGCTGAAGATCATTGTGAGCAGAGGTGCCAACTCTGTGGATGCTCCAGTCCTGGAGCACCCACGGAAAAATAATAGTGGATGCTCAGCACCCCCCAGCCACAACTGTTTGGCAGCACCCCCAATTAGCTGATTGGTGGCGCTGCCAAATAGCTGTTTGGCGACTGAAGGAGGGGGGTGGGGGAGGGCAGAGAGCAGCAAGCAGGCGGGGGCCCCAGGGTAGGGGGCGGAGTGGGGGCAGGGCCTCAGGGCAGAGCAGGGTGAAGAACCTCGCAGGGAAAAGAAAAACTCAGCACCTATGGTTGTGAGGAAGCTGAGGTGGAAGTGCTGCAGGGCTGGGTCTTTCTGTGAGGGGGCACTCTAAAATGGCAAATCCTGTCACAGTGACCCTGGGCGTATCATGTCCCCTCACTGCCTCCATTTCTCCATCTGTAAAATGGGGATAATGATACTGCCTTCCCTTAGAAAGTGCTTTGAGACTGACAGATGAAAAGTCCTAGACGAGGGCTAGGTATTGTCTTCAGTGGGACCATTTGTGTAGTACGTTACTAATCAGAGTAAGAGCGACAAATTTGGACCCAGAGCAAATAAAAGAAGGTGTCCATTGTTCTAGCTTCATAGCCTATGAATGTGAGCCAAACTGTATAATTCTCCAACCTTTGTTTTCTTGCCTGTGTCAGATTCCCCACAAGTCTCCCAACCACTGCTCGGACATATGTTCCAAGCTGTATGCGCCCAGCCATCATATGTATGCGCGCAGCCATCAGAAAAGGTAACAAATTCTCTGGAAGATCTCACAGGGAAGGTCTTTTGGCAGACTCCAGCGTTCCGTCCCTGAATACCCTGCAATGAGATTATCAGTTTGATAACTGCCCACACTACATTGTCTGCAAAGCGACGATCAGTATTTATGGGGATGAGCATTTCCAGACTGAACAGCCCCAAGATTCTCTATATCTTGACTTTTATTTGAGCCAAGAAAATAAAGAAATGTAGCAGCAACAAGGGGAGAACCCTTGTCTTGTCCCTTCACGTGCTTACATCTATCTGCAAGCATTATACCCTCAAGAGGAGTACTGGTTGATAGTTATCAAGCTATACGAGATGGGCCCCGTGGGATAAGAGACGTCACAAGAAGATGCAGTGTTCTGGATCCTGTGGTGGTGATCCACTGTTCTCTCCGAGTGTGTCCCAAACCAAAATCCAGTGAGGTGCTAATGGAGGTGCCATCTCTCTGATCAGATGCATAATTAAGGTAACTGGCAAAGTGGGACCCAGTTTGATCAGGGGCTCTGGGGGCTACTGTAATGATGATAAATCACAAGACAGGTTTTTCAAGAGCACGGATATAATCCCAAGTATCCTGGCTTCATTTTTATTTTACCTAAGGTCCCAGTTCAATAATGCTCTTAAGTACGTGCTTAATTTTAAGCATGTGCTGAAATCTTATTTCTGTCCTTGGGATTTAAGTAGGTGCTTAGCTGTATGTATGGGCTTAAGTGTTTTCCTGAGTGAGCACCTGATCCAATCCGTATTAAAGTCAATGGAAAGATTCCCAGTGTCTTTAATGAGAGTCAGATTGGGTCTAAAATAGCCCATAAAAGTCATATGGTATCACTGGGTGCTGCTGAGAGCAGCTGTGACTCACCACCCTGCTGGCAGGGAGGATTCCACTCTGTTTGAAGAAATTCGCTTCCAGATTGAATTTCCTTAATGCTTCAAATACAAAACCTCCACTTGCTCCTGTCAAGCCTTTCTGACATCCATTGATTGTCGCATCTGTCCAGGCCACAGTCCCTATTGCTGTCTGCTGCCTGTCTCCCATTTATCAACCCCCACCTGGCCTTTGCCATTAAAGCCTCAGGGACATTTGATATCACTGAGTGTTACAGGCCTGTAATTTGAACCGCTTAGACATCACTGCATTTTAACAGAATAAAGTAACTCTTTGTGGCTGTCTGTACGATCCCTGTGGGCTGTAACGATCCATTCGCGTAGGGACAGGAGCAGGATTAGCTACAGATGAGTTGGGTAGAATGTTGCACTGCAGAAATGCATGAGTTTTAAGGCCACGGAGCTAAGCACTCTCATGCTGACACGTATGGAATGCTCACGGCAGCCTGTCTCTGCTGCCGAATACAGGCCGGTCGCGCTCAGGAGGTCGAGAATATACACTGCATTTGTTCCCCTAGAAAATATCTATGGATGATGCCTGTGCTACAGGAGCACTTAATGCAAAGCTGCTTAACTCTCTAAGGCCTGGTCTACACTATGCATTGATGTCGGATTTAGCAGCATTAAATCCAAATTAACCCTGCAACGAAGACATTTTTTTCGACATAAAGGGCTCTTAAAACTGATTTCTGTACTCCTCCCCAACGAGGGGATTAGCGCTGAAATCAACATCACCGTTTCGAATTAGGGTTAGTGTGGATGCAATTCGAAGGTATTGGCCTCCGGGAGCTATCCCACAGTGCACCATTGTGACCGCTCTGGACAGCGCTCTGAACTCGGATGCACTGGCCAGGTGTACAGGAAAAGCCCTGGGAACTTTTGAATCTCATTTCCTGTTTGGCCAGGCAAGCTCATCAGCACAGGTGACCATGCAAAGCTCATCAGCACAGGTGACCATGCAGTCCAAGAATCGAAAAAGAGCTCCAGCATGGACCGAACGGGAGGCACTGGATCTGATCGCTGTATGGGGAGAGGAATCCATGCTATCAGAACTACGTTCCAAAAGACGAAATGCCAAAACATTTCAAAAAATCTCAGAGGCCATGAGGGACAGAGGCTACACCAGGGACGCAACACAGTGCCGGGTGAAACTTAAGGAGCTCAGACAAGCGTACCAGAAAACCAAAGAATCAAACGGATGCTCTGGGACAGAGCCCCAGACATGCCGCTTCTATGCTGAGCTGCATGCAATTCTGTTATAAAAGCAAGTGTTTTTTAATGATTAAGTAGCCCTAAGGACTTGGGATGCATTCGTGGCTAGTACCGCTACTGGAAAAGTCTGTTAACGTGTCTGGGGATGGAGCGGAAATCCTCCAGGGACATCTCCATGAAGCTCTCCTGGAGGTACTCTAAAAGCCTTTGCAGAAGGTTTCTGGGGAGAGCAGCCTTATTCCGTCCTCCATGGTAGGACACTTTACCACGCCATGTTAGTAGCAAGTAATCTGGTATCATTGCATGACAAAGCCTGGCAGTGTATGGTCCCGGTGTTTGCTGGCATTCAAGCAACATCCGTTCTTTATCTCTCTGTGGTATCCTCAGGAGAATGATATCATTCACGGTAACCTGGTTGAAATAGGGGAATTTGATTAAGAGGACATTCTGAGGTGGCCGTTCCTACTGGGCTGTTTGCCTGTGGCTGAAAATAAATCCTCCCCGCAGTTAGCCACGCGGTGGGAGGGGGGGCCATTGGCGCTGAGCTGTTCGCGTTTGGCTAGCAGGGCTCTTCCCTGATACCAGCCAGGCGGTGGGGGGAGAGGAAAAGCAATCATCCCAGAGAATTGGATGGGGGGAGGCGGTTAGTTTGATTTCTGCTGCTGCATGTTAACAGGAAAACTGCAGCAGTAAATGGCCAACTCAACGGGCTTTGCTTGGTATGGGAAAGGAGGGGGCTGCTGTTATGAAGCTTGCAGAAGCCGAAAGACTATGGCTTACCATGGCTGCCTGCAAGCCGAATTCTGTTGCCCGGCCCTGCATGAGTGATCTCTAACACCAAAGCCGCAGGCACTCAATATAAGATGAAAAATGCGACCTTGTACCAAAATCACATGTGCTATGTAATGTGAATAGTGTTGTTCACAGAGAAATAGTATAGCCATTGTTCTGTAAAATGTATCTTTTTAAATACTTCACTCCCTTTTTTTCCTCCAGCAGCTGCAAATGTTTCAAGCCTCCCTCCTCCATCCCAGAGGCTATCTCAGATAAGGCGGTGAAAAAAAACGCACACCCAATGACATGTTCTCTGAGCTCATGCAGTTGTCCAGCACTGACAGAGCTCAGCAGAATGAGTGGAGGGACACAATAGCAGAGTACAGGATGGTGGCCGATGAACGTGAGGAGAGGTGGCGGCAGGAAGATCAGAGGAGGCATGAGGAAATGCTGGGGATACTGCAGGATCAAACGGACATGCTCCGGCGTCTGGTGGAAGTTCATGAACGGCAGCAGGATCACAGACTGCTGCTGCAGCCCCTGCTTAACTGCCCTCCCTCCTCCCCAAGTTCTATAGCCTCCTCACCCAGACACCCAAGAACGCGGGGTGGGAGGCTCCAGGCACCCAACCACTCCACCCCAGTGGACAGCCCAAGCAACAGAAGGCTGGCATTCAACAAGTTTTAAAGTGGCCTTTTCCTTCCCTCCTACCCTCCTCCCACACCCCACCCAGGCTACCTTGTGAGTTATCTCCCTATTATTACAATCAATTAATAAAGAATACATGTTTTTTAAATGATAGTGACTTTATTTCCTTTGCAAGCAAGGACTATGATCGAAGACGGGAGGGCGGGTGGCTTACAGGGAATTAGAGTCAACCAAGGGGGCGGGTTTTCATCAAGGAGAAACAAACAGAAGTGTCACACAGTACCCTGGCCAGTCATGAAACTGGTTTTCAAAGCTTCTCTGATGCGCACTGCTTCCTGCTGTGCTCTTCTAACCGCCCTGGTGTCTGGCTGTGCGTATTCAGTGGCCAGGCGATTTGCATCAACCTCCCAACCCACCATAAACGTCTCCCCCTTACTCTCACAGAGATTGTGGAGCACACAACAAGCAGCAATAACAATGGGAATATTGGTTTCGCTGAGGTCTGAGCGAGTCAGTAAACTGCGCCAGCGACCCTCTAAACGTCCAAATGCACACTCTACCACCATTCTGCACTTGCTCAGCCTATAGTTGAACAGCTCCTGACTACCGTCCAGGATGCCTGTGTACGGCTTCATGAGCCAGGGCATTAAGGGGTAGGCTGGGTCCCCAAGGATAACTATTGGCATTTCAACATCCCCAACAGTTATTTTCTGGTCTGGGAAGTAAATCCCTTCCTGCAGCCGTTTAAACAGACCGGAGTTCCTGAAGACACAAGCGTCATGAACCTTTCCCGGCCATCCCACGTTGATGTTGGTGAAACGTCCCTTGTGATCCACCAGTGCTTGCAGCACCATTGAAAAGTACCCCTTGCGGTTTATGTACTGGCTGCCCTGGTGGTCCGGTCCCAAGATAGGGATATGAGTTCCATCTATAGCCCCACCACAGTTAGGGAATCTCATTGCAGCAAAGCCATCTAGTATGACCTGCACATTTCCCAGAGTCACTACCTTTGATAGCAGCAGCTCAGTGATTGCGTTGGCTACTTGCATCACAGCAACCCCCAGAGTAGATTTGCCCACTCCAAATTGATTCTCGACTGACCGGTAGCTGTCTGGCGTTGCAAGCTTCCATAGGGCTATTGCCACTCGCTTGTGAACTGTGAGGACTGCTCTCATCTTGGTATTCTTGCGCTTCACGGCAGGGGAAAGCAAGTCACAAAGTTCCATGAAAGTGCCCTTACGCGTGCGAAAGTTTTGGAGCCACGGGGAATCATCCCAGACCGGCAACACTATCCGGCCCCACCACTCTGTGCTTGTTTCCCGGGCCCAGAATCGGTGTTCCACGGCATGAGCCTGCCCCATTAACACCAAGATCTCCAAATTGCGGGGGAACGCGGTTTTAGAGAAAAGTGTGTTCATGTCCTCATCACCGTGCTGCCGTCGCCTCCTCGCCTGGTTTTTCAGGTGCTGGTTTTGCATACACTGCATGATAATGCGCGAGGTGTTTACAATGGTCATAACTGCAGTGGTGAGCTGAACAGGCTCCATGCTTGCTGTGCTATGGTGTCTGCTCCTGCTCGGGCAATCCAGGGACAAAGGTGCGAAACGATTGTTTGCCGTTGCTCTGGCGGAGGGAGGGGCGACTGACAACATGGCTTACAGGGTTGGCTTACAGGGAATTAAAATCAACAAAGCGGGTGGCTTTGCGAGAAACAGAATGGCCCCCTCAAGGATAGAACTCAAAACCTCAAGCATAGAACTCAAAACTGGGTTTAGCAGGCCGTTGATTTCACGGAGGGAGGGAGGAGAAAATGAATACAAAACAAATCTGGTCTATTTCTTGTTTTGATCCACTTCATCTACCTTTATACATCTTACTGGCAGCAGGCTGTGCAGCACAACCACTAGCCATCGTGCTCGGCAGAAGACGGTGCAGTATGACTGCTGGCCATCGTCTTCTGCTGGCTGCAGATTAAAAGACAGTGCACTGCAGGTAGGACTGAATCGCCATAAGACGAAACTTAAAAGGGAAATGACCTGGCTGAGTCACTCCCATGTTTGCCCAAGCGCCCCTGACCTCATCGAGGTCGGTTAAAAGAGCACCCTGGACTATGTCGACGACGGCTACCAGTCATACTGCACCGTCTGCTGCCAAAAGGTAATAAACTGCTGCTGTGTAACAATGCAGTACCGCATCTGCCAGCACCCAGGAGACATAGAATCATAGAATCATAGAATATCGGGGTTGGAAGGGACCAATCCCCAATTAAATCATCCCAGCCAGGGCTTTGTCAAGCCTGACCTTAAAAACTTCTAAGGAAGGAGATTCTACCACCTCCCTAGGTAACGCATTCCAGTGTTTCACCACCCTCCTAGTGAAAAAGTTTTCCTAATATCCAACCTAAACCTCCCCCACTGCAACTTGAGACCATTACTCCTTGTCCTGTCCTTTTCTACCACTGAGAATAGTCTAGAATCATCCTCTTTGGAACCACCTCTCAGGTAGTTGAAAGCAGCTATCAAATCCCCCCTCATTCTTCTCTTCTGCAGACTAAACAATCCCAGTTCCCTCAACCTCTCCTCATAAGTCATGTGTTCCAGACCCCTAATCATTTTTGTTGCCCTTCGCTGGACTCTCTCCAATTTATCCACATCCTTCTTGTAGTGCAGGGCCCAAAACTGGACACAGTACTCCAGATGAGGCCTCACCAATGTCGAATAGAGGGGAACGATCACGTCCCTCGATCTGCTGGCTATGCCCCTACTTATACATCCCAAAATGCCATTGGCCTTCTTGGCAACAAGGGCACACTGCTGACTCATATCCAGCTTCTCGTCCACTGTAACCCCTAGGTCCTTTTCCGCAGAACTGCTGCCTAGCCATTCGGTCCCTAGTCTGTAGCGGTGCATTGGGTTCTTCCGTCCTAAGTGCAGGACCCTGCACTTGTCCTTGTTGAACCTCATCAGATTTCTTTTGGCCCAATCCTCTAATTTGTCTAGGTCCCTCTATATCCTATCCCTGCCCTCCAGCATATCTACCACTCCTCCTAGTTTAGTATCATCCGCAAATTTGCTGAGAGTGCAATCCACACCATCCTCCAGATCATTTATGAAGATATTGAACAAAACCGGCCCCAGGACCAACCCCTGGGGCACTCCACTTGATACCGGCTGCCAACTAGACATGGAGCCATTGATCACTACCCGTTGAGCCCAACAATCTAGCCAACTTTCTACCCACCTTATAGTGCATTCATCCAGCCCATACTTCTTTAACTTGCTGACAAGAATACTGTGGGAGACCATGTCAAAAGCTTTGCTAAAGTCAAGAAACAATATATCCACTGCTTTCCCTTCATCCACAGAACCAGTAATCTCATCATAGAAGGCAATTAGATTAGTCAGGCATGACCTTCCCTTGGTGAATCCATGCTGACTGTTCCTGATCACTTTCCTCTCATGTAAGTGCTTCAGGATTGATTCCTTGAGGACCTGCTCCATGATTTTTCCGGGGACTGAGGTGAGACTGACTGGCCTGTAGTTCCCAGGATCCTCCTTTTTCCCTTTTTTAAAGATTGGCACTACATTAGCCTTTTTCCAGTCATCCGGGACTTCCCCCGTTCGCCATGAGTTTTCAAAGATAACGACATACGGTGACGGTTAGCTGAGAGGGCTCCATGCTTGCCGTGGTATGGCGTCTGCACAGGTATCTCAAGAAAAAAGGTGCAAAACGACTGTCTGCCCTTGCTTTCATGGAGGGACGGAGGGAAGAGGGGCCTGACGATATGTACCCAGAACCACCCGCGACAATGTTTTAGCCCCATCAGGCACTGGGATTTCTACCCAGAATTCAAATGGGCGGTGGAGACTGCGGGAACTGTGGGATAGCTACCCACAGTGCAACGCTCCAGAAGTTGACAGTTGCCTCGGTACTGTGGACACACTCCGCCGACTACATGCACTTAGATCATTTGTGTGGGGACACACACAATCGACTGTATAAAAACGCTTTCTACAAAACCGACTTCTATAAATTCGACCTAATTCCGTAGTGTAGACAAAACCTAAGGGAAGATTAAAGGGGTCTGGAGAAATGCCTGCAAATAGCCAGTGATAGGCCTTGACTAGATATCCTGAGCCAATTTCTACTGTCAATGTTTAAGACTTTCTAATCAGATTACAGGATGCATTTCCACCATTATGAGGCTATGTCTCTGAGACTATAACAGGGTTCAAAAAAGAACTAGATAAGTTCATGGAGGATAGGTCCATTAATGGCTATTAGCCAGGATGGGCAGGGATGGTGTCCCTAGCCTCTGTTTGCTGGGAATGGGCCACAGGGGATGCATCACTTGATGATTACCTGTTCTGTTCATTCCCTCTGGGCCACGTGGCACTGGCCACTGAAGGAAGACAGGATACTGGGCTAGATGGATCTTTGGTCTGACCCAGTATGGCCATTCTTATGTGCACACTACAGCTTATGTCAGCATAATTTTTGCTGCTCAGGGGTGTGATAAAACCACCCCCTGAGTGACGTAAGTTACACCGACATAAGCGTCGGTGTGCACAGCGCTATGTCAGTGGGAGAGCTTCTCCCGCCGACAGCTTCTGCTGCTCGCAGAGGTGATTTCATCATGCCGACGGGAGAGCTCTCTCCTGTCAGCATAGAGCGTCTTCACCAGACTCGCTGCAGCTGCGCCACTGAAGTGCTGTATGTGTAGACGTGCCCTGAGAGGCCACATGTTCTGCTGGGTAGGGCACCAGACTGTTACTTAGGAGGCCTGGGTTGTGTTTCCAGTTCTGCCACTGACTGGCTGTGTGTCCTTGAGCATTAGAGACGCAAAGTGGGTGAGGTAATATCTTTTATTAGACCAACTTCTGTTGATGAGCGAGACAAGCTTTAAGAGTTCCTCTTCAGGCTTGGGAAATGTACTCAGAGGGTCACAGCTAAATACTAGATGGAACAGATTGGGCTAGGCACTAGTGTAATAAACATGATTAATAATAGAGTTCTGTCTGTAATACTGGAAAATCCCTGCATTGCCAGGATTCTCTCTGGCACCTCACACTTCCATGAGTTTATCCTCACAACGACCCTGTGAGGTAAGAAAATATTATCCTTGTTTTACAGAGGAGGAAGCAGGCCCAGAGATGTACAGCGACTTGCCCAAGGTTTCGCAGGAAGTCAGCAGCAGAGCCAGGGTCTGAAGCCACCTTTCCACCATGCCATTGACCAAACACCATAAATGAGACCATGCAAAAAGCAAAAGGGTTTCCAGGATTGACACGCACAAATGCTCAAAAATCATGAGTCAGGCTCACCAAAAATCCCACGATTGGCTTTAAAATCATGAGATTATGTAAAAATAATAGATGTGGGGTTCTTTTGATTTGCCTTCTGCTTTTTGAGCCTTTAGGGTGCACCGGGGTCACATTTGGAAGCTTCCTCCACAGCCACGAGGGCTAGAAACTTATTTTTTCTTTAAGACTGGAGGCTGAAATCATCACAGATCCACGTGACTCCAGGAGCTGGGGCTTTAAGAGAAACAATAATTATCATGAGACTTATGACAAAATCACGAGCGCTGGGAACACTGGATTTCAGCGTGCAGCTGAGTCTCTATAAATAACAGGGACGAATCTGTCACAGTATGAAAGCTTATCATAAGTGTATGGTTCCCATAAAGCCAAGTGAATGCTCTAGATTTGTCCTTCAAGCTCTACGTATTTTAAGGAGCTGTCAAACAATGGCAGGCCATGCTATATACAACAGCCTTGCCCAGGGCTTTATGTAAAGATGCACTGTGGCTCAAATCCTGATCATGCCGCCAGCAAAACCAGAGGAAAATTTTGCAGGGGGGAGAACTACGCAGGAGCTGTAGAAGGAGGGAGATGATATCCTGACCCCTCTGACCTCAAGGCAGCAGCAAAGCAGAGCCATGGTCACGACTACAGCTGATTGATGTGATATAAAATGCAGCCTGCCATGTTCCCTGCCCGACCATGTGGTCATGTGCCAGCAGAACCACACTGTACATCAGCCCACTGGCCCTGCTCCTGTCTGCTCGTCATTGTCCTAAATAGTGATCCACAGACAGAAACCCAACACAGTGGTTTCTCCACAAAGCATCAATCTCCCTGCGCCAGGTTTTCACTCCTTTAATCCCTGCTGAGCTGCAAATCCTTGGTCTTTAAACTCCTTTTGAGTCTACGGCCCCCCACTTTGTGGGCCCAGGATTTGGGTCTTTCAAGACCATATTGGGTTGTAAAACAAAAATATACCTTAGATTGTAAACCCTTTGGGGCAGAGACCATCTTTTTGTTCTGGGTTTGTCCAGCCCTCCCATGCACAATGGAGTCCTGATCCATGAGTAGGGCTCCTACAAACTACAGCAATATAAGTAATACTAAAGCATCCCAGGTGGGTTTTCCCGTCTACTTTTCCAGGTGTGCAGCTGTACCTTGGTTACTTGCTTTCTATTGCATATATTGGACCCTGTACAAATTATGACAAGTTAGTTTGTGCATCTTTTTATTGAACGAAATATCAGTACAAAGCATCAAAAGAAGGATCAATGATAAATATTGCCCAAGACAAGTGATTCTTTCTTTTTTTTATACAAGGAGTTTAACTCTTTAGACCCCGAACCTGTAAGCCATTCCAGAGGTACAGAACCAGTATTACCAATGTCAAGTGTTCAAAAATCACAAGTCAGGCCCCAAAAGCACAAGATCAGCTGTAAAAACATGAAATTTTTAAAATCATAGATGGGGGGGGGCTCTTTGCCTTCCAGTTTCTGAGCCTTCAGGATGCACTTACTTCACGTATCCAAGCTCTTCTCTGCAGCCAGGAGGGCTAGAAATGTCCTGGTTTAAATAAAAGCAGAGATTCTCAAGTAATCTCTTAACTCCAGCAGCCAGGGCTTAAATCCCCCCCCCCCCCCCAACTATTGCAAGACTCATGATAAAATCGGGAGAGCTGGCATTTCTGCAGACCCTTCCACTTCCATGGAGCAGCTTGCAGGGTTCAGTACACAGGTATTTAGGTGCCAAACGAGGCAATTTGGCATCTAGTATAGTGTAAACCACCATAGGCACCTACCTGCATTTTTGGGCACCTAAATATTGCTTATTTCATCTGGCCCCAGAAGCGTAAACCCTTAGTCACACAGCTGGAGTCGTTCCAGCTGAAATCAATGGGACTGTGTGGAGTCAAGTGCTACCCAGCCCAAATAAAGGTTGCGGAATTGGTGTCCACCTCCCCATTTGCATACACACGCATTCTTCTCATACAGAGCCGTGTCATTGGGCTGAAATCTTAAAGAGCCACCTAGATTACAAAAGCCTTCACAGAAGTGAGATTTTAAAGTTTCTTCTTCATAATGCCTCTCTCGAGGATCCCTGGTTGCCAGGCAGATTATGGTAGAGCGTGCAGGTTGTATAATTAATTAACGGGAGGTAATGTGGGCAGGGGGACTTCCCCTTACTCTCTTTGGGGGCCCATCCCAGGTGTTTGCATTTTAAATAGGGTGACCAGATGTCCCGTTTTTAAAGGGACAGTCCCGTTTTTGGGGACTTTTTCTTACATAGATGCCTATTACCCCCCACCCCCGTCCTGTTTTTTCACAGTTGCTATCTGGTAACCCTAATTTTAAATACGCTAAAAAAAAAAAACCCTCAAGACACCTAGGAGCCATTATTTTGATGGAGCTTACAAAAGAGAAACCCAGAATGCATTGTGCTGTCTCCACTGACTTGGTAGCAGCTGCAGCAGCTAGTTTACAGAGGCTATTCCAGAACAGCAGTGGCATCATCCAAGGATTCTAGTCCACAAAGGTTTGGGAATGATACGGTACTATTGCCATAAAACAAATACAGACATGTCAATTTCATCTCTATTCCTAAGGAAGGAAATATATGTAAGGATATATAATGATAAAAGACAAAAACACCACACCACCTGTGGCGAACACTTTTCACAAACAATCCCTCCATATCTGATCTTTCGATACTTGTCCTCTAAGGAAACCCGCAAAATACCTCCAAAAGGCAACCCTGGAGAACTTACATGTGTCAATCTGCTAGACACTAAAAGCCCTGGCCTTAACAGGGACACTGCTTTTTATGGCTCATTACAACAAAATTTGTAACAAACCACCCTGCCTGCTACCCTTAATGGCCCACTTCAAACCCTTTATGCATAACAATCTAACCCCTAATTGCTCACTTCATTTCAAGTGACCACCTCCAATATGTGTTACCCCTGCCGTTTAACAATCTGTCCCAACCTATATTTAGCTCAGGCACTCTGCTTCCTTCCCCAGACCTTAAGAAGAGCTCTGTGGAGCTAGTATCAGAGGGGTAGCCGTGTTAGTCTGTACCCACAAAAACATCAAGGAATCAGGTGGCACCCTAAAGACTAACAGATTTATTTGGGCATAAGCTTTCGTGGGTAAAAAACCCACTTCGTCAGATGCATGGAGTGAAAATTACAGTGAAAATCTGTAATTTTCATTCCATGCATCTGAAGAAGTGGGTTTTTTACCCATGAAAGCTTATGCCCAAATAAATCTGTTAGTCTTTAAGGCGCCACCGGACTCCTTGTTTCTGTGTAGCTGGAAAGCTCGTACCTTCCACCAACAGAAGTTGGTCCAGTAAAAGATACTACCTCAACCACCTTCTCTCTCTCATATATATAAGCACACTTTTCACTGTAAGAAATATTCCAAATTTATTATTACTGGGCTGGCACTCAGTGTGATCAGTAATCCACGATTTAATGAAGAATGAGATCCCACACCGAAGCTGCTGCTAATTTAGGACCTGACAACTTCTACTGAAGACAATCGGAGACTTTCCATTGACTTCAGTGGGAGTTCGATCAGGCTTTCTGGGCCAAGTTCTGCCAACAGGGACCGCGATGGCTCATCTGAGAATTCCACACCTACATCCAAGCTCAGAATTCGACTCACACACTTTCTGTGACACATACTGCAGGACAAACTGTGGCCCGATTAACTCCAACAGGCGCAGAGCTTTGGCCCTGAAAGTAAAGCAGAACAAACAAATATGGCTACAGTTATGACTTTTAGCATCTGCTCTAAACAAGTTGCAGAATCCTGCTCTTTATGCCCTTACATGGGTAAGCAGGACCTGAATGAGATCTCCTCTGACAACTTCAGTGACTTCAGGAGCAGGCCATGTTTGCATAGACATGCCTACTCTGCCTCAGTGCGCAGCATGATGGAGCTGCTCTGCCAAAAATGATCAATTTTGGCTGGTTTGGGTTACAAATTATTGTCGGTAGCTACCGGTATGGTGTTCTGCTCTTGTTCAATGATGATAACAGTCGGCTGCGTGCGTGTACCCTCTGTGTGCTGCCCCAGCTCTGCACAGATAGTTAACACAGCAGACCCCGAGAGATCCCCCCAAAACCACAGACTCTAGTAAGGTACGAAGGAACCGAGCCAGGTTTATTGTCAAATGAAACACAGGAATAGTTCCCTATAGACTCTACAGAGCATACTACGAATTTGTGCTCCCTGGCAATGGACACAGCTCAGTCAGTGGCGGGACACTCCACTGCCCCCTAGGCTGGACAAAGATGTGTGCTCCCGGACCTACTTTTATACAGTTGCAGGACAGATTACTCATCATAGTTCAAACGAATCTATCCATCATGTTGTCCTTTTGACCCTGTCTTTAAGATGCACCTGCCTGTTCCTTGTTATCTCTGTGGAGTTTTCTGATGCCGTCTTGGCACAAGTTCCTCTCATTAGCACTTATGTGTGTACGTGCTTCTAACAACCTTTTCTTGCCAACTTCTGTGAGTGGGACCTGCCTCTGGCTCACAGCCCAGCTTCGCTTAACACTGCCTGGAAGTACTTTGGTTCAGGCTTTAGGCCTCAGACCAGGCCTCTGATACAAGGGTTTATGTTTCAGGGCCTCTTACTACACAAATCACTCTAGTATTCAAATACAGGGGTGATAGAAATATTGTTATTCTTATGTACAAGTAAAGGACAGCAGACCTGTGCTTAACATACCCTGATTAACATGTTCTGAACCTCACTTGCTGAGTAGGGGATAGGGATGCCAAAACCTAGCAAAGAGGAGATTGGGGGGGTGGTAGATATTTATACATGCTATTGTGGACTCTACCCGAGAAAGCCTAGATATCATTTGACCTGTTCCACTCCAGCATTTAATGACAGAGCTGATTAGGCTCAATTAAGAGTCCTTGTTGGTAATTCCTATATGAGTTTAGGAGCTTAGCGTTAGCTCATGTGGAAACAGTGAAAGGTTACATAGAAACTGCACTGACAGTGAAGTTCCCCACTACCTGGGTCTTTGTTAACTGTGAGGTACCTCAGAGGGACAGGGGAGTGGTGTGTTGAGTGTTGGACTTTCACACTGCAAGGTGAGAAGCTGAGGCAAACGACAGTGCCCAATGCTCTGTGGGGGTGGGTGTTTGCCTATGGTTGTGCTGTTTTGCCAAATTAACATTGGGGTCCTTTTTCCCTTGTAATAAAAGTTTTAGTTTGTTGCACAAACACTCAGTGCTTCTTAGGGGTGCCCAAGGGTGGTGTTTGGTTTTCCCAGATTACTGGGTAGGGCTCAAGCCGGTTCTATTTTCTGTTAAGAGAATCCCTTAGACATTGAAATCGGCCCCTGTTGGCACCAACTCCACCTGGCAGAAGGGTTACACATGAAATTGGGATGTGCATTTATACCCCCCTCCCCATGAAATTGAACAGCATCTGCTGTGATGCTTCCAATCTAATTCCAGAATGAGCGTGTTTTACTGTCTTTAAAAACAAAAAATATAAAACATAAACAGTGACTGTAGCTCTAGCATTTATGACTATCCCAAACTGTCAGACGCTTACAAGCAGAGTGTTAAGCATACAGCTTATTTCCTGAATACTTCAAAGAGGAAGATTTTTTTATGATGGTGAGAAGTGTCAGATTGACTCCAAGGGTTGTGGTGGATTCTCCATTCCTGACAATTTTTAAATCGGGATTGGATGTTTTTCTAAAACATCTGCTCTAGGAATTATTTTGCAAATGTTGTAGGGCCTGTGTTATACAGGAGGTCAGATCAGATGATCACAGTGGTCCCTTCTGGCCTTGGAATCTATGAATGCATGTCTTGGATAATACATTTCTCTCTTTGGGCCTGATGCAGAGGCCAGTGGAAGTCTTCAATGTTTCTGTTGACTCCAGTGGGTTTCGGCTCAGGTCCCTGCTCCACAGAAAGCATATCGCATAGGCAGAGGCTGTGCAAGCTTCCCCATGCTACCCACCAATATTCTTCAACCCTGAGCTAGATGGTTGAGGGGGAATCACTTCTTAGGGGAAAGGGTAATTGGTTCTCTGTCACCCTTGGCCTCTCTGTAACAGCTGCCAATTATGGCAGTGGTTTTGTGCTGTCCCACTAGAAATTGGCCTGGTCCCACCAGCTCATTTCATACAGGCCATCGAACAGCCATCCAATTGTAGCACTATTATTATTAAACATTTATATTACAGTGATGGCCAAAGGCCCCAATTAAGGTTTGAACTGCCCTGCACTTGATGCAGTACAGACACAGATAAAGCGATACGTAGGACTTGTCTACACTTAAAACACTGTGGTGGGGCCGCTGTAGCGCTTCAGTGAAGCTGCTACCAACACCAAAGGCAGGGGTTCTTGTGTCAGTGCAGGTACTCCACCTCCCCGAGAGACAGTAGCTAGGTCAGTGGGAGTGCTGTCTACAACGGGGTTAGGGCAGTTTAACGGCTTTGCTCAGGGATGCGGACTTTTCGACAGTTATCCTGACCTAATTTCCTAGTCTAGACCAGGCCTAAGTGTGTGCGAACCAACCCAGCAACCAAATAGCTGGTGCGGGAACTGGTAGAGATCCTATGATGATGGGGCACTGGACAAGTGTCTGTAAGTCCCGTCCTATGGAGTGTATTAACCCCATTATATCCTTGGGTCAAAATCTATGTAATATGAGACATTCCTATGTAGCTTTATTCCTAATATATTTCCAATGAGCAATTTTACTCAGTCCTTACTCAGCACAACTTCCATTGTCTTAAACAGGAGTTTGCCTGAGTCAGGCCCTCAGGATTTGGCCCTTTGTTAATAGTTCTATCAGGCACAACACAAAACAGTGATGCTGAAAACAAAAACTTTTATTCTCTCCTCTGTCAGTTTCAAGCGCTAACATTTATTCCCTTGAAAAGCTGTAGGACGTCCGGTTTCCTGGCAAGCTGCCGTGCAAATGTTCCAGTGTCGTCCAGAGAGTCCTGCAATCCAGCCTGCAGGAGAAGCCACACACAGGCTGCGTGCTGGCCTGCACAGGCCATGTGCAGGGCTGTAAGGAGACAGGACATTAACATGGAAATGAAATCCGCAACAGGGATTTGTATTTCATATGCAACGCAAATGTCAGACTCCCAGCAAAGGGAATTAATCCAGGAAAAACTGGCCACGGATGAGTAATGACTTTAATTCTTTTTTCAATTATCACATGCAATCAGTGCCCTGCATTCTGCAGTCCTGGGCCTTGAAACTGCACTGCTGTGTCCATTATGGATGCAGACAACAGGAATGGGAAATTAAATAAGAATGTTTCGGTTTGTTTTGCGCAGCAAGGAGCTGCCACGTTCAAATAAAGCACTATCCGCCTAATCCCGTACAATATCACTAGCAAGAATGACAATCCAAGATCCTTCAATCAATGGGTGCCACTTTCACAGGAGACCGGCCCCAGCAACCTACAGAATCTGGCCCTGAGAGTCTTGGTAAGGAAAGAGAAGATCTGTACTGTGTGTGTGGCTAAGCTGTGTAACGGCTGATTCCATCCACAGAATCCATGGAACACACAGGATCAGCTCTGGTGTACATTGATGGGTAGATGCTCCATTGATTTCAGTGGAGCTATGCAGAGGTAGGATCAGTTGCAGATCTGGCACACGGTCCCTAACCATACAGTGTACCATGTGCAGGGCCATGCCGGGAGGGGGGTGGGGGGGGGCGGAGGCCCGGGACAAATCAGCCTGTATGGCCCCCCGTTAACATTTTTTATACAGGTGAAATCTGGTGTGGGGAGGAAACACCAGTGCAGGGGGGTGGGGGACGATGGAGAGTCACAGGATGGCACCTGAGCTGGGGTGAGGGGGCCCCCTATGCTGGGGGTCCCGGAGAAGGGAGGGGTCCGGGGTGGAAGTGCAATGGATGGGGTCAGCCTGGCGCTAGCGTGTTCCGGCGGTGCTGGAAGCTGGCGGCTCGTGCAACAGCGGCCGAGCGAGAAAAATAAATACAACGCACACTTCCTGCTGGTGAGTGTGGACCCAACCCCTGCTGCCAGCACCAGGCCCCCCGTTAAACCCCCGGGCCAGCCTGGCCCCCCAGGCACCCCAACACTCCCCCCGGGCCAGCCTAGTGCCCCCCACTCAACACACACACACTGAAGTGAGGGGCCCCCCAAAGCGCAGGGCCCAGAGCACTCACCCCGATTCGCCATACTCAAGGGACGGCTCTGACCATGTGTCAGTCTTGCAGAGTAGCAAGGCTGCAGCATGTTGACCAGGCTGTAAGTGGGTTCTAGCATGGCTGTTGTACTGCTTGCACTTTGTCCTGATAGCTAGGTTAGCCAGTCCACCGGCCTTCTTTCTTGGTCCAATCCTGCTAGGTGCCAAGGGCCTTCTGCAGACTGCTGAGAGCCTTCCACTTGCTCTCAAATCAACTGGGAGCTGAGGATGTTCAGCGTCTTGCAAGAGACACTCAGCACCTCACAGCTCTCTGTACAGGAGGATACCCCAAAGTACATGACAGACACCCACAATCCCCTGTCACTAGCACGAACAGCTGAGGCAGCGTGGGATAGAGGTCCAGGCTAAGCCAGAACACAGTAGGGCGTCAAGGAGTGAATGAGCAAGAGTGGCTGACTCAAGGTCATGGAGGAAAAAATGCAGCTGTACAGGTGACCTGAACCACTTGCACTGTAACCGGGGCAGGTGAGTGTAACAGAGACTGAACACACCTGATCTATATGTAGACTGGGAGAGAGAGCGTCTGTGGGAGAGAGAAAGAGACTGACTGATTGACTGGCTGATGAGGGGAGTGTTCATGATGATTTTAAAAACAAGTATTTAGACCAACCTGATCACTCTGGAGAAGCCATGAGTTGCCAGTTTTGGCGGCGTTGAAAACCATTTCATTTTTAGAAGCAATAATCCGAAGGGTGACTCATTTATTATTGTGCACAGATGACACTGCCAATTCAATGCAATTACTACGGTGACAAGCTTTGCATCCAAATTCCACTTACTATTCATTTACAAGTCATACACCTGGCACTGGCTGAAGATTAGGCATTGAACACACTGTGCTGTGATCTTTCTGGGGCAGGGATCCTGTCTTCTTACCTGTTTTTAAAGTGCCCTCTGCAGCACTGATGCTCTAGAAACAACAACCAACCAAAGGGCCTTACCAGATCGACTTTTCCCATCTCTAGCATGCAGATCAGCGCCGAGGGACAAGAGCATTTGGATGGTACTTGTATGTCCTTCCTGCAGTTTTAAGCACAAACACAACTGTTGCATGATTGTTAAGCAGAACCAGCCCTTTAAATCTTTCATTTGTGAGCCTAATATAACCTACAGGAGTGGGAACAGAAAAATTCCTCTGTAAAGCAATGTTTATAAGAGCTCTCTATATGGCCAATGAGCAGCACCATAAGCAAACTGGCAAACCTTCGGAGAGCTATAGATACAGGTGCAGATTCTTGTGTCCAGTCAAGGAGCAGAGAGGTGGGGGCTGCGGCTCCCTGATCCTGGGGCCAACGAGGGTCTGCCTCAGCCCCTGGCATATCTTAGAGCAGCGGCAAGCTGTACTTGTCTGCCAATATCCCCAAGGGGCTACTCCAGCAGCTGGAGATCACCAAAGCACAGCTGTGTTCCTGCCACATCGCCTCTTCCCCAGGAACATCTCCCGCACAGAGACAGAGCTACTAGGACAGGTCTATGCCACTCAGCAATTCTCCCTATGCAGGGGGAATTCTCCACTAGCAGATAAACTATATTCACTGTCCCTTTGTGCTGCCACAGCCGTGCCGAGACACCAGAGCAGGGCTGAGACTCTGGCCATCGACCAGCACTTGTGAGTGACATTTGTGATGGCCTCGCATGCCTATTAGAGCTCTTTTGCCGTAACAGCGGTAAGCAGAATTGCAGGGGTTCCCCTATGATTTAATTGCTTCTGTCAATCAAGATTATTGTCCTTAAAACCTGTAGAGCAGGCTCCTGCCGTAACCCACACTAAATTGCACAGCCATGTTTACAAAATGAGAGAGAGAGCGTAGGACCCAATCCGGTCAGGTGCTGAGCGCTCTCAGCTCCCACATGGGAATGCTCATCACCTTACTGTGAGTACCAGTGAAAGATCCCTTTTCAAATGCTGGAGACTGAAATCCTCAACCTATCCACTGAACAGGTATAGTATGGGCAGTTTGTCCCACACACCCTGCTAGTTAACCTGAACTCTGACGGAGTGGGAATCACCTCTAGGGGTGAAAGGATTATTTTTTGATCCTTACCCGCTCAGCTGAAACTGCCAACAGAGAAGCCCATTATTGCTAACTGTGGTGGTGGGTTTTTTGATGTGGATCCCTGTCTCCTGTATCAAGGGTTCCACCAATTCACTTATTGGCCACCCCAGTCAGGTATGTAACAACAGAAAGCATGCAGGCCAGCCCAGGGGTCTAGTAGAACCAAGTTGCTGCTGCCACACAAGGAATTTAGAGTCAGCATATCCCTTCTTCACTAAGCCAGCAGAGGAAAAACACGCAGCCCCGTAAGGGAAGGGAATGGCGCTCTCCAGCCATCCTTTCTGCTCCATTCTGGGAATGCACCACTCTGAGCAGAGGGATGGTATGTCACTAAGATGCACAGCCTCTGAAACAGAGACAGGCCCAGGCTGCAAAGTTCAGATACGCAGCTGGATCAGGAACCAAGCTTGAGAGAGTTCAGCTTGGACCACGCTCTGCTTTTAGAGCAATGCTGAATCCTGCAAGATCCTCCTGCAAAATACACCAGAATCCTGGAGCCTCTGAATGCCACGAGTCCTGTTATTCAGTAGAGTTCAACTGGCATGACAAGTGGAATTCAAAGGCCCCAGGACTGAAGGTCTGTGTCTGCTCTGAGGATTTTAAAGAATTTTCCCACTGTTGCTTTATCACCAGTACAGCTCCACCCAGGCTAGCAAAGGCAGGAGAGCTCATGTAGAATGACCCCTAGTGACAAGGCCTAAAGACACTTCTTGTTAGCATGTTAGTCCATTTAAGGCAGTGGCCCCCAACCTTTCTGTTGCTATAGAATATTCATGTTTCCAGAAGAGTGTGGCGGGCGCCGGCTGACCAGCCGCCGAAATGCCGCCGAGAAGCGGTGTCATCGAGAAGCGTCGCCACCAAAATGCCGCCGAGAAGCTGCAGCATTTCAGTGGCGATGCTTCTTGGCGTTGCCACTTCTGGGCGGCATTTCAGTGGCTGGTTGTCCGGCGGAAGCGCTCCCTTGTCAGTAGGCGGGCGCACATAAATGCCTAAGGCCATGTCTACACTACGGGGTCTACAGCAGCACAGCCCCATAGCACAGACAGCCTACAGTGAGAGAAGGGGCTTTTCCATTACTGCAGGAATACTACTGCCCTGAGCAATGGCAGCTAGATATACAGTAGCATTCTTCCATCAGCCTCGCTGTGTTTTGCACTGGGGCTCAGGGAGGCATTGCTACGGTGCTCAGGAGCTTTCATACCCCTTAGTGCCATAGCTATGTCAACCTACATTTGAACTATAGACCAGGCCTGAATCCAATTGCTTTTATCCTCTGCTGGCCAGTCAGCCCTAGAATCCTCGATTTACTGTTAACAATACAAACACTGGCAGCTGATGATTTGTTAAAAGGATTAGGCTTCATTAGGAAACTGTGTTTTCTCCCATACTGGAAATCTAGTCTGATTACTACAGAAGTCTAGGATTGCCACTAGTGGGTGTGTGTTTTAGATGAGAGACCTTTGTCTTATTAATAGCTTCCAACTGAGCTGGATTTGCTATCTATTTGCATTAGCCCTGAGGGCACTGGCATTTTCCAAAGGATTTCTATGATATTTGTAGAATCTTAGAAGAACCCAGAGATTGCCTCAGTGACATGGACTAATGATCCATCGAGTCCTGGATCTTCTCCCTGGCTGTAGCCAATTTTGGATGCTTCAGAGGAAAATTTAACCCTCCCATTTCCCCTAAATAATGCATCTGGATTTGGCTGTTTCTTCCTCACCTGCGCTAATTAGGCTTTGTTCTGCAGCATGAATGTGGATAGCCCTTATTTGTACCTCCCCTCCCCTTTACTGTAAAAGCTGCATATTCCCTCTGCTCACAGCACCCAGTGCACTACTGCACGCACACACCGACAGCAATAAAAATCGTGAGCTAGCAGATGGCTTAGCTACAACGGCCTTAGCAGCAAATTGAGTTGAAAGCATAATTTGATTTTAATGTATTTATAAATGCACAAAAACCTCAAAACAAATTAGGCTGCACAGTGCAAGTGACACTGATTCTCAGAGAGGAACAAAAAACCATCAAACATTTTTGCAAATCAAACGGTGTAGTTATTTGCCATGGCAGAGCTGGGACCTTTTCCAAAGCACATTTACAGTCACACACCCTCCCTCCCCCACACTATAAAATGCAACCTTGGCAACCAAGAGGACTTTCAACCAGTGCAGCCGAGGTAGCAGCTGAGGTAGGCCAGCTGGGGCTCCTCCAGCCACAGGGGGCAGGAGGAAAGGAAGGGAGGGCGCTTGGGGCTCCGGCGGGCAGAGGAGGGGGGACTTGGGTGGAAGGGGTGGGCTCAGGGGGCTAGCCTCCCCGAAGGGGGGGTTCACCCGCTGCCCACGGCAGAAGTTGTACCATTCTGCAAGGTGCTAACTGAGCCAGTCTTCAGATGGCACTCAGGGCAAAGACCATGCTGACATATCCCATCATCTCTCTTATGGCATGTCAGCTGACAGCTGCATTGCACAGGGAGCAATCAAAAGGAGGCAAACCTTGGCTGCATAATGTAGCGCCGTGAGTTGGATTGATGTTGCTCTCTCATTGACATCGGCACCGAGATCAGAGACAAGGAACCGGATGGCTTCGTCCTGGGCCGTGACTGCTGCCTGGTGCAAAGGCCGAGCACCTACAGCATCTGCAGCGGTATAACAGACCTAGCGGGTGGGAAATAAGGACCCATGAACAGCTGTGCCAAATTGCCACGAATGATCGCCAACTTGTGTACCGACAATGGGTCCGGCCATTGCCATGACAATGACAATAATGAAAACACATATTTTACTCATCCATCAAAAAAATTACTCACCCTACTCCAGCAGGATTATGTAATGCTGGGATAAAACCTGTGTGCGTGTGTACATTTGCATCAGCTCATTTACCAAGCTTTGGAAATGATTAGCAAAGGCTTCTGGGCCCAGTTCTCCTTTCCTTTCCACTGGTGTAAATCAGGAGAAACTTTACTGACATCAATGAAGCTACACCTTTATAAAACCATTGTCTTTCCAAATGCATGCAACACAGTAGTCTAGTTACAACAAGGTCATCATTTCACAGTATGCTAGACACTAACATCTAGCAAATCAAAGGAGTCTGGTCCCAACATGTAAAGGGACGCTATCAAGTCAAATTTGGATTTGCAAATGTGTTTGTACAGCCCCAATTCTCATGAAGGCCTTCAGGCACTATCATAATGTGTGTTATACTTAATCATAATCATACTGTTCCGTTATTTCTTTTAATTAAATTTCAGTTGAAAGAGTTTAAGACAAGCAAACATTCCCCTTTTAAGTGCCGCCAGGTCTCACAATTTTATAGCAAGTCTTGTGCCTATATTTAGTATTTTTCTTAAAACCCCAGCTTCTGGAGTCATGTGAACAGCTTTCATTTAAAACACAAGTATGTTTTTAGCTTTGATGGCTAGCATAGAAAATTTTGAAGACCAGAAGGCAAATAAAAAGAATGCAAAATGCATTAATACTGTCACGGACCAGGATGTGTGTGGTTAGGCCCAGTGGCTGGAGCAGCAGCAGTCAGGCCTAGTGTTGTGAGCAGTGGCGGTCAAGAACCAGAAGTCAGAGTCAAGGACTAGAGCAGGGCTGGCACAGGAGCGATCACAGCTTGCATGCATACGTGCTGAGCAGCCATTGGCCTAATGGCTGCTGCTGGGCTTAAGAGCACATCTGTTGGTTCCTCCAGCCAATTGGGCTGTCTGGCTAATCAAGTGATTCTGCTGCAAGCCACCTGTGCTTCAACTGAGAGTCCTCTGTTGCTCACTAGGGAGGCAGAGCCAGCTGGTCCCAGGCTCAGCCACAAACCCTAATTTCTGACAATTTTTTTAAAAAAAAAATCTGATGATTCTTAAGCCAATTTCCTGATTTTGAGGGGCTGATGCTTGATTTTTGAAAACCTGAAGTTGGCAGTTCTGCCTGTTTAGCATTTGCCATCCAAACATTGCAGCACCAAGCCAGCGCACGAGGACCAGAAATGAAACTGTCTAGGAAACGAACAGTCTCTTCCCATTGTCCATGCGGTGAGAAATGCAAATGCAAACCAACTTCACAAACAGTGAGAAATAAATTAGATTTTTTTTAATACTTTGAGGGTTTCATAGTCTAAGTTGACAACAGTACATAAGTAATGAAGTGTTTGTTATTTTGAATATACAACTGGATCTAACAACAGCCCTTTGAGCCTTTTAGAAGGAAATCAGAGGTCACTGGGAAAAAATACTGGGAGCTACAGCTGTTATAGGCAGAGAAAGTTCGCTTCCAACATAACCACAGCAGGAAATCTACTGGTCCTTGTAAATCTACTGCCAGAAGAAACTCTGCAAGTATGGTTTAAGCATAGGCTAGAGAGCCAGGAATGCCCGGGTTTTAATCTCAGCTTTGACACCAGCTCCTTCTGTAGCTTTGGGCAAGTAAGTCACTTTACCCACCCTGTGCCTCAGTTTCCCCATCTGTAAAATGGGGATGAGACTTACATCCCTATGTCACAGGAGTGTTAGTGATGATCTGTTACCTAGCTAGTATTTATACAAATCATTATGGGGCAGGTGGATAGCTCAGTGGTTTGAGCATTAGCCTGCTAAACCCAGGGTTGTGAGTTCAATCCTTGAGCAGGCCATTTAGGGATCTGGGGCAAAAATTGGGGATTGGCCCTGCTTTGAGCAGGGGGTTGGACTAGATGACCTCCTGAGGTCCCGTCCAACCCTGATATTCTATGATTCCGAAGAGGTAAAGCTCTAAGGCCCAGATTCACAAAGGTACTTAGGCACCTAGCTTCCATTGAAATCACCGGTCGTTAGGTGCTTACATACCTTGGGGAATCTGGGCCTAAGTATTGATCATTAGGGTCAGACTGTGAAGGCCTTCTTGCTGCTCATGAGTAGCCCCCTGAGCCAACGATAACTTGGTAACAGCTCATCAGTGGGAGTCATGGGCACACATTCTGGTCTTTAGTGGAATCACCACCATTAGCCACACCACTCACTTTTTACTCAGTCCTTCCATTAGCTTCAGGGGGAGTTTGCCTGAGTAAAGCCCTCCAGATATGGCCCCATACAAGTACAAGAGCTAATATCGTTCTCTTTGGTGGGTGGCGTTTTGTAACCGGAACCTGGAGAAAAGGCAGCGTGGATCTCTTGACACCATACCTTATGCTTTTCTAGAAGTAGCTGGGCTATGTCAATGTGCCCGTTCTGTATCGCGTCCATAAAGGGAGTCACTCCGCATTTGTCCCTGCTGTCAGGTTCATATGGGCACCTTGGAAAGATCATAAAACACATGCTTGAAACCGGTGCACTCAGGGCTGCTTTGTGTTGTCGGAGCAGGTCATAGTAGCTGGACTGTCTCATTGTATTTGACCAGAAGGCTTTAGACCTGTACGTGAGGCATTCCAGCTAAAATGATCACATGCCCCTCTCTCTTTGTCCTGTGTTGTATCGTATTGGGTGTTGGCATGTGCCTTTAGAGTGACCCTGATCTCTTTGGGGCAGAGAGCTGTGATTTGTTTGGCTCAATTCCTGCAGGGTGAATTTCTCCCCCATGCATAAGAGGGGCAGAAAGTCTATACGCCACTTACATCATACTTAAAGTCTCCGAATAGAACTTCTGTGGGAGATAAGTGGCGCACAGGCCCTGGGCTGGCACAGAAATTAATTGCATCCTTATTGCACAGTGTACAAACATGGCACTACATACATCATTATTATTGTGAGCCAAATCCCAAGGACGGACTCAGGCAGAAATCTCATTAGAACGAATGGGAATTCAACCTGAGTAAAGACTGAGTCAAAACTGAGAATCTGGCTCAGTGACAACACAGTGGATCAAATCCACCCCATGCCAATTGTAAACCAGAGTTTAGCGGGGCTGGGAAGGGTGTGAAGTCTGATACTGGGGAGGGTGTGGATGGAGATGGCTAGAGCCTCCCTTCTTCCAAGTGCAGCTTCAACAGTGGGCAGCACTGGTAAGGAAGGAAGTGTGGCCAGAATGATTCAATGCAGTTTTCCAGAAGACTCTCCAATGCCAGGACTCTATGGAGCCTCAGGCAGAAAATACAGATAGAAAGCAAGAAAGAAGGTGATGCCCTCATCTCAGGGTGAACCCCTGTATTGTGGCACAGTGGGTCTCCCTGGTGCAGGCAAATGCAGTAGCTGGGCTCAGTCAAGCCCAGAGGAATTACAGCAGGGATAAACTAGGCCCAGATGGTTCTCTCCTTGTTGTAAGGACCCAGGCTGGTTATGTAATTGGGGCCTATGTCACAGTGAATTCTGAGGCAATCCAGGGAGTAAATACATTTGAAATCACCATAATCAGCTGTGAAAAGTGAGAGGAAATTGATAGGTTCTCAGGGCTCACAATTGTGCAGCTGGGATTTCTCAATGGCATCAATGTTCTCGGTGTCTGTTTAGTCAAGCAGGCCATGTGCTGTAAATGAAAGGGGGGAATGGGCTGGGAGGAGGGAAGGGAGAAAGAGTGGGTGTGTGTGGGTGGTTAAATTTCACAAAAAAATTGGGTCAGGAAGCCTGCTTACCGCTCAAGAAGTGCTTTCACTACGTCAAAACAGCCGTGCATTGCTGCGAGAGAGAGGAAGTGGATGGTAATTCATGTTTTCATGTTTCCTGCCACCTACAAAGGAAAAATAAGTGGGTCTGTTCCCCTTTGGGCTTATTTGTGATGTATAAAGAAGCCCTGAAAGATTTTTAATTGAAACCTTTTACTGCTTGTTATTTTTACATTAGACGTATCAGGAATATCCAATCATCTCTATGTCCTCCAAGGACTCTCCAGACAAAACAGGAGAGAGAAGTGAAGTGGAAGCTCTGTTTGCCCTGAACTGAAGAAAGAGAGAGAGAGCGAGTGTACAGAACAAAGAGTTTTAAACAGTCTGAAAAATATTCCCTTCCACTCTCAATTGCTCAGGTTTTGCTTCCTTGATAATTCAGCCGGACATGTTTGGTGCACGGCACAGTACAACACACTGGCCACTGGGAGCTGAGAACAGAGATGCTAAGAACATGCACTTAGCACATCTCCAGTCATCAAGTCTCCTGGGGGAAAATCCCATGGTAAAAAGGATCTGAATTGCAAATGTAAAATCCTCTCTGGCCTTCTTAATACATGATACTGCAGCAAAATGGAAAACGAACCCTATTTTTTTCCTTTGTAGGCCGCCTTCATATAA
This sequence comes from Chelonia mydas, assembly GCF_015237465.2. NCBI lineage: Eukaryota > Metazoa > Chordata > Testudines > Cheloniidae > Chelonia > Chelonia mydas. Next base: position 341,771,478 of record NC_057849.1, read on the forward strand.
TAAAACCAAACTCACAGCTGCTAATATCAGGTTATTTACTCATTTTGATTAAGGAGGACAACACAGTAAATGTTCTGGTCCCCACAGCCAACCACAGAACTGCAGCTGAAGAAGAGCTCTCAGCATATGTTGCACACAAGTGATAGTCTGAGCTTTAACAGCAGCATTGCCAACCTCAAGAGATCAAACAATCATGAGGCAGACCCTCAAAAATCACAAAATTGAAAAAATCATGAGATTTTTAGTCTGTCTTTTAACTTTGTAACTCCCCTCGATTCCTCTGTCACTACGTGTGTGACAATTTTGGGCTGAAAATTACTGTCTTCTGTCCAGGTACACCAGCAGCACTTCCGTGCCTCCCGCTAGCCTGGGACCTCTCCACCTGAGACCCAGCAGCGCTACTTCCCTGACTTCCCATCTCCCAACCTCCAGCTGCCCTAGGACTTTATCTCTGCTGTAGGGCCATATGCGAAGGCAAGGCTCAGTGGCAGGGCACATCTGTGTCCTTAGCCCCAAGGCCCCTTCACAGAGCTCTGCCCCCGTGCCCAGCCCTGAAAATCATGAGATCGGTGGAGTTTCTCATGTCACTGCAACAGTTTCTCCTGCAGGCACCAAAATCCTGTGACATGATCAGTTTGTGAGGTGGCAACGCTGCCTTCCCGTGGCTGCTAGAACAGGACTCCCCTTCTCCATCATCATCCCCAAGCTGGGGAGCTGCCACTAAATCCCCTCCATCTCCTGCCCCATCACTGTTCTCTCCGCCCCCCTCAGCCTCCCTCCTGCCCCCCATACTCCTTTGCTCCTCCAACTCCTCTGCACTCCCTGCAGCCTTCCTCCTGCCCCCCACCACTTCTCTGCAACTCCCTTCTCAGCCTTCCCCTGCATCCCATTCATCTGCAACCCCTAAATCTGCCCCCTGCTCCCCATCGTTCTCCTCGTCCACCCTTCACAGTGTCTCTGCTGCGCCTCACAGTCCCTGTGTTCTATCCAGCCCTCTGGGCCGTTCTGCCTGTGGACACGGCTTCTATCTCATTGCAGACAGTGGGAGGTGGCAGCCATCTTTATTAAGGGTAGCCTCGTTCTACAGGCAGATAGACTGTAGGGAAATGGTGGCCGTCTTGCTGGCTTCAAAGCTCAGCCCCACTGACAATTATAGGAGATGGCGGCCATTTTGAATAATTCACGAGTTGGTGCCTTTTGCTGTGTTTTCACCCCTAAAATCACTAGGGTCATGATAAAATTGTGGAAGTTGGCAACACTGTAATAGAAACAGTCAAACAATGAAGCTGGTGTGTTGTGGTCATGGTTTATAGCACTGATCAGTCACAATGAGTTCCCCATCTTTTGTTGTACCCACCCATTGTCTTGTCTTATACTCAGACTGCAAACTCTTTGGGGCAGTGACTATCTTTTTGTTACGTGTGTCTTCAGGGCCCAGCGTAATAGAGCCCTGATCGCTAATTTGGGTATCTAGGCATTACTCTTGTCCTTGCTGAGCAGGGTGGTGGAGGAGTAGGTAGGAGATGTCTCCCATTCACACCCACATCTCTCAGGGTGACAGCTGGGTGCCAAATGGGAATGCACCTCACACAAATGGGAGGGGGGTTTGGGGCAGCAGCAATCCCCCAGCCCTGGGGAGAGCTGGGCACCCCCATGTGTGAACCAGCATCTACAGGGCCCTGCTACTTTGGGGGGGGGCAGGGGGGCGCGGAGCCTCTCTGCCCCCCAATATGAGCTGAGATCTAGAGGGGGCAGAGCATCCCATTTCCCATGCTGCCTCCAGCAGCGGGGAAGGGGCTGGAGGCTCACCCTTCCCCCAGTACTGCTGCTTCTAGGGGTAAAGGGAGGTCAGAGCAGTGCAGGGGAGTGTAGGGAGGAAAGAAGGAGGGGCCAGAGCTATACAATAGGGGATGTGGGGCCTTCAGCTCTACCCCCTTCCCAACTTCCCCACATCCACACACTCTGTTTCTGTCCTCCATTCAAAACAAGTCCCCACAGTGCTGAGACTGGGATGGGGAGCTGGGAACAAGCATGTTCGGTACATGGAACAGGCACATAATGCAGAAACTGGCATGCAAAGCTGAGAACAGGTGTACTCTACATGGCACTACACACAGCACTAAGATTGTGGTTGGGAACTGAGAACAGGCAGGCTCAGAGCATGGCTCAAACACATTGCTGAGACTCGGGTAAGGAGCTATTGTAACAGGCTGAATTCATCTCCTATGGGGTGGTCTCATTCAGCTGACAACATCTCACTGAGATGAATGAGCCATTTCACACCTGAGTCTGTTATGTTGCAGAAGGACATGAGAGCTCATTCCCCATACACCAGGCCCAGATCTGCATTTCCATTCTCCTGCCCCACTCTCCTGCCTGCAGCTGGTATGTGGACTTTTGACAGCCACACCATCTTCCCACCTCCCCATGCCCCCTCCAAGCTTACCAGGGGCATGGAGTGGCAAGGAGCAGAGTTATGGACACCCAGTGGTGCCTCATGAGCCTCAGGAATATTTAGTTCAGCTGCATTCAAACCTCTGAAAGCCAGGAAACCAAGAGTTAAAGTAAAGCAAATAAACTTCAGAAATCCAGGAAGTACAGAAGGTGGATGCCACCCCCGCAAAGCAACCTTAGCTCTCTCTGCCCTCTTTGAGTGATGATCCAGTACACCCAGAGTACACACCAGCATTCTACAGAACACTCTGAGAACAGAGCACGTGAGCACTGTTGAACAAAGTCTAACAAACACTTTCTCTTCGCTAAAGCAAAACTCAGGTTTAGATCAGGTGTCGCAAACTGGAGCTACCTACACTACACCTGGGCCCACACTCAAACATTGAGCCCACTCCCCACAAACCACTCTAGACTTGATAAATGTTACCATCCCTTCACCCTTGCCTTGAGGATTCCTTCTGATACATGGCCTTCACTCGCCCCTCACTAAGCCCCAGAGCCCACCACACTGCTGACAGTCCCCATGGCAAGAATACCCCTATGCACTGCTACTGACATAGACGACAGAGCTCAGCACTGAAATAAGCTATGCTTGATACCGGAAGGTACACATGGCCTTTTCTCACATTGCAGTCACAGCTCTGCCGAGCTGTTCTAACTGGTCCCTCTACCATTCTGTACGCTTACACCCCACACTGCGAATGGAGCTCCAGCACTTACACATTAAATGCTGGAATTCAAATCTATGGAACACAACACAATGATGGCACATTCTCCTAATCCTTCCTCATATCTACTTATTCTAGACTCATACATTTTAAGGCCAGAGGGACTATTAACTAGTCTTACCTCCTATATAACATAGGTCAGAGAATTCCATACAGTTACTGGTGTGTTGCACCTAATACCTTGTGTTTGATTCTAGCAGCTTCCAGAAAGGCTTGACTTGAAGACTCCAAAAGATGGAGAATCCACTATTTCCCTTCGCTGTTTGTTAAGTTTTGCACCATCCTTACTGACTCATTCCCAGGGGCTATTGCCAGCTCCAGAGGGGCAGAATTAAGGTTGTGTTGTGGGGGTGACGTGAATCTTAAGAGTTCATTTTTTTGATTTTCAGAGGTTTGAGCGTAGCTGAACTCAACATTCTGGAAGGGCACAAGACACAGCCAGGCAACCTTAACTCTGCGTTAGTAAAATTTTGGGGCATTTAGTTAATTAATCCTGAAAGTACTCATGTGAGGCCTGGCAAGTATTATCCCCACTCACAGATTGTTAAACTGAGGCACCAAGCTGTTAAGGGACAGTGAGTGAGGGAATGAGGATCCGATCACTAGCCCCTACTCCCTACCATGCACATGATTAATGTTATTAGAATATAAGGCACACTTTGCACAGGTGTAAAAGGACTATATAACATGCTAGGCAGTGGAGAATCAGGCCTGCATGCTAATCCACGTATGCTCCCAGTCTATTAACAGCTCCAACATCCAGCACTGATTATTCATACCCCTAGAAGGAATACATTATCACCCTTCACACAGGCATAGATCAAAACTGCCGTTTTAGGGGCAACTGCAAGTGATAAAAATTATAGCCTTATGCTCTTCTAATCCCTGAATGACACAAACTCTTCTGGGGCCATTAGAAGTAGGGTCCATACCTGCCGTGTGCAGAGGAGTTCTCTTTATTTTGCTTTCTGTGTTCCAGCTGCTCGGAGATACAGTAAGCAAGTACTGGATGATTTGTGGATCACCCTCTCGACTTGCTATATGGAAGCAATTCCAGCCATCTTTGTTCTTTAACAATGGGTTTGCTCCATGCTCAATGAGATCTTTAATCACCTCCACGTTCTTCCTGGTGCAAGCCATCATGAGAGGAGTCCTTGAAAAGAGAAGGGAGAATAAAAACACATTGCATCCTCATTATACCACCAACTGCTCCACAGCCCGCCTATTAAGATCCAGACTCCATTGCTGTAACAACTGAGTTTGAAGCAAGATTTAAGCTTGATCGTGGCCAAAGAGGGTTCTAGCACAGTGTGTGGGTGCAGGTCACTTGCCAGGATCATCTGGGTATACCTCATTTAATCATTTCCCTGGCATTTGCAGGGACCTCCAGCAGGTCCCTCCTGGTCTCTGCCTATGGCACGAAACAGTCTAGTCTCTTGTGGGCTGCAATATTTTGGTTGTTGGGTTTAGTTTGAGGATGCTGGATGGTGTTGGTGGCCTGTGACATACAGCAGGTCAGACTGGCTGATCTAGTGTTTCCTTCTGGCCTGTGATTCTATGACAGTTTGGCCAGCCAGTGTGGACTAGGACTATGGACCTAGTGAATGCGGTGTTATCATCTTATCCTCTTGCAGCCAGCCTAACGACAGGATAGATGATCTACTAAAGCCACTACAATCTAGGGGAGATCTCCTTTAGTTCAAGTGATCAAGGTGCTTTTGAAATCAAAGTCCAGGATTCTATCCCCAATGCTACATGTGGATGGTCTGGCTGATCATCAGCACGCCTGGACAGGTGCAGCATCTGAACTCATGACAGATTCTAGAGCACCATTTTCTCACAGTTAGTTTGTCCACTGTGCACCCTGGCTGGCTGTGCCACTTGGGCCCAAGTGAGTTTCAACCAGTTGAAACATTGCTACAGCAGAATAACTGGAGAAAGAGCCAAAGGGCTGACACTGGAAAATCTTCTCATCACAAGGAACCAATCAATTTTATGGGCACACTGGCATACCAACACGCTCTTGTTTTCCACTAAAATAAGAGAGAAAAGAAAGGCAGTTTGAGATTTTCTGTTGTAGCTGCAGCTGGTCAGATCAGTACTTTTTACCCCCTACCATCCCATTCCCTTCATCAGCATCGATAGGTGTGACTGTAGATAACAAACCACAAATTGGACAAACCCCTCTTCCAAGTCAATATGCACAAGCCTCACAGTGAGGTACTCATGCGGGGCAATCAGCACAAGTGTGATTCTTCATACATTTTTTTTTAACATTAAAGACTGTCCTCATTACATTGTGGTGTGAAAACTTGATAAGACTGTGGATTGCACTGGCATCTTCCTAAGGCCTTGAGGACCACCCCCAATTGAGGACCACCCCCAATAATAAAAGTAATGACTACCTGTACTTAATATTGTGACCCCTCCATCTGAGAATCTCAGTGTCTCTCATAAGCATTAACAACCACACTTATGTCCAGTAGAGAAGTAAAGAATTCTCATTCTCATTTTACAGATGGGGTAACTGTGATACAGTGTGACTTGCTGAAGCCCATAGCAAGTCAGTGGCAGAATCAAGAACAGAACCCACATAGCTTGACACCCAGTCTGACATCCTAACCGCAAGACCCTCCTTTTATATGTAAGTAAAATAAGTGCATACAAGTGTAATAATATTTGATTTGATGGTATTGCCCCTTTTTTAATTTAACTGCAATAAACTATATTTTCACCCCAATGCCACAGTCCACATTTGAGTATCAGGACACTAATTTGGGCACCACCTGACTCGCATCTGATTCTTGCAGTCACTTATGCACATGCTTAACTTTACACATGTGAGTAATCCCATTGACTTCAATGGCACTATTCACATGCAAGCGTGCCTAGTGATTACAGGGTCAGGACCTACATTTGCAGTCTCCTAGTATTTCTTTCACCCTTGCAGTCAGGGCCAGATTAACCTTTTGTGGGCCCGGCACCAAACATATTTGTGGGCCCCCATGGAGGCAATGGAGCATAGCGCAGAGAGGTCAGTCCCCAGAGCAAGGCCAGCCAGGGGCAATGGGGCATGGCATGGCAACAGCAGCCTCACTCCGCCCAGCCCAGTGCAAGGGCACTGTTTACAAACCGGCAGTTGCCAGATGCACAGTGGCCCACCTGGTCCTATGCTGCCAGCATGCCCCTTTCCCTCAGAGGGCAGGCCCATCCTGCGCCACACAGCCCCCCCCAACCAACACTCCCCAACTCCCTATGGCCAGAGCCCCCCTGGACCCACTATGCCCAGCACCCCTCCCGCCCGACCCCTCCACAAACGCACAGCGCCCTGCACAACACCACCCTGCCCAGCGCCCCCCTGCCCACAACCGCCCAGCACCCCCTGTAGAACCCTCATTCCCTAGTGCCCCAACACACACATCTTCCCTGCCCCCTCACAGCCCAGCATCCCCCCAGACCCCTAAGAGACCCGCTCCCCCACGCCCTGCCTCCCGGCCTCACCGGCCCTGCTGGGAGGCGACTGTCTGCCAGGCTGAGCTGGCAGCGCAGCCAGGGCTGGTCCCAGGGCAGCGAATCGCTCTAGCCCCTTGAGAGTGGAGCGATCAGCTGAGCCAGGGCCTGGAGAGGCCCAGCCAAACCCCCATTCCCCCCCACTGTCGTCCCCCCGCACCGGCTGAGACCTGAGGCTGGCCAGGCTTCTGCACCAGTTCTAGGCGGCTCAGCTCTGGGGAGACAGGCGGGGCCCCAGAGGTGACGGGAAGCAGAGACTGCCCGGAGCCAGAGATGCACTGGAGGCCAGCCAGGGGGCAGAGAGAAGCAGGGGGGTGGGGACAGGGATGGAGAGGAGCCCTCGGCCAGCCAGTGGGCAGGCTGAGGGGAGCAAGTGGTGGGCGGCGGAGCCAGCGGGATCTCGGGGCGCAGTGCAAGCGGAGCAGGCCAGGGCCCCTTCTGAGCATGGGCCTGGCTACAATGGTGCCACTGGCAGTGGGTACTTTTTGAGCATTCTCGTGAACTCCAAGCAGATCAGAAGACACTGTCCCTGTCCCCAAGTAGTTTACAACCTAAACTAATCCTCTGCTGCACTAACATGTCTCTAGACAAACAGCAGCAGCAAAGGTGCCAAGCCTACCAGCCAGCACCACATTCAGCGCAATGAGGTGTTAAATTCAGTCTAGCTGGACCATATAAACACGAACAGAATGAAGAATTGACAAGTCTCAACAACACTCCACTAAATCCTCTCCCTTTTATTCCCAGGATGGGATTATAGCCTACTTATTCTTGGGAGATTTCTTCAATTCAATCTAGGGCAGACACCCCCGAGGTTGTCTCTCTCCCTTCGCCCTTAGAATGTTTCTCTTTCGTTTTACAATCTCACCTCCTCTTTGATGCCATGAGGGAGCGACACATAGTGTCTTTTTTTTTTAACAGCTGCTACATGCAGTCTGGTATCTCAGAGGGCATGCTGCATAGTCATATACGGTCTGTGCCTTAGTCCTGACAAGACCATTGCATTACCCAGCGCCTTCCACGGAAGGCTGGTTACTGCAGATTGCACGCAATTTGCAGCAGAAAACTGCCACTTGGCTGGCTGGGCTGCTGCCGCACAGTCACCCTTAGCTGCTCCTTCACTGGCTTGATTTTGTCAGCCTACATGCCAGTTTAAGGGACGATAACGTGACATCGGCTTGATTGAAGTACGTAACTTTTGACTAAATACAGGCCAAGAATGGGTGCATAATAAATCATAATGTATTACAAAAGGGAGGGAGGGAAACAAATCCCTTAAAGTAAACTCTAGAAAGTTCTCCACTGATTTCCTGGCAGTACTGTATTGTTTCTCACGATACAAACTGAAGAACTTGGTCTAGCCTTGTTTTCAATGTCCCAAACAAAGAGGCCTCCACCATTTTCACAGCATAAAGAGTCTAAGCTCTTTTCTCAGGTTATACCTACACTACACAGCCTATGCTGGCATTGCCCCTATTGCAGATGCAATGTACCTCGACCAAACCAGGACATCTGCTGGTGTAGGAACAGCCCCTCCCCAAATAACATTAACAATGCTGACAGAAGCACTCTTCTTTCGGCATAGCTGCGTCTACACTGACTGTTTGGTTTGCATAGCTGTGTCACTAGAGGTGTGGTTTTTCCACACCCATGACCAACACAGCTACCCAGTATAAGTTTTAAGTGTAGACCAGGCCTCAGGTTTTAAACTGGGGCATGGGGTGAGTGGATGTATATTTCTGTTAAGGGTAAATCTTTTCCCTGTTGCCCAATTTTGTCATGCGTTGCATGAATAGTATCTGTGTGCCCAGAGAGTTTAGTAATTGGGTAAATAAGTAAAGTGAATACTAGATCTCACTTTCAGGAAGTTTTCCCATACTACTTCTTACATTTATCTTTTTACCGCACTAACCTGATATTAGCAATGATTTAACAATTCAACTGCTAGCATAGATGGGACGAAACTCTTTGACACTGACAGAAAGCACAATGTATTCTCAAGTAGGCAGAGATTTAATCTTCTCTTTGCTAAACTATGCATAGTATATGTAAGGCCACAGATTGGCATGCATCAATCCCAATGCAACTGGATTCCAGGGCCAGAGACTGGGCAAACAAGTATGTATTGTTGCTTTTGGAATTTGTAGGAATGAAAGGTGCCATGGGAATATAAAGGTATCAACATATCTAGATTTGCTATGTGAGACAAGTATCTTCCCCTGCTCATGCTTATTATGTCAATGTCAGGAGTACTAAACAGACTAATGATTTGTAATAAGAATTAGGTCAGTGCCTCCTATTCATGCTCTAATTTCAACTTTAAATATTAACTGAGAATTCTTTGCTGCCTCACGTGATGGAAATCCTGTCCCACCACCACCTTGGTGAATAATGCAGCTTCCTTCCCTTGCAGTAATACTTTACATTTATATAGCAATTTTAATCTGATAATATTATTATTTGTATTACCATATCGTTATTTGTGTTATCAGGTCCCCACTGTGCTAACCATTTTAAGTGCTTTGCAAATATCAGTTTATTAAGGCTCACTATACCACTCAGAAGTAGGTATTATTATCTGCCCATGAATTTCTCATTCACTCATCCTTTCATCTGGGCGCCCTAGATTTTAAAGGTGGAAAAACAAGCCAAAAAAGGGTTAGTGATTTGACTGGGGTCAATCAGTGAGTCAGTGGGAGATCTGGATTAGATTATGATTCCTGGACCTATGCGCCAACTATTAGACAATGCTCCCCCACCATCCCCCAAACACATTTATAACACTAGCCAGATCCTACAGTGAAACAAGCCAGTGACTTACCAGTCTGCCTTTTTCAAGCAGTCTATCCTTGCACCTTTATCCAGCAGATACAACACACAATCCCTGTGACCCATGGAAGCCGCTTCGTGGAGGGGCCTTTTGTAATCATTATTAAACATTTCAATGTCCATTTCCAAGGCTTCTACTAAATAGGTCAGAACATTCAGGTGACCGTGCCTGGCTGCATAGTGCAGTAGAGTATCCCCAGATTTCCCATAGTGTTTCCGCCGCACTTCCTTGCTCATTTCCTCATCTCTCTGCAACTCCTCTTTGAAAAGGTCTAGCCTGCCTTCTTGAATCAGCCTGAGAAGTTGTTTCTGATTTTCTGCTTCAGCCATAGAGAAACATGTGGCTCCTAAGACACTAAAACAAACAACAATAACAAGCAAGTTAGGGACAGGGAGATTACAAAATAAAATTAGTGATGAGATTTTAAAGGCTAATTGGAAAATCTATTATCATAAAAACAGTCTTAATATAAATCCAAAGCAAAGATGTCTCCCACCAAATGAATCAAAGGTGGCAAGTCTGTGATATCTGACATCACTGTGTGAAAATATCCACAGGAAAATATCGAGAGACGGTGTATGTTTGTGAGCAAGTGGAGGTTCCTAAGTGGGCAGGGAAACTTAAGTGGATAAGAAATTCTTACAATCAGTGTCATAAAAATAGCTTTTATAAATAAAAATGCTCCCCCCGCATACCTGAACTGAAGATGTAGTAAATAAGTCAGTAAATAAATCAGTTTTGGATCATATGCATAAAGACAGCAGTTATTATTTAATACCAGGCTTTTCAACAGTCAGCCATAAAATTATCATCTTAACAAAGCTAAAAAAGCTTGTGGGATCAGCTACACAAAATTAAAAAGACCCAAGCCACTTGCATGTGTCACATTAAAATGGTTAAAGGCTCACACCAGGCACACCAGAGTCCACTGACGGCTTCTATAGCTGCTGCTGCTGCTGGGCTGTGCTGCACTGAACTCCTTCCCCTTACACGAGCTGTCTTCTTCTTGTGGACAAATAGCGTTTGCCCTGACACTTTATTTTAGGAACACTATGATCGCTGCTTTGTAACAGAGCTATGGGAAGAGACCTGCATCCCTATCTCAGGGCTGGATGATTTAAATCTGCCTGAGCAAATGGATCAGATTAGGCTAGTGGGTAGAGCTGCAGCTGGTAGGGGGACCATATGTCCCATTTTGGCCAGCACAGTCCCTTTTTGTAAGCCCTGTCCTGGTCCTCCCGACTTTTTTTTTTCAAATGGAGGCATTTGTCTCCTCTTGTTCTTGCCAACCTGATCAGTTGGCAAGGGCAAAAGAGGACAAATCCAGTGCGGCGGAAAGTGCGGGGTGGGCAAGCGGAGATGCCAGCCCCTCACCAGGGGAGGAGGCGGGGGGTGGGTGGGTGCAGAGAGTTCCAGCATGTGGAGGAGGGGGCTGGCACGGTTTCAGCAACGGGCAATGGCCTCCTGAGGGGGGCCCTGCAGGGTTCCAGTGACACACAACAGCCGAGGGGGGGAGGCCGCAGGGTTCCAGTGACCAGCCAGAGCATCGCATGGGGGTTGGGTAGGCCCCCGGGCGAGCAGCTCAGCGTGTCCCGTTTTCTCTTTGGGAAATATGGTCACCCTAGCGAGTGGGGACTTTGGAGACCTTAGTTCAAGTCCCTGCGTGGCTGGTAGCCAGACGGGTGATGTTGGGCAAGTCACTTTACTAATCTGTCCCTCGGTTTCCGCATCTGTAAAATGGGGATACCAATCTCTTCTATAAAGTGCTGGGAGATCTGCTGACGGGAGGCGCCGGACAAGAGCGCGGTATTATTATTACCGGCTGGACTAGTCTGGCACCGGGCTTCCCCCGATGGCCACCGCTGAGCCTGAAAGCCTGTTGCTCCCCAGCAAGGTACGGCGCTGGCCGGGGAGAGGGGCCATCTCTTCCCAGCGCCCGCAGCGTCAGCCCATGGCCCTGTACGGCCCCGTCGGACCAGGCTGCCCCCCGCATGCGGGGTGGCCTCTGTCTGTGCGGGGCAGCTGGCCCCTCGAGAGGAGTTCGGGCCCTGGCACACGGTGTGACCCGGGCCCCCCCGCCTGAGGGGCGTTATTTACACAGAGGTTTCGGGGCCACGATCGCCCCTCCTCCCCTCAGCCCCGCGGTGACGCAGAGCCCGGGGGTCCGGGGGGGGGGCCTTGCCACTGCTACGCTCCCCACTCCGCTGCAGAGTGACGTCACCCCAGGGCGAGGTCGCCATGACGTCAGCATGACATCACAAATCCGGGTGACGCCAGCGCGACATCGCGATGACATCACGGCGTGTGACCTGCGGGCGGGGCAGCCGCCGCCCCAGCGTTACTGCCCCCGCGAAGGGTTGAACTGGACACGTGGCGGCGGCGGCAGGGGGAGAAGTAAACAAACTCCGGGCACGTTTTCGCTCGTCCCTTGGCCGCGTCCCGCCCCTCAGTGAGCCAGGACGAGTCTCATTGGAGGGGGCTGAGACCGCGCGCTCCCTGATTGGCGCGCGGCGGAGTCAGTCAGGCGGAGGCGGGGAGCGGGATCCCGGGAAGCCGGGGCGTCACGGGCGCAGGATTTTGGATTCGGGAAGCGGAGCTGCGGCGGCGGGCTCCGAACGCCGGCGGGACCAGAGTGAGGCTGGTTCGGCTCGGGCGGGGCTAGGGCCTGGGTTGAGGGTCTAGAGTGGGGGCGGGGCTAGGGCCTGGAAGGGTCCCCATTGTGGGCGGGGCTAGGGCTAGGGCCTGGCTTGAGGGTCTAGAGTGGGGGCGGGGCTAGGGCCTGGGATCAGGTCTGCACTGGGCGGCAGGGATAGGAGCTGGAATGGGAGGGGTATGCAGTGGGGGGCAGGGATCGGGGGGCAGGGATAGGGCCTGGAATGGGAGGGGTATGCACTGGGGGGCAGGGATCGGGGGGCAGGGATAGGGCCTGGAATGGGAGGGGTATGCACTGGGGGGCAGGGATAGGAGCTGGAATGGGAGGGGTATGCATTGGGGGGCAGGGATAGGAGCTGGAATGGGAGGGGTATGCACTGGGGGGCAGGGATCGGGCAGGGGGCAGGGATAGGGCCTGGAATGGGAGGGGTATGCACTGGGGGGCAGGGATCGGGCGGGGGGCGACAGGGGTAGGAGTTGGAATGGGAGGGGTATGCTCTGGGGGGCAGGGATCGGGGGGAGCAGGGATAGGGCCTGGAATGGGAGGGGTATGCACTGGGGGGCAGGGATCGGGCGGGGGGCGACAGGGATAGGATCTGGAATGGGAGGGGTATGCACTGGGGGGCAGGGATCGGGAGGGGGGGCGGCAGGGATAGGATCTGGAATGGGAGGGGTATGCACTGGGGGGCAGGGATAGGGCCTGGAATGGGAGGGGTATGCACTGGGGGGCAGGGATCGGGAGGGGGGGCGGCAGGGATAGGATCTGGAATGGGAGGGCTATGCACTGGGGGGCAGGGATCGGGGGGAGCAGGGATAGGGCCTGGAATGGGAGGGTTATGCACTGGGGGGCAGGGATCGGGGGGAGCAGGGATAGGGCCTGGAATGGGAGGGTTATGCACTGGGGGGCAGGGATCGGGGGGAGCAGGGATAGGATCTGGAATGGGAGGGGTATGCACTGGGGGGCAGGGATTGGGGTTGGGGCAGGGATTGGGCCTGGAATGGGAGCAGTATGCACTGGGGGGCAAGGGATTGAGGTGGAGGGGTCTGCATTGGGATAGGGCCTGGAATGGGAGGGGCTGCATTGGGGGCTGGGATCGGGTTGAGGGGGGTCTGCATTGAGGGTAGGGATAGGACCTGGGGGTGGGGTCTGCTTTAGGGACAGGGATTGGGGGCAGGAGGCATGTACAATAGATAACGCTTATAGGAGCCTTGGTGCTGCTTTGGAGAATTAATACCCGGGGTTTCTGAGGTCATGGCTGGGGAGGAGGTGGGGGGCTTTATTCATTGTTCATTGGGATCTTTAAGATTTTCAACCATTAAAGCAAAAGTGCTATGATTTGATTAAAATAATTAATTAAAATTAGTATTCCTGTCAATGAAGTATTTGCATTCCCCACTTTGACTTCTCTGTCCACTCTCCTTTTAAGAGAGAAACCATTTTTTTTTAATTGGAATATTTTTCAAAAGCATCTGATCTTGAAGAGCAAATAATTTGTTCTTCCTTAGACATTTGCTTCTGGTATGTTTTGGGGCAGCGAAGTGTTGGTTGTATAAGGCATCAGAAACCACAGGGGTCTTTGCTAAAGTTCTTAGTGGTGTGTAATAGCTCTGAGGGGGAGGAAGAAGTGAAGGAAAATGACTTGACCTTTTGATGCTAATGTAAACCAAAAGCACTTACTGGCTTCATAGATATCCTGGGTATGGTTTATGGTATGGGATCTCATTCTCTACTGTGTGATATAAAAAAGAACTAAAAACTGAAGCCAAGTGAGCAATGTGGCTTGGATGCTTTTACTGCAGCTGGAATCACTATTGCACATGGTCATTTTAGATTTTAACTCATAATTCTGTAACTGGAAGTTAGGTCATCTATCCTTGCCAGTCCCTGTTATCAAAATAGATGTGTTCTTGTGAATTTCTATTTACAGCCTAACATTTTAAAATTGCTCACAAGGTTTTCTAGTTTACTGCCAACAGTAAGGGTAAGAGCTACACTGCAAATATATCTGAGTAAGGGGCCCAGTTAACAGTTTGCAATTTTGAGTCTAGATAGAAGTTTCACAGGCCTAATGTCCTGGACATATCCAAAGCTTTAGCCCATTTGTGCAAAAGGCTTGAAGACTCATCTGCATTATAGGTTTTTTTCTGTTGTAACCAGATCCCTAGACTTAGGCCTGGTCTACACTGTAAACTTAGGTTGATCTAGCTATGTTGCTCAGAGGTGTGGAAAATTCACAGCCCTGAGAAATGGAGTTAACCTAAGCCCAGGTGTGGATGCCATGAGGTCAATGGAAGAATTCTTCTGTTGATCCAGGGGGCAGATTACTACAGCGTTGGCAAAACTCCTTCTGTCGCTATAGCAGCTGTCTACGCTACAGTGGCGTAGCCATTTCATACCGGAGGATATCCCAAAGTCCTGTACAGTGATGAATTAGACACCAGGAGTGAAGTTATTGTGTAAACTTTATAATTACCACATAGCGTTGAACATTGCAAAGTGTCTTGATGATGTATTTTACTGTACAGTATATCTTCAATGCTCTGTATAAATTTCTGCATAAGCTACTGAAAGAGAGTACGTTGGCTAAGATGTGGGGATCGTCCCATGGGGCTTTTATAAAATAACTGATCCCTAATGAACTGATTGTCGAAGTCTACCAAAGGCACAGCATGTCACCTGAAAATAAACATAAACTTAATTAAATTAACAGCCATGCAATTTTCTTTTCGTGTTGGTGACAGTGAGACCATTTAAACGAAAGCACCTTACAGCCAGTGACTGTGAAGCCTTCAGCCAGAGCAGAGAAGGCTCATCTTCCCTGACACAGCCTTTCAGTCAAAGACAGGCAAGCGGAGATCTAAACAGGGGCCTCTACCCTACATACAGGACCAAGAGACAACAAGAAGGTACAGTGTTTCCAAACAGGTTTAGAGCTGAGAGTGTACTGTTAATATTGACTCTGTGCAACAGTGGAATTTAACCCCAATTACTGTGAGCAGTTACTGAGGGAAGAGCAGTGGAGGAGGTCTAATTGAATGTCCACAATGAAAGAAGTTGATTGATCCATACTGTAATCACCCTTTGGTATAACTGTACTTAAGCAGCGGCCTAACTAAGCAATGGCGAGCAACTTAGGAGAGAGCTACCTTTACAGTCATGAGTCCTTTCTCCTCCCAAGGAGGGCAAGTCCCACACCAGGGCTGGGTTAAGTCTTGGTTTACACCAACTCCAAATGTCTTCTACCTTTTTCTTGCTTTGAAAAGCTGAGCTGCACTCACCAGCCTCGTTAGACCAGCCTGCTTGCTGCAAATGGCAGCCCTAATTGAGATACACTGCAGCATCTGCAGTTATGGAGATACTCTTGGATATTCATTATTTAATATGCATTCTCATTTAGTTAGTTCTCTAAGTGTTGGTTGTCTAATGTTCTGTAGCACCTTCCATTCAGGGATCTCCATGCACTTCACAGCATTAACTAACGAATCCTCACAACCTCTCTGTGAGGCAGGGAATTATTATGATACCCATTTTCCATACATGGGGTACAATTTTCAAAAGCGCCCAAGTCTCATTTTCAAAAGTGATTTAGGTGCTTGGGAGCCTGAGTAGTGGCTAAGTTGTGTTTGAAAGTGACACTTAGATTCCTAAGTCACTTAAACATTTTTGGAAATTTTCCTCAGGGGAACTGAGGTGAATTGACTTGCTCAGCATCGAAGAGAGAGTCTGTGGCTGAGTCAGGACTAGAACTCAGGGCTCCTGATTCTCTGTTCTATGCCTTAACTGCTGGATCATGTTTCATTTCCATTGTAGACTCTGAATACGTGTCTTCGGCCAAGTCATTTTTGAAAATTAGTAATTTTTGGATGCTTTACTTTTTGGGTGCTCAGCTCAGGCCCTTTAAGGCATGCCAACTTGGGCTTTCAGAATCACTAATTGCTTTTGAAAATCTTGGCCCCACTTGTTTTTCCAGCACTGCCTCTTGGTTAAACATTAGGAAGCACAAAATAATGGCTGTGAGTTGCAGACTAGGAAGAGTATGGAACTTGTGTGGACCAGTAATGATGTTTAATGTCGGCATAGGTACACGTTAATATCCAAACCAATAATATGATTGCTTAGGTGAGGTGCATCTCCAGGGGTTTGGCTAGTGTGGGTTGCTGTATTAGTGAAAGGACAGGCTCCTGAGAGTAGAGTTCATTGTAGACTTTCAGTTTCACTTCTGTGCTATAATCTTTTTGCCGTCAAATCAATGGGTGGCTGGTAATAAATTAGCTTTATTACTTTAAAAAAATGTTGATCTCTTTTCTTAAAATTTCAATAAGTATTTAAGGCCTGTTCCATTTAGGGTCAGGGTTCTCGCAACAAGTTTTTTGGTGGCCTCAGAGTGCGGCTACCAACTCTTGCTGGTGGCCACTCTAACAGTTTTTCCAAGCCGGAGCCCTGCCGCCTCGGGCTGAAGCCTGAAGTGGGAGCCCCGGGTTTGAAGCCCGAGCCCCGTCACCCCTGAGAAGGAAGGTCAGGAACTCATCAGCCGCTGGCGGAGCCCCAGGTTCCTCTGGTGCCGTGCACACCAGCGCCATGTGACTCCAGAGGCGCTGCCTGGAGCCCCTAAGGAGGCTGCAGGGCACTGAACCCTGCTGGCGGTGCCAGCAAACACCAAGGGAGCACATTCAGGAGCAAAAGCTGCAGGGTGGGACTGCCGCTTTGTCCCCCCAGTCTCTGCCCAGGAGGCTGTTGTGGCTGCAAAAAAAATCCTCCGGTGGCTGCATTTGAGTAATGTTGATTTAGGGGTTTATGCTACGATTTTCACATTAAGCTCGAAACAGTTTGCGGCTTCACTGTTGTTTCAACTTGTTTTCATATTCACTGGATTCTGAAAAGTAAACTGTAGCAGGAAGAGTTTTATGCTGATCTCAGAGGTTGACCACAGTAGTTTTATTTATCCTCCTATCTCTCTGCTTCCTTCCTTTGTCACCGTGTTTGTCCGTTCAGAGGAAATAATTAATGTGAAGTAGAAATTACAGCTTTCTTTCTATGTATTTATTTGTGTGTAAAGATCATGGGGAGGGGAGCAGTGAGGTGTTAGCATTTTGCCCTTTTGTTTTAAAGTCTCCTAGAGGCTTTCAGGCATTGGACACACACAGAGAAACACATTTTGCTTGTGTTCTTTCTTCTTGTCTTTGCTATAGGACAGGATCATCAGAGGAGCATCACTGATTACTTCAAAGTCATTCAGACGCAAACTACCAGTAACAAAGTGGCAAAAAGCAATGAAGTTAAGGAAGAGTCATTGGACGACTCCTTCATGGACGATGGGTTGGAGGATTACTGTGCCCTGCTTGGATATGATGGGGATGCTAAACCAGCTTCCGGGGGTCCTGCGGCCTCTAGAAAACGGCCTCTCTGCTCAGAAGGAGCTGGCAGTAATTATACAGAATATAGTAAATGTGGTGGGACTGATAAAAAGCCCACGATGGACAGTTCCCTCAAGTATTCTCCAGGACACACAGAAATCAGACAAGACCCTGATGTCATAGAAATTGATCCAATTCCTGATTCATATTTTGGGCTTCTAGGGACTTTATGCGGTAAAGAACCCCAAGGACACATTGACCAGCTGCCCAATGAAGTCCTGAGAATTATTTTTTCTTTCCTCCCTGTGACTGATCTCTATCTGAACCTGAGCTTGGTGTGTCATCGCTGGAGAGAGATTGTCAGTGATCCATTGGTGAGGGTGTTGTCTTACTGATTTAATTCAGATTCTTTTGCTGCCTATATCGTGTCCCATTCCTGCTTATGCACCAGGAACGTTTGCCCTGGTCTGCTTAGCTAAGTGACCTCTTTCTTTCTTCCTTTGAATCCACTTCTTCCACTTATCTGTCCCATCAGTAATCGCCATAACCTCCCTTACTTCACTCTTTTGTGAAGTCTTGTCTGTGAGGTGCCGAGTGTCTGCTAGGAGGTGACACTCCTCCCCCACCTCCCCACCTTCATCGGCCACCAGTTACATTTTTGAACCATTACCTTTGTGCTTTCTCTTATGTGGGTTCCACCTGCTTTGGAGGAGCTGCCTGTAAATGTCTGCAAGGCCATCCCACTGTCCTCCTTAAAACTGCCCTCTGCAGTGATCCCTACAAAAAACTCTCTGTTGTTAGCTCGTGCACTGTGACCACTGCCTATCTTGCTGAGCAGTATTGTCTCGCTGTTACTAGGCACCACTCCATCTGCCTGCATCCACCTGTCCTTGCTTACAGGTTGGCTGTTTGTTTTTGGAGACAGGGGACCATCTTCTAGTTCTTTGTATAGCATCAAGCACACTGGTGCCCTGATCCATGACTGCGGCTCCTATGCACAGTACAAATAATAAATAATGATGAACTTGTTGGGAGTTGTTTTAGATTTGGAGACCGTAAGAGATGATGAGCCCTTAGCAGTGTCTACCAAAACAGTCCCAAAGGGGAAGGTGGGAGGGCTCGTGGGGACAGGCTCCAGAGAGCCACAGGGTGTCAGAAGCACTATGTTTTCTAATCCTATTCAAAGTAGGTCTGAGTGACAGTGTTAAAAATGCTGATGGCCGATGGTACCTTGCCAGCATTGGGTGGTTAAGCCAGGGGTACCTATAGTGAGAAATTCTAGAGAAACAAGCCTTTTGTAGACAAGTCCTTAGACTACAAGGAGCAAGAATTTTCACTCTTTCCTCCTCCATCCCTCCTTTTTCTCCATCTTCTTTTTGCCCCATCATGAGCCACCTGCTTGTTTTTTATCGAGCTGCTGGGTTTTGCTAAACTGAAATTACATGTCTCCCCGAGGAGCAATGCTGCTGCTTGGTGCTTGTCAGAAGCCTATTTATACAGTGTTTTGGGTTGAAAGGTGCTGTTCAGATAGGGGCATTGATTTGCATTTTAGTTTATCCTGTGGAAAAAGCTGTACCATCAGTACCTCATGAAGGAGGCCCAGGCTCTGCTCACAGTTGAATGGATTCTGGATCGTTACAGTATAACCCAAGAGCAGGATCAGTGCGTGCTGGGGTTTATAAGGTGAGTCTGTTTCATCGTGTGATTTTACAGCTGTACGTCAGCAGATGGGGGAAGCAGCCCCGCAGTGCTTTGCCCTGTTTCCAGTCTGTTGCTGTAGGTTTGCCTCCATTTTATGCTGTGCTTTGCCAAGAAAGGTGATTAACTTCCTCTCACACATCTTGCTTTTCACATGATTGGGGTGTGCAGGGGAGAGGAGGAATTAGTTATGAGAAGTAAAACTGATCAATGGACCTTCTGGGCTAGGCAAAAAATGCCATCTTCGCTCTCCCCACTCCACCCAAAAATCTCCTGTTTCCATTTTCCCTTAATCAGATGCCTTAACCGTTCAAGTATTTATGCCATAAAAATATAACCTAGAGGTGATGCTCTAAATTTCCAAATCATTCCATTTTCTGGCTACTGTTATTTATTACGTGTATTACAGTAGTGCATAGGAACCCTAGTCACGGCCCAGTACCCCATTGTGCTGGGCGCTGTACAAACACAGAACAAAAAGACAGTTCCTGCCCCAAAGAGCTTGCAATCTAAGTATGAGGTAACAAATGGATACAGACAGACGGGGAAGCCAAGGAAACAATGAGTCAGGGTAGCTCGGCATGGTAGGTAGTGGCCTCAGCACACCAGGGGCCGAACCATTGTCAAGTGTTTTGTATGCAACGTGGCAAAGGAGAGTTTTAAGGAAGATAATGTGTTCGCTTTGCAGGTGCTTGCTGGGAGCTCCTCCCAAGTGTGAGGAGCAACATGGGAAAATATTAACAAGTGGGCAATGGAGGCTGGCAACAAGGCCGATCGGAGGTGAAAGTCACATCTAGATAGCAAATGAGAGATGATACGTAGGGTGGGGGATAGGTCATGAGGGCCCTTGAAAGCGAAGACTGATTGCTTGTGCTTGATGCCATCGAGAAGGGGGAGCCTGTGAAGGACTGCAAAGAGTGGGACGATGTGGTCAAAGCAACTGACTAAGAAAATGATCTCTGCGGCACCATTCTGAATGGGTGTGAGCAGAGCAAGACGGCATTTGTCAAGGCCAGAGGGGAGGATGTTGCAGTAATTGAGACGTGAGATGATGAGAGCCTGCCTGAGAATTTGAGCTGTGTGGATGTATAAGGCCGAGCGTAAGAGATGTTATCCCGAAAGAGTCTGTAAGAATTAAATACAGCCTGGGTCTGAAGATCTAGAGACAGGTCTGGGTGATAGGCACAATGGTGGTGTTGCACCAGCGAGGGCTGATTTTAAATCAGAACGATTTAAGTCCCCAATTTTAATCATGATTTAAACCAGCAAGCAGCACACACTGATTTTAAATCGATTTTAACCCTGTTTTGCATTTGTACTTTATTTTCCTTGGCTGATAATCATTAAACCACTAAATAGCCAACTGGACAGACACGCCAACCAATTGGATGTTACTATTTAGGGCTGGTCCAGAATCTTAAGGGTTAAAATGATTAAGCGCCCAATACTTAGTTAACAAATGGTAACCATTAAAACATGTTGATTGGCAACTAAATATAGCCTTCACGCTAAATTTGGTGCTTTTTTTTGCTAGTCTTGATACACTATATCTTATACACATTTATTTAAACAATTACATAGCTTACCTTAATATATATTCATTCTTAATTTTAAATTTTTTATTATGTTAGTAAATGGTGAATGATGCATCTCTTATTTATTAGATTGATATTTTACTTTTGATTTGCATCTCTCGCTGGATGGAAACCCAAATTCAATTAAAACAGCAATTTAATTTTTTAACCTTTAAATGTTCTGGGTACATAAGAAAAAAGTCCATCAAAACAAGTTTTGCATTTAAAACTAACTGATTTATTCAACAAAGGAAGTATGAACTGTAATTAGCTAATTGAATTGATTGTTTCTGGTCACCATGTCCTTCAAGATTTTGAAACTAGTAGATCTCATCCTCTCACACACACTTCTCATTAATAGGTTGGAAGAGGAAAACAAGCTTTCCTGCTTTTTTAACACCCACTGGTTTCTTAACTTTGAGTCAACCAGTCAGTGAACTGCACTAGTTGAATAAACAGATACGAAGAAAATATTCTCTCTTTGCACCTGTAGAAGAGGCTACTGTTGGTTTAGCATTTCAACAAACTCTGGTTCCAGGTGCTTAGCTGGTGACTTCCACTAGTTCAGTGGTTTGACTTTAACACTTGGCAGTGAACATTTTCTGCTTAATATTATATTTTGTATTTATTTTAAATGATTTTAATAGATTATAATAAATGTAGGCCTTAAATAGGTTGTCAATTTCAAATTTAATTTTACATTTTTTAATTAAAAAAACAAACAAACCAGTGTTTAATTTAAATAAATAAATTTGACTTTTTAAATTGTTTTTTAATAAATCATCAATTTTTATCCACTCTGTGTTGTCCCTAGTGATTGAGAAAAGAGGTACCAGGAAGGGAGTGGTAGGAAGAGTAAAAGCTCTGTTTTAGCTGTGCTGAGCTTTAGCTGATGTCTAGACATCCACAAGGAGATGTCAAAGAGAGAGGCCACGGTTTTAATGTGGACAAAAGGAGGCAGGACTGGAGTGGAGAGGTAGATCGGAGAGTCATCAGTATAGAGATGGTGTCTGAATTTGCATTTGTGGATGAGATTACCCAGAAATAAAATGTAGGGGGAGACAGACTGCTGTGGAACATCCACAGGAAGTTGGAGATGGGATGAGGAGAATCCTCTGAAGGACACACTGAAGGAACAATTGGAGGAGAAGAAAGAGAACCAGGAGAGGACAGTCACGGAAGTCAAGGGAAGACATGATTGCAAGATGAAGAGCATGGTCAATGGTATCCAAAGCAGCTGACAAGCAAAAAGGCTGAGGCTCAAGTACTGGTTTTGAGGTTTGTCTAGGAAGAGGTCTTAAGAGACTTTGGCAAGTGGTTTCAGTGGAGCGCCTGGGCCTGAAGCCAGATTGGAGAGGGTAGAGGAGACTCCAGACTGTGATTGTAAACTGTGTATTCAGTGAGGTTAGATATGAAAGGGAGAAGGAAGATGAGGTGGAAGTTGGAGAGGCAAATGGGATCAAAAGTAGTCCGATTTTTTTTAAGATGTGAGAGATTGGAAAACCCAATGCGTAAAAAAAGTTTATCTTTTCTCTGATCAGGGCACACTGGATTTCCACAGGCCTTCCTCATTACTAGCAGTAATAGCTGTGATCCTCACAGCCCCCTCTCATCTCCTTGCCCTATGCATTATCATTTATATTCCTGTAGCACCCACAGTATGCTACACGCTGTCTACGCATGCACGAAGACATGATCCCTGCCTTGAAGAGTTTACAATCCAGGGCCCTCATCCAGCAAAGTACTTAAGCACGTGCTTCACTTAACTTTTAATCCCTGGAAGTCAATGAGACTAGGAACTGGTCACGTGCTTAGGTGCCTTTCTGGATCGGAGCCAGAGTGTTCAACGCCTGGCAGGATCGAGCCCCTCTGGCTACATGCATACCGGAGGGCAGGCTTAATGGTACTGCAGATGACCTAACTTTCATTCCTTGACTTTGGGCACTTTCTGCACAGGTATATGGCCGCCTCCAACGCTGACCGGAGAATGGACCCTGATGCAGTTCTCAGGTGCTTGAAGCAGCACCATCTCTTTACCAAGGCAGAGAAATGCATCATCCAGAGACTGCCTGATTTAGAGGGCACTGCGGGGGTAGGTTAAACATTCCTTGGTGGGTTTTTTGGTCTTACGTTTTACTTTGTGGGTCATATCTGGAGCAATGGGCATAAAGGGTTTTCCTAAAGAAAAGCATTTGCCAGTGATAAATTGTTAGCATAAATAGGAAATGTTAAATAGTCGTGGGGAGGAAGGGGATTGGCTGAGGAAATTTGTTACTGATGCTATTAATACTCACAGGGATCTTTTCATAATGCCGGCCTCTCTCTCTCTTTCTCCCCTCCCCCAATGCCCTGACTAGACAAACTCTGTAGTCCTCTTGGTTCTCTCCATTCTTCTTTTTGCCATCACCCTCTCTAGGCTGTGAACGTGTGGGCTGTGATAGCAGCTATTGTGCTCTTCTCTGATGGCGTTCGTGACATCCAGAAGCTGATGGCGTGTCTTAGGAGACCCAGCTCTACCCTTTCAGTTCTGGACGTCACTGAGACATTATACTGTATGGCCACGCTGCTGAATGCAATGAGGGAGAAGGGCATCAATATAAGTAACAGGTGAGGAGGGGGAGATTTTCATATCTTAAAATGAAAATCTGCAGCTGGAATGCTTATTTATTGTGAGCACATCCTTGCCCCATTGAACTTAGTTCACAGCAGCTAAGTGTCCAGTATATTAGTAGTCCAGGGTGGTTTTTAAGTGCTGTTATTTTCAGAAAAGTGACTGTATACAACAAATACTTCCATACACAGCAGATCAACCACCTATGTGTATTTGGAGTCCTCGTTGCTTGTCCCAGTTGTGAAAGCAAGTTGTTGTTTCTACTCCTGTTAGCACAACAGAGTTAACCCAGCTATGAGAAGCAGTGAGTTTCTAAGGGAAGTTATGAGTTTCAATCAGCTATCATTGACTCACCATGTAGCCTCGGGCAAGTCACTTCACATCTCTACCTGCATTTTCTAATGACAGGTTTCAGAGTAGCAGCCGTGTTAGTCTATATCCGCAAAAAGAACAGGAGTCCTTGTGGCACCTTAGAGACGAACAAATTTATTTGAGTATAAGCTTTCTTGGGCCAGAGCCCACTTCATTGGATGCTTGCAGTGGAAAATACAGTAGGACGATTCTGTATACACAGAGAACGTGAAACAATGGGTGTTACCATACACACTGTAGCGAGAGTGATCAGTTAAGGTGAGTTATTACCAGCAGGAGAGGAAAAAAAACCTTTTGTAGTGATAATCAAGATGGGCCATTTCCAGCAGTTGACAAGAATGTGTGAGGAACAATGGGGGGGAGGGGAACCGCGGGGAAATAGTTTTACTTTGCGTCATGACCCATCCACTCCCAGTCTTTATTCAAGCCTAATTTAATGGTGTCCAGTTTGCAAATTAATTCCAGTTCAGCAGTCTCTCGTTG
This sequence comes from Chelonia mydas, assembly GCF_015237465.2. Classification (NCBI taxonomy): domain Eukaryota; kingdom Metazoa; phylum Chordata; order Testudines; family Cheloniidae; genus Chelonia; species Chelonia mydas. The sequence continues at coordinate 341,795,745 of NC_057849.1, forward strand.
GAGTCTGTTTTTGAAGGGTTTTTTTGTTGTAATATTGTGACTTTTAGGTCTGTAATCGAGTGACCAGAGAGATTGAAGTGTTCTCCGTCTGGTTTTTGAATGTTATAATTCTTGACGTCTGATTTGTCTCCATTTATTCTTTTACGTAGAGACTGTCCGATATGGCCAACGTACATGGCAGAGGGGCATTGCTGGCACGTGATGGCATATATCACATTGGTAGATGTGCAGGTGAACGAGCCTCTGATAGTGTGGCTGATGTGATTAGGCCCTATGATGATGTCCCCTGAATAGATGTGTGGACATAATTGGCAACGGGCTTTGTTGCAAGGATAGGTTCCTAGGTTAGTGTTTTTGTTGTGTGGTGTGTGGTTGCTGGAGAGTATTTGCTTCAGGTAGGGGGGCTAAGGGTAAGCAAGGACTGGCCTGTCTCCCAAGATCTGTAAGAGTGATGGGTCGTCCTTCAGGATAGGTTGTAGATCCTTGATGATGCCCCCAACTAGAACCTCTCCAGCCTACTGTTCCTCACACGTTCTTGTCAACTGTTGGAAATGGCCCACCTTGATTATCACTACAAAAGGTTTTTTTTTCTCTCCTGCTAGTAATAGCTCACCTTACCTGATCACTCTTGTTACAGTGTGTATTGTAACACCCATTGTTTCATGTTCTCTGTGTATATAAAATCCACCTACTGTATTTTCCACTGCATGCATCCAATGAAGTGAGCTGTAGCTCACGAAAGCTTATGCTCAAATAAATTTGTTAGTCTCTAAGGTGCCACAAGTATTCCTGTTCTTTTTGTATTTTCTAATGCACTTCTGCGGGTTTCACAAGGATTAATTTGTTAATCAAAGCACTATGTAGACATAATGTAAAATGCTATCTGTGATTATTATTCCGAATGATCTGGATTCTCTTATAAATCCGATATCAGCAACAGGGTGATTAATTAGGTTTCAGTTGCAAAATATTTTATTTTGCATGACCCATGAGAAGGAAAGGACCCAGCTTGATTCTCCGATCCTAGGTTATGTTTGTGGAGTGGATGGTTATAAAGATAATCTTTTTACAAGGTGGGCCAACTTGCTCTTGGGTCCATGAGGGGCAGTAAATAAGGAGCCCCTCCATGCCACTTTTACAGTCACTTTTCAGACTATAACAGCACTTTAAATGATAATGTTGTCTCCCTGTTTAGACTCATTGAATGTTTGTGGCCTGTCTTGCTTTTCTATTTGTGTAAGCGATGGCTGTCTGCACATCTGATGAAAATCTTGGGTACGCTAATATCCCAAATGCTGCCCACTTAGGACACTTCTATAGTGATGGGAAATCTCTGATCCGTCCACTGAAACAGGAAGGATCTTGATTGGCTGTTTTCCTCAGCACCTTCAGCTCTTTATTGCCGGGGGCACTATGTTATCTTTCCACGTGCAGTTTTACTCATCTCAGAAACAAATTTGAAGTCCTCTGGTCCAGTCTGGCACCTTATTGGATAAGTCAGCTAGTGAGCTCTCCAAATATTGCTTTATGGGCAGCATAAACGGCTTCTGGGGTCTTTTGTAGGGGCAGAGGGAGGTAACTGACGTTTAACTGAGCATTGTTAAAGATCCTCTTACATTAGATTTGTTATCTGTCTTTATATTTTCTGTTAGGTTTCACTACAGTATTTTCTACTGCTTGTATTTGATGGAGAACTCTTGCCCTGTTACTAAGACGACAAAGCTGGAAACACCCAGTTCAGACTGTGGAAGAGGCGCTTGGCCCAGGTACTGCTCATGTATTTAATCTAAATGAGAGGGCCAAATACACAGATCCCTGTAAAGTCCTGGAGACTGAGCAAACACTTCACAGAAAGGGCTAGTTTACAGAGTCTCATTCTCACTGACGTCTGTCCGAGTAGCTTCTTTGTCTCATTGGAGTGTCATTAATCTGCCACAGAGGGAAAGCAGAATCAGACCCATAAGCTATAAAAATTCAACGTGTCTTATTTTCTTACTAAAATGAGGGGTTTTTACTCATTACAATGACCGCAGTTGGTAAGAAGCATCTGTTAAACACAGTTATATGCCTATAACGTGACTACTGCTGGCTAAAATGACTGTTATCACCCCAAGTTCCTAGGGAAGACTCCTGTCCCCTCCCTATCCATGGGGATGTTTTGGGGGATGAAGGGAGCGTGGCTGGTCAAATTTAAGCTTGATGGTCCCTTTTAGAAAAGCTTGTTTGTTTTGTGTGTGTGGCGCCTAGCACAATGGGGCCTCAACCCCTCATGTTGCTACCACAAAGGAAATAATTTTAATAAATGCATGCTTACTACCATTGCCTGCTTATTCAGGAGAGGCAGTGAGGCAAACCAGCCATCAGACGTTTGCTGGCATATCTCTTGTCCACACAAACTCCATCCTGTCATCTGTATTGATACAAGTTGCTGAAAGCTTGCTACTTAAAGGAGAGATTGTCCAGTGGTTAGAGCACTCGCCTGGGCCTTTTGGAATTCAGATTCAATTCCTGCTCTGCCACAAACATCCTTTGTGACCCCGGGCAAGCCACTTAGCCTCTCTGTTCCTCAGTTCCTCATCTGTAAAATGGAGATAGTGGCACTGCCCTACCTCACAGGTGAGGTGATGGGAATTCCTTAGATACTTTGAACATGTGGGATTCGACCCTCTTGTTTCCCAGCCCTTAGTTCCAGCCCCTCACCCAGAAATCTTAGTTTAACTATGGTTCTTTCACAGTTGTAGTCAGTAGAAAGGGAGTTTTCTGAGAACAGTCATTTGTTAACAAAGGGCTTTGGAAGAATCAGGAGGATATTCCTAGATGGAGGAATTTTCTCTTGGTATCTCACGCCAACTTTCTGGAAAAGGGTAGTTTGCTGTGTAGGTTTATTACAATTAATTATATTTTTATTTATAAAAACAACACTGAAATACTGAATTGCTTTATAAATGTTAATTAAACCTCACAGCTTCTCTGTGAGATAAAGGATAACGATCCCCCATGCTACAGCTGGGGAACTGAGATGAAGCACAGAGAGGTTAAAGGTAGGGTGACCAGATAGCAACTGTGAAAAAATGGGACAGGGAGTGAGGGGTAATAGGCGCCTATGTAAGAAAAAGTTCCAAAAAACGGGACTGTCCCTTTAAAAACGGGACATCTGGTCACACTACTTAAAGGTCAAATGTTGAAAAGAGCCCAAGTTCTATTTTCAGATGCGACTCAGAAGACTAAGTCCCACTGAATTTTTTCAGTGAGATTTAGGAGCTGAATTCATTTCTGGAAATGGGACTTAGCACCTGAATGACTTAGGTTTAAAGGCTCCCAAGTGACCTTATGCAAGGTCACACCCGTTCGTTCTCCCATCTGCAGTCATGTTGCTTTTTTTCTCTCCAATATCTGCCCATTCTACATGGTCCCCACTGCTACAACCCTCCTTCTGGCCCTTGTTATCTCTGGCCTTATATGACTGGAGCCTTTTCCTGTCTGACTTGACTGCCCCTTGTCTCTCCCCAGTCCAGCCTCTCCAGTAGGAGGGGTTGCAATTCCATGCTCAGGCATGTCGTTGCTATAAGTTCCTCGTCGGTTGTGTATTTTAACACAGAAAAATAATTGTTTTGTTCTTATTTTATTTCTTAGTAATAAGCTTGACATAAAACTAACCCATGAACAGCAAAGGATCCTAAACCACACAATCTTGCCTGGTCAAGTAGTGAAAATTATGGCATTTGCAGGTAAGAAAGCTGACTGCGAAACAAGCTGCAGGGACGCTTTATCCAAAAAAAGAAATTGGCTTATTAGACAATTAAGCAAACTCCAGTTCTGATGTGTTTTTTCCTTTGTTGGAGCTGAGGAGGTACACATGGCAAACACTGCTTACAGCTAACAAAAATGAATCAAGAGGTAGATTTTTGTGTAGAAATCAAATACCTATATAAACATGTAGGCAGGAAATAAGCAGCTTTTTAGAATACTCGTACACAACTCTAGCTCCTCCTACAAGTGGAATAAAAGAGGGTGTCTTATAATAACACAAAAAAGAAATTAAGTGCAGTAAATTTTAAAAGAAAATAAATTTTTGACCTCACTCTTAGTAGCAGTATTGCAGTAGTGCCAGCTTTGGATTAGGGCTCCCTGGTGCTAGGCACTATAGAAACAGGTAAATAAGGCAGCCCCTGTCCTGGAGAGTACACAGACCAGGATAATATGGTGCAACAGGTAGAAATAATAGAAAAGGGGTGGGGGAGAGTGACGAACACATTACACATTGTGAAATGTTACGTCCTGAGGTCGCCCCCTTGGGGTGAGAGTGGGCACTTTGCTTACATCATGCATAGTTCTCTAAGTAGCTGCAAACCTCTGATCTGGGTCTGGGGGACAGTCCTTCAGCTGTGCCTTTTAGTGAATCCATCCCCCTTTGGGGGATAGAAAGTAGTCCCAACAACGGGAAAATACTTCCATAGCCCTTTTCCTTGAGCAAGGGAGAGGAAAGTAATCTGTCAGGCCCCACAGGCAGTCGAGGTTCCCACTCTTCAGTGCAAGTAAAGGCTGGGGCTTAATCTGGGAGCAGGGCTTCAAAACAGAAAAACAGATTGGCCCGTCTTCTTCCTTAGAAGGCCAAGGCAGGCAGCGTTTGCAAGACACCGGATCCCAGTCTGGGGCCCCTGGCTCTACTTGCTTCTGAGTGTCGCCTCAACTGCATGAGGTCCTCCCTTTTGAGCGCCTGCCTCCAAGCCTGACTTGCCATGTGAGTTTGGTCTGATAGTGACCACAGGAGTTCCTTAGCCCCTGACTGGCTGGTGGGGTGTCATCTGTTCCATCACACCCACACAAGACAGTAAACTCAACTTGCCACCTGTCTAGACAACTGGTGCAATTCATTTTCCCAGAATGTCCTCATGTCAGATAGGTTGGCTGGAGTGTTTTAAAAGTACTGCATGATTTTATAACTGTTCATAACACTTGTGGCTACAGGTTGAGATTTCCAAAGGGGACTTAGCCATGCATCTCCCATTAATTGCAGTGGAGGTTGGTTGGCTAAACCCTTTAGTTGACTTGGAAAATCTTAACCACATTGTGCAGACTAGGCTAATGATATAGGGGTGATGAAGAGCCTGATGGGCGAGAAGTGCTGGGAATACAGGTAGGATTCTGACACAAGGACACCTTTCCTTCTTTTGTTCTTCAGGTACGGGAAAGACCTCGACTTTGATCAAGTATGCAGAGAAGTTTCCCCATCTCAGCTTTCTGTATGTGGCATTTAACAAGGCCATCGTGGAGAACGGAAAGAGTGTCTTCCCCCCTAACGTTATGTGCAAGACTTTCCATTCGTTAGCGTACGCGAGTGTCGGCAAAAAGTAAGTTGCGATCTTCTCATTTTCCTGTTCATAGAGCAGGATGGGGCAAAGTGTGCTGTTCAGAATGTCAGCGTGTAGGCCCCAGCCAGCGCTTTACCTCTGTGGTCAGCAGAGAAACTAAGGATGCATCAGCCTTGGAGCTGTCGGATGGTTCTTCTACATCAGTCGAGGGCAGTGCGTGGGGGAAGTTTGCACTGCTGCCTCCTTGATAGTGTCACACTTCGAAGGGCACTAAATTGGCATAGAAATCTTTAAGGTATTTTAAAAGAGTGAATAAAAGAAATGGCCGTGGGCATCTTGCAGGGAATTTTGCAAAACATCCTATTTGAATTGCCTTTCTGTTTATGGGCATCACTTTTTATATTTCTTTTTCATTGTTTTGTGGTGGTAAAAGAAAAAAAAAATGTCCCTTTCGTTGCTCCCTTATGAGATTTAAAGAAGACCTGTGAGGGGTTTTTTGTTTTTCCTTGGTTTTTTTACGCTAGAAATTTGTGTATAGTCTTTCCTGTCTCTTCTTGGATGAGCCTATCAATGACTGGATTGCTGGTAGGATTAAAACACTAGAGAAACCATATAATCAGACTTCCTTATGTCCCTTTGGCCACATCCTCAAAATTAAACATGTGCTTTCCTGAATTGGCTTTTGATGCCTTGTCTATATTAAAAGTCGCAGCAGTTTAAAATCACACCGCTATTTTAAACTGATTTAGTTAAAGCAATGCAAAGTCCTGTGTGGACACACTCTTAATGCTGTTTAAACCTGGCATACATTGAGTTAGCTTTAACCCACACAGTTTTGCACAGGTTTAACTAAATCAGTTTTAAACTGGTTTAAAGATAAACGAGAGCAACTTGGAATATAGACAAGGCGTGAGCTGGGAGAGGATTTTTTCTTTTGTTCATAGAATCATAGAATATCAGGGTTGGAAGGGACCCCAGAAGGTCATCTAGTCCAACCCCCTGCTCGAAGCAGGACCAAGTCCCAGTTAAATCATCCCAGCCAGGGCTGTGTCAAGCCTGACCTTAAAAACCTCTAAGGAAGGAGATTCCACCACCTCCCTAGGCAACGCATTCCAGTGTTTCACCACCCTCTTAGTGAAAAAGTTTTTCCTAATATCCAATCTAAACCTCCCCCATTGCAACTTGAGACCATTACTCCTCGTTCTGTCATCTGCTACCATTGAGAACAGTCTAGAGCCATCCTCTTTGGAACCCCCTTTCAGGTAGTTGAAAGCAGCTATCAAATCCCCCCTCATTCTTCTCTTCTGCAGACTAAACAATCCCAGCTCCCTCAGCCTCTCCTCATAAGTCATGTGCTCTAGACCCCTAATCATTTTTGTTGCCCTTCGCTGGACTCTCTCCAATTTATCCACATCCTTCTTGTAGTGTGGGGCCCAAAACTGGACACAGTACTCCAGATGAGGCCTCACCAGTGTCGAATAGAGGGGAACGATCACGTCCCTCGATCTGCTGGCAATGCCCCTACATATACATCCCAAAATGCCATTGGCCTTCTTGGCAACAAGGGCACACTGCTGACTCATATCCAGCTTCTCGTCCACTGTCACCCCTAGGTCCTTTTCCGCAGAACTGCTGCCTAGCCATTCGGTCCCTAGTCTGTAGCGGTGCATTGGATTCTTCCATCCTAAGTGCAGGACCCTGCACTTATCCTTATTAAACCTCATCAGATTTCTTTTGGCCCAATCCTCCAATTTGTCTAGGTCCTTCTGTATCCTATCCCTCCCCTCCAGCGTATCTACCACTCCTCCCAGTTTAGTATCATCCGCAAATTTGCTGAGAGTGCAATCCACACCATCCTCCAGATCATTTATGAAGATATTGAACAAAACCGGCCCCAGGACCGACCCCTGGGGCACTCCACTTGACACCGGCTGCCAACTAGACATGGAGCCATTGATCACTACCCGTTGAGCCCGACAATCTAGCCAGCTTTCTACCCACCGTATAGTGCATTCATCCAGCCCATACTTCCTTAACTTGCTGACAAGAATACTGTGGGAGACCGTGTCAAAAGCTTTGCTAAAGTCAAGAAACAATACATCCACTGCTTTCCCTTCATCCACAGAACCAGTAATCTCATCATAAAAGGCGATTAGATTAGTCAGGCATGACCTTCCCTTGGTGAATCCATGCTGACTGTTCCTGATCACTTTCCTCTCATGTAAGTGCTTCAGGATTGATTCTTTGAGGACCTGCTCCATGATTTTTCCAGGGACTGAGGTGAGGCTGACTGGCCTGTAGTTCCCAGGATCCTCCTTCTTCCCTTTTTTAAAGATTGGCACTACATTAGCCTTTTTCCAGTCATCCGGGACTTCCCCCGTTCGCCACGAGTTTTCAAAGATAATGGCCAAGGGCTCTGCAATCACAGCCGCCAACTCCTTCAGCACTCTCGGATGCAACTCGTCCGGCCCCATGGACTTGTGCACGTCCAGCTTTTCTAAATAGTCCCTAACCACCTCTATCTCCACAGAGGGCTGGCCATCTCTTCCCCATTCTGTGATGCCCAGCGCAGCAGTCTGGGAGCTGACCTTGTTAGTGAAAACAGAGGCAAAAAAAGCATTGAGTACATTAGCTTTTTCCACATCCTCTGTCACTAGGTTGCCTCCCTCATTCAGTAAGGGGCCCACACTTTCCTTGGCTTTCTTCTTGTTGCCAACATACCTGAAGAAACCCTTCTTGTTACTCTTGACATCTCTTGCTAGCTGCAGCTCCAGGTGCGATTTGGCCCTCCTGATATCTTTCCTACATGCCCGAGCAATATTTTTATACTCTTCCCTGGTCATATGTCCAACCTTCCACTTCTTGTAAGCTTCTTTTTTATGTTTAAGATCCGCTAGGATTTCACCATTAAGCCAAGCTGGTCGCCTGCCATATTTACTATTCTTTCGACTCATCGGGATGGTTTGTCCCTGTAACCTCAACAGGGATTCCTTGAAATACAGCCAGCTCTCCTGGACTCCCTTCCCCTTCATGTTAGTCCCCCAGGGGATCCTGGCCATCTGTTCCCTGAGGGAGTCGAAGTCTGCTTTCCTGAAGTCCAGGGTCCATATCCTGCTGCTTACCTTTCTTCCCTGCGTCAGGATCCTGAACTCAACCAACTCATGGTCACTGCCTCCCAGATTCCCATCCACTTTTGCTTCCCCCACTAATTCTACCCGGTTTGTGAGCAGCAGGTCAAGAAAAGCGCCCCCCCTAGTTGGCTCCCCTAGCACTTGCACCAGGAAATTGTCCCCTACGCTTTCCAAAAACTTCCTGGATTGTCTATGCACCGCTGTATTGCTCTCCCAGCAGATATCAGGAAAATTAAAGACTGTTGAGACTGTTTAAAGTCTTTTTGCTGTTTGTTAAAACCTGTTTAACCCAAAGGCCTCAATAAACAATTGGAAAGAAAACCTCTTTTGTTAAAAATTCAGCATCTTCCACTCCTTCACTAAAGGGCTGTGTGGGTGCCAAATCAACATATCCAGGTCCTCCATAAAGACCTTCAGAAAAACGTGGAAGACCAGAATTGACAGCCCTGGTATTTCTAAGGTAAAAGGTGTGGAAGAAAAAGAGCCCTTCTTTTGAAATAGCCTTTCAGGACTTCTTAGATATCAGGAAGAAGCAAACAAGGGCTGGCATGCAATTTTCAACCCCTTACATGTCACCTTTAAACCAGTTTGCAACCAGCAGTTTTTGAATTCATTCATATAGGATAGCCCAGTAGTGGTGATGCTAGGCTGGGATTCCGGAGACGTGAGTTAAATTCCCTGCCCTGCCACAAATTCCCTATGTGACTGTGGGCAAGTCACTTAGCCACTCTGTGCGCCTCAGTTTTCCCCATCTGTAAAATGCGGATAACAGAACTTCCCTATGTCATAGGGCTGTAGTGTGGGTAGATACATTAAGGATTGTGAGGTTCCCAGATCTGTGGTAGTGTGGGAGGGCCATATAAATACCTTAGGTAGCTCCTCTTTGCTCCTTTCAGTATTAGTAATAGAAGGAACGGCTACGTCACTTCTCTGATAAGTTTTCTTGCAAACTAATAACGTGTTGGGTTTTTTTGTCTGTGGCACAGCTATAAAGAAAAAGGCAAACTAAATTTTTCCAACCTGTCACCCTACACGATCAGCTTCATCCTCAAACACCGCACGGGACAATCTGTCTTCGTAAGAGCAAAGACAGTATCTCAGACGCTTGGAAGTTTTTTTGCTTCTTCAGATGAATTCATATCAGTGGAGCACACCCCCATATGGTGCAAAAATACACACGGAGCGAGGGTCCTAGTCTGTGAAGAAGAGAAGCAAGTGAGTATTGATGGAGAGGCAAGAGTCCAGCTGGGAAGGAGTAGAACATGTGCATCGAAGCAGACTCCAGTGATACAGTGGTCCTTATGATTCAGCAGTCGGAAATTACCAATCAAATGCATTTTTCTTGTTTCCCGTGGGTTGGTCTATGAAAAAGGACTATGTCCTCCTTGTGTGATCCTCTAGAAGCAGATGACACAAGAAACTCATCGTAGCTCTGATCCAATGTCTTTTGAAGTCATTGGGACACTTTTCCAGTGGGTTTAGACCAGACTCAATATACGTATGAGGAACAGAGAGAGAAACTTGAGATCCCATGTATTTCTGCTAATATTTGGAAGGCATTCCAGTACTACAGTGTTGACAGCGGTATAAAAATAACTAGATAGATTTAAGAGGGCCAGTTCTGGCTTAAGAATACAGTTCATTTCCTCAAAAAGAAAAGGAGGGCTTGTGGCACCTTAGAGACTAACAAATTTATTTGAGCATAAGCTTTCGTTGGCTACAGCTCACTTCATCGGATGCATGCAGTGGAAAGTGCAGTAGGGGGATTTTATATACACAGAGAACATGAAACAATGGGTGTTACCAAACACTGTAAAAAGAGTGATCAGTTAAGGTGAGCTATTACCAGCAGGAGAGAAAAAAAACATTTTGTAGTGATAATCAAGGTGAGCCATTTCCAGCAGTTGACAAGAACATATGAGGAACGGGGGGGAACCCGGGGAAATAGTTTTACTTTGCGTCATGACACATAAACTCCCAGTCTTTATTCAAGCCTAATTTAATGGTGTCCAGTTTGCAAATTAATTCAATTCAGCAGTCTCTTGCTGGAGTCTGTTTCTGAAGTTTTTTTGTTGTAATATTACCACTTTTAGGTCTGTAATCGAGTGACCAGAGGGATTGAAGTGTTCTCCGACTGGTTTTTTAATGTTATAATGCTTGACGTCTGATTTGTGTCGATTTATTCTTTTATGTAGAGACTGTCCAGTTTGGCCAACGTACATGGCAGAGGGGTATTGCTGGCACACGATGGCATATATCACATTGGTAGATGTGCAGGTGAACGAGCCTCTGATAGTGTGGTTGATGTGATTAGGCCCTATGATGGTGTCCCCTGAATAGATATGTGGACACAAAACGGGCTTTGTTGCAAGGATAGGTTCCTGGGTTAGTGTTTTCGTTGTGTGGTTGCTGGTGAGGATTTGTTTCAGGCTGGGGGCCTGTCTGTAAGGAAGGACTAGCCGGCCTGCCTCCCAAGATCTGTGATGGGTCGTCCTTCAGGATAGGTTGTAAATCCTTGATGATTCGCTGGAGAGGTTTTAGTTGGGGGCTGAAGGTGACTGGGAGTGGATGTGTCATTACATAAAATAAAACTATTTCCCCATAGTTTTCCCCTCCTTTCCCCCACATTGTTCCTCACATGTTCTTGTCAACTGCTGGAAATGGCCCACCTTGATTATCACTACAAAAGGTTTTTTTTCTCTCTTGCTGGTAATAGCTCACCTTACCTGATCACTCTTGTTACAGTGTGTATTGTAACACCCATTGTTTCATGTTCTCTGTGTATATAAAATCCCCCTACTGTATTTTCCACTACATGCATCTGATGAAGTGAGCTGTAGCTCACGAAAGCTTATGCTCAAATAAATTTGTTAGTCTCTAAGGAGCCACAAGTACTCCTTTTCTTTTGGCGGATACAAACTAACACGGCTGCTACTCTGAAACAGTTCATTTCCTGTGTCTAACAAGTAACTGTATGGCTGAACAAAACTTTGGCAGTAGCTAGTTGTTTGGCTGGGATTTTTTATTTGAGTTTTGTGTCTTAACCCATCCATACATTGTTGTTAAAATCACGTCATGTTAACATTTAGGAAGATTTATTTAGAACATTCATTTAGGAAGATAAATAAACATTTAGGTTTATTTTTAACCAGGGTTTTGGTTTTTATTTTTGTTTTTTTTAATATTTTGAATGCCTGTAATGATCACTTAACATGTTCATTTCTTCAAATACGTAATTTTTGATTTAGTCATCCAAGTATCATAATGGAGATTCATTTCTAGAGGCCAAAACTCTGTCAGTTGATAAAATGAATTTTCGCAAGGACTTAAGTTCTTCAAGTTATTTCCTGCAAAGCACTATTTTTAACCCTCAAGAAATGGGGTCTGGAAATGAGATAATGAGTCTTCCACTTCTAGATCACCATTTCAAATCCACCTCAGGTCAGAATTGGCTGACTGGAATTCATTTCACAGAGGCTACTAAATGACTGCATGCTGAGAATTAAATACTGGACTCAATCCAGTTCCCAGTGACAAGTGCTGGCATATTAATTTAGCTGATATATCTAAGCCCAAAAAGTTAACGGTGCCGACATGACTCTGTCACTATCCAACATTAAACAGTGTTAGACAAGGTCTGGAGTTGGATATACAGACCCCTCGATTTGTTTCATGGCAAACACACAAAGGGCTGGTCTACGTTACAAAGTTAGGTTAGCTTAACTACGTTGTTCAGGGCTGTGAAAAATTTCATGCCCTGTGCGATGTAATTAAGCCGACCTAAATCCCAGTGTAGACACCTCTAGGTTGGTGGAAAAACTTTTCCTTGACCTGCCTATAGCCTCTTGAAGAGATGGATTTATTATAGTGACAGAAGAACCCTTTCCATCAGTGTAGTGTCTATGTTACTGTAGTGTTCCTACTGTAGACATACTTTAAGAATATGATGCTAAAATTTAGCAATTTATTAACTAAAATACAGGTGGTGGGGGGAGGAAGCTAAAACAAGTTATAAAGCAGTTTAAAATTGAAATTAAATGATTACATGAGACAGACTTAATCAGCTCTTATTAAAAGACCCTTTTAAAGAAAGGACATCAGTTAGAGTCCCTTATTTTGTTGGACAACCCTTCTAAGTGGGGAGGAAAGGCTTAGTTTTGTTGCTCAATTTAGAGATGTAAAGGATGGTTACTTTTCCTGCTTTTGACAAACAGATGCAAGGGGAGGAATAGACAGGATAGTAAAGGTGGAAGAAATTCGGCTTTTGTTGATGTTCTTGGGATTCCAGGCAGCAAGTCAGTCATAGACAGATGCTCTGGGTTGGCAGGTTAACCATGAAAGCAGCTCACTGGGCTCTGGCCCATTTCCCAGTCTGGAGTCCGAGATGTCATCTGGTTGATTGGTTCCTCTCTTGGTTGGTTGGTACCATTCTCTCTCAGGCTTGGAGGGATGGGCTGTCTCATCTCATTGTGTTGGTGCCATGTGATACAATTGATTTCAGGATCAGATCAGGTGGAAAGCCAAGAGAGAGAGAACAAGAGGAAAAATAGTGGGGCAGAGAGGAACATACAAGGGAAGGAGAGGCAAAGCAGGATCTTGCGTATCTCTGCTGGTTCAGCAGTGAGGACCAGGTGTTCCTGTTGGTACATAAGGGTCTGGACATCACATTGATACAGTGACCTTTGAGATCCACAGGTGAAGGACAATGTCCTTGGAGTGGAGTGGGACAGAGGCCTGAGGGCCTTCCCCCTCTTGCAGGAATTCCGCTAATTGATTTGCCAGTCCCTACCCCCAAAAATCTTTTATGAAGGGTCCTGAAAGAGGGGTGATGAGTGGAGTAGTCCATCTGCCCATTTTTCCCACCCTTTCCCATTTTGCTTACCCATGAGGCCTAACTTCCGACGTGCCAAGCGTAGTCCATTGATTTTCAGTCCCACACCATTCTTGTTTACCAGGCACAATCTTAACACAGTCCTTGAGTTATATCAGTAGGCCTTTCTGTTTGGATTAATTTAGTGTCTCTCTCTTTTGCACCTTTTCTCATCAACGTTTGTAATTGGTTATTGTGACCTTCTATGAACTTTCACTCACTTTTTACAATTGAGCTTACAATTAGGGTAAATTTGTGGGCCCAGTTATTCCAACGTTGCCTGCCCTATACCACACAACAAGCAAGCAAACCAACCAACCTGTTCAGCTGGGACTAATGGGCAAACTTACCAGAGAGACCAAGGGATGAATAGGCATGAAGTCTGAACTTCCCATTCATCCTTAAAAGCCAGTGGGACTATTCCCATCCACAAGGTTTTGAAGAATTGGGGCCTAAATTTTAGAGATGATGGGTGACAAACAAGAGGATTGGAGTGAGGAAGAAACAGTGTTACAGCAAAACGGTCACATGGTTACTCTTGATTGACACATGCATCTCCTGAGTTTCTGCTCCATAGAACTGTTTTGGGCTATTTAAAAAAAAAAAAAAAATTCATTTTGTGGCATGGCAGACATGCGATTTTTCAGGAGGGATTTCAGTTAGGAGTGGACAGATTTAACAAATAAGTTTTGGGGAGGGAGTTCCCCGTGCAGGGGGAGCTCAGTGTTATTGCCATGTGGAGGGCCCACACAGGAGGGAAATATATCAGGAGATGAGGTCAGAGATGGAAGCCAGGGGAAGAATGGCTGTGATCTTTCAGGGCTATAAGAGAAACTGAAGCTTGATAGGTGAGTCATTGGGATACCAGAGGAGGGACAATGTGATTAGGCACAACACAGACCGTAGGTTTGTCATCTCAGTTATGCCGAAGTAGCTGAGACAGCAGAAAATGAAGTTTTGTGCATGAAAATCTACCTGGATTCTCTGATGTTGCTTTCCAGATCATTGTTGAAGAAGCAAGACGGATATGGGACAATATGAAAATTCTAAATGGAAATACAGAACTGAATTGCAAAATGACATCGGATGGTATGTTGTCAGAAAGATACAGACGTTAAAAGGGACATCCTCAGTTTAAACAGCAAAAATAGTAACACCTGTGATGGCTTTTACTGACCGCAATCAGAGGGAGAAGAAACCGCTCTTTTCCCAGTTTGCTTTGTGCAAACAGCTTTTGTGTGCCTTCAACAGTTCCTGGAGTATGGTCAGAATCGCAAAACCTGTGTAATTATTTTCCCCTTTGGTGGTTTGTCTTCCACAAGCAGCTAGGGAGAAGGCATCGTACGGGAGCAAATAAATAATATGTATAAACCCACAAAATCGATGGTCAGAAACTGCTTTTAAAACAGTCTTTAAAAACTGACTGGGTTTCAGATTGATAGTGCCTCATTAAACTGACAGTAACTTGCCCTTGGTTGTGACTTTTACATCTGAAATACCTGATCGTCCGATCCTTCTTCCAGGATATTTGAAGCTTTGGCAGCTTGAGAAGCCGCGGCTTTATACATATGATGCCATATTTGTGGATGAAGCACAAGACTGCACGCCAGGTGAGTAAGGCAGGAGACCCTCTGAACAAATAATTACCTAATTAACCCCATTATTCCTGTGCCACCGATAGGAAATAAAGACACCGAGGGAATTGGTAACCGAGCTAGGAGGGGAACTTGGTTTCTATGCCTGTGCTCAGATCACTAACCCGCACATACGGACCTGGTTGTTTGGGGTAGGCGAGGCGCATTAGGAGGAGGGGGAGAGGGGTTTTATGTCTTTCACAAATGCCTTCAATTTCTGTGCAGCAGCATCATTATTATTATAAGTGGTGCCTTGAGGCCCCAACCAAGATTAGGGCTCTGTTGTGGTAGGCCCTGTAGAAACACGTAGTAAGGGGACAATCCTTGTTCTGAAGAGCTCGTGGTGTCCATAAACAAGACAGACAAAGTGTGTGGGGAAATGGAAGGATTGTTCTCCTGGGTTTACAGTTGGAGAACTAAAACACAGATGGTGATTTTTTGCCTAAGGTTGTCACACAGGGAGTCCATGGTGGAGAAGGGAATTGAACCCAGGCGTCCTATGTCCCAGTTCAGTTTATCCACAAAACCATCAGTATGTTCTAATAATTTCTTGTCACTTATGTGGTTAAAGGGCTTGTTTATTTCCCAATTGCTTGTTTGGGCTGGAGCCATTTTCTTAACCACGTGAAGTTGATTTTGGTTTGGCGAGCAGGTCCCTTTGAGTTTCGTTCATGCTTCACTTTTTGCTGCAGCCATCATGGACATTGTGCTGTCCCAGACCTGTGGAATAATCTTTGTAGGAGACCCACACCAACAGATCTATACCTTCCGAGGTGCTGTCAATGCACTCTTTGCAGTGCCACACACCCACATCTTCTATCTCACACAGGTAAGACTGGGCAGTGTGTGCATGTGTATTCCAGTGCTGAAGACCCATGATTCTCTTCAGTAGTACGCTTACTTCTGTTTAAAATTTAAAGAGGAATGACCTTGCCTCTTCCAAGAGCTAGCAGCCAGAAAACAAGTCTATTAATCAAAGTGGGTCATCTTTGTTTCATAAGCCGGTGTAGTTTCCCGTGTACTTTTGGTGTGGGATTTACTTTTTTGCCTGATCTCTGCTTCCTTTGCTCCATCTTGTAGAGTTTCAGATTTGGCCCTGAAATAGCTTACGTTGGATCTACTATCTTGGATGTCTGCAAGAAAATCCGGAATAAGATGTTAGTGGGTGGAAATCAAGAGGGTAAGAAATTAAATTGTGTTTGTACAGCGCCTAGCACAGGTCCTGATCCAGGACTGGAACTCCTAGGCACTATTGCAATACAAATAATAACAGTATATGCTTTTTAAAAAAGTCATTGTGACTTTGGATCACAGAAACCCCCTGAGAGCTGCCAAGACTACTTCTGCTCCTGCTTTCCTG
Organism: Chelonia mydas; assembly: GCF_015237465.2. Classification (NCBI taxonomy): domain Eukaryota; kingdom Metazoa; phylum Chordata; order Testudines; family Cheloniidae; genus Chelonia; species Chelonia mydas. The sequence continues at coordinate 341,812,052 of NC_057849.1, forward strand.
CCCTGTCAGCTTAGGATTTCAGTGCCCTGCCTGGTTTGAGCCAGACCCGCTAGCCTGTTGCAAACCCAGACCCAGGTCTGAACCACGTCCCCTAACAGCCGTAGGCTTCACTGAAAACAGTTTACAGAAGTGTGCCTGTCTTGAACACTCAGATGCTCAACTCCCAATGGGGTCTAAACCCTAAATAAATCCGTTTTACCCTGTATAAAGGTTATACAGGGTAAACTCATAAATTGTTCACCCCCTATAATACTGATAGAGAGATATGCACAGCTGTTTGCCCCCCCCCCAAGTATTAATAAATACTCTGGGTTAATAAGTAAAAAGTGATTTTATTAAATACAGAAAGTAGGATTTAAGTGGTTCCAAGTAATAACAGACAGAACAAAGTGAATTACCAAGCAAAATTAAAATAAAACCCGCAAGTCTATGTCTAATAAAACTGAATACAGACAAAACCTCACCAGTTCCAATAAGCTTCCTTTTACAGACTAATCTCCTTCTAGTCCGGGTCCAGCAATCACTCACACCCCCTGTAGTTACTGTCTTTTGTTCCAGTTTCTTTCAGGTATCCTTGGGGGTGGAGAGGCTCTCTCCTTAGCCAGCTGAAGACAAAATGGAGGGGTCTCCCAACCCCCTCCTCTCTCCTATGCAAAGTCCAGCTCCAAGATGGAGTTCTGGAGTCACCTGGGCAAGTCACATGTCCATGCGTGATTCACAGTTTTTACAGACAGAAGCCATTGCCCACACGGTATCTTGAATGTCTCCAGGAAGACTTCTTATGTGGATTGGAGCATTCCAAGATGCATTGTTCCTTAAGTGCTTCTTGATTGGGTACTTAACTTTGCAAATTCCTTTCTCCAGAAACTGACCAAATGCTCTACTAAGGTTATTTAGAAATCAAGCCAGTACACGGCCAATATTCATAACTTCAAATACAAAAATGATACATGCATGCAAATAGGATTAATAGATTCAGTAGGTCATAACCTTTACATAGGTATGTTACATGGCATATGTAGCATAGAACATATTCCAGTTATGTCATATATTCATAAGCATGTTTCCATAAAGCCTTATGGGGGCCACCGTTACAGTCATACTTGCTTTTCTTCATGCACTGGCTTACTGGGCCTTTTCTCTATCTCCCAGGTGATGTCAGAGGCAGCATGACTGGGAACACTGCTTTCTTATCACGGGGCAATTTGAATGTGTTTGAAAACGCAGTGACAATTACTGGAGGAGAGAGACCAACAAAAATACACTTGCTTGGGGTAGGGCATATTTCTTATATTGTATGTGGAAGCTGTGAAAGCTTCTGGGGGAGGGGGCATTGAAATGACTCTAATTGGGAGTCCTCCTCTCTCTAAGCAGTTTCAGTCACAAGTATAAACGCTTGTCTTGAAGTAAGTGCCTTAGATCCTCAAGAGTCCGTAAGAACGGCCATATTGGGTCAGACCAAAGGTCCATCTAGCCCAGTATCCTGTCTTCCGACAGTGGCCAATACCAGGTGCCCCAGAGGGAATGAACAGAACAGGGAATCATCAAGTGATCCATCCCCTGTTGCCCATTCCCAGCTTCTGGCAAACAGAGGCTAGGGACACCGTCCCTGCCCATCCTGGGTAAGAGCCATTCATGCACCTATCCTCCATGAACGTATCGAATTCTTTTTTGAACATAGCGTATGATCTTGTTAAGTCACAAAGCAAAGTAATTCATGGTGAGAGCAGCTGCTCACTTGCTAATGGGAAAAGGGTATTATAGTGGATTAAGGTGAAGCGGTGAATATTCCCTTCTGTAGTGACACCTAATTTTCAGTTATACTTCTGTCAAGGAAGTAGTATCAAATCTAACTCTTAATTCCCAAGCTTCTCTAGGTGTACGTTGGTCTTTAAAAGTTATTGGTGCATATCAGTGCACTCAGCATTGGCCTAACTCCGCTGCTATTGAAGTCCGTGGTAAAGCTCCGATTGACTTCCGTGAAAGCAGAGTTAAGCCAGCACCAAATGCTTTGACTTAGTTCTTGTGGTTTCAGTTAACTTTCTTAATAGTCAAATTGTCAACACAGGAGCCTAGTGGCTTTCATCTGTTGAGCATTTTGTAAAACCCGGAAAAAATGTTCATCATAATAACCCAACTGAACAGGTGCTAGTTGTATCGACAAGGTGTTTGATTTTTGGCATTTTATCTCTCTGTAGAATTTTTTTCAGGTCTGCAGATAAAGAGGACTAGAAAGTTTTGGGAGTCATGGTTTCCAAATTCATACCAAATTGCATCTGCAAAAAATGTGTGTGCACTTGTAGTACGAGCATAAACATTTATTCATGTTTCTGCATGCTCAAATTTTGCAGATGCACTTTAAGAATAATACTTCACACTTGAATAGCACAATCCTTTTGAAGCGCTCAAAGTGTTTTACAAAGAGTTATGAATTAAGGCCCTCCAATCCCTGTGCAAAATGGGGGAGTTATTCGCGTTGTACCAGTGGGGAACTGGAGGCACAAAGAGGTTAAGTCACCTGCCCAGGTTACTCAACAAGTCTGTGGAAGAACCAGGAATAGGACTCTGATCTTCTAAATTTCAATCCTGTGCTGTAAGCACTAGACCATTTTGCCCTCCCTTTAGTCATGAAGCTGTAAACTAAAGCTGAAGAAAAATTGGAATCTCCAGGCTGTGGGAAATTCTGATGTGTCACTATTTTTGCATCCTGAGTTGGACTGAAAAGCCCCAAAATTTCCTGAAACGAAAAACTAAAAAAACTAAAATAAAATAATCTTGATTTGGAAATGAGGAAATGTTTTGTTTTGACACTTCTTTGAATTTTAAATGAAACGTTTCATCATTATCAAAACTAATGTTTCATTTTGGTTTATTGAACCAAATTGCAACATCAAACTGCAGTTCCCTTTAGTGCCCCGCTGTCTCATGGGAATTGTAGTTCTAGTGTCTCATGGCCTTGTTCTTCCCTATTAGCTGGGCTCCCTGGCTAGACTACATCTCCCATGGTGCCCCATGGTCCTGTGACTGTCATAGAATATCAGGGTTGGAAGGGACCTCAGGAGGTCATCTAGTCCAACCCCCTGCTCAAAGCAGGACCGATCCCCGACTAAATCATCCCAGCCAGGGCTTTGTCAAGCCTGACCTTAAAAACTTCTAGGGAAAGAGATTCCACCACCTCCCTAGGTAACACATTCCAGTGTTTCACCACCCTCCTAGTGAAAAAGTTTTTCCTAATATCCAACCTAAATCTCCCCCACTGCAACTTGAGACCATTACTCCTTGTTCTGTCATCTGCTACCACTGAGAACAGTCTAGAGCCATCCTCTTTGGAACCCCCTTTCAGGTAGTTGAAAGCAGCTATCAAAACCCCCCTCATTCTTCTCTTCTGAAGACTAAACATCCCCAGTTCCCTCAACCTCTCCTCATAAGTCATGTGTTCCAGTCCCCTAATCATTTTTGTTGCCCTCCGCTGGACTCTTTCCAATTTTTCCACATCCTTCTTGTAGCGTGGGGCCCAAAACTGGACACAGTACTCCAGATGAGGCCTCACCAATGTCGAATAGAGGGGAACGATCACGTCCCTCGATCTGCTGGCAATGCCCCTACTTATACACCCCAAAATGCCATTGGCCTTCTTGGCAACAAGGGCACACTGTTGACTCATATCCAACTTCTCGTCCAGTGTAACCCCTAGGTCCTTTTCTGCAGAACTGCTGCCAAGCCATTCGGTCCCTAGTCTGTAGCGGTGCATTGGATTCTTCCGTCCTAAGTGCAGGACTCTGCACTTATCCTTGTTGAACCTCATCAGATTTCTTTTGGCCCAATCCTCCAATTTGTCTAGGTCCCTCTGTATCCTATCCCTTCCCTCCAGCATATCTACCACTCCTCCCAGTTTAGTGTCATCTGCAAACTTGCTGAGAGTGCAATCCACACCATCCTCCAGATCATTTATGAAGATATTGAACAAAACCGGCCCCAGGGCCGACCCCTGGGGCACTCCACTTGATACTGGCTGCCAACTAGACATGGAGCCATTGATCACTACCCTTAGAGCCCGACAATCTAGCCAGCTTTCTATCCACCTTATAGTCCATTCATCCAGCCCATACTTCTTTATCTTGCTGGCAAGAATACTGTGGGAGACCATGTCAAAAGCTTTTCTAAAGTCAAGGAACAACACGTCCACTGCTTTCCCTTCATCCACAGAGCCAGTTATCTCATCATGGAAGGCAATTAGATTAGTCAGGCATGACTTGCCCTTGGTGAATCCATGCTGACTGTTCCTGATCACTTTCCTCTCCTCTAAGTGCTTCAGAATTGATTCCTTGAGGACCTGCTCCATGATTTTTCCAGGGACTGAGGTGAGGCTGACTGGCCTGTAGTTCCCAGGATCCTCCTCCTTCCTTTTTTTAAAGATGGGCACTACATTAGCCTTTTTCCAGTCATCTGGGACCTCCCCCGTTCGCCACGAGTTTTCAAAGATAATGGCCAAGGGCTCTGCAATCACAGCCGCCAACTCCTTCAGCACTCTCGGATGCAGCGCATCCGGCCCCATGGACTTGTGCTCGTCCAGCTTTTCTAAATAGTCCTGAACCACTTCTTTCTCCACAGAGGGCTGGTCACCTCCTCCCCATGCTGTGCTGCCCAGTGCAGTAGTCTGGGAGCTGACCTTGTTCGTGAAGACAGAGGCAGAAAAAGCATTGAGTACATTAGCTTTTTCCACATCCTCTGTCACTAGGTTGCCTCCCCCATTCAGCAAAGGGCCCACACTTTCCGTGACTTTCTTCTTGTTGCTAACATACCTGAAGAAACCCTTCTTGTTACTCTTAACATCTCTTGCTAGCTGTAACTCCAGGTGTGATTTGGCCTTCCTGATTTCACTCCTGCAAGCCCGAGCAATATCTTTATACTCATCCCTGGTCATTTGTCCAATCTTCCACTTCTTGTAAGCTTCTTTTTTGTATTTAAGATCAGCAAGGATTTCATTGTTAAGCCAAGCTGGTTGCCTGCCATATTTACTATTCTTTCTACACATCGGGATGGTTTGTCTCTGTAACCTCAATAAGGATTCTTTAAAATACAGCCAGCTCTCCTGGACTTCTTTCCCTCTCATGTAATTCTCCCAGGGGATCTTGCCCATCAGTTCCCTGAGGGAGTCAAAGTCTGCTCTTCTGAAGTCCAGAGTCTGTATTCTGCTGCTTTCCTTTCTTCCTTGTGTCAGGATCCTGAACTCGACCATCTCATGGTCACTGCCTCCCAGGTTCCTCTCCACTTTTGCTTCCCCTACCAATTCTTCCCGGTTTGTGAGCAGCAGGTCAAGAAGAGCTCTGCCCCTAGTTGGTTCCTCCAGCACTTGCACCAGGAAATTGTCCCCTACATTTTCCAAAAACTTCTTGGATTGCCTGTGCACCGCTGTATTGCTCTCCCAGCAGATATCAAGATGATTGAAGTCTCCCATGAGAGCCAGGGCCTGCGATCTTGTAACTTCTGCGAGTTGCCAGAAGAAAGCCTCATCCACCTCATCCCCCTGGTCTGGTGGTCTATAGTAGACTCCCACCACAGCATCACCCTTGTTGCTCACACTTCTAAACTTAATCCAGAGACTCTCAGGTTTTTCTGCAGTTTCATACTTGAGCTCTGAGCAGTCATACTGCTCTCTTACATACAGTGCAACTCCCCCACCTTTTCTGCCCTGCCCTTCCTGAACAGCTTATATCCATCCATGACAGTACTCCAGTCATGTGAGTTATCCCACCAAGTCTCTGTTATTCCAATCACATCCTCATTCCTTGACTGTGCCAGGACTTCCAGTTCTCCCTGCTTGTTTCCCAGGCTTCATGCATTTGTATATAGGCACTTGAGGTAACCTGCTGATCACCCCTCTTTCTCAGTATGAGGCAGGAGCCCTCCCCTCTCACGCGCTCCTGCTCGTGCCGCCTCCTGGTATCCCGCTTTCCCACTTACCTCAGGGCTTTGGTCTCCTTCCCCCGGTGAACCTAGTTTAAAGCCCTCCTCACTAGGTTAGCCAGCCTGCTTGCGAAGATGCTCTTCCCTCTCTTCGTTAGGTGGAGCCCGTCTCTGCCTAGCACTCCTTCTCGGAACACCATCCCAAGGTCAAAGAATCCAAAGCCTTCTCTCCGACACTACCTGCGTAGCCATTCGTTGACTTTCACGATTCGACGGTCTCTACCCAGGCCTTTTCCTTCCACGGGGAGGATGGACGAGAACACCACTTGCACCTCAAACTCCTTTATCCTTCTTCCCAGAGCCACGTAGTCTGCAGTGATCCGCTCAAGGTCATTCTTGGCAGTATCATTGGTGCCCACGTGAAGAAGCAGGAAGGGGTAGCATCCGAGGGCTTGATGAGTCTCGGCAGTCTCTCTGTCACATCGTGAATCTTAGCTCCTGGCAAGCAGCAGACTTCTCGGTTTTCCCAGTCGGGGCGGCAGATAGATGACTCAGTCCCCCTGGGGAGAGAGTCCCCGACCACCACCACCCGCCTCCTTCTCTTGGGAGCGGTGGTCGTGGAACCCCCAACCCTAGGACAGTGCATCCCATGCCTTCCAATCGGCGGAGTCTCCTTCTGCTCCCTTCCCTCATGATGTCATGATGCATCCCACAGCTCAGAGGGGACAGCATGTGGTGCATCATGGGAGATGAAGTCCAGCCATGGAGCCAAGGCTATATGGGAGAATAGAGTCATGAAGCACCCAGAACTACAACTTCCATGGAGCAAACTAGAGGAAATGCAATTTAATGTCAAACTGACTTGAAATGAAACATTTTGGTTCAGTTCAACAAACAGAAATATTTCTATTTGAACTGAAAATTGTTGGAAAATGAAAATTTTACTGCAAAATTGACGTTTTCCCAAGGAAAGTTTTTTATTTTGTTTTTTTTTAATTGAAACTGCATTTTCTTGAAAAATCATTTCGATTAAAAAAATTCCCAACCAGTTCTAATGCAGACTAATCCACAAAATACATTCCTGGCCACAAAACATGATGACCAGCTGGGATTTTGTTTTCCATTGCTCATTCTGTGTGTTTTTGGTTGGTTGCTATGTGTCATCTGGGATCATCCACTAGTTTTAGGCTAGATTATTTATTTCTAGCTTCATATTGATCATGCATACTATAGTGTGCATTTTAGGAATATAGCTTCACCTTTGAGTCTTTTGAGTTGTTTTTCCTATTTGCATGCTAGTGAATCTGATACATTTTGGCAGGAAACTAGCTCATTTGTAAACTTTAAGTATAACCTTCAATTAGGTCAATTTTAAGAAAATCTTTATCTGTTTAGGGGCCTAAAAATTTTGGACTAGACAAAATTCATGATATTTGGAAACTCCTTCAACCTGAAGAGGCTCGTGTGAGATGTGAGTATGTTCTCCTGTCTTCTTCCCCAGAAGTTATGTACCATGATGTTAACTTTTCTAGCTTCTACCATATCTCCAACTGCCCCAGCTGGCACATGTAAACCTCTTTCACTTCAGTGTGAGTGGGGATCATGTTGTTTGTTCATCTTCTGGGTGATTTGTGCCTTGCTGATTGTGTGACGGGAACAGCTATCGGTGATGGTTATTTCTGTGTTTCTACTGGTGCATTGGAAATATGGACTCTGACATCATAAGAACAGCTTACACTTCCAGATCCTGTCCTCTGAGATTCTTGGTCTCATCTAGAAAAGTCCAGTAAACTATGTTTTATCTCTGTCCTTTCCATTTCTTTGACATAAAATGGAGGTAGGTATTAGACATTTTGCACGCTGGTGAACACCTTTTATTTAGTTTTAGGGTGTCATTTAGAAGAACATTGTCCAATTCACTTTAAAAAAAAAAAAAAAAAAAAAAAAGCACAACAAACTACCTGTACCTTGGACCTAATCTACAGTGTTGAAGCTTTGTTTGTTGATGTTAGGTGGAGCCCGGGAGCAAATCTGGGGTTGTAATGGAAACTTAGTTGCAGCCTTCAACATGGGAGTGACTTTAGAATATGAGCCATTAGGAGAAGTGCCTTCGAGTAAGAACATAACCTCTATGTGATTGGGTTAAACTGCATGGATCTTGGCTGTCTGTCGATTAAAAATGTGATTTGTCCCACTCTAAATTCATTCATAAATTCAGTCATTGAGTCCAAGGGCAGAAGGGACCATCGTGATCAGCTACTCTGACCTCCTGTGTAACGCAAGCCATAGAACTTCCCCAGAAGAGTTCCTACAGCAGATCTTGTGTAGAAGAACATCCAATATTGATTTTAAAAATTGGCAGTGTTGGAGAATCCACCATATCCCTTGGTAGATTGCTCCACTGGTTATTTACCCTCATTGTTAAAAATTCATGCCTTATTTCCAGTCTCAATTTGTGTAGCATCAACTTCCAGCCATTGGATCTTGTTATACCTTTCTCTGCTAGATTGAAGAGCCCATTATTAAATATTTGTTCCGCATGTAGATGCTTACACTAATCAAGTCACCCCTTACCCTTCTTTTTGTTCAGCTAAATAGACTCAAGGAGCTCAATCTGTATATAACACACATTTTCTATTCCTTTAATCATTCTCATGGCTCTTCTTTGAGCCCTCTCCAATTTATCAGCATCCTTCTAGAATTGTGGACACTGGAACTGGACACTGTATTCCAGCAGCAGTTATATCAGTGCCAAATTCAGAGATAAAATAACCTCTCTACTCCTAGTTGAGATTCCCCTGTTTATGCATCTCAGGATTGCATTAGCTCTTTTGGACACAGCATCACACTGGGAGCTCATGTTCAGTGATTATCCACCACAACCCCCAAATCTTTTTTTGGAGTCATTGCTTCCCCAGATAGAATCCCCGATCCTGTAATTATGGCTGACATTTTTTGTTCCTAGATGTATACATTTAGCCATATTAAAATGCATATTGTTCAAAGCGTAGGGCCAAAAACTGATCCCTCTGGGAACCCACTCTGGAAACACTGATGATTCCCCATTTACAATTACATTTTGAGACCTATCAGCTAGCCGGTTTTTAATCCATTTAATGTGTGTCATGTTAATTTTATATCCTTCTAATTTTTTAATCAAAAAGTCAAGTCAAAGTATTACATCAACACTGTTACCTTTATTAACCAAACTTGTAGTCTCATAAAAATAAGATATCAAGTTACTTTGACAGGATCTGTTTTCTATAAACCCATGTTGAGTTGCATTAATTACGTTGCCCTCCTTTAATTCTTTATTAATGGAATCCCAAATCAGCTGCTCCATATCTGGTTTGGGATAGATGTCAGGCTGACAGGTCTGTAATTACCAGGGTCATCCTGTTTACTTTTTTAAAAAATTGGCACAACGTTCGCTTTCTACCAGCCTTCTAGAACTTCCCCAGTGCGCCAAGATTTATTGAAAATGAAGATTAGCAGTCTAATGAGCTCCTCAGCCAGCTCTTGTGAAACTCGCAGATGCATGTTGCCTGGTCCTGCTGATATTAAAATATCTGACTTTAATAGTTGCTGTTTAACATCCTACTGAGATACTAATGGAATGGAAAGAGTGTTATCACCATATGATAAAACTATCTAATCTGTTTTATCCCCAAATACAGAACAGAAATATTTATTGAACCCTTCTGCCTTTCCTGCATTCTTATTGATAATTCTATCATTTCCATTTAGTAATAGACCAGGACCGTTGTTCTGTTTTTTCATAATATAGTTAAGGACAGTAAGAAGACGGGGTTTTTTTTAACTCTGCTGGCCATTGACTTCTACTTATGTTCCTTTGCTTCCCTTATCAATTTTCTGCAATTCCTAGCTTCTGATTTATGTTCATTAATATCAACTTTCTCTTTCTTCCTTTAAGTTATGTTGTTTGTTTATTTTTATAACTGCTTTCCCCTCTAAACCAGGTTGTTGTTTTTTTTTAAATGGCACAGCCTTGTGTTTTATTTGGCATCTAATAAGGTGTTCTTAAACGAATCCCAATTATCATTCATATTTTTCTGTTTGAATTCTTCCTTCCAGTTGATCTGGTTCAAAATAAGAAAAGGAGTACTTGTGGCACCTTAGAGACTAACCAATTTATTTGAGCATAAGCTTTCGTGAGCTACAGCTCACTTCATCGGTTGCAAGTGAGCTATAGCTCACGAAAGCTTATGCTCAAATAAATTGGTTAGTCTAAAAGGTGCCACAAGTACTCCTTTTCTTTTTGCGAATACAGACTAACACGGCTGCTACTCTGATTCAAAATAGTTTGCACATTATAAATATGATCAAGTCATATCAGTTGTACCTATGCTACCATTAACTTTTAGTTCTGTGATTTATGTGTTAGGACAAGGTCTAAATAAAGATTTCCCTCATGTTGGCAGTGCTTTTTGAGTTAGGAAATTGTCATCTATAATATTTAGAAATTCCAAGAATATTTTAGCACTGGCAGCATGAGACCTCCAGCATATGTCACTCAAATTTAAATCTCCCATGATCACTCAGCTTTTTTTCCTATTCTTTATAGATAGGTGCGCTAGGAGGTGGTCATCCTGTTTCCTGGAGTGATCTGGTGGTCTGTAGCTGATACCAACTAATACCACATCTTGTGCTTTGTCTGTTAGGACATTGATCCATAAGCATTCCAGATCACTTAGGCTTTTTGGGACACTTGCTACTGCTAATCATACCTACCTCTTATATAGAGCTTTGCATCGGTACAACTCAAGTGCTTTACAAAGGAGGTCAGTATCATCATCCCCATTTTACAGATGGAGAAGCTGAGGCACGGAGAGGTGAAGTGACTTGCCCAAACTCACCTAGCAGGCCAGGGTTGGAGCTGGGAATAGAACCCAAGTCTCCTGAGTCCTAGTCCAGTGCTCGCCCCACTAGACCATGTTACCTCCGCTACTCTCTAGCTCCATTTCATTTGAAGTTAAAAATGTGATCATTGGTGCCTTTCTTGTGTATTGACATTATCCAATGCACTTCTCGCTAGTGAAACTTCAAATTGACGACCACTTTATCAAGAAGTGGGTTGAGAAGGATGGCTTCCAGGGTTTAAAGAACTATGCAGCCAAAACTGAAGACAGGGAGCTGGAGGTGAAGATCACAATAGTGGAGAAATACAATGTCCGCATTCCCGAGCTGGTGGCGAGGATAAAGAACAGTCATGTATCAACTATAGCATTTGCAGGTAAAGCAAAACGCACCTCCCCCCCCCGGCTCCGAGAAGGAAATTGGTTCTCCTTTTTCAATCCAACCCCACTTCCCCCTGCCCCTCAGAAATAGTGCACTTGATCCAAGATGATCTTGCGCCCAGGAAGGAATGAGACAACTCCTTCTGGGACATTCCTGGGGTCGTAGTAGAATGATTTTTCCACTGGAGCACTGATAAGTGAGGTTCTGCTGGAGCTGAATGAGGATTCAGTCAGTATTTCCTGGCATGTAGCCGTCTGACCCAATGCCTTATCTTATCCTGCCTATTAAAATTCACATTCAATACATCTCCTGGGTATTGGCTTAAATTTGCAGTGATTTCTGGCAGAATAATGGTGGACTATCAAAAAAACAACAAACCATTCTTGTTTAAGTTCCAGTCTGTACTGGGGTGTGAAGTAGCTGGGCATTTTCTTGGGGGGCCAGTCCTGGTTAATGGGCTAGTGGATTAGTGCAGGACAGGAGCTCTGGTCTGGGTGTTTCTCCCTCTGCTTTGCTTTGCTTTGCTTCCAGTTTGCAGTGGTGTTGTAGCTGTCTTGGTCCCAGGATATTAGCAAGACAAGGTAAGTGAGGTAATATATTTTATTAGACTAACAGCAGTTGGTCCAGGAAGAGATATTACTTCCCCCACCCTGTGGCTTCCAGTTCACATTTAAAAGCAAGTGAAACTATAAATGCAGAACATAGTAAATTAATCTGTACATAGTGTTCAGTAAATAACAAGATATAAAAACAGCAATACAGATATATTGGCTGATATCTTCCCCCTCTCTCTCTCCCCCCCCCCCCCCCTTGCAATCTGGTGGTTCTAGATTACGTGATAGGCACCGTGCACAAAGCCAAAGGCCTGGAGTTTGATACTGTGCTGGTTGCAGATGATTTTGTGAAAGTCCCTTGTGCCAGGCATAATCTCCAGAGGCTGCCTCAGTTTATCACTGGTAAGGGCGATTCTTTATACTGGAACCATTCTTTTCCCTAAAGGGAAAGGTGATGCACAGGATGGGCCATTGGCACCACCCCATCAGTCAGCACTCTTTGGAGGTAGGCTTGGGGTTGTCTCTGGCTGTACCTAGCAATGTCCTCTCTCAAGCTTGCTGTCATTTACTGACTTCTCACTTGGGGTGCAGTTCCTTTGTGTAAGTCTGTGCCTGGGAGATGGGCATGGCACTTAAGGGCAGGTTCATCACTCAGGGAACACGCATTGTTCCTGCTTTGATCAGCAACAAATGTGTATGCTCCAAGGGGAGAGAATATTGGTTCTGTTTGCTGTCTCTGATGTCTCACACAAGTCCTGTCGTGGTTGTGTAACAAACACACAGCAGGGTACCATAGAATCATAGAATAGCAGGGTTGGAAGGGACCTTAGGAGGTCATCTAGTCCAACCTCCTGCTCAAAGCAGGACCAATCCCCAATTTTTGTCCCAGATCCCTAAATGGCCTCCTCAAGGATTGACCTCACAACCTTGGGTTTAGCAGGCCAATGCTCAAACCACTGAGCTATCCCTCCCCCCTAACCGTTATCTCCTTCGTAACAGAGACACCAATCATGTTTCTGTGACATGCCCAGCTCTTGTCTTAAATTTTCATCCTGATTCAGCAGTGAATTAGAACTAGCTGAAATACCAGAACAAATTCCAAAGTTTTATCAATCGGTTATCTTGTAGCACTTATTTTTTTTCTGACTTCTTCTCTCTAATCTCTGCCTAGACATGTCTTCTGAAGATGAATGGAACTTGCTGTATGTTGCAGTGACACGTGCCAAAAAGCATCTGTTAATGACAAAGTCCCTAGAATACCTTTTGACTTTGGCTGGGGTGAGTTAAAGATGCCATGGCAAAGTGACCGGTGGGTACTGTAATTTGGATCTGTGAGCAGGGGGAGTGGGATGTTACCATAGGCGCCGACTTTTCAAAGTGCCGGGGGGTGCTCGACCCCCGGCTCTACCCCAGGCCCTGCCCCCACTCCACCCCTTCCCCCAAGGCCCCACTCCTGCCCCACCTCTTCCCACCCTCCTCTCCCCCGAGTGCACTGCGTCCTTGCTCCTCCCCCCTCTGTCCCAGCTTCCCTGCACGCTGCGAAACAGCTGATTGCGGTGGGTGGGATGCACGGGGATGGAGGGGGAGGTGCTGATCTGTGGGGTCCGCTGGCAGTCAGGAGGCACTGGGGGTGGGGTGGGGGAGCTGATAGGGGGATGCCGGTGGGTGCTCAGCACTCACAATTTTCCCCCCACGGGTGCTCCAGCCCTGGAGCACCCACGGAGTCGGCGCCTATGGAAGTTACAATGGGTCGCTGGCAAGTTAACAAGAAAACGATACATGTAACTTTTTGAGTGCTTGCTCCCCATAACATCTGTGCTAAAGTCTCTCGTGCTTGAGGGGTCTAGGAGGTCTGGTGATGGGATAGGAGCAGAGTAAAGGATGGTTAAGTTAAATTGTAAGGAGGGAAACTAAGATTCATATTGTTCCCTGAACAATGGGCTGAATTCTCCTCTGAGTGACACCAGTTTAGGTCCAGAGTATCTGAGGAGATATTTGGTTCTTAGCCTTCCCGTTTCCTGACCTTGTGGTTTTAAGTGCAGCCTCAGTGTTCAATGACGATTGCTTTTAGACTCGTATCTGACTGTAATACAGCATTGATTCTGCCTCTCTCCATTACCACAAGTGTGCGTGTTCCCTTTCCTGCGCGTCCAGCCCTCATAGTCTTGGTGCAGTTCCTTCCTTTGAGGTATTTTTCTGTGGTTGGATTTTTTTTAAGCCCTAACGTTGCAGATCATCCCCGCTGCTCACAACATGTTCCGATGCCCTGAGTTCACAGCAAGCCTTGTTCTTTCCCTTGTCAGGAGTATTTCTTGCGGCCAGAGTTGACTAGCGAGGCCTTAAAGGAAGGGGCAATTCGTTGCTCCGTGTCACAGTGCCACAACGCTGTGCCTGCCGACTCGATTCTAACCATGAAGAAAGTGCCCTTCGCTTACGTGAGTCTCCTCTCCTCTCCTTTCTACTTGTCAGTTGTGTTTTGTGACCTTGGAGCCAATGAAATGTGCCAGGTTGATAGCCCTGGAGATGTCACTTACCAGCCTTTTAGCCATGGGTGGTGGGTGAACCCCTGGCTTGGGGAGGCTAGCCCCCCAGCCCCACACCTTCTGCGCCCACTGGAGCCCAGCCCCCACTGTGGTCGCTGACCTCTGCCCCAGGCTAGTGCCCCTAGCACCGGAGCACCAGAGAGCCAGGCAACGCAGCCCCTGCTCCCCGTCCCCGGAGAGCTGGGCAGCGTGGCCCCAGCCTCTCTGGGTGGCGCCACCCATTGCAACTCCCGGCCGGCTGGCCCCCCCGTCTCTGAAGGTGCCCCCCGACCAAGCTGCCTGCCCCAGCTCTGAGCAGGCAGCACAGCCAGAGTGGACCCAGCCCCAGTGCTGGGCAGGCGGTGCGGCCCCAGCGCCAGGAGGACGGGCAGCGTGGCGCAGCCTTGAGGACGCAGCGCGGCCCCTAGCCTGCCTGCCCCAGGAAACAGCAAGCAGGATGGGGACTGGGGGTGGAACATGGGCAGGGGGACATCAGGCTGTTTGGGAAGGCAACACCTTTCCGTGCCTACAATACTCGCCGCCCATGCTGTTAGCCATGAGCATAGAAGTAGCAGATGAGATCTACCTGTGCAGCCCGATCCTGAATGTCTACACTGCAATTAAACAGCCCCTTAGCCTGAGCCCTGCGAACCCGAGTCAGCTGGCATGGGCCAGCAGCGGGTTTTAAATTGCATTGTAGACATACCCTAAAATTAAAATGGGCTCGGTTTGTGCCAGTTGTAATTCTGGGGTGTTTTTCGTTGTGTGTGATGTAGACACCTACCTTCTAGACTTGGACCCACGACTTCCTTTCACATAGACTATGGTTGATAAACAGAATAATCTTGACCCCTACCAAACAGGGCTGGGTTTGAACCTTGAGGAGACATTTGTTATCTCAGTAGCATGGCCTTGGAGTTAAGGTGCTCCAGAGATCTTGGCTCAGTTCCCAGCTCTGCCAAAGACGTGGTGCATGACTGTGGACAAGTCACTGCGGGACAGATCCTTATGTTGACATCCATAGAGCAGCGCCAACTTAACACCAGCTGAGGAACTGGCTTGTGACTTCTCTGTGCCTCAGCTCGCCCTCTGTAAAACAGATAATTTGACTTCCCTCCTCAGGAAGGTGAGGAAGGAAAAACATTCACTGACCACGTTTGAGAGGTGCATGATACTCCTGTGATCGGAGCCATATAAGTACATAGTTATATACCTGACCCTTGAGCCCTCCAGTCCTTACTCCACTGGATCAGGCCCCGGTATAATGAAATTGCATGTATAAATTTTATTGCAGGCTGCTTTATAAGGGGTTTCTTTAGTGAGAAATAGGTGACAGATACAAAATACACTGGGTCTGAATCAACAGCAATGTCCCCAACTCCTATTTCATCCTGTGTCTGAGTTCAATGTATACATTGGCCCAGTATGTCTGAGGGAGAGGAGGCAGAAACTCTGGATTTCCCAATCCTTCCCTTCTCCTTTTACAATTTCCTACTGGTCCTTTTCCCACAGAGCAATGGCACCAAAGACCAAGGTGGCTACCTGTGCCATGCTTGCGTGCAGCAGCGTCTCGGACCCTTGACACAGCTAACCATTTCCCCTGAGCTGGTCCTGACCATGGATGTCGTCGATGAAGTGTTAGAAATTCCAAGGCACCTTGCTGTCCTGCATGACCTGTTTTGAAAACAGGAAGGGGCTGTTTTTTATGTCCTAGATCTGGCTCTGAAGTGTTGGAAGTGAGGAGGTCTGTAGATAGCGTCTCTGATGTCCTTGGAGAAATGAGGTAGATGGTCCATGGATGAGCTCACCAAGAGAAGGACAGGACGAGAGCTGTTCATGAGGATGCTGTGAATAAGGCCTGGGGTTATCCCTCTATTACAAGAGGGTACCTTGGTCGATGTGCTTTCCAAGTGCCTGTCTGTTCCGTTTCACTGTACGAAACCCGGACTGCGTAACTTGTACAATACTGGATGCGCTTGGACTTGACAGATTTTCTTTCTGAACATTTGCACACTTGTCCCACATGTTGCCCCTCAGGGTGGCTAGTTTCTGCCAGTGGTGTGCATTCAGGTGGCTGGCTTTTATGATTGCCTCGCCTTTTTGCAATATTTAAGCCCCATCCCAATGCATTCTGGTCATTGGTCAAACTGAGACGAACATGCAAAACTAAGGGAGATAATATAAAATGCTTTTACGCTAATGAAAGAACTCATTCCTGGAGTTAATTTTCATAGGGCTAATCTCATCTCCGGGGAGGAATAGCTGACTTCCCATGCATCAAGTCGAGAACGTCTTTTTTTAACATGTAATCTGTGGGTGTTCCCCAGTCTCTCCATCACTGCCTCTTTCTCTCATCCTTGGTTCTCTCTTCCCTGTGCATCAATCACTTCAACAAAACAAAATCAGTTCTTCAGTTAAACCTCAGGATGATGATCGTAGAGGACCAGAGTGTCTTGTGCTATGATCAAGTATGTAATAAAAACAGAAGCCTTTTTGTATTAAACAGTGGGTTTTTTAATTGGAGAAAAAGCTGTTTTTGATTGTATTTATTTACTGAAGATCTCATTAGAGATGAAACCACAATATGCATTGCTTTAATGATGGTTTTAGCCCTGTATCTGGGGAAGCAAAACACAAGGTTATCCCTCCTAGGAACATACTTACTTCTGGGCTTTTACTCTACAATTGTTACAGCACCAAAGTTTCCGACTTGACTGTACAATATTTATGACAATGATCAAAGGAGAAACATACCTCAGAAGGAGCCTGATCTTGGGCACCCTGTCTTATTTGTTCGTGTACCTTACAGGGTATATGCATTTCATGGGACACAGTTTCTGGTCAATTCAGTGTGAGCCAAAGCAATTTCTTATGCGAGCCCCGTGAAGTCATGTAGTCGCTCTCCACCTAACCAGGACAAACGTGGATGATTCTAGATTAACTTCTTGTTTTCATCTGGTCCTAACTTGAGCAGAGATTGTCTGAAACTTTTCCATGTCCAGTCTCTGAGAGCATTTCATCTGGTTCCAATTGATACCATTATAGCAGGTTTGCCTTTGTTTCTGGAATACAATGTTCCTTATCGCAACACACTGCTTTCCCCCCATTCGGACGTCCCAGAGAGAAGCGGAGAAGTCATTTAAGTGCTAAAATGACAGACTGGAGGTAGCGACAAAGAGTCCTGTGGCACCTTATAGACTAACAGACGTATTGGAGCGTGAGCTTTCGTGGGTGAATACCCACTTCTTCAGATGCAGCTGGAGGTAGAGAGGAGTGGAACAGGGGAGAGCATGCAAGGAACCACCGGACAACACACAGGTGCATTCTCATTGCCATTTTGCAACATACTTTCCCCACCCCCAGTTGCTTTTAGGAATTATCTGTAAAAATCCTTTGCCTTTCATAAGAGGGCAGATCTCTAATGGGGTGATTACATCCTGCCACCTTTAAATTCCCCCTGCAGCTTCAGTTTACAAAAAGTATCCCTTGCTCCCAGGTCTGTACGGCCGTGTAACAGTGCTGTGTATTGATCAAACAGCTGCTGCTTCCGGCAGCTCTGTCCCAGCGAGGGATGAAGTGATCTCTGGGCCAGTCTACGCTACCATGCTACATCAGCGCAGCTGGAGCGCGTCTGGTGAAGGCGTGCTATGCTGACGGGAGAGCGGTCTACCACTGGCATAATTACTCCACTTCCGAGTTAGGTCCACAGGAGAGCGTCTCCCACTGACATAGTGGACAGCGCTTTTAAGACGATGTAACTTACGTCACTCGGGGGAGGGGGGGTCTTTTTCACACCCCTGAGTGACGTAAGTTACAGCAATTTAAGCAGTCTTGTTGACCAGCCCTGTATCTAGCTGGTATCTCAGTCAGCTACATTTGTAAAGCACCAGGGTCCCCTTCAGAGTGAAAGGCCCTAGGGAAGCACAGGGTCATTAGCATGTATGTGACCGCATCTGTCGTTTTCAACAAGGGAGCGCCTACCTGACCGGTCTGGTTTCCAGCCCAGTTTTCTATGTGATGAGCTGTGAGGCCCCATCCAGTGGCATCTCGAAGTAATTTAAGTGCATGTTAATTTCTAGATGAGCTTATAAAGGAACTCTTGACTGCGGTGCATAGATAACCCATCACTAGATTTCAGAGTAGCAGCCGTGTTACTCTGTATCCGCAAAAAGAAAAGGAGGACTTGTGGCACCTTAGAGACTAACAAATTTATTTGAGCATAAGCTTTCGTGAGCTACAGCTCACTTCATCGGATGCATGCAGTGGAAAATACAGTGGGGAGATTTTATATACACAGAGAACATGAAACAATGGGTGTTACCATACACACTGTAACGAGTGATCACTTAAAGTGAGCTATTACCAGCAGGAGAGAAAAAAACAACAAAACCTTTTGTAGTGCTAATCAAGGTGGGCCATTTCCAGCAGTTGGCAAGAACATCTGAGGAACAGTGGGGAGTGGAGGGGGGGAATAAACATGGGGAAATAGTTTTACTTTGTGTAATGACACATCCACTCCCAGTCTTTATTCAAGCCTAAGTTAATTGTATCCAGTTTGCAAATTAATTCCAATTCAGCAGTCTCTCGTTGGAGTCTGTTTTTGAAGCTTTGTTGTTGAAGAATTGCCACTTTTAGGTCTGTAATCGAGTGACCAAAGAGATTGAAGTGTTCTCCGACTGCTTTTTGAATGTTATAATTCTTGACGTCTGATTTGTGTCCATTTATTCTTTTACGTAGAGACTGTCCAGTTTGGCCAACGTACATGGCAGAGGGGCATTGCTGGCACATGATGGCATATATCACATTGGTAGATGTGCAGGTGAAGGAGCCTCTGATAGTGTGGCTGATGTGATTAGGCCCTATGATGGTATCCCCTGAATAGATATGTGGACACAGAAAAAGGACGCTAAACTATCTAAACTACTACATGCCACAAGGGGCCACAACAGTGGTTCCCTTAACCCACCCAGCAATATTGTTAACCTATCCAACTACACTCTTAGCCCAGCAGAAGAATCTGTCCTATCTCGGGGCCTCTCCTTCTGCCCCTCCACCCCCACGAACATGATAAGTTCTGTGGTGACCTAGAATCCTATTTTCGACGTCTCCGACTCAAGGAATATTTCCAACACACCTCTGAACAGCGTACTAACCCACAGAGACCTTCCTACCAAGACTACAAAAAGAAGGACTCTGGGTGGACTCCTCCTGAAGGTCGAAACAACAGACTGGACTTCTACATAGCATGCTTCCGTCGAGGTGCACGGGCTGAAATTGTGGAAAACAGCATCACTTGCCCCATAACCTCAGCCGTGCGGAACACAATGCCATCCACAGCCTCAGAAACAACTTATCATAATCAAAAAGGCTGACAAAGGAGGTGCTGTCGTCATCATGAATAGGTCGGAATATGAACAAGAGGCTGCTCGGCAGCTCTCCAACACCACTTTCTACAAGCCATTACCCTCTGATCCCACTGAGGGTTACCAAAAGAAACTACACCATTTGCTCAAGAAACTCCCTGAAAAAGCACAAGAACAAATCCGCACAGACACACCCCTGGAACCCCAACCTGGGGTATTCTACCTGCTACCCAAGATCCATAAACCTGGAAATCCTGGACGCCCCATCATCTCAGGCATTGGCACCCTGACAGCAGGATTATCTGGCTATGTAGACTCCCTCCTCAGGCCCTATGCTACCAGCACTCCCAGCTATCTTCGAGACACCACTGACTTCCTGAGGAAACTACAATCCATCGGTGATCTTCCTGAAAACCCCATCCTGGCCACTATGGATGTAGAAGCCCTCTACACCAACATTCCACACAAAGATGGACTACAAGCCGTCAAGAACACTATCCCCGACAATGTCACGGCTAACCTGGTGGCTGAACTTTGTGACTTTGTCCTTACCCATAACTATTTTACATTTGGGGACAATGTATACCTTCAGATCAGCGGCACTGCTATGGGTACCCGCATGGCCCCACAGTATGCCAACATTTTTATGGCTGACTTAGAACAACGCTTCCTCAGTTCTCATTCCCTAATGCGCCTACTCTACTTGTGCTACACTGATGACATCTTCATCTGGATCCATGGAAAAGAAGCCCTTGAGGAATTCCACCACGATTTCAACAATTTCCATCCCACCATCAACCTCAGCCTGGACCAGTCCACACAGGAGATCCACTTCCTGGACACTATGGTGCTAATAAGCGACGGTCACATAAACACCACCCTATATCGGAAACCTACTGACCACTATTCCTACCTACATGCCTCCAGCTTTCACCCTGACCACACCACACGATCTGTTGTCTACAGCCAAGCTCTGCGATACAACTGCATTCGCTCCAACCTCTCAGACAGAGACAAACACCTACAAGATCTCTATCAAGCATTCTTACAACTACAATACCCACCTGCTGAAGTGAAGAAACAGATTGACAGAGCCAGAAGAGTACCCAGAAGTCACCTACTACAGGACAGGCCCAACAAAGAAAATAACAGAACACCACTAGCCATCACCTTCAGCCCCCAACTAAAACCTCTCCAACGCATCATCAAGGATCTACAATCTATCCTGAAGGACGACCCATCACTCTCACAGATCTTGGGAGACAGGCCAGTCCTTGCTTACATACAGCCCCCCAACCTGAAGCAAATACTCACCAGCAGCCACACACCACACAACAGAACCACTAACCCAGGAACCTATCCTTGGAACACAGCCCGTTGCAATTGTGTCCACATATCTATTCAGGGGACACCATCATAGGGCCTAATCACATCAGCCACACTATCAGAGGCTCCTTCACCTGCACATCTACCAATGTGATATATGCCATCATGTGCCAGCAATGCCCCTCTGCCATGTACATTGGTCAAA
Source organism: Chelonia mydas (assembly GCF_015237465.2). NCBI lineage: Eukaryota > Metazoa > Chordata > Testudines > Cheloniidae > Chelonia > Chelonia mydas. The sequence goes on from NC_057849.1 coordinate 341,833,188, forward strand.
CTGGACAGTCTCTACGTAAAAGAATAAATGGACACAAATCAGACGTCAAGAATTATAACATTCAAAAACCAGTCGGAGAACACTTCAATCTCTTTGGTCACTCGATTACAGACCTAAAAGTTGCAATTCTTCAACAAAAAAACTTCAAAAACAGACTCCAACGAGAGACTGCTGAATTGGAATTAATTTGCAAACTGGATACAATTAACTTAGGCTTGAATAGAGACTGGGAGTGGATGTGTCATTTACACAAAGTAAAACTATTTCCCCATGTTTATTCCACCTGCCACTGTTCCTCAGACGTTCTTGTCAACTACTGGAAATGGCCTACCTTGATTATCGCTTCAAAAGGTTCTCCCTCCCCCCCGCTCTCCTGCTGGTAATATCTCACTTTAAGTGATCACTCGTTACAGTGTGTATGGTAACACCCATTGTTTCATGTTCTCTGTGTATATTAATCTCCCCACTGTATTTTCCACAGAATGCATCCGATGAAGTGAGCTGTAGCTCACGAAAGCTTATGCTCAAATAAATTTATTAGTCTCTGAGTCTTAAGTCCTCCTTTTCTTTTTGCGAATACAGACTAACACGGCTGCTACTCTGAAACCTGTCATCTGCGTCTATGTATCTCAGAAGAGCTCCTTCCTGCTTAGATAGAAAAGCTTCCTTTGCTTTCTTTGTTTTTCTGAATGCTGCCCCAGAGGAGCTGTCATAAATGTAAAGGGAAGGGTAAACACCTTTAAATCCCTCCTGGCCAGAGGAAAAACCCTTTCACCTGTAAAGGGTTAAGAAGCTAAGATAACCTTGCTGGCACCTGACCAAAATGACCAATGAGGAGACAAGATACTTTCAAAGCTGGAGCGGGGGGAGGGGGAACAAAGGGTTCTCTCTGTCTGTGTGTTGCTTTTGCCGGGACCAGAGCAGGAATGTAGGTCAGAACTCCTGTAAAGGGTTAATAAGCAATCTAGTCAGATATGCGTTAGATTCTGTTTTGTTTAAATGGCTGATAAAATAAGTTGTGCTGAATGGAATGTATATTCCTGTTTTTGTGTCTTTTTGTAACTTAAGGTTTTGCTAAGAGGGATTCTCTATGTTTTGAATCTGATTACCCTGTAAGGTATTTACCATCCTGATTTTACAGAGGTGATTCTTTTACTTTTTCTTTAATTAAAATTCTTCTTTTAAGAACCTGATTTTTTTTCATTGTTCTTAAGATCCAAGGGTTTGGGTTTGCGTTCACCTGTGCAAATTGGTGTGGATTTTTATCAAGCCTTCCCCAGGAAAGGGGGTGTAGGGCTTGGGGGGATTTTGGGGGGAAAGACGTTTCCAAGTGGGCTCTTTCCCTGTTGTTTTTGTTAGACGCTTGGTGGTGGCAGCAGTAAGGTCCGGGGCCAAGGTAAAATAGTTTGTACCTTGGGGAAGTTTTAACCTAAGCTGCTAAAAATAAGCTTAGGGGGTTTTTCATGCAGGTCCCCACATCTGTACCCTAGAGTTCAGAGTGGGGAAGGAACCTTGACAGGGGCGTTTTCTTCTTTCACTCATGACTGCTGTTCTGTGCCCGCAATAGTAACTCTCAACATGCAGTTGAAGGCAGGACCGGTTCTAGGCACCAGCAAAGCAAGCACATGCGTGGGGCAGCACATTTCCACGGGGCGGCGTTCCCACCATCATTTTTTCCCCCCGGCCCCGCTCAGTCAACCCAATGAGCCTGCGTGGGGCGGGGCGGAGGGCTCAGCGTGGGGGGGTCCCTGCCCTGGCTCCCCGCCGCCGGGGGAGCGGGGTGATGCAGCTCCTCCCCGCGCGCCCGCCCCTGCCGCACGTGTCACGAGCAGCGGAGGAGCTGAGCGGAGCCTGGGATCAGGGCAGGACCTGCGGGCAATAAGGGACCCGCTGCCCCTGGCAGCTCGGCGCTGGGCGGGCGCCCCTGGTCCGGCCCTCTCCCCCTGGCTGACTCACCCCCCAGCCGCTCTGTTGGTTAATGTCCCCTCTGCGGGGGTGGGGCCGGGTCTGAGATCGGGCTGGGGGCCCACGGGCGAGATGTACAGCCCCGAGCACCTCACTCCAAACACTGCTATAGCATTACACATTCTTTTAACGTTCCCAGTGTCCGTGGCTTCTGGTGAGCGCAGTTTCTCAAAACTGAAATTACTAAAAAATTATTTGAGGTCCACCGTGTCTCAAAATCGTTTGTCAGGACTTGCATTAATTTCAATTGAAAGTACCATTGCAAAAAATTTAGATTTCACTGAATTATTAAAAGACTACGCAAGTAGGAAAACCAGAAACAGTTCATATAAATGCTTTTAATTTATGAGAAACTGGGCGCACCGGAAGACACTAACGTTTCTCATTACAGTGTGTAGTTGAACCCAAATTGTTTGTAATCGTGATTTTGTTAAAATTAAATGAGTACACTAGTAGGAAATTGTTTTATTTCACTAACTACACATTCTCTGTTTTCATTTTCTTTAAATTTTAAACAGTCAAAAACAAAACAAGAACATTGCAAAGGGCAAACGTGTGTAAAAGCCAAAAAAAAGTGGGGGGGGCGACCAAAAATTTTTTTGCTTCGGGCGGGAAAAACCTAGAGCTGGCCCTGATTGAAGGGGACAAATAAGGAGGCTGGTAGCAGGGCCTGGGTGAGGGAAGATATCAGCGTCTTAGTAGGAGCCAGGTAGGCCCTTATGTCAATTGACGGCCTGTTCTCCTCAAGTGGGTTCAGGGAAGTAGCAGGAAACAGGAAACTCCCTGAGAAGCTGGTGTTAATCAGTCCAGGCTCCCAGGGATGCTAGAGAGGTCCATAAGAGGCTCCTCCTTCTCTATCTCCCTGCAGCTCCTGCTGCTTTCTGTTATTCCCTGTCACCTTTTCTCCTGCCTGCCTGTTATGTCTCTTGTGCCCTCCTTCCTCCAGCACAGCACTCCACCGTCTCTGTGCGTCTAGAGCAGGGAGAATGCATATGCACCAGCAGCAGACACAATTTTCTACACTCTGGGTCCTAGCGGTGCCCCCCCACAGTCTGGCACCTGAGGTGGCTGCCTCAGTTCCCCTCATGGTAAGGCCAGCCCTGCTTGCTGTACAGGAATCTCAACCACTTGATATGGTCCAGGCAGTGGGCGGGAGTCCACTGAATGCCCACCTGCTCCATGAAATTTCCTGGTACCGATGAATGTTCCTTTCTCTTTGGGCAAAGTTGTGGAGGTCGGTACTCCTACCGCACACTGATCAGCACCCGAGTGTGCTTGGTGGGCCAACCGGCTGCTCGTGGAGCAGGATCCATTTTCACCTGTGTTGATCGGTAAAGACTGCACTGGAAACCTGATGCAGTCTGCACATCACACTGCTACCGATGACAACAGGGGGACAGGGACCTCTATCGACTGGGTAAGGATCAGGCAGAAAAGGGTGCAGTACATTATAGAAATGGGGCTGGAAGAAACTTGAGACCTAGTACATGCTCCTTATTCCTATCTGCCTTGCACACTGGCGTGGGTACAGGGCCATGCCACAGCCAGAGGTATGTATTTACCCACACCCCTCGGACGTGGTAGCTTACTCGCCCACTACTCACTTTCAGACACATGCTTCTGGGGTTTAGGTGTGGACAAGAGGGGGGTTCTGATGCAACACATGTACAGTCGTAAGTGTAGCCTGACCAATGAATAAATTTTTTTTTTTTAAATCAGGGGCCAGACTCTCAGCTTCATGACCTTGTGATGACAGCGGAGTGTCACCAGTTCACACCACCTGAGCAGCTGACCCCTGGTATGTTAAAAGTACATAAATACTCAAATATCTATCCCACTGCTGCAGATGTAGAAGAAGGGGAATGACCAGCAGGCTCGTTCTTTGGCTTAAGCTGAAGCCACGTAGACATTCCGGGGTGCGGGGGCGAGGGGAGGAACCTGTAACAAGTAAAGGTGATTGCGAGTGTGTTGAGTAGGGCAGCAGACCTCATTCTGTGAGAGGAGCCTGGCTGGGGCCAGAAACTGCTTGAGGCATTGCGGCCTACCTGAGGGAAGGTAGGCCTGAGGTGGGCCGGCGGTTATGCCGTGCTCTCAGTGCCTTGCTCGTTGGTGTTGATGGTGAACACTACTGCTGAAGGTGGTGCTGTGCCTGAAGGGGGCGATAGCCAAATAAAACCCATGAGTCCTGTGTGCCTGACCACGGAGTCGGCTGTGGTTGGACACGAACCTAGACGCGATCCTGTCATTGGGCACAGTCAATTTCTCTGGGCCCTAAGTGAAGGTTTGAGTTAAGAAAGGGGGTTTGTGTAACTCCCTGTGAAGAGCAATTGTTCATTTTATTAGTTTAAAGAACTCTTTTTTGGGGGGGGTGGGAGGAAGGGCATGAATTGATTCCCTCACTGTTGTATTGCTTCATAAACCCAACATCCTGGCGCGAGGGCCTGCAGAAACTGAAAAGAATTCTTAAGTGGCAGAGACAAATCTGTCCAAATGGAACACAAGTGGCAAAGTTAACATCTAAGAGAAACTGGAGAACAAGTAGTGTTTTCTCTGAATAGTCTTCCAGTGGGATCTCTAAGGTGAGATCTGAATCCGTACTTTGCCTCGCACAGTGAGTCCCAGGTCTGTGACTGGAGCTTCTAGGTCCAACCGCAAAATAAATAATAAAAGAATAAGCTAATTTTTAACTCATTAGTGGGCGTGCAACATAGCAGCAATTTACGCGGGAACCTTTGATAAAGAGAAAAGAGGTAGTTATAGCAATTTGTGGACAACAAATCATGTTCCAGCTCGGCCCACCACTGCGCCGTTTTATAAGGGGCAGTCGTGCATCTTATTTGTCTATAGGAATTCAGGTAGCACCTTGTATAATATATCCATTATTAACCCTATGGATTTAGGGGACTCAGAATTTAATGTGTCTAGGTATCCCTCTTTTATCAGGGGTGAGTGACTTCATTTACCCTGGGGAAACGTAATGAACATAGTGAAGTAGCTGGATGTGTATTTAGATCAGGGGTTTTAACCGTTTTTTGTTTGTGGACCCCTAACAAATTTTGAATGGAGGTGTGGACCCTTTTGGAAATCTTAGACATAGTCTGTGGACCCTAAGGGGTCTGTGGATCACAGGTTGAAAACCACTGATCTAGATGAAGGGGAAGAAATCAAATTCCAGTTCTGTGCACTGTCAACTCCCTGCAGGGGGTGTGCTGACTTGAGCAGAACCAGTTCCAAAATGTGCATTGCAAAGACAGTGAATATTTCAGGAGCTGTCTGTAGGGCAGGAATAATTGGCATGTGTGCCGCTCTGCCTGCAACGTCTTCATATCTGCTGCCACACGTCCCAGGGCTAACACTACGTTTATTATCTTTTGCAGAATGCTCTTCATTCCTTGCATTGGGTGACTCATGCCCTCAAAAGGAAGTAGGCTCAGCACATGTAAATGTGTGCTGGGGTGTCGAGGGAGTTACGCCAGTCAAAGACCCACTCTCTTACATTTCTCCACCACTGCCACCATATTCTCCAGAGCGCCCAGCGGAGCTGCTGCCCAAAAGCCGCCACGGCGGGAAGAGCGGCGGAGCTGCTGCCGAATTGCCTGGCGCGGGACATGGACTGCCGCCCCATTCTGAATGCCGCCCCAAGCACCTGCTTGGAAAGCTGGGGCCCGGAGCCAGCCCTGCCTATAACCCATACCTTACAGCCGCCAACAATATGTAAAATAGCTTACAGCTAGCGGGAGGAAAGGTGGTGATTTTAAGGCCTGGGACCTGCCAGATCTCTAAGCAGATGCTGGGTCCCAAAATTTTCATAGGTGGCTGTCTAACGTTAGTCACTTAAATCCATATTTACACACCTAAATAAATAGCCCAATTTTCAGTAGGGCTGCCTGAGCTGACTGAACTTCCCATTGGCTTCAGTGGGACTTGTGAGTGACTGGGCCTCACCTCTGAAAATCAGGCCACATACGTGTGTAAACACAGCCAGCCACCCAGGCTTACACATGTTAGCCCCTAGCCCTGACTCTCGCAGATCAGCTGAGCCCCTGCTGCATATCCTGTCGTGGTCATTTCGGCTGATTCCCTGAAAACAGAGTTGTGAGCCCCTGTGAATTGACAGGAAAGGTCCCACGACTCTCCCTGTATAAGAGAGAAGGGTTTGCACCGATATCCTTGGCCAAAACTTCACTCTGCTGTGCCACGTGGTGCACCAGTTGCTCCCCAAGCATAGGTGTGTACACGGGGTGTGCCGGGTGTGCCCAGCCACACCCTAATCAGGGCCACCCCAAGCACCAAAAAAAAGGGGGGGGCCGCCGGACTGCTGGAGATGGGGGCGGGGGAGTCTGGGGTGGGAGGGGGGCCCGGCCCGGCCTCTCTTCTCCACCCCCGCTCTCCCCTGCGGGGGCAGAAGCTTGGTGGGGCTGTGTGCCCCGGGCTTGGTCCTGCTGCTCCGCGGCCGCTGGCAGCCAAGCTCCCGCCTCTTCCCGCAGCGCGCTGCGGACTCGCCCCGCCTCCGCTCCCTCTCCCCCTGCCCCCCGTCAGCGGTGTGCCGGGCAGAGAGAGGGGGACGTGAAGAAGAGGCGGGGGCAGGGCCTTGGGAAAGGGGGTGGAATTGGGGTATCCCCCTCCAGCCCCCTGCTGTGAACCGCTCAGGGCAGGGGACTGGGGGCAGCTCCACGACCCCAGCCCTGACCCCTGCACCCCCCTCCCACACACCCACCCCTCTGCCCTGTCTCCTGCACCCCCCATGACCCCAGCCCTCTGCCCTGACTCCTGCTCCTCTCAACCCCAGCCCTGACCCCTGCACCCCCCTCCCACACACCCACCCCTCTGCCCTGACTCCTGCACCCCCCATGACCCCAGCCCTCTGCCCTGACTCCTGCTCCTCTCAACCCCAGCCCTGACTCCTGCACCCCCTCACACCTCCCAGCCCTCTGCCCTGACTCCTGCACCCCCCTCCCACACCCCAGCCCTGACTCCTGCACCTCCTTCCCACACACCCACCCCTCTGCCCTGACCCCTGCACCCCCCATGACCCCATCCCTCTGCCCTGACTCCTGCACCTCCTCACACCCAGCCCTGACCCCTGCACCCCCCTCCCACACCCCATCCCTCTGCCCTGACTCCTGCACCCCCTTCACACACCCTGCCCTGACTCCTGCACCCCCCATGACCCCAGCCCTCTGCCCTGACTCCTGCACCCCCCTCACACCCTGCCCTGACTCCTGCTCCTCTCAACCCCAGCCCTGACCCCTGCACCCCCTCACACCTCCCAGCCCTGACTCCTGCACCCCCCATGACCCCAGCCCTCTGCCCTGACTCCTGCTCCTCTCAACCCCAGCCCTGACTCCTGCACCCCCCTCACACCTCCCAGCCCTCTGCCCTGACTCCTGCACCCCCCTCACACCTCCCAGCCCTCTGCCCTGACTCCTGCACCCCCCTCACACCTCCCAGCCCTCTGCCCTGACTCCTGCACCCCCCTCACACCCAGCCCTGACCCCTGCACCCCCCTCACACACACCCACCCCTCTGCCCTGACTCCTGCACCCCCCATGACCCCAGCCCTCTGCCCTGACTCCTGCACCCCCCTCCCACACCCCATCCCTCTGCCCTGACTCCTGCACCTCCCAACCCCAGCCCTGACCCCTGCACCCCCCTCACACCCTGCCCTGACCCCTGCACCCCCTCACACACCCAGCCCTCTGCCCTGACTCCTGCACCTCCTCACACCCTGCCCTGACTCCTGCACCCCCCTCCCACACCCCAGCCTCCTGGCCTGACTCCTGCAACCCACACACACACCCTGCCCGGACTCCTGCACCTCCAGACATACTCAGCCCTCCACACAACATGTCCTGACTCCTGCCCCCCCCCCCCACATCCCCACCCCCACCCTGAGACCCAAACGGGGAGCTCTTGCGCCCTCCTGCCCACATATCCACCTGCACCCCTCGCACCAAATGGAAGCTGCCCCAGGTAAGCGCTCCACACCCCAACCTCCTGCCTGAACCCTGAGCCCCCTCCCTCATTCTTGCTCCTGGCCAGACCCTGCACCCCAACCCCCAGCCTGCTCCTGCACCCTAACTCCTTCCCAGACCCTGCATCCCCAGCCCTGTGCTCAGTGCACCCCCACCCTCAGCTCGGTGCAAAGAGAGACAAAGAGAATGGGCTAGAACCAGGGAGAAGGTAGGTACCCACTCTGTGGGCGGGGGTGGGAGGTATCCTGTTTACCCCCTCCCCAGCCCTGCTGCACTTGCAATTTACCCACAGCCTCCCCCCTTGCTCCAGGGACCAACCCTAGCTCCCGCCCCACTGTGCTTTTGCCCCTGGCCCCTGCCTTGCTCCAGGCAGCAGGGACTAATCCTCCCCCCATGCCCCACTGTGCTCCTCTTGCCCTTGGCCCCTACCTCACTCCAGCTGGTGACCAATCCCCCCCATACCCCGCTTTGCTCTTGCCCCTGGTCCCTGCCTCACTCCAGCTGGGGACCAATCCTTCCGCCCCACCCCGCCGTCCTCACCATGCCCAGCTGTTAGGGTGGATAAAAATCATATGACTTTAAAAAAAAAAATCAAAAATATTGGATTTTTTTAATTTAAATTGGATTTTTGAGGAAAAAACATATCTGAAGATAGTTGTAATTAAGATACATTATATCTCATCATGGAATAGGGATGATAAGTTCTAATTCTATAGTGGGAGACAATATATTAATGTCATGTTTAAGAAAAGTTTTGTAAATGAGTTCTAATAGTTCATGGATTAGGGACCCAATGTTGTGGGGTTCCAGGGGCCTCTGTATAGATTATTTAGGTTAATCTTTCTATCTTCCCAATGGGACTCAGGGCTCAGTCTAGAAGATACCATCAGAAATGCTTAGTTTTGCAGTTGTATTATGTTGTATTATGCAATAAGCGCCGAATTGCGTAATATAGATGATGTAGAAATGTATAGAAAGCCCACGTTCCCTCGCAGCATGCGTCCCCTCTACTGCAGCGCCGCATTCCCATTGGTCCTCCCCTCCCCCTCCGACTACTATTCTAGAAGATTCTTTGACCTCTATAAGCGGCCGCATCAGGCGTGCCCAGCGCAGTGTCTACAGTGTTTGTAATCTTTGTCGCGTGTACTCTACTGAAATAGCATAACAAGCCCGTGGCTTTACGTTTCAATTCAATCGTACGATACCCCCTTTTAATTTTAAAATATGGATCAGTTCGTTGTTAATATAAGAAAAGGAGCAAACTGAATTATAACAAATACCTCGGACTCCTCAGTTAAGAACTTACATGAAGATAATGCCGCCACCAGTTCCAGTGCGTGCAATAAACTGAGTAATGACCAACAGAAACAGACTTTGTCTCTTAGTTCAAGTCAGTAGTTCCTATTCAAAGCCATCAAACATTCCATCTGATGACCCGGTCTGTGATATTCCAAAAAATAGATTAGAACGCCAGTCTCGATTACCTAGAGGTCTTTATCGGCCTAGATTGAGTATGTTTCCTAGAAGTAAAATAGGGAATCAACAAAGAAGTTTTCAGTCCGATTGGTATGAAAAGTCTAGGTGATTAGAATATAGCCCATCAAAGGACGCAGCATTTTGCTTTTACTGCCGTTTCGTCTCCTCTAATGATGCAGCAAACAAAGGTCACGCTGATCCAGCATTTATTGATAAGGGATTCAGAAACTGGCATAGGGCTAATGAATGTTTTAAAAACCACCAACTGTCAAAATCTCATGTGTTGAGCTGTTCTTCATGGTCAAGTTTTAATAAAGGGAAACCTATTGATATATTGTTGGATGAGGCCAAGCAGGCTTATCTGTCTAAACAAGAAGAACGGTGCCATAACCGAAGTGTAATGGAGCGACTGATTGACATTGTTCTGTGTTTGGCGAAAGGTGGGAGAACATTCAGGGGTCACAATGAAAAAAGCTGACAGTTTTGAGAAAGGTTTATTTCTAAATCTTGTCAATATGCTCCAAAAATATGATCCCGTAATGGCAAAGCATGTGCAACAATCTCCTCGAAACGCTACCTCTCTGAGTAATCGCATCCCAAATGATTGAATTGTAGCCTTGCACAACCTTGTGCAACAAAAGATTGTGTCTTCACTAAATGGAAAAATGGTCTCAATAATTGCCGACGACACTACTGACTGTGGACACCATGAGCAGCTGTCCATTGCGGTGCGGTATTTTGACAATGAAAAACATAGTCCAGTTGAACATTTTGTGTCTGTTCAGAGACTATTAACCGTTGATGCTCAGTCTATTTTTGACCAGTTAAATGACGTCCTTGGTATTCTTAAAATTGACGGGTCATCAGTGATGTCTGTCTGTTTTGATGGTGCATCTACTATGTCTGGATGTACTCCATGAGTTCAAATGAAATGTAGAGAAAGAAACAGTGAAATACTCTATGTACACTGCTATGCACGTTGTTTGAACCTCATCCTAGAAGATGCATGCACTGCAAGTAAACAAAACAGAACTGTCTTTGATTTTTTTCATGTCATTCAGACTCTTTATGCCTTCATGGAGGGGAGTCCTGTGCGACATGCAGTAATGGAGAAGATTTCACAAGAAGTAGATCCTAGTTGAAGACTTTGAAGTCCCTGTCAAACACAAGATGGGCATGCAGAGCAGAAGCAGTGGCTGCTGTAAAACAAAACTACTCCATCATTTTACAAGCTTTACAAGAGATTATCGAAACAACTCACCTTGCTGATGCTAAAATAAAAGCCAGGGGCCTTATCCATGAACTAAATTCATTCAAGTTCATCTTTGCCCTTCACATGATGCACCCTATTCTCCAGATGGTGGTAAAAGTGAGTAAGGCTCTTCAAGCTCCAGATCTCAACTTACTTACCGCAATGACGGGTGAAAAGCTTGTGTAACTCTTTGGCTGCAATGAGAAGTGGCCCAGAATATTTTCAATCTATTTTCAATGACAGTGTGAAAATGTGTGTAGAGAATGATATATCGATTCCTCCAGTTAAGAAGAGAAAAACATCCACTCGTATTGATGACGTGTTTGAGTCCCAGCATCACTTTGATACAAAAGAGGAGCAGGAGAGAATAACTTCCTTTTACCCACTCATAGACTCAATGATTACCGGCATTGACCAGCGATTTGAACAGGAGACTTGTAAAATTGTGACTGCAATGGGAAACCTGCTGAGCTTAGACATTGGCAGGGATGATATGAGAATCATTGCCAACAAATTTAAAGTGTCCTTGGATGAGTTGGAAGCTGAAGTCGGATTGCTTCGGGGTTATGACGGATCTGTTCCTAAAGGTAGCACTACAAACACCACCAGAGAGTGGCTTAATTGGCTAAAGGAATCGGATCAGTCTTCCATGTTCCAGGCCTTTTACAGATCTGTTCAGTGCTTTGCAGTCTTACCTATTACAAGCTGTTCATGTGAAAGGGCCTTTTCGAAACTAGCACATGTTAAAAACAAACTAAGAAGTACAATGTCCCAACAGCACCTCGACTCACTCATGATTTTGTACGTTGAACAAGAATTGGCTTCATCAGTTAATTACAATGATGTGATCGAGGAATTTTTAAGTCCATAACACCCATTCTCTAGGACAGGAAGATGAAGAAACCTTAATCTGTTTTGGTCAATTTGGGTTAGCTCATTATCTGGTTAAAGATAAAGATCATGAAAATTGACTGTATCTTTGTATATGCCTGGTTATCACTACAGCAAAAATTTGGTATTTTGTGTCTCATTTTTTAAGTTTGTATTTTTTAAGTAAAGTTTAGTTGTTAATTTAAAAAACGTTAAGTTTTAGTTTCTTTAGTTTGTTTGATGAATAAAAATAATGTCCTTTATGATTGGCTATTCAATAAATGTTCGCCTTTAAAAAAAAAATTCCCTGGGTGTACACCCTAATGAAACGTGCTGCACACGCCTAGGCTGGTAGGTATGTAGTTCGTCAAGTGCTCTCAGATGAGCCACAGTGGCAGCAGTAATGAGGAAAACCCTGAATCTTGGCAGGGGGTAGAAGAGATGACCCTTTCGGGCCCTTCTAACTCCTTTTGGAGCGACAACAGAGTTAACTGCAAGACGAGGCTGACTTTGCTTGAAGTCTGGCAAGGTGCTAGAAGGCTGGCAGGGAAGAGAGGCTGGGGACATCTTCTGAGAAAAGGCTTCTTGTAGTTTAACAAGCTGGAGGATTGCACAAAGCTTTATCTATGGGAGGGGTGATGCATTCGAGATTTAAAACCGAGATAGTTCTGATGCGGATCCCCTCGGGTGCCATACGGGGCAAAGAGTAATTAGTTTGGCAGCATGGAGTGTTAGCGTGAGAGGAAAGGTCTTGTTTTTCGACATTGGCACTTGCTGTGACGCACCCTGTTGCCCATCAGAGTGAATCATGCTCTGTTTGCCATACCAATAGCCTCTGTCATTAAGTCTGTTTTTCACCAGAATCACTTTACCCAGCAGCTCGCCCAGGGTAATATGCTTTCCCTGCCCTGGAGGCTTGTGAAGGAGGCATGTAGCACTCTAGCAGCCAACAAGAGAAGCAGCCATTGCACCGTGGATAACCTCACAGAACTGAATCCTTAAACTGCTAGCATTCTCCCCTGTCATCCCCCCAAACCCCTGAAAGCAATCCAAATAAATGCTTTTGAGGACGTTGCCATCAGCACACAGGGAGCTAAAAATGTTCAAAGGACTAGGAAAGCCTGCTGGAGTAAAGGGATGTGTTTTATTTATACTGGCCGAGACATGTTTCTGTTGTGTAGCGGGACTTGCATCAGGTTGGGCTATCAAGGAAAGGCTAGCTGCAGCTGGAAACCTGGCTGGGTGAAAATGTCACCAACTTTCTCAAGGGATCAGCTTAGGTGTCAGCAGAGGCCTTAGCGTTTCACCCCCAGCCACTCGCATTCCTGTGCAGTTTTATTGCCTCGAAACTCATAGTGGGGGTGGTTTTGTAACCCCACAAAATAAAACCAGCCCTTTGAAACCGTTAAACAGACGGGGCAGGCGCTGTCCCTGTGGCGCCATGTCAGATCTCCAGTAACTTGAGCAATTGAAACGCGTGCAAAAGCTCATTTTGACACGACTGCAGGCCGTTCCCAGGAACAATAGAATTTATTCTATCCTATTATTAATCACTAAACCCAACTTCTCCCTTTTCCTTAACTTTTAATGTGATTTCAGCATTTTATGCAGTTATCACTCCAAGAATGTTACTAAACCAGGGGGTGGCTTCTATTTTTTTTCTTTTAAGTAGCTCAGGCTACCAGGAAAGAGCTAAAGGCTTTTAATTTGAGAACTCTTAGACCATCAGGATTCACAGGGTTAATGCCATAAAAATGGATTAACAAGGCATTACGTGTAACAAGCTCTAGGCAGCCTGGGACCTGCCTAGGTGGAAAATGTCTCTCTCCCTCTGAGCCATACTGCTGCAGCTGCCAACATCTGGCAGCTCAGTTTGGACGTAACCCTTGGTTTGAAATAGCCAATAGACTCCACAACCTTGGAGTTAACCTTTTCCACACACCTCCATACTGTAAGGGCCAGCGTGAGATGCAGGGTGTCTGCTCGGTGAGTTTGTCATGTAGGGATTGCTTCTGGCAGGCTTTCCTATTTATTACTGTCTTGTATAGTCATGTTAATGTGCATGTTAATATAGGAAGACCATAGTGCTTTAGGTGAGGCACGTTGTGGCGAATCAAAAGAAAGACAGTAAGTAATTGCATGTGTCTAGCTCAGAGTTGGGCAAACTACGGCCCGCGGGCCACATCCGGCCTGCAGGACCGTCCTGCCCGGCCCTTGAGCTCCTGGCTGGGGAGGCTAGCCCCCAGCCCCTCCCCTGCTGTCCCCCTTCCCCTGCAGCCTCAGCTCGCTGGGCTGCCAGCACTCTGGGCGGCGTGGCTGGCTCGGGCTGGGCCGCGTGGCTGCGAGCTCCAGCTGTTCTGAGCGGCATGGTAAGGGGGCAGGGAGTGGGGTGGGGGGTGGGGGGGGTTGGATAAGGGGCAGGAGGTCCCAGGGAGCAGTTGGATGGGGAGGAAGTTCTGGGGGGGTTGGATAGGCATGGGAATCCCGGGGGGCCTGTCAGGGGGCGGGGATGTGGATAGGGGGCGGGGCAGTCAGGGGACAGGGAGCAGGGAGGGTTTGACAGGGGGTGGGGTCCCGGGGGGGGGGTTTAGGGGCAGGGGATCCCAGGAGGGGGCGGTCAGGGGACATGGAGCAGAGGGGTTGGATGGGTCGGGGGTTCTGAGGGGGGCAGTCAGGGGGCGGGAAGTGGGAGGGGGCAGTTAGGGGGTGGGGGCCAGGCTGTTTGGGGAGGCACAGCCTTCGCTACCCGTCCCTCCATACAGTTTCACAACGCCGATGTGGCTCTCGGGCCAAAAAGTTTGCCCACGCCTGGTCTAGCTGGTTCAGGTTCCGATCCCACCAGGGGCTCTGTCCTGCGAGGTGCTGAGTACCTACAGCTCTTCGTGAGGCTCTTGGCACTTTGTAGGCTCAAACCTCTTAGGGCATGTCTACAGTGCAGCTTGGAGTGAGCCTCCCAGCCCGGGTTCAAAGGCTGGTGCTAATGGGACTTGCGCTAGCATGCTAAAAAGAGCTGTGTGGGTGTTGTCCCTTGGTCTGGAGCTCGGGTTCTCAAGCCGGGGTGGGGAGGGATGGGAATTGAGAGTGCGAGCTTCAGCTTGAGCTGCAATGTCAAAGCAATGTCCACACACTAGCATGAGCCATCTGTGAACTCAGGCTGGGTGGGGCTCACTCCCAAATGCAGTGTAGACATACCCCCTGTGTCTCTTTCCGTGTCTTCAGTTACAGATGGGCCCCAACCAAAACTGTGAACCCATCTCTAGTTAGAATAATTAATTCGGTCTTAAAGCTAAGCCAAAATGGCAGCCTTGCTGTGGTTTATAGGCAATGCGCTCTAAACCCCTAGCGCTGGTGATTAATAACTGTGCCTAAAACCGTCCTATGGGACAGACATGGCTTGTGGCTGGTACCTTTGTGTGTTCGTATGGCACCTCGCACAATGGGCCCCTGGTCCATGACTGGAGCTCCTAGGTACTACAGCAATACAAATCGATGATAATAATCTGTGTTATTGTATTCGTAAGGCATTTTTGGCCTTGGTACTGTATCGAAGCTCAAAAATATTCATACAGCAAAATCCTCTCAGAATTACAGAGTCCGTCACTCTCCCCCCATCTCCCCCCAACCCACTTTGGAATCTCTTCAGTTCAAAGCTCTTAGTTCTCAAGTCATTCCCACCTCAGCTACTGGGTAAAGGATTTTAAAAAAAAACCCAGAAATTGTGCTTATTTTGCTACTTTGTGGTGTATAAAAGAGGGCTGAAAATTTTCTTTTGTTCATTTCTCCTCGTCCCACCCAAAAATTGCCGTTTACGTAGGACAGCGGTTCTCAAACTGTGGGTCGTGACCCCATTTTAATGGGGTTGCCAAGGCCAGCGTTAGACTTGCTGGGGCCTGGGGCTGAAGCTGAAGCCTGAGGTCCGCTGCCTCAGGCTGGTCAGGTAGTAATTTTTGCTGTTAGAAGTGGGTTGAAGTGCAGTGACGTTCGAGACCCACCGACTCAACACATTCAAGTCCTGTCTAGGCTGGAAGACTAGTGGAGCGCTAGTGAAATGGTGACAGCACAAGAACCAAGAGTGAAAACTGAGCTATTGAGAGGGGAGGGGATCGTTATTCACAGTGTTTAACGTTCTTAGTGTTGTTCTGTAGTTCTACTTGACTGCAATGCAATGCTTGAGTAAGATGTGGGAGAAAAGTTGTCTATGTTAAAAACTCTTCAGTTGGCAGAGCTGTACCCTGAGACCCGCCCCCACTCCAGCAAAATCAGAAAACACCACCGAAGGCATCTGTAAGTTTAAAGAAAGAAGCAAGGGGGGGGGGAAAAAACCCCACACCTTTCAGGGCCTCTTTATCCAACACGAAGACGTAAACAGGGGCACAGAGGCTCCTGTAGACAGAGCTTCGCAGGCGGCTGCTCTCTGATGACATGGGCCCCGAGTCCTGACTCCCACTCTACATTTCCAGTGGGAGCCGCGATCGGCCGAACCTGCGGACGCGGCAGGTAAATACACCGGCCCGGCCCGGCAGGGGCTTTCCCTGGGCAAGCGGCGTCCCAAGTTTGGGAAACACTGCTCTCGAGAAATCAATGAGGGCTGGCATAGGTACAGCTGGAGTTACACCAATGCAAACCCCTAGTGAAGACAAGCTACACGCTGTGCCGTAGAGCTTACCACAGTAATGTGTTGGTCTAAATCCTGCTTTACACTGGTGCAGCACATCAGGGGCTTGTGCTAGTGCAAATACATTGATATGGTTACACTGGTGCAAATGTCTCTGAAACAGACAGAGCCAATGTGATGAGGGTGGATGGGGAGGAAGTTACAGCGGTGCAGATATAGGCTGGTGTATTGGAACTCCATTGCTTTTAGCTGTTCCTGGAGACTGTCTTCCTTAGATACTCGTTGAGCTGGATTAATAATTTCTCTATCTGCGTGCGTGCATGGTATAAAGGGACCCAGGGACTCGGCTCTGTGCACTGATTAACCCCGAACATGTGCTTCTGAGCCAACTTGGGAGCCATTCCCTCTCTCCCATTTGACTATGCCACTATTTACCAACTTCCCAGCCCTTACGCCAGCTATTCTTACTACAGACGCTGAAAAAGGTACAGAGTGGCAGAGACTGTCTGTAAAAATATTTATTAGATTCAGTGGTGCAAAGCAATGTGTTAATGTATTGCACAGCATGAGGGAAAGGATTGGTGGATGAGGACGGGTCCAAGGTGGAGTAGGGGGCCATCTGAGAAGGAGCCCACAGAATATAAGGAGTACTTGTGGCACCTTAGAGACTAACCAATTTATTTCAGCATAAGCTTTCGTGAGCTACAGCTCACTTCATCGGATGCATCCGATGAAGTGAGCTGTAGCTCACGAAAGCTTATGCTCAAATAAATTGGTTAGTCTCTAAGGTGCCACAAGTACTCCTTTTCTTTTTGCGAATACAGACTAACACGGCTGTTACTCTGAAACCCACAGAATATAGGTACTTGCCCTCCCTGGGAGGGAAAACAGCAATGTAAAATATTTCCATTGCATTGGCCATTGACTGGTAACATCTGTAAAAGAGGTATGCTGGTGGTGGTGTGGTCCAAAGGACATCTGTCTCTTGTCTTCTGGAAGCACCTGGAACTTACAAGCATCTGAGATCACATTCTAACATGTCTGAAAGATTCCTGAGCAAACTATCATGGCTGACCCTGAAATAGTTAGATGTGGTTCAGGGTAAGTTTTCTGAGTCTCAGACTTGCTCTTTACTCAGGATTTTGCTGGTAGCAGAAGGAAAATAAGTTGTGTTCTTCATTTGATGGCTTCGTAGATAAATGCTGTCTGAAAGAGAGCGGATAACAGAGGTCATGGAACTGAGGGGATGAAAGATGGGAAAGACTGTAGGGTGTGTGTTCAGTCACTGCTGGACAAAGTTAAAATGTTGCTTTAATAAATGATTTAGGTCCATAGACACTGACACATGCAGGGAACAAAATGTCTTGTGTAATATTGTTGTGGGGCAGCTCCAGAGTCAGGTGGGGATTGCTGTGGGATGAGATGCATAAAGGTTTGGGCAGTTGGAGGAGATAACATTGGACATGCTTGTCAAAGGCATTTGGCAGGTCAGAGTAAAGATGGTGCGTGGTTGTTTTATGGACAGAGCAGTGCTTACTCCACAGACTTCTTGTCTCCTCCCCTGACCATCTTACTCACCAGGCTGCAGGTCTCCAGGCCTTCTCTACCCATCTTTCCCAGCAGCACACCCCACCTCACTTTACCTGATACATTTGGGACTCAGGGCTGAGCCTCGGTAAGCTCTAAATTACTGTCCAAATCGTGTTTCAGAATAAGAACTGCTCCAATACCTGGGGCTGCAAAATGGGGCCTGATTTTGATCAGTAGCCTCTAATTTTGCAGGCAAACTGGTTGCACTCAGCTACCTAACCAATTGACGATACCCACAATAATAGAGGCTGGTTTGGGGGTCCCTCTTCAAAATGAGATTCGAATCCTGGAAAGGAAACGATTCACAGAGTCTCTGTATCTAGAAGACTCCAAGATTTTGTTATATGATAGGCATGTTCCCCAATATCAGTGGTACGAAGTAATCTGGGTCGGTGCCCTCAGTAATATTGGTTACAGAGGGTTACCAGTGTACTGCTCCTCTGCATTCATCATAGTGCTTTGGCAGGAGGTTACAGATAATATTTCTCAGCTGCTTGATTGTTTCCTATTTGTTCCCCTGAATAATCCTGCCTGGGGATGGTGCAGCTCAGCTTTTTCCATACTCTGGAAGCTTTTGCCACCAGCTTTATTGTTTGCTGTAGGTGCGGGGGTGAAATACATACTGAGTGAAAGATAAAGGAACATGAGTGCTGCTATGGTGCAACAGACCAAGGTCCATCAGATTTGGCCACTATCTGAGACAGGTACTAACTCCTGGCACTACAAAGGGAAAGTGTATACCCACCAATAATGTACCTAACTCTGCACTACTATGCCATAGGGTAAGAGAGGAACTTCCTTCTGACTGCAACCAGTGATCCGTTTATGGCCCTGAAGCATGAGGATGGTTATCCCATATCTGTCTAGAGCACCTGCAGGTGCTATGTATAAGGAGAGACAGCTTTAATTCTTTTTCCAGTTCTTACTACGCATTTTTCTTCACTATCCTGCAAGAGCAACACAAGAACTGAGAGGAAGGATGGTCTAGTGATTAGGGCACTCGTCTGGGACAGGAGAGCATCAGGGTCAATTCCTGGCTCTGCCACAGACTTCTTATGTGATCTTGGGTAAGTCACTTAGTCTCTTGGTGACTCCGTTCCCCTTCTGTAAGCTGGGGATAATTAGCACTGCCCTACCCCCCAGATGGGTTGGGAGAAATATATATTAAAGATTGTGAGGTGCTCAGATACTACAGATGGCGGGCAAATAAATACTTAAGATACACCCAATGACAACAAAGGTTATATCCTTCCATCTGTTTTAAACTTGTGCCTTTTAATTTCATCAAGTTCCCTCTTGTTTTGGA
The DNA here is from genome assembly GCF_015237465.2 of Chelonia mydas. Lineage (NCBI taxonomy): Eukaryota > Metazoa > Chordata > Testudines > Cheloniidae > Chelonia > Chelonia mydas. The sequence goes on from NC_057849.1 coordinate 341,852,237, forward strand.
TTTATATGAAAGGGCCTCAGTGCTTGACAGACCTTCTCCGTTGTTTTAAATACCTCCATCATATCTTCTTATTCTGCCCCTTTCTAGACTACGGACTAGTCGTCATCTCTCTATGTAGGAAGGCAGCTTCCTCCCCTCTATGCCTCCATTCATTTTTTGTTTCTCTTCTCTAGGTCTTTCTTCTGTTCCATTTAGAGATAAGGTCACCTTGTTCATCTCTGTTTGGCAGGGCCAGATTTCTCCCAATGCCTTGTGCAGTCTAGTTTCAAATGACCGAACAGTGGGGATTCCAATACTTTCATTGGAACACTATTCCATTCATCCATTCACCACTGCCAGGAAGCATCTGGGCGAACTTCTAAGCTTGCTCGTCAAACTGATTTCAATTTATTTTAGGAGATTTTTTTTTAATCCTTATTTTAAACCTAAAAATGAAACTACTTCTTAAAAATCCAAGCAGATGCAGCACGCTCGCTTAAATAAAATCCCATTAGGTCTGATTTTCAGAAGTTCTGACCACCCACAACTCCAAATGACATCAATGGAAGTTGCAGGAGTTCTGGGTGTCTGAAAAATGAGACCTAATGTTTGTTTCTTTATAAATTAAGTATATATAAAAGATGTTTTGCAGCTCACCTTTATGTTCTCTCTGTATGGGTCCTAGGTGGTACTAAGCTGTGTTCTTCACTATCAGATCACCAACCGCTTCTTCTCTGGCGTGGACTTTACACTGCATATAAGAGGCCACCTGAAGTTTTTTCAGAACTTTCCACATGGACAGTTCTCCTTGGGCATTTAAACGCCCGTGTGACTTCTCTTTTGAAAGCAACCATTCATTAAAACAAGAATTAAGAGATATGTCCAAGTTATCTAGACACTCTCTTATGGGTACAGGATGTTCAATCTGTTCATACCTCAGCTCAAAGAACAGACCAAGTATGTAATAAGGTTTATGAGACCATTCCTATCCTCTCTTTGAAATGATGGTGGAACTGGAAATCAGATCCTCTGCATATCTGCCACATCTTAGAAATGAGGCTGTATTTCCAATCTCAAGTTGAGTAGCTGGCATGTGGTAATTGACAAGTCAGCGCCTAATGCAACTGGCCTGTTGGTCTTTGTAAGCAGTATGGATCCCTTGGCCCCTTTCAAGTTTAATGGATGCGCTGATTTCACTAAGTGTTATTATTCAACCAGTCGATATCACACAAGATGATGACATCATCTCTGTCCCTTTACTTGGTTGTTCTGGACCGTCTGAGCCATTGTCTTCTGGTGGTGTTCTGTCACTTTGTTCTGACTCTTCTCTGGTCATGGAAATGGCTATCACAGGCATCGTGTATTGTCGCCTCATGTGGCTGCAAAAGGAAAAATTCACGGGATCAGCAAAGGTTGGCGACTGCAGGCTAAAGGAATCCGCTAGGCTGTCTGTGTGCTAAAATGCTGGCCAGGAATGTGAAATGTCAGTGGGGAAACACGTGAATCACAGACAGTCTCAGTCTTTGATTATTGACTAATTAGATACCAGGCTGTGCTTCTGGGCTTCTTTGTTACATTAGGGCTTTGTTACAGCTCCAGCAGCATAAAGACATCTTGAAGTGGGTGTAAGATCTGACGTTTGTGTGTTGTCAAGGAGCCCTAGTGTAAATGAGAATCAAGCCCTCAGAAATTAGAGATGGAAAAGACGTACTTGAACAGTTTATTCAGGCCATCTACAGTCCCTTCAAGACAGCACGGATCTCGGTGTACTATATTTGTGAGTGCTCTACCTTGTCTAACTTTAAATGATTCATGCCGCAGGCCTTCTGCCACATTCCTCTGGAGGCTATTTCACAATCTCAGTAGCTCAGTAACTTGTTGTGAGTTTCCTGATGCTATTCTGGCTAAATCTTCCCTTCTAGATTTCATCGTCTAGTTTCACCCCTTGTACAACCCTAAATAATTCTCTTCCCTCTGTCATGTTTACACATTACAAATAAGTCAGTGATGGTTACCATGACCCCAGCTAAGCCAATGTTTGCAATAATTACCTTTTAATGTTTGCAAACCTTCTTGTCAACTGTCTGTAATGGGCCACTCTCTTACCACTTCAAAAGTTATTTTTCCTCCCTTGGTATCCTGCTGTTCATTGATTTATCTCATTACACTCACCTCAGACTTGGTAAAGCAACTCCCATCCTTTCATGTATTTATACCTGCTCCTGTATTTTCACTCCATGCATCTGATGAAGTGGGTTCTAACCCATGAAAGCTTATGCCCAAATAAATTTGTTAGTCTCTAAGGTGCCACAAGGACTCCTCGTTATTTTTGCTGATACAGGCTAACACAGCTACCATTCTGAAACCTGTCTCCAGGTTTCTGTCTCTCTAGCAGATGTAGGGCTGAATTTTGAAAAGTCACCTGCATTTTCGGGGGCACAACATTTCACTTACACGTAACTCTGTTGACTTGCCTACATATGTGACGGGGTTCACAAACTGGGCACTTAGCTGTCTCAATGACAGCGTTTATTGCCACAGTTAATTATGGATGCAGCTATTTATAGGCACAAAAATGGAGGCAGGTTAAAGTCCTCTTTAAAAATGGGATCTTTGGCCTTTCTTTTCCAATGAATCCTGACTGCCCCTTAAATAAATAATTATTGCTTTTTATTGCTCTTTTGAACTCTTTCCAAGTGTTATACTAAAAACCATGCCAATGCTGTGGAAGATCTCCTCATAAATAGGTTTTGTTTTAAAAATTTAAATAATAAAACATAAAAGACTGACGATAAAATAGGAGAATAGTTAAAAATACAAGCGATGGCCCCAGTGTTCCAGGTATCTTGCAATTTGGAAACTGTCTTAATAGCATCAAGGTGAATTTCACCCATGTGTAAAGGGCAAGTACAGAGCCTGTTCCCCAGTTAAATTCCAGTTAAACCCTATTTTGAGGACGTAAGCAGAATTTAAGAGCTGCCCTCAGCACCGAGGGGAATTTCACTCATCAGTGCTTATCGGCAGCTTAACTGATGTGTCCCCAGTGAAAATTTAATTACAGTCTCAGTTAGTTGGAGAAAGAGATTATGATTGAGACTGTCAAAGCTGCCTAGGGGATTTAGATACACAGTTTCACAATTCTTATGAGCGTTAATGGGAGTTGTGCATCTAAATTCCCTGCATGGTTTTGAAAAATCTCAGGCTGCTGCTTTCCTGCAACTTCGCTATACTGCATCATGATGTAATTACATTATTGGAATACTTACACTCGCTGTCTCCAGACACAACATAATACAACAGCTACAACGATCAGCAACATGGGAAACGCTGCCAGAGAAGAAAACAAAAACTAAACTCTTTTGTATTTAAAATAAAGACCAATGATGTGACATCTACATCTCGGAACCCCGGTGTCCTGGCCAAATTTGAGTTCTAGTAAACGCCTCTGCTCTTGGGGGAAAAGCACCAAAGGGATCTTTATTTCATTAACCAGTGAGCTGGTACCTCAATTTACATCTGATTTGCAAGATGACTCTTCCAGTAGCATAGTGCCCCTCCCCCCTTGGTCCGACCTTGGCTCAGCCATGATGTGGAGCGAAGATGACCACCTATTACCCTGACAGCACTGCTTTCTGCAGCACGCTGGATTTTCTTCCTAGGGCAGGGGTGGCCAACCTGGGGCTCCGGAGCCACATGCGGCTCTTCAGAAGTTAATATGCGGCTCCTTGTCTAGGCACCAACTCCAGGGCTGGAGCTACAGGCGCCAACTTTCCAATGGGCAGGGGGGGTGCTCACTGCTCTGCCACAGGCCCTGACCCACTCCCCCCTTCCCACCCCCTCCCCGGAGCCTGCCATGTCCTGGCTCCTCCCCCCACCCTGCACACCAGGGAACAGCTGATCAGGAAGTGTGGGAAGGGAGGGGGAGGCACTGATTGGCGGGGCTGCTGGTGGGCGGGAGGTGCTGGGAGCGGGGGAGCTGATGCGGGGCTGGTGACGTATTACTGTGGCTCTTTGGTAACGTACATTGGTAAATTCTGGCTCCTTCTCAGGCTCAGGTTGGCCACCCCTGTCCTAGGGGGTCTCCCATCCAGTTACCATGCAGATCCGATGCTGCCTAGCTGGAGGGATTAGATGCAATCCCAGCCTGAGCTGGATTTGGCGGCTGACGTGTAACAAACAAACCAAACCACAAACCACATCCTCTCAGATTTATAGACTATAAACCTTAATGTAGCAGAATAGTTCTTACCCACAGAAGAAAATATAACTCGGGTGGAAACTGTAAAAGAATATGGAAGAATGTATGTTTACAGCTGGATTACCACTCCACGGAAGCAGTAAGCCATACCTCCCTCCTGCCCACATTGCCAGCCCCTCCAAAAGCTGCAGAGCAACGCTGGAAGCAAAGCAAACCCAAATGCAGCACTACAGTGTGTGACTGCCGGCGGTGTGTGACTCACGTAGAGGGGGGCAGGGCGGTGAGAAGAGGAAGAAGGGGGCGGGGCCTTAAATTAGTGCCTGGTGTGTCATCGTTTCTGAGAGCCTTGAATTAATGGGTGAAGGGCCAAATTAGGCCTTGGTGCAACTCCAGTGACTCCAACAAAGTTCTGACCCCGATGCTAAGGCTGGATTTCGCCTTCTGATTCTGCATTAAGGAACCAATTAAAGCCAATTATGCCTGGCCCCTACGTAGGTACTCAGAAGACAGAGATGCTGGCAAGAACATTTCCACCCCATTCTCCTGCAGTTCCCCTCCCCTGAGCACAGGAGTCACGTCCTCCTAGTGGCCTTGGGCTGCTAGCACCCCAAAGGAGGTTGGGAACGGGGCAAAGAGGTGACAGGCCCTGGCTCCCCTACTGCCCCAGCAGGATACAGGACTGGAAGGGACTTCCTGGGTCATCAAATCCATCATATAAGCCTATTCATAGTAGAGCTGGCTGGCCATGGAGGGAGAAGCATGCTGCACCTCTGGAGGGGGGCAACAGAGAATGCACTCGCTCCAGAAGGCATGCAGCTCCTCGCTGGCCCCACTGCAGAGCTGAATGGGCACACCCTACACCTCTCTAAATGCATCCAAACTGCAGAGCACTGGGCACAGCACTTCACCTCCTTGCCCAGCATGCAGTGTGGCTCATGTGAATGACCTGGGATGAATTCTTCAGGGGCTATTTCTCTGTTGGTTGTTTTCAAGTCCTGGTAAGGCTATGTAGGTAGAGCTCCCCAGAACGTTAGAGATTTCCCTTCCCCCCACGCCACTTTTCAGAATTTCTCAGTGAGTATTACAGCTGTTAAAAAAAATCTGTGAATTTCAAAATTGGGAAAAATTTCAATGATTTCTGTGATGTCCCCCCCGATGGTTTTCAATCAGTTTTGTACAGTGAGTGAGATTTTTTGAAACTTTGACAAATGTTGAATTTTTTTGACCTTTTATTTAAAAAAGGGAAAATATGCAAATTTTTTCAATGACAAAAATGTTTCCCTTTCTTCCTCTACCAGACTGAGGTTGAGCGAATACTTAATCAGGACATTACTAAATTTTCATTTAAAACTATGGCCCAGTGCTGCCTATTTGTTTTATGTCACATTTCATTTACTTTATCATCATTTAGATTTCTAATTTCTTCAGCATTAAACTCCTGGTTTCAAACATGGGGACCTAAAGAAGAGCCTGGAACATACATACTGTGACAAAGTTCCTCCTCTGCCTTGGTGGGTCCTGCGCTTATTGGTGGATTTGCTCGCCTCAGAGATTCATGGCAGCCCTCAGTTTGGCCACTTTTGCCAGTGGCTCAAACCTGCCATTCACTCAGCTAACCTCATTACTGGCCAGCATGGGGAAAAGGAGGAGAACAATCCCCGCAGTCTCTGCTGACCCACCTAGTGGTTCGGGGGACAGGCCAGAGACCTTCCCCTCCGGTGGAACCCACAGTCCTGGTCAACTCCTCTTGTATCAAATAGGGAGTTGTGGGGGATGGGGGGAACCCGGGCCCGCCCTCTACTCTGGGTTCCAGCCCAGGGCCCTGTGGATTGCAGCTGTCTTCAGTGTCTCTTGTAACAGCTGCGTGACAGCTACAACTCCTTGGGCTATTTCCCCATGGCCTCCTCCCAACACCTCCTTTATCCTCACCGCAGGACCTTCCTCCTGATGACACCTGTACTCCTCAGTCCTCCAGCAGTACGCCTTCTCACTCTTAGCTCCTTGCACGCCTCTTGCTCCCAGCTCCTCGCATATGCCTAACTGAAGTGAGGTCCTTTTTAAACCAGGTGCCCTGATTAGCTTGCCTTCCCTAATTGATTCTAGTAGCTTCTTAATTGGCTCCAGGTGTCCTAATTAGCCTGCCTGCCATAATTGGTTCCAGCAACTTCCTGATTGTTCTGGAGCAGCCCATTATCTTACTCAGGGAAAAGGGACATGCTTAATCTGGGGCTAATGTATCTACCATCAATCACTCTCTTGTAGCCGCCTGGCCTGACTACCCCCCCACTCAACACCACAGGGTTGGGCAACTTGGGATGTCAGGCAGTGTACCAGCGACAAGCCATCTGCATTGCCATGGTGGCTTCCAGCCCGGTGTTGTATGGTGAGTTGGAAAGGTTGTAGAGACAGGAACCATCTGGTCACTTTTGCGTACTTTTCTTTATTTCGCTGCTTCCCCTGGAGGGGTGCATGATTGGTCACAAGGCTAAACCGTCATCCCAGTAGGTAATAACGTAGTGTTTCCATGGCCCATTTCACAGCAAGGCACTCTCTCAACCACTACATACTTCTGCTCTTTCGGGAGGAGTTTCCTTCTGAGGTAGAGGATTGGGTGTTCTTTGTCTCCGATCATCTGTGATAGGACAGCTCCCAATCCTGCTTCAGATGCATCTGTTTGTAAAATGAACTCTTTGTTGAAGTCCAGTGCTATAAGCATAGGGTTATAAGCATAGGGTTATTGCTGTCTGTAGATCTGTGAATGCTTTCTCTGCAGCGTCTGTCCACTTCACCATGTCCGGACCCCAGGCTTTTATCAGGTCAGTCAGGGGACTTCCTCTGGTGGCAAAAGGAGGAATAAATCACTGGTAGTACCCCACCACACCCAGGAATGCCCGGACTTGCTTTTTCCGATTCAGCCAGTGCCAATTTTGGATGGCCTCCAGTTTGTTCAGTTGGGGTTTGACCATGCCCCTTCCTACAATGTAGCCAAGGTATTTAGCCTCGGCTAGCCCTATAGCACACTTGGCTGGGTTGGCTTTGAGGTCAGCCCGTCTTAGCGTGTCCAGAACCGCTTCCACCTTTTTCAAGTGGGTCTCCTGATCGGGGGTGTGAATAATCACGTCGTCCAGGTACACAGCTGTACAACTGGTATGGGGCCACAGGAGCTTGTCCATAAGACGCTGGAAGGTGGCAGGTGCCCCATGCAGTCCAAAAGGAAGAACAGTATATTGAAACAGATCCTCTGGTGTAGAGAATGCCGTTTTTTCTTTCGCATCTTTGGCAAGGGGGATCTGCTAGTATCCCTTTGTTAAATCAAGGGTGGTCAAAAATCGGGCATTGCCCAGGCAGTCAACTAACTCATCGATATGGGGTATGCATCGAATTTGGATATCTCGTTCAGCCGGCGAAAGTCATTACAAAACCTAGTGGTGCCATCGGGTTTGGGCACCAATATAATCGGGCTCGACCATTGACTGTGGGACTCTTCAATGACTCCCAGCTCCAACATCCTTTTTACCTCTGCCTTGATCTCCTTTCTTTTTGCCGCTGGGACCCGGTAGGGCCTTAAAGTTATCTTTGCCCCAGGGTCTGTGATCATGTGGTGATATGCTTCAGTGGTCCGGCCCGGTTTGGTTTAAAACACGTCCTGGTACCAGTTGATCATCTCAGTTACCTCCTTCTTCAGATCAGTGGATATCCTGATCTGCTCATGGAGGTTATTTCCCTGGATCGGGGTCTCTTGGGTCACTACACACACCTCTCGCTGGTGGCAAGGCTTTAAGAGATTAATATGATGAATCTGTTCTTTTAGTTTCTGGCATCCTGGCAACTTGTAGGTTACTTCCCCCACCTCATAGGGTTCAACCACCTCATAGGGCCCCTGCCATTGGGCCAAAAGCTTGGACCATCACCCGATCCCTTGGTTGGAACTGTCGGACTTTTGCCTGTCAATTGTAATGGGTTCGCTGGACCTCCTGCGCCTTTTCCAAATGTTCCCGTACAATAGGGGTGACCCGGGCGATCTGGTCTCGCATCTGCAATACATGTTCAATTATACTTCTCCCCTCATTGGGTTCCTCTTCCCAGACCTCTTTGACGATATCTAGTATGCCACGGGGGTGGTGCCCGTATAATAATTCAAAGGGGGAAAACCCAGTTGAGGCCTGAGGTACCTCCCAAGTGGTGAACATAAGGTAAGGTAGTAGGGTGTCCCAATCCTTCCCGTCCCGACTTACCACCTTCCTTATCATAGCCTTGAGGGTTCGGTTAAACCTTTCTACCAGCCCATCGGTCTGCGGATGATAACCTGAAGTTCTCACGGTGTGTATATGGAGCAGTGTACAGAGGTCCTTCATTAGCTTTGACATAAATGGTATTCCTTGGTCTGTTAATATCTCCTTTGGTAGCCCTACTTGGGCAAAGATCCCCACCAGCTCTTTGGCTATCGTTTTAGAGGCTGTGTTCTGCAGGGGGACGGCTTCTGGGTAGCGAGCAGCATAATCCAGAACGACAAGTATATATTAGTGGCCCTGAGCCGTCTTCTCCAGGGGGTCCCATTAGGTCCATGGCTATTCACTTGAAGGGTACCTCTATGATGGGAAGGGGTACTAAAGGTGCCCTCAAGTGAGGACGGGGACTGTACAGCTGACACTCCAGGCAGGAGGCACAGTACTCCCGCACCTCTTCATGTACCCCGGGCCAGAAGAACCGTCGTAGGACCCATGCCAGGGTCTTTTCTATCCCCAAATGCCCCCCAAAAAGATGGCTATGGGCAAGGCTTAATACAGTGTTTTGGAGGTACTAGAAGCTGCTGTGCCTTCTGCCCCTATACTGGTGCAACCCGGTACAAGAGATCCTTTTTCATTATGAAGTAGCATCCTGGTCTCTGGGTTTTCCCTTCCACGGGGACCCCATCTATTTCGGTCACCTCCTTTCTAATGTTGTCATACCTTGGGTCTTCAGCTCGGTCCCATCCAAAAATTTTTCTCCCAGGGCTAATCTGCCTGAGCTCTAGGGGGCCAGTCTCTGTTGCCTCTCCTTGTTCAGAGACATTAGGGTGGGGGGTCAGGCAGGGCAGCCTCCTTTCCAGCCACCCTGGGCCGCCTGCCCGCCAGGGCGACCTCTGTTCTTGGGTCAAGGCCTTAGCTGCCCTTCTTTCCCTTTTTGTCTTTCTACCCTGCTTGGGAATGGAGAACAAATCTGGGGATATTTCAGAGAAGATTGGGGGTTGAAGCTAGTGAAGCCAGTAGGTTTTCAAGGTTTCACTCTTCTGTAACCATCTGGCCTGACCCTGTCACAATACATACAACCTTGGGGTGTGCAACACCCTCTGCAAACAGATGAAGTGTCCCACAGATGCCACACAGATAATGGATATTGCCCAAACTCACCTCCTCACTGTGGCTTCTCTTTATTCTTAATTAAATTAACACATCCCCAAAGCAGGACTTCACTTACAAACACGAGCCTTAACCCAAAATGTTTTCCCTCCATAGCAGGGTAATTAAGGGTTTTCCCTGCAGAATCTCCCTCTAGTTCTCTTTTGCACCAGGGAAGATGCTGAATCCCTTATATTCCTGAGTGGAGCTAATGAGACCAGATAGGCGGGTTGTCAGGGTGAGTCAGCCAAATAGTTCTGCATCGTCATACTTGTTCTAAAGCCTGATCCCAGTCACACCATATGTATGCGCACAACACAATTCATTCCTAGCATGAATGGATTACTATGATTGAAAGAGAGGATGGGAAGTCTTGTGATGAAGCTACTGGACTGAGACTCAGGAGATCTGGTTTCAGTGGTGCTCAGGTACTGTGGTGAGGGGGTCGATATCTGGATCTCCCACGTCTCAATTTTGTTTCAAAATAAAAACTAGATCCAGCCTCCCCTTGCAGAGCCATTTTCTCTGCCTTTTATTCTTCCCTTATAAGCTAGGAAAGCTGACAGTACTCAGACACATATCAAGAAAAAGTGCTGTTTCTGAGACTTACGATTTAGAGGGACTTAGCCCATTTTTCCTACTGGCTCTAACAAGAGACATACTTTAAAAAACAAGCAGGTGTAGAGATGGGGAGGCCCACAGTGCTTTGGCTCAGCACTATGGACAGGTTTCAGAGTAGCAGCCGTGTTAGCCTGTATCCATAAAAAAGAAAAGGACTTTTTGTGGCACCTTGGAGACTAATGAATTTATTTGAGCATAAGCTTTCGTGAGCTACAGCTCGCTTCATCGGATGCATTCAGTGGAAAATATGCATCCAATGAAGTGAGCTGTCGCTCACGAAAGCTTATGCTCTAGTAAATTTGTTAGTCTCTAAGGTGCCACAAAGTACTCCTTTTCTTTTCACTATGGACAGGTGTCTTTAGATCATAGCTGCTGGACTTGAGTTTAAATCTGATCCAAAGTAACAAATGGACAGGAGCTGTTCTGATCATAGAATCATAGAATATCAGGGTTGGAAGGGACCTCAGGAGGTCATCTAGTCCAACCCCCTGCTCAAAGCAAGACCAATCCCCAATCAAATCATCCCAGCCAAGGCTTTGTCAAGCCTGACCTTAAAAACTTCCAAGGAAGGAGATTCTACCACCTCCCTAGGTAACGCATTCCAGTGTTTCACCACCCTCTTAGTGAAAAAGTTTTTCCTAATATCCAACCTAAACCTCTCCCACTGCAACTTGAGACCATTACTCCTTGTCCTGTCCTCTTCTACCACTGAGAATAGTCTAGAACCATCCTCTCTGGAACCACCTCTCAGGTAGTTGAAAGCAGCTATCAAATCCCCCCTCATTCTTCTCTTCCGCAGACTAAACAATCCCAGTTCCCTCAGCCTCTCCTCATATGTCATGTGTTCCAGACCCCTAATCATTTTTGTTGCCCTTCGCTGGACTCTCTCCAATTTATCCACGTCCTTCTTGTAGTGTGGGGCCCAAAACTGGACACAGTACTCCAGATGAGGCCTCACCAATGTCGAATAGAGGGGAACGATCACGTCCCTCGATCTGCTGGCTATGCCCCTACTTATACATCCCAAAATGCCATTGGCCTTCTTGGCAACAAGGGCACACTGCTGACTCATATCCAGCTTCTCGTCCACTGTAACCCCTAGGTCCTTTTCCGCAGAACTGCTGCCTAGCCATTCGGTCCCTAGTCTGTAGCTGTGCATTGGGTTCATTGATGTTTCATCCTAGTCCCCGGGGTCTGTTTATGGACCACCGCGGAGCCTGGCAGGGTTGGCTGTGGCTGCCTGAGAGGGCTGGGGCTGGAATGGCTGCAAGTCAGGGCTGAGATGAACCGGCAGCGTGCAGTGGAATAACCGGGGACCTGTGGGTTGTGACTGAGGTGAACTGGCAGAGCTGGGGAGGTGAGGGGGCAGGACTAGAGCAATAGGGAGCACTGCAGATTAGCAAACAGATGTGAAGGCGAGTTTATCGCGCTAGGTTAGCTAGCTGGATTGGGGCTGAGGTGTCTCCACGGGCTTTTATGAGGTAAGATTTAGTGTGCCTCACTCCGAATCAGCCGCGGTGGCTGGGTCAGTGTGCACTGCCTAGGCCCCTTGCCCAGTGATGTGAACACAGGGCTGGAGGAGTACCGCAGCCATGACTAGGGATGGCCAGTTCCCCTTCTTCCTCTTCCTCCTCCTTTCCAGGCCTGCCTCACAACTCCCCACCCCTGAGGCCAGTGCAGGAGGTATAGATGCTGTTGTCTTCATCTATATGATGGATTGGGAGAGACAGTAAGGGGGGCCAGAGATACAGTGTGAATTGAGAGAGCTGGAGGAGGGTGAAAGAACCAGGGGTCTAAGCAACCCAGTGGGGCTGAAGAGGCTCCAAGACAAACAAGGTGTGGGGAGCTGGGACCCACAGAGTGGGGTGGGGTGGTGAAAGACCATGGGAGAGGAGTTGGGGAGACCCAGTAGGAGCATCTGTGGGCAGATGGGTGGGTGGGGGCAGGGCTATCCCTAGCCATTTGGGGGCCCTACGCAGTCCCCCCCGCGGGGCGGGGTGTGTGTGGGGGGTCCAGGTCTCCGCGGGAGGGGTGTGGGGCTGGCCCCAGGTCTCCGTGGGGGAGGGGGGGCTGGCTTCAAGGGCAGTGGGGAACCGCCCCCCAACACTCACCGGCGGCATGGCTGGGGCCGGGTCGCTGCACTTCCCGCCGCCGGTGAGTGCAGGCCAGGCCCTGCTGCAGTCCTCAGGGGAGTTGGGGCAGGGCTGGGGTGGAGCGGGGATGGGGTGGAGCAGGGTGGGGGCCATGGGGAAGGGGCGGGGCCAGGGGCTTTGGGGAAGGGGTGGAGTGGGGGCGGGGCTGGGGTGGAGCAGGGGTGGGAAGAAGCAGGGCTGGGGCGGAGCAGGGGCCGGGGCCATGGGGAAGAGGCGGAGCAGGGGCTGGAGCAGCACGCAGCTGCGTAGGGCACCAGGAAATGTGGTGTCCCAAATTTCCTGATGCCCTACACAGCTGCGTACTTTGCATATGGATAGGGATGCCCTGGGTGGGGAGAACAGAAAGTCAAGCGGGACGTGTCGTGCCTTTGAAAGAGGAGAGGGGAAAGATGGGAGGATGGGGAAAAACAATAAAAAGGAGAGAAAAAGAAGAAAAGAAAACGTTAAATGGCTAGAAGAGGAGACAAGAAGGGAGGAATGAGAACAGGGAGGAAAGAAACGGAGGGAAGAATGAAGCAGCAAGAAATAGTGCACACATTTAAGGACAGATTAACTGTTCTTTTCTCTCATTCTCCAAGGCCTAGACTGGGCCAAATCATTGGGCCCTCCCCATTCTTTGCCTACTGGGCTTTTTCCATTAAATCTACCCCTTCTGGTCACTGGAGTTAGGCCATACTGTTCACACTTGGGTGCCTCCAGGTAGGCCTCTATCAGGGGTGGGCAAACTACGGCCCGCAGGCCAGATCCGGCCTGTCAGGGCTTTGGATCCGGCCCGTCAGGGCTTTGGATCTGGCGCAGTGGGGCTAAGGCAGGCTTCCTGCCTGCCCTGGCCCTGCACCACTCCTGGAAACAGCCGGCACCATGTCCTTGTGGCCCCTGGGGAGGGGGGTGCAGAGGGCTCCAGAACGGGGAACGGCAGCCAATGAGAGCTTCGGGGGTGGTACCCACAGGTGAGGGCAGCGTGCAGCAGAGCCGCCTGCCCCACCACACCCCCTGGAGCCACTGATGAACATGCTGGCCACTTCTGGGAAGAAGCGAGGCCAGGGCATGCAGGGAGCCTGCCTTAGCCCCACTGCCACCCTGGAGCCGCTCCAGGTAAGCGGCACTGGGCCGGAGCCCACACCCCAAACCTGTCCTGCACCCCAACCTCCTGCTCTCAGCCCCTTACCCCCTGCCTTGAGCCCCCTGCTGCACCCCTTCTGCAACCCAATCCCCTGCCCTGAGCCCCCAACCTCCTGCCTGAGCCCCCGCCACACCCCTCCTGCACCCCAACCCTCTCCCTGAGTCCCCCCCACACTCTGCACCCCCTCCTAGACCCTACCCTCCTGCCCTGAGCCCCTTCCCACACTCTGCACTCCCTCTTGCACCCCAACCCCCTGCCCTGAGTCCCCAACCTCCTGCACCCCACAACCCCTTCCGCACACCACACCCCCTGCCCCAGCCGTACATTCATGACCCTGTATACAATGGAACAGAGCTGTCTGCATGCAGAAGTTGCATCAGTTTCGTTAACCTGGTGCAAAACCCAACGATGATATTCTTATTGTGGACTATTGAGTGGCTTATTTCATTTTAGCATAATCCAATTTTCTTTTTAACTGATTAAACAAATTGAAATAAGACATTCTGAAACCGAAATAAGAGCCACGTAAACTTGTATTGGTTTGACCATTATTATTTCTATTGTGGCAGAGCCAAGGAACACCAGTTGTAGCTCACTGATAGACCTCATTGTGCTATAAAAACACAGACCCAAAAGATGGTTCCCTACCCAGCAAGTTTAAAATTTAAGTAAAGACGAGGGCAATAGGGAACAATGAGACAATACTGGTTAGCATGACAGGTAGGGCTTTTCAGCCAATTTAGTTAAACTGGTACAACTTTGTGTGTGGACATGATTTTAAAATGGGCTTAATTTAGTTTAGACTGCACCTGTAAGGGTTTGTTTATATGCAAACTGCAACCAAAATAACGAAGTTGGTTTTAATTCACAGCTTTAGTTATTTCAGTGCAGATCTGTGTGTGGACACTTATTTCAAATGAAGAGTATATGATTTCAGTGTAATGTAAGTTAGTATTTTTACTGAATTTAATTTATTGGAATAGGACACTTTTATTTACATCTTATGCTGATATAAACAACATTTAAACTGAGATTAGAGTGTCCATACTGGGGTTTGTATCAGTTTAACTAAATTGTTTTTTAAACCGATTTAAGTTAAACCAGCGCAACTTGTGTGCGTAGACAAAACCTGAGTTAAACTGGTGCCGTGTGTGTGGACAAGGCAGCAGGTGCATGTAGTCCCTGTGAATATTCTGATGTACTAGGTGATACTGAAATGGTTAAGCAGGGTGCCTAGCAGGCAGCGTTGTTAGCAGGTTAGTTTGGCCCATGCAGTTAGAATACTAGGGATTGGTTGGTGACAAACCTTTAGTGCTATGGGTGACTGTTGTGAGAAGCTGTGTTGAGTCTCCTGTGGTCACACTGGCTGGCACTGCTGTTGACCAATCTCCTTCTGTTGTAACTGTTTCCAACAATGGCTCATCAGTCCAGAGCTGGGAGGTGTGTGTGTCCTGGGTGGCTGTGATGCGCCGTTGTGTGGTGTCTTCCGTGGTCACGCCAGCAGGCCCCTTTGATGACCTGATCTCAGTTGTTGTTGTTGCAAGTGTTCCCCATGAAGGCTTGTCAGTCCTGAGCTGAGAGACGGGGCCTGCTAGTGGTGAGGTGGTCTCCCTTTCATAGGATGGTGTGGAGGCCATGACTGGGACTGTGGTAATCTCTGCAGTTACTCTGGTTACTGGTGGTTTAGCTGGTGTAAGAGTCTTTGATTCTAGCAAGTGGTTAAATACATTCTTAGGCACATTTGAAAGACAAATGAACTGTTGCTTTTATTTTAGTTCTTTACGTCCTGATTCAGGCAGGTGTATAAGCAGATGCCTAACTTTGAAATTAATGGGATTGCTCACATGCTTAATGTTAAGCATATGCTTAAGGACTGTCCTGAAATGAGACCTTAAAAACTAAACATGTGAATGTTTCTTACCCAGATTCATTCTTCCCTGGGCAGATACCTGATTTGAGCACTCTTGTCTCTGGGTTACAAGGTGAAGAGGTGTAATGACAATAAAATACTATTTTATAATATATTCAACTATATAGTTAACTTTTTAATAGATTATTTTGTATTGTTGTTGTCAGAGGTGTTAGTAGTGGAGCTCCCTGGCAGGGTCAAGCCCCATGGTACTAGGTGTTGTATGAACGCATAGTGTAAGACTGTCCCTGCCCTGAGAGCTGACGATCTGACTTAAAATGAGGCACTACAAAGGAGTGTAGTAAACAGCAGAGAAGGGCGGAGGAGGAGGAGATAATAGAGATCAGAGTTAGGCACTGTGACCAGATTTTTCAAACACGGGTGCTTAAATTAGCCGCTGAAACCCATATTGAGGCACTGTGAAAAATGGCCTGGCTTTCGATTCAGCCCATGGGAGATGAAGTTGCTCAGGACCTTGGAAAATCAGGCCACTCTGATGAAGGATTTAGGTGCCTAACTTTAAACACCTGCCTTTGGCAACAACGGCTTAGGTACGTTTAAGTACCACTGCAGCCACAACCATCAAGGACAGGGGAGGAGGAGGAGTAGTGAACCAGATTCTCAGCTGGCGTAAATCAGCATGGCGTGGCTGATTTCAGTGGAGCCACACTGATTTATAGCAGCTCAGGATCTGGTCCACTGTATCTAACTTAAAAATCAACACCTGAATTTCAGTCTCTCCCCCCACCACCCAAAAAATAAAATAAAATAAAATAAAAGCTTGGATTCTCTGTAGTGAAGGGAGCTTACCTCTGCTGACAGGACTGGTTGCCTCTGTCCTAGGTGCTGCTGATGTCTGTTTGGGGCTGGAAGTTAAAGGAGGTAGAGCAGGGTCCCCTGGTGAAAGAAGACACAATGGTATGCTTGTAAGGAGTGACAACACCTTGCCCTTCCATAGTGTCCCTTACCCATAGAGCTCAAAGCACTTTTACAAATAGTACTAAATGAAGCCTCAGGTAGGGAATTATTAGCTGCAGCCAGGGAAAGTGAGACAGAGAGGAAGCAAGGGACTTGCCCAAGACAAATATAAGCGTAGAACCCTGAAGTCCTGACTCCATTCCCTGCTTTATTCACTAGATCACACCGCTCCTCTACATAACAACTGGAATTATCTTTGCCCTAGCAAGGTAGAACTCATCCACCCTGTAGCTCTACCTAAAAATCAAAGATAGCTAGCAGGCAGCTGGTAATGTTCTGCCATTCAGTCTTGAGAGCAGCATGTAACACACGGACACCTTTCTTTGTAGTGTGGGGCTCCATTAAGTCAATGGAAAGACTCCAGTTATCTCCAGTAGGCTTTAGACGGGGCCCCACGTGAGTGTTAAGGAACTTGGGGGAATCAGGCATGCGGCGACTGTGTGGAGAGGTGCAGAATAGGGATGCCACAACCTCTCAGATGGAGTCCGATTTTTCAGGTGCCTCACAAACCAGCAGTGGCTTCCCCACAGCACTGCGTAATTGGCTAGGTGCATTACTGGAGGGGTTTTTTGCCTTTCTGACATCCAGATGCCGGCCGCTGCCCGAGTCAGGACACCATACCAGACTGGCCAGTGCTTTGATTTCCATGGCAAATCCTCAACCTGCGCTGGATCTCTCCTCATGTCCCAAGCACGAACATTTGAGACCACTTCATACTGCTTAGGCATCCCTCTCACCTACTTACAGAGGGCCAGGTTCTGCAGATCCCACTCAGGTTGAGTGCTTACTCCCCTGAGCATTGAGTTCAATGGGACTATTTGCATGAGTGGGTGCTACTCAGTGTCAATGTTGCAGAATTTGGCCCTTAGTCCATATTTTGCTGAACACAATAGGCCGTACGCATCCTTGGTGTAAGTGGGCATAGCCACATCTAAATCCACACAGGGATCGACTGGACCCAGTATCATCCCAGTGCAGCACAATTATAGAATGATCATTGTCCTCTAGCTGAGATTCACTTTTGTCTACCCTCCTGCAGATAATCTTCTGACATTGCATTCCTTACATTTAGTCATAGCATTAAGCACAGCGGCATCATACCACACTGACAGCAGTTACTTACTAATACAAAGTAGATTTGGCTCTGTCCAACGGAGCGTTTTGGTGACTTTGTCCATTACACACACAATGAGGCTGGATGTCCCAGCTTTCCTTTTGTAACCGTCTCTGCACGTGTACCGCAGGCTGGCATTCAACAAATTATTATTGCCGACCTGAACATCTGCATTGTTGACCTCCTTTGGCACGCTGCATCTTTCTGAAATGAAAAAAATACAAGCTGAGAGGGAAAAATATATAATGCTAAAGATCACATCACAATATTTTAAATATTGCTGGTTAACTCGAAAAATGTCTCTGGCTAGCACTGTGTGCGCGTGTACTCCTTACTGCCTTCCACTGGGTGCAGTATATCTGAGCTGGCCTTTAGGTTTGCTCTGTTGCAGAGATGCCCAAACTTTACAATGCTAGAGGCTGTCCTGAGAACTTGCTAGGAGCCTGAAGCGTGCTCTGGTGGTCAGAACACAAGTATGGAGCTCCTGAGTTCTCTTCCCAGCTCAGCCAGTTGCCATGATACCTCGGCCATGTCACTTAAAACCACTGCCTAAATCTCTCCATCTGTACAATAGGAATAATGATACTTCCCGCTTGCCCAGAGCTGCTGGGAGAAATAGTTAATTGCAATCTAATGCTTTGAAGATAATTAGGACTGTGTCCACAGGCACCAGTGGGCGCTGGAAAACAGCTGTTTCGCGGCACAAGCGCTGGGAGCCAGGGGGAAAAGCGGAGAAGCGGCGCTCAGGGGGAGGCGGAGGTGAGCTGGGGCGGGGGGCAGGGCGGGGAGCTGCCGACGGGGTCGGCGCCTATGACTATGTCAACAACTCAGCTGCACAACCTTTTTCAGAAAAGGACTTAATTAAGCATGTGTTTCACTCATGCTTTTGTTCACTGCACTTAAGCATGTGTTTTGCTTCAAGCTGAGTACTCTGCCAAACAGGGATGGACATAAGTATGCACTTTATACATTCCTGATGTGGGGCCTACGTCAAATATTTATGAAATGGGCCTGGTCACGAGTAGAATGTTTGTTGTATTATTATTTGTTAAATGCCTACAACAGTGTTTTTCAATCCAGGGGTCACAACCCCCAGTCAGGGTCAGAATAAGTAATTGTGGGGTGAGCGGGGGGAGTTCAGGTCATGACGTGTTGCAAATTTTATTTCTCTAAAGCAAAAGAAAATATGGCTTCCCTCATTCCCTGCAAACTCTTACCCTTCAAGGTCAAGTGTTCTCGGTCAACCTTTCGAATCACATTCACAAATAAGTTACACAGGCTAGTGGTTAGCATGGATACATTTTTTTTACTCTTATTTTTACAGTAAACATAAGTTGGTCCAAAAACTGACTCAGAGTAAGGCATTGCCAACCTGAAAAGATTGAGAAACACTGCTCTGCAAGAGCCAGTAGAAGACATGGTCCCTGCTTTAAGTTCCCTATGGTCAAAACAGACAGACGACACAAACTGGACACAAAGCATACTGGGACCTAGACCTAGTGGAAGGTTTTGAGGATGCGTGGCTGTGGGTGCGAGTGAGAGAGGAGTGGGGTTCTTGTACCTTTCTCTGAAGCATTTGGTTTTAACAGCTGTGAAAATGCTGCACTGGTGTGATGGTTCTGATTTGCTTTGATCAGAGCCCAGTTTTCAAATTCTTTCCATCCTCTTGCTCAATTCTACTAACTATAGCAGAGAAACTTTGAATTGGTCTCAGACCGGAGCAGACTTGTTTCGCTGCCTTGACTGTCACCGCTGTTTCAATCGGCAGGTTCTGGGCCGGATTCTGATCTGGTGTAAATCAAGAGTAACTCTATAGCGGGCAATGGAGTTACATTGTTGTAATAACTGTGTGCGATCAGAACCAGGCCCTTAATGTGAGCAATAAAACACTAAAGATAGATGTAGCCATGCAGAGAGCCAATATACCCCAGCTTTGTGTGTGTATGTACTGCTAATGACCGCACCTCCCAAAGTGCTATATAAGAGTTAGGTGATATTATAATTATTATATAGGTTTGCTTATAAAATGCTTAAATCTAAAAACCTAAATAATTACATTTTAGAATGAAAATATTTTAATATATCTGTGCTGCTCCAAACAGTCTTTGCTGAAAGCCCATGCTTTTAATCTGTTTGTATTTAATATAATTAATAAACAATATTTAAAAGGCTTAAATCCCTGTTTTTGCCGTCTTGGATGTTCAGCAAGGATGCCTTATAGTCCAAAGGAATGAAAACAACTGAACCCAGTATTGAAAGTAAAAACAAAAGCGGGTACTTTTAACAAAAGTGGGTAGTATTTTAGGCCCTGGCCTCTTTAAACACGTCCACAGGGGTGGATCTGATTGAAGTAATTGGAGCTCTGTGTGGGTACAGAGGCCCTTCTGCATGGATCCAACTGCATCATCAGGGCCTTTTACAATATCTTTTCAGACTGTACATATTTTATGCAGTGGCATAATGATCTGGTTGGTGAAGAAGCTTTGTATCCCTACTGTGTGTGTGTTCGTTAGGGGATGATTTCTGGGTCGTAGAACCCTCTTCCACCGCTAATATGAACAATGATACTTTGCTCATCTAGGGCGGCAGAGCTCCGAGTGATTTACAAACATGAATGAAGACTGAATATCACTGGGTGGTAGTATTATTTACCCTATTTACAGACAGGGAAATTGACACAGAAAGACTGAGTTGCCCTAAGTCACACAGGGTGAAATTCACCCCTCTGAAGATGACCAGCACAAGAGCCATGCACCGCTTAAGTTTCATCCACATGGAGTCCATGGCAGAGCTGGGGAAAGTACTGACTCCTAGTTTGATGCCTTCACTAGAAGACCATCTTTCTTCCCCTGGAATTTTGCTTGTTATATGATATGTTTACACAAATAAAGAGATGCATCTGTTTCAAATCAGTTCAGTATTTTTGCTTTGTGACCAAAAGGAGAAGACATAGCCAAAATCACTGACTGCTATGGGGAGATCATAGAATCAGAATATCAGGGTTGGAAGGGACCTCAGGAGGTCATCTAGTCCAACCCCTGCTCAAAGCAGGACCAAGCCCCAACTAAATCATCCCAGCCCGGGCTTTGTCAAGCATGATCAGCAGTGGTCTCTATACCAGCAGCTTAATTTTAAGGCGTCACAACAAAGGAAAGTTTTAAGGAGGGTTTTGAAGGAGGATAATGGGTTACTCTTGTGGAAAACCACACTGAGAGAGTAGTTATCAGTGGTTCAGTCAAGCTGACAGGGCGTATCAAGAAGATGCCCACAGGGATGTGTCCTGAATCCAGTTCTATTCATTAGTGATTTAGATAATGGCACAGAGAGTACACTTATAAAGTTTGTGGACGATGCCAAGCTGGGAAGCATTGCAAGCACTTTGGAGCACAAGATTAGAATTCAAAATGATCTTGACAAACTGGAGGAATCGCCTCAAATAACAGGATGAAATTCAATAAGGACAAATGCAAAGAACTCCACTTAGGAAGGAACAATCAGTTGCACACATACAGAATGGGAAATGACTGCCTAGGAAGGAGGACTGCGGGAAAAGATCTGGGGGTCATAGTCGATCACAAACTAAATATGAGTCAACAATGTAATTCTGTTGCCAAAAAAAGCGAATGTCATTCTGGGATGTATAGCAGGAGTGCTGTAAGCAAGACACATGAAGTAATTCTTCTGCTCTCCTCAGCACAGATAAGGCCTCAGCTGCAGTACGCTGCCAGTTTAGGGAACCACACTTTGGGAAAGATGTGGACAAACTGAAGAAAATCCAGAGGGGAGCAACAAAAATTATTAAAGGTGTGGAAAACATGACATATGAGGAAAAATTGAAAACAACAGGGTTTGCTTATTCTGGAGAAGGTAAGACTGAGAGGGACATGTGGAGAGAATGCTTATTAGCTTTCTTCAAACCATTGTGAAGGTTTTATTCGTATTTCCATTGGCAGGCAAGATATTATTGCATGCAGTTTGTTGATCATGAACAAAGAACATGGTCAACTCTTCATTAAAGTAAATATGGAACTATATTCTAATCGTTGTATCATAGCGTTAAGCATGCTGTGTGAAATCTTGACATCCAGGGTCCTCCTTATAGGTAGCTGACACCGCTTACACAAAGCAGTTGTGTAAGAGTTTGTCTACAGCAGTGATTTGCAACCTTTTTTCATCTGCGGACCCCTAAAAAAATTTCAAATGGAGGTGAGTTCCCCTTTGGAAATCTTAGACATGATCTGTGGATCCCCAGGGATCCGGGGGCCACAGGTTGAAAACCACTGTTCTATGGTGAGGACAACCTTTCGTGGATCCCCTTAGACATAGTCTGCAGACCTCCAGGAGTCTGCGAACCACAGGTTGAAAACCACTGGTCTACAGGACATCAGTTCATGGCAAGTAAGCGCACTGTAGAGACACCCTGGTTTCACATATGCTATAAAGAGGAGGGGGATAAATTGTTCTCCTCATCCACTGAGAACAGAACAAGAAATAATGGGCTTAAATCGCAGCAAGGGAGATTTAGGTAAGACATTACAAAAAACTACTCAACTGTCAGGGTAATTAAGCACTGGGACAAATTACCTAGAGAGGTTGTCAATGGAGGTTTTTAAGAACAGGTTAGACAAACACCTATCAGGGATAGTCTAGAAGAGGGGTAGGCAACCTATGGCATGCATGCCAAAGGCAGCACGTGAGCTGATTTTCAGTGGCACTTGCACTGCCCGGGTCCTGGCCACTGGTCCCGGGGGCTCTGCTGCTGGCCTGGGGTACTGGCTGCCGGCCCCCTGCCAGCTGGGGTTCCATCTGCCGGCCCCACTCAGCCTGCTGCTGGCCCTGGTCCTGGCCACTGGCCTGGGGGGGGTCTGCTGCTAGCCTGGGGTACCGGCCGCCGACCCCCTGCCAGCTGGGGTTCTGTCCGCCGGCCCCGCTCAGCCCGCTGCTGGCCCTGGGTCCTGGCCACTGGTCCAGGGGGGCTCTGCTGCTGGCCTGGGGCTCTGCAGCCGCCCCCAACTGTGGCCCACTGGCCTCAACCTGGGGCAATGAGGGGTGCAGACAGGGGCAAGAGGGGGCGCAGCTCAGCACCCCCACCTTAAAAATTGTTCCAGCGCCACTGTGCTGGGATATTTTTAAGTCCTGATTTGCTGCTTACATCACTATCACACCACGTGGAACAGCGCACTGTGTTTGACGCTGAGATTAGAATGTACATGCAAGAACTGGAATCTGAATTTTCTGACAGATTTCAAGATTTCCAGCAATTTGGCCCAATGCTTTCTTTTCTCTGAAAAGTTCGGTGAAAGCAACTTGGATTTATCTGTATTTCAGTGGATGGGTGTTGAAGATTTTGAAATGCAGCTCATTCAGTTATAAAGCTCAGAAATGTGGGCATCAAAGTTTGGAGATCTGCGGAGTGCACTTGAAGCTACCGAGAGACATCACGGGGCCACTATTCTGACCTGCTGGACGTCCCTGCCAGTGAAATTTAACAGTTTGAAGACAAATGCTTTCAGCATGTGGGTCCACGTGCCTGTGTGAACAGGTATTTTCACACATGATATCTGTCCCTCTCGGAGGCGGTTAACAACTGATCACTCAGAAGCCTGTGTGCAGCTTAAAGTATCCAAATATGTGCCAGACATTGGAAATCTCAGCAAGGAAAAGCAAAGGCAAGGATCACACTAAACTGATATGATCTGCATTTTTATTTAATTTTAAATGAAGCTTCTTAAATGTTTTAAAAACCTTATTTAAAATGGGATGATTTTAGTTGGGGATTCGTCCTGCTTTGAGCAGGGGGTTGGACTAGATGACCTCTTGAGGTCCCTTCCAGCGCTGATATTCTAGGATTCACTTTACATACAATATTAGTTTAGTTATATATTATAGACTTATAGAAAGAAATCTTCTAAAAACGTTAAAATGTATTACTGGCACATGAAACCTTAAATTAGAGTGAATAAATGAAGACTCGGCACACCACTTCTGAAAGGTTGCCGACCCCTGGTCTAGAAAATACTTAGACCTGCCTCAGTGCTGGGAACTGGACTAGATTCCCTATCAAGGTCCCTTCCAGTCCTATGTTTCTACGATCTCTATGTTTATGGGGAGCTCCTCCTAGGCATGAGGGGCAGTATGGGAAAAAGCATGAAGGTGTTGATTTGACAATGTAACAAGTGGGCAATGGAGGCTGGCATTATGGGCCTATCAGAGGCAGGAGTCAACATCTCCATAGTGAATAAAAGATAACAGGTAGGGTGGGGATATGCCATGAGGGGCCTGGAAAGTGAAGACCAGTAACCAGTTTGATGGAATAGACAAGGAGAAGCCAGTGGAGGGCACAAAGTGAGGGGTGACATGGTCAAAGCGACGGGTTAGGAAAATGTTCTTTGCAGCACCATTCTGAATAGATAAGGGTGAGGCAAGATTTCATTTATCAAGGCCAGAGGGAAGGATGTTGCAGTAATCAAGACATGAGATGATGACAACTGAATGAGAGTTTGAACTGTGCGGATGGCTAGGAAAGAGCGTATGTTAGAGATGTTAGGCAGAAAAAATTGGCCCTATAGGTTTATAGCTGGAGCTACAGTGCCAGGCCACATAAATTCTTGGCAGGTGTATGTATGTCCTATTGCAGGGATAAGTGATGTGCCAGGAAGACTTTCCCTGTGCATCAGGGGATCGCCCTGCTTGGCTCGTTCAGGTTCCCTGCGTAAGAGGGAGGTTTTAATTCTCAGTTTCTCTCAGCTTCGAGTCTGAGGAGCTCAGCTATGATCATATCATTCGGCTTACAGCAGTGCCAGAAGCGTGCCCAGTACATGGCAGAGAACCGAGGCCTGGCAGTCAAACTTGAGCAGGTGCTGGGGCACGACAGCAGGCAGTGCAGTGAGGAGCCTGACACGGAAAGAGGAGGAGCATTGAGGGGGCACGTGGCTCATGGAAACCGGAGAGCTGTCCCAAGCCCAGGAGCCTTTTCCTCTTTGCCCCTCTCCTGCTTCCTATTTCCTACTCTCATCTCCTTGCTTGGCATTTGTCAGTTCCCTCTTCTGCTCCCCCTGCTCTGTTTTGCTCGGTCCCGTGTTCACCCGTTGCCGGCCTCAAGAGACCGAAAATCAAGAGTCAGATTCCCCCAAAGTCATGAGCTTCGCCCCAGAAACCATGAGATTTTAAAAACCTCACCGAGCAATGTGTTTTTCAGTCTGTCTTTAGACTGTGAACGCCCCTCTTCTCCTCTGGCTACTTGTGTGTCATAATTTCAGGTTGAAAAGTCAACGTCTACCACACCCAAAAAATGCATGTCTCCCCCTGGCTGCCCAGAGGAAGACTCTGCTTACCCTGGCCTCATCCCTAAGACAAGAAATGAGTGGCAGTTCCTCTCTCACTGTCTTGACTCCCCACCTCTGACTTCCCCTGCCTCTGAGGCTGCTCCCCTTCCCTGGTCCAGCAGTACCACCTGCCCAACTCCCCCCACTTCTAGCCAGATCCCAGGTACAGGAGAAATCCCAAGGCAGTAGGAGGCAGAGAAGCGTTTCTGCTGGGTTTCCTCCCATCTACTGCCCCGGAACCCTCTCTCTGCTCTGGGGCCATACCCAAAGGCAGAGCTCAGTCTCAGGGCAGGTCTATGTCCTCAGCCCCAAAGCTCTCACAGAGAGCTCTGCCCTGGCTTGACAATCATGGGCTCAGAGGAACTTCTCACGTCATTGCAAGAGCTCCTTCTGAAGGCTCCAAAATCCCATGACTCCTGATCAGTTCACAAAAGTTGGCAACACTACAATACAGCCTTCCCCTGGCTGCTGGGAAGGGGACTCCCCTTCCCCATCCCACCACCCCAAGGCTGGGGGAGCTACCATCTGAACCCTAAATCTCCCACCCCCTCAGTATCCTTCCCCACCCCCCTCAGCCTCCCTTCTGCCCCCCACGTTTCCCAGTAATGGGAGATGGTGGCCATTTTGAATAAGGGAAAATTCATGAGGTGGTGCCTTTCATCAGAGTTTCAGGAGACTGGAAAAAAATACCCCTAAGTCTCTTGAGTTGTAATAAAAACCACAAGACTCGGCAACACTGTAATAGTGGGGGTTCCTCCAGGCTCCTGTGTTTTCACCCTTCACCCACAGGCCACACATTGCAGCAACCCATTCATTGCCTGGGGTTGTCTGAGTCGCACTCCCTTGGGAGCCAGCAGAAGCCATTCCAGGCACAATTCCTTAGAATCAGATGTGGGCATTTTCCCGCTGCCGTGATCTGCACTAGCTTCTGTCTCTAGATGGTCCCAGTGCATGGCCCCGTGTAGAGTGCACCACACTGATCCAATCAAAAGGAGACAATGACTTGGATAATTGTAGCAACTTCCACATCTGAAAAGAGAAAAACATGCTCTTCTAGCCATGCACAGATGGGGAGATACTATTTAGGACACAATTGCTAGCTAGACCTCTAGGTCAGCTCAGAATCTAATAATACATCCAGACTGTAAACCACTATTGGAAACAGAGAGACAAGGTGACAGAGGTAATCTCTTTTATTGGACTGGCTACTGTTGGTGAGAGAGACAAGCTTTCGCGCTTACCCAGAGCTCACTCCCACAGACCTGAAGAAGAGCTCTGTGTAAGCACAAAACTTGTCTCTCTCAACATCTGTGTTGAACTGATCCTCATCCAGCCCACAGGCTCATCTGTACGCTGAGTAAACCATGACACTGGACCAGCGTAGAACTGGGGGTCATCAGCCCATTAGAACATGACACCCCTGTCCCCACGCTAACTTCAGACTGAGCAGGTTTAGTGGGGACAGGAGGCATGCTTTGCCGGTCAGAGAGCTTTTATCATGTATTCAACGGATGCACCTATGCCCAGGAGCAGATAGTCATTGCTTTTATGTGTGTGACAATAGAGGACACAAAAACCACACTTTTATAAACTACAGAAATAAACCACTTCCTCAGCGTTTCCAAGGAATGAAATGCAGCCCCCATGAGGTTGCAACATGCTGGACTTCCCCTTTCCTCTTCTAATTTCACAAGATGTTGTGGAAATTTTTAAAAATTCCCAAACAAAACGATGTCATTTCCAAGTTCACATTCCTGAGTGACAGCGCTGCAATTACGTGTCCCATTGTTTACAAAATCCTGGCACTTAACAGCCAGGGAACAAATAATTAAGGGCACCATAAAACTTCAGTGTGCCTGCATAACAACATTCACACAAACTTGATCCTCAGGTGGGTCAAGTTCCTGCAGCTGGTGGAGGGGAAGTTAAAACACCGCTCTGTCACCCCTGATTGAGGGAGGCTGGCTGGGGGATGAAGTGGCGGTCAGTAAAAGTTTGAGCATCCGTGGGGTAAAGGCCATGTTTGCCAGAGCAAAACATTCTAGTCCTGCTCCATCACATGGTCATCTCAGCATTTTCGCTGCGCAGTGATTGAAGTGAATGGCTGGTTTTTACACTCTACGGGAGAATTCCCCTTCCTGTGGGTAATCCCCAACTGCTTCTGATGAGACAGCTTTATGTTCCCTTTGTGCTTCTGGGCACTGACCCAAGGCTGAAGACCTAGCTCTGTTCCTCTCAAAGAAATGCCTAATCATGGCAACAATCACCAGCTTAACTCTGACTATGGATTACTGAGACGGTTTTAAAAAGTGTTACCTTTTAAATTGTGTTCATCTGAAATATCTTTTTTCCTTTTGTTTTAATTCTTGTCAACTTGATTCCAGTATCCAAGAACTTTCTTTTAAAGACGACTGCTATCCTCGAATATATTTATCAAACAACAGTATTTTTTTAATGAGCTTATTGGTGAGAATAATGGGGTACAATTCTGTAGCCTTAAAATTACACCTGTGTAATTGTGTAGGAAGAGTGTGTCCTTATGGGGAAAAAAATGGTTATTAACCATTCTGTAACTGTTGTCTTTCGAGATGGGTTGGACCTGTCCATTCCAATGTAGGCGTGTGCAGGCCCTTAGCACAGCTCCCAACACTGTTTCCCCTTTGTTGTATCCATTGGGTCAGCTCCAGTGGCCTCTGGTGTCACGCACCTATAGCGCCAGTATAAAGGGCCCTGCTGACCGCACTCCCCTTCACTTTCTTCTTGCTGACCGGCTCCGAAAGGGGGGATGGAGGGTGGGTTTTGGAATGGACGTGTGCAACACATCTCGAAGAACGACAGTCACAGAAAGGTTAGTGACGATTTTTTCTTCTTCAAGGGCTTGCACGTGTCCATTGCAGCGTAGGTGATTCCCAAGCAGTTGCACAGGAGGTGGGTTCGGAGATCAAGGACAGGCAAGACTGCACGGCCGAAGCTGGCGTCATCTCTAGCCTGCTGTGTAGTGGCATAGTGTGTTGTGAACGCGTGAACGGACAACCAGGTTGCTGCCCTGCAGATCTCCTGACTCGGTACTTGCGCTAGGAAACACAAAGTGATCCACAAGGAGATTCTCTGTGCAGAAATCGGGAGACCTTCCATTCTTTTCGCTATTGCTATGAGCAGCCTAGTGGATCTGTGGAATTGTTTGGTCCTTTGTACGTGGAAAGTCAGGGCCGGCCGAACATCCAATGAGTGGAAGCACTGCTCCCCTCTGTTTGCAGGCGGTTTAGGGTAGAACACCGGCAGAAAGATTGCCTGACCTTTGGAAGGAACGACGCAGCGCCTTGTCAGGTGCCTGCAACTCCAATACCGCGGCCAGCCCCTCGGACGCCCGCACAGGGGCGGCCTCCAAGCAGAGAAAGCATCAGCCAGTTTGCGGTGCTGTCTGCCCCTGAGGCTTTCACAGCAGCCAGGCATGCAGGACTCATTGTGGGGGGGAGGGGCACAGGGGCAAGTGTCCCCCCCGTAGCTGGCCGGGGCAGGGCCAGAACCAGAAAAGAAGGGGCAGGGCCAGAGCCTCTTCCAGCCACGCTGATTGAAAGAGGAAAACAAGCTTCCTGCTTTTCCATCTCCCAATCAGTTCCTCAACCTTGAATGAACTAGTCATTGAACTGAACTAATTTATACTGAAATGAAGAAACTGTTTTTCTGTATTTGCAGAAGAGGCTTATAATTAGATTGTAATTTCCTTAGGGCAGGGACTGTTGTTTTTGTTCTGTGTTTGTGAAGCGCCTAGCACAATAGGATCCTGGTCTGTGACTGGGGCTCCTACATGCTACAGTAATACAAATAATTGCTGATCTAGGACTCCAACAAACTCTGGTTTCAGGTGCTTGGCTAATGACTTCCACCAGTTCACTAGCTTGACTTTCTTTAAAACTTCAGCAGAAAAAATGTAGCACTTAAATATTTTTAATTTAAATAATTTTAATAGATTATTGTAAATGTTTAGACCTTAATATAGGTTGTCATAATTTCACATTTAAAATAACTAGTTTTTTAAATTACTCAAATATAACAATCTTATTGCTTTGGTCCTTTTTTTAATCCACCTTGCAGAGAGGGCAAGGACTGAGCGCGCCATCGTGTCTGAACTAACCTCATTTCTGACTGTGGTCACTGGAGAACGGTGATAAGGGTAGCGTGTAGCAAGCTTGTACTGCTGCTGTGTATGCTGTACCTATTATCCTGGACTTTGCTCGGCAGGACTATCAATCTGATATCTTCCACCAGCATTAACATCACTTCCTCTTATTATACAAAAAGGGCAGCACTGTACTACAAAGGATAGAAACTAGATCACACGTTTTGGAATTGGGATTCCTAGGTTCTGTTCCTGACTCTGCCACAGACTTCACAAACTCTGAATCAAATTGTGCTCTAGCAATGGTGTACGTTGTGACTTCATACTCAGATGCTGAGCTGTAAAGCACTGTGTGAAACAGGATGAATACAACAGGAGATAAAGCTTCTATTTGTACATGGCTATACTGTTGATAGAAAAAGGGAGGCAAAATTTTTTTGAGACACGATTTTAATGAGACTCTGATTTAGAAAATTTTAAAAAGTAAGAATCCAAAAGCAAGATTATCCTACTGTCATAAAACAGTATTAGAGATGTTACTGAAATGTTACAATACCAAGCTACTCTGGACCAAACTTAGAAAATATTCTTTCTACACTTGCAGAAGACTGTACTGTACTGTCAAAAGCTGAAGGGTTAAAATCAATTTTTATAAGTGCTTGGCTTAATTTTTTTAACAATTAATTTTGTTTTTATTTAAATCAGATTTTTAGCACTTCCCTGCCATCAAAGTTTTGGTCTAGCACATCGTTAGTTCATTTCAAGTTGAAAAATTGAAAAGTTTGTTTCCCTCTTTCAATCTATGAATAAAAACAAAGTGGGGACAGGATGAGATTTATTAGGTCTAAAATCCTGAAGTATATGGTGACTAGAAACAATGAGGTAAAATCACTTCCTACAGATTTTGATCTTTTCCTCCTTTCCCCCCAGCCCCTATTAACCAGAACATTTAAGGCAGTTTTATTTTAAGTTTTAAAATGCTATTTTTGTGTATTTTAATTGAATTGCTGCTTTCCCTCCCGCCAGTCTGGCACTTGTCCCCTCTGCACTTAAATCAGATGGCTTCCTCCTCCACATTCCCTTTGTGACAGCACCAGGGTCACTGAGAGCACAGGAGACAAGCTCCCTGCTCTCAGTTCTGGTACCTGGGCTGGAGTAGCTGGAGGCAGCCTTTATAGGGAAAAACTGGCTTTGACCCTGTAGCTTTGGGCTGGACCATGCTTGGTCACTCTGAAGGTGGCACAGAGAGTCTGGTCAGGGTGGGGAATGCAGTTTGTGAGGGGAATGCAGTATGCTCAGTCGATCTATGGATATGGTATATGTGTAGTCTGGACCCCACTAGGAGCTGTAAGGACTCTTTGGAGATCTTAGCAGTTGAAATCTTGATCTTTAATTCCCATCCCCGCCCTCCCAAGCTCATAAATTTGGGCAGATTTTCATGGTGATGGCAAAAAGCATATCCCTGACACAAGGGCCACCCCCTGCCACATTTCAAGTCCTTGCTCCAAAGCATGGGGGCACTAGAATTTTTCAAAGAAAAGGAAAACCTGGATTTGTGCTGGAAATGGCCCACCTTGATTATCATACACATTGTAAGGAGAGTGATCACTTTAGATAAGCTATTACCAGAAGGAGAGTGGGGTGGGAGGAGGTATTTTTTCATGCTTTGTGTGTGTATAAAAAGATCTTCTACACTTTCCACAGTATGCATCCGATGAAGTGAGCTGTAGCTCACGAAAGCTTATGTTCAAATAAATTGGTTAGTCTCTAAGGTGCTACAAGTACTCCTTTTCTTTTTGCGAATACAGACTAACACAGCTGTTACTCTGAAACCAGAGTTTGTTTGTTTTTTTACCATGGATACTTTTCTCTCTAGGCTTGTGCTTGGAAATAGTTGAGCCACTTTGGCTGAAATTTTCCATTCAGTTCAACTGGTTAAAAGCTGTCAAAGTTATAGGTAACTGAAAATAGGGGAAATGTTGGGCAACTTTAATAATACCAGCCCTGTCTACTGTTCCTGATTATATTCCTTTTAGGAGTGGGCTTCATGAACTACCTGACCAAATATTTCCCAGTCCAAGTCAGTATTACTGATTCCCTTGCCAAGACATGGGATTGCTGAAAGCCTACAAAATGTGTAGCAGATCACATATCATGCTGTTCTTCAAACTCTTCATTACACACTATGAAAGCGACTACCTAGAGCTTACCCCAGCTCTCCACCAGTGTCTATCAGAGCCCCTCAAATCCAAATAAGAGAAAACACTGTTTACACAACTGTCCCCTGCCATTGCAGAACTTGAAATGAAGGCAGGGAAGAATTGTAACCGATGGGGTGGTGCTCACAGTAGTTTCCAGAATAAATCAGAGATAAAATAAGTTTATGCAGCATGAGTCTAATCGGGCATTCCACATTGTTTTTGTTAAGTTTTCCAAATAAATTCCAGTTGCTGATGTGTTATGGGAAACAGAAAATATACTGCAAAATGATTGCATGCAGGCAGAAGGGAGATGACTCATTACCAAGTGCTGATTCCACACATGACCACTTCCAAACTGCTCCCTACCCATCTTCCAACAGATGTTCAACCACCCCTAAGTCACAGGGAAAACTGCAAAAAAATATTTTTGTTAACACAAAGAATTCATGAAGAAAGAAATAAGCGAAATGTGTTGGCCTGCATCAATTCTTGGTCGAGCTAAACAATGAGAAGCCAGAGCAGAATTTGTCTTTTTAAATTACAAGAAAACTGTGGCAAAAATCCAACATGGACAGCCGATCTCTGCAGTGACATGACTCATCAATGGGAATTGGAAGGGTCACCATGACCCACTCATCCTCGGTCTGTCGGCTGAGATTGCCAACAATGATGCAAATTACTGACAACTGTGGTGATGGTTTTCATTATATGAGGCCTTGTCCACTATTAGAGTCCATCAAACCCATTCAACGTATGTCACTGAACAGCCTGTTTCAGTGATTGCTCTCCTACTGAAGTCACTTTGTGACCTCAAAGGTGAAACTGGTCATGTTTTGGAAATAGGACTTGCTAGTGACAATAGCAGTGCCAGTCCCAGAAGACAGCATGGAATAACTTGCACATCAGCTAGGTGTGGAAAATCTTGAGGCAGTAAAAGAATTAATATCCTAAAATGTCCATTTGAAACAAATGTCTGTAGCTAAAGTTGATTATGAGATCCTTGTATTTCTAGTGATACTCACACAGCTTAAAGAAAGGGGGTAGTTTGCCACAGGAGGAGACGCCACTGCACCGACTATGCTGAAAGCAGTGCGTGTGACACAGTAGAAGACACAGAAAACAAATAAAATCATGATTGGTGTGCAGAAAATAAAGAAGGAAGTGTTATTTACTCCTTCTCATAACACAAAAATGAAGGGTCACCAAACGAAATTAATTGGCAGCAGGTTTAAAGCAAACAAAAAGAAGTATTTCTTCACACAATGCACAGTCAATCTGTGGAACTCCTTGCCAGAGGATGTTGTGAAGGCCAAGACTATAACAGCATTCAAAAAAGAACTAGATAAATTCATAGAGAATAGATTCATCTATGGCTATTAGCTAGGATGGGCAGGGATGGTGTCCCTAGCCTCTGTTTGCCAGAAGCTGAAAATGGGTGACAGGGAATGGATCACTTGATGATTAGCTGTTCTGTGCATAGAATCCTAGAATATCAGGGTTGGAAGGTGTGATGATGCCCCCCATAAGGCTTTATGGAAATATGCTTCTGAATATAAATATATGACATAACTGGAATATGTTTTATGCTACATATGCCATAGAACGTATCTATGTAAAGGTTATGATCTACTGAATATATTCATCCTATTTGTATGCATGTGTCATCATTGTATTCGAAGTTATGAATATTGGCTGTATTCTTGTTCAATTTTAAATAACCTTAGTAAGGCATTTGGTCAGCCTCTTTAGAAAGGAATTTGCAAGTTAAGTACCCAATCAAGAAGCACGTAATGCACAATGGATCTTGGAAGGCTCCAATCCACATAAGAAGTCTACCTGAGGACGTTCAAGGTAGCATGTAAACAATGGCTTCTGCCTGTAAAAACTGAGTCTTGCATGAACATGTGACTTGCCCACGTGACTCCATCTTGGAGCTGGACTTTGCATAGTAGAGAGGAGGGGGTCTCCACCCACAAGAGAAAGTCTATTTAAGCAGGGGAGACCCCTCCATTTTGTCTTCAGCTGGCTAAAGAGATAGCCTCTCCACCCCCAAGGATACCTGAAAGAAACTGGAACAAAGGACAGTAACTACAGGGGGTGTGAGTGATTGCTGGACCCAGACTAGAAAGAGACTAGTCTGTAAAAGGAAACTTACTGGAATTCCTCTAAGAGGGAGATTTTTATCTGTATTCAGTTTTCTTAGACATAGACTTGCATGTTCTATTTTATTTTGCTTGGTAATTCACTTTGTTCTGTCTGTTACTACTTGGAACCATTTAAATCCTACTTTCTGTATTTAATAAAATCACTTTTTACTTATTAATTAACCCAGAGTATGTATTAATACCTGGGGAGGGGGGGCGCAAACAGTTGTGCATCTCTCTCTATCAGTGTTATAGAGGGCAAACAATTTATGAGTTTACCCTGTATAAGCTTTAACCTGTATAAGTTTGGACCCCATTGGGAGTTGGGCATCTGAGTGTTAAAGACAGGAACATTTCTTAAGTTGCTTTCAGTTAAGTCTGCAGCTTTGGAGCACGTGGTTCAGACCGTGCGTCTGTGTTGGAGCAGACGGGCATGTCTGGCTCAACAAGACAGGGTGCTGGAGTCCCAAGCTGGCAGGGAAAGCAGGGACAGAAATAGTCTTGGCACATCAGACCCGTCACAGAAGGGACCTCAGGAGGTCATCTAGTCCAATCCCCTGTTCATTCCCTCTGAAGCTCCTGGCATTGGCCACTGTTGGAAGACAGGATACTGGACTAGATGGACCATTGGTCTGACCCAGTATGGCCGCCTTACGTTCTAATGTAAATCCAGATCTTGGAAAAACATTTTCAAGCAGCAAAGGCTCCAGATATGCTAACTGGCTCCAGAAGACTCCCTCAGGAGCTAGAACAACTATATGGGAAGTCCTGACACCATAGAATATCAGGGTTGGAAGGGACCTCAGGAGGTCATCTAGTCCAACCCCCTGCTCAAAGCAGGGCCAATCCCCAATTTTTGCCCCAGATCCCTAAATGGCCCCCTCAAGGATTGAACTCACAGCCCTGGGTTTAGCAGGCCAATGCTCAAATCACTGAGCTATCTCTCCCCCGCACCAGCGGTATCGGACAGCTCATTCCACTTGGTATGCACCAGAAGTTTATTCCTGCCCTCGGATAATTCATTTAAATAGCTGGTGCTGTTTATTCATGTTTAAATCTATTCATTATTATTCACTTCACATCATTCATTTATTCTGTTTATCCACAGGAGAGGGGTAGCATAGGCAGTGGCAGCTGAGGGATCTGCTGGGGTTGAGAAAGACCCATTGACCATTCAGTCCTTGGTATCACTGCTGGAACTGCTAATTCTGGTGATGTTTTTCTGGGAACTGGTCACCTGCCTTCTCGGCATGGGCTGAAGCCAGTGTACCATGATGATTCATTCTTACAGATTTTAGTCTGTGTTTCTCAATGGGAACTGACTGCTTTGAGTAGCAGTGGGAGATGTGGAATGCTGTCTTTGGCATTACTTCTTCCTGCTGAAATCCTCAGCCAGCTGGTTATTTCTTCCTGACTGTGTTATTTCTAGATACTCCTCTACCTCCTCCCCAAGCCCCAACTCTCCCAATTCCAGTCTGTGCAGCTTGGAAATTAATTTGCAAAGTGCTCTCCATGGAGCAAAGACAATATATTGTGCCTAATCATACTTTGTTTTTCTATGGCCCCTTCCACCCAATGATCTTAAAGTCCTTAACAAAGATTGATAAATTAAGCTTCACACATCAACGCTATGAAGTAGGTAAACGTTTTTGTTCCCGTATTGCAGACTGGGAAAATGAGGCAGAGGTAGGTCATGTAACTTAAGCCTGTGGCAGAACGCAGGTTTCTGGATTCATTTTCTAAAAGCAAGTCATTGGGCCAGATTAATTCTAAACTGTAAGCCCCCATGGACTGGAAAGGGAGCCTGGCTTCTGGAGACATGAAGTCTGCCTAGATTCATAACGTTCACAGCCTCTCCTGGCTCAATTCCTATGTTGGAATTCAAAGCTGCCCTCCCGCAGGATGAGCACATCAGTTATCTGGAAATCACTAAGGGGCATGTTAACCTTCCTGAACCAGGAGAGGCCTAAATCTATCTAACCTGTTCTTATTTTAATCTTAAACACACATTACTCAACATCAGTGTGTTGTTTGGACATTTAGCATCACTCACATCAAGGCAACCCAGCTGCTAACTTCAGGAAATACAAAAGCATCTGAATTTGTTTTTTTATGTCTATGAGTAACTGATACTTGAATTCCCAAAAGGAGGCTGGGACTCCCATTGTTTTTACAGTGCTCTTGTTTTCTTCCTTTGTAACTGGCAACTATTTGTAGGTTATGAAAAGCATTTTCAGAGCTCCCCTTGACTTCAAGTAGAGTTGTGGATGCTCAGCACCTCTGAAACTTGGAGCCTCAGGTAGAGATGACCAATGCCTACTGATAGTGGGGGGAGAAGGGGCAAAGTGAGGGCAGCTGGCTTCAAAAGTGTTACTGAGCATGCTCATTTTGTGCGAGCATGCTCAGTACAAGCCAAGCAGCAAATCTGATGGGGGGAGGGGCATGTGACCCCATATACCTCTCCCCACATGTCAGTTCTGGCCCCAGGTGTCTATAATAAAATACCCAAAAATCCAGGCATCCAAAATTAGAGGCCACTTTGGAAAATCTGGGTCTTGACCATGCTAAGCACTCCCCATTTCGTCATCCCAGAGAAGCTCAGCTATCTCGGTGGGCCGTGAATGTAGAGCAGGTCTCCCAAAGGGAAAGACTTGCAGTTGTGTTTCTCCCCGGATGTAAACTCACAGTTCATACAGCAGGCAGCTCAGAATCCTGGGCACAGGGAGGCATTCTTTAAGGTGTGTAAGTAATATTCGACCAAACCCAAGATGCACATATGTAAGGATATGGACTTGAAAAATAGTTCCAAGGACTATTTCATAACAGTTCCACTGATATCTTATCAGTTCCAAAGGATTCCACATAATCTCAGTGTGCTGCGTCACTGAAGTGATGGCCACTTTCTAACAATTTTCCTTTCCTTCTTGAGAGACTAAGGGCCTGATCCAAAGCCCATAAATGCCAGTGGGCCTTGTATTAGGCCCAAAGAGAGAAGGAGGAATGGGAAAGGAAAGAGGACTTAGGGTGGGTCAACTGGTTCAGCTGGAAAAGGAAACAACCTCACAACTCATTCCCAACCCGATTTGAATCCAGCCAAAGCCTTCCAGGTTTGATGCTGAAGCAGTGAGATGCATCAGGGCCGTGGTGGATTCTGCAGGATTGCTAGATGCATATCTAATATGCAGTGCCTTTTTAGGGGTCCCTTAAGGAGAAGCCCATGACTCCACAAATAGGAACAGAGATGCATGGAGGCCGAGCAGAGTGTCTTCTCATGTGTCTGAAGCAGAGGTGAAAGTAAGCCAGCCTGGTCCGGTCCAGCGTACTCGTAAGAAAGTGGCCACCGGTACACAGCCAACTGTACCAGCAGGGCCGCTGAAGGGGGGTGGGGGGAGGAAAGGGGGCAGTTGCCCCGGAGCCCGGTGATTTGAAAGGGCCCGGGCCTACCCTCCCAGCTGCCGCTGCTACCCCGGGGCTCCAGCGGTGATTTAAAGGGCCCGGGGCGCCTGGCCACCACTGCCACTACCAAGCCAGCGGCTGGAGCCCTGGGCCCTTTAAATCGCCGCCGGAGCTCCGGGCAGCGCAGGCTGGGCAGCGCTGAAGGGCTGGCTGGGGTAGTCTGGCCCCAGCCCCACCCCTTCTGCCTGAGGCCCCGCCCCTTCCAGGGGCCCAGAGCGCCCCCCTCCCCCTTGCCCAGGATCCCGGCCGCCCTGCATACCGGTAAGTTACTATCACCCCTGGTCTGAAGTCCTGTAGCTTTATTCGCAAACAGGGGGACACTGGGTGCATGTACACTGGGAAAATCCATAGGAGTTTTTCTGCACCTGTGCAGCTGTACTGATGGAGACAGGTGTTTTTACCATGGTCATCTAACCCTGTCACAACTAGCAGAGCTGCACTCGTGCAGAAAAATGCTTGTCAATATTCCTAGTGTTAATAAGGCCTCTGAGGGGAAATTGTAGAGGAGGGAACGAAAGATAGAGCAGTGAGTGGATCTGGCCACAATTGGGAAGCAGTGCCAGGAGCTGCCAAGATCCTCATAGACTCATAGATACTCAGGTCAGAAGGGACCATTATGATCATCTAGTCTGACCTCCTGCACAACGCAGGCCACAGAATTTCACCCACCACTCCTACAAAAAACCTCTCACCTACGTCTGTGCTATTGAAGTCCTCAAATCGTGGTTTAAAGACGTCAAGGAGCAGAGAATCCTCCAGCAAGTGACCCGTGCCCCATGCTACAGAGGAAGGCGAAAAACCTCCAGGGCCTCTTCCAATCTGCCCTGGAGGAAAATTCCTTCCCGACCCCAAATATGGCAATCAGCTAAACCCTGAGCATATGGGCAAGATTCATCAGCCAGATACTACAGAAAATTCTTTCCTGGGTAACTCAGATCCCACCCCATCTAATATCCCATCACAGGCCATTGGGCCTATTTACCATGAATATTTAATTACCAAAACCATGTTATCCCATCATACCATCTCCTCCATAAACTTATCGAGTTTAATCTTAAAGCCAGATAGATCTTTTGCCCCCACTGCTTCCCTTGGAAGGCTGTTCCAAAACTTCACTCCTCTGATGGTTAGAAACCTTCGTCTAATTTCTAGTCTAAATTTCCTGGTGGCCAGTTTATAACCATTTGTTCTTGTGTCCACATTGGTACTGAGCTAAATAATTCCTCTCCCTCTCCGGTATTTAGCCCTCTG
The DNA here is from genome assembly GCF_015237465.2 of Chelonia mydas. NCBI lineage: Eukaryota > Metazoa > Chordata > Testudines > Cheloniidae > Chelonia > Chelonia mydas. The sequence goes on from NC_057849.1 coordinate 341,890,187, forward strand.
ATATATTTATAGAGAGCAATCATATCTCCCCTCAACCTTCTTTTAGTTAGACTAAACGAGCCAAGCTCCTTGAGTCTCCTTTCATAAGACAAGTTTTCCATTCCTCGGATCATCCTAGTAGCCCTTCTCTGTACCTGTTCCAGTTTGAATTCATCCTTCTTAAACATGGGAGACCAGAACTGCACACAGTATTCCAGGTGAGGTCTCACCAGTGCCTTGTATAACGGTACTAACACCTCCTTATCCCTACTGGAAATACCTCTCCTGATGCATCCCAAGACCGCATTAGCTTTTTTCACGGCCATATCACATTGGCAGCTCATAGTCATCCTATGATCAACCAATACTCCAAGATCCTTCTCCTCCTCCGTTACTTCTAATTGATGTGTCCCCAACTTATAACTAAAATTCTTGTCATTAATCCCTAAATGCATGACCTTACACTTCTCACTATTAAATTCCATCCTATTACTATTACTCCAGTTTACAAGGTCATCCAGATCCTCCTGTAGGATATCCCTGTCCTTCTCTAAATTGGCAATACCGCCCAGCTTTGTATCATCCGCAAACTTTATTAGCACACTCCCACTTTTTGTGCCGAGGTCAGTAATAAAAAGATTAAATAAGATTGGTCCCAAAACCGATCCTTGAGGAACTCCACTGGTAACCTCCCTCCAGCCTGACAGTTCACCTTTCAGTAGGACCCGTCGTAGTCTCCCCTTTAACCAATTCCTTATCCACCTTTCAATTTTCCTATTGATCCCCATCTTATCCAATTTAACTAATAATTCCCCATGTGGCACGGTATCAAACGCCTTACTGAAATCTAGGTAAATTAGATCCACTGCGTTTCCTTTGTCTAAAAAATCTGTTACTTTCTCAAAGAAGGAGATCAGGTTGGTTTGGCACGATCTACCTTTTGTAAAACCATGTTGTATTTTGTCCCATTTACCATTGACTTCAATGTCCTTAACTACCTTCTCCTTCAAAATTTTTTCCAAGACCTTGCATACTACAGATGTCAAACTAACAGGCCTATAGTTACCCGGATCACGTTTTTTCCCTTTCTTAAAAATAAGAACTATGTTAGCAATTCTCCAATCATACAGAACAACCCCTGAGTTTACAGATTCATTAAAAATTCTTGCTAATGGGCTTGCAATTTCATGTGCCAATTCCTTTAATATTCTTGGATGAAGATTATCTGGGCCCCCCGATTTAGTCCCATTAAGCTGTTTGAGTTTCTCTTCTACCTCAGATATGGTAATATCTACCTCCATATCCTCATTCCCATTTGTCATGCTACCATTATCCCTAAGATCCTCTTTAGTCTTATTAAAGACTGAGGCAAAGTATTTGTTTAGATATTGGGCCATGCTTAGATTATCCTTAACCTCCACTCCATCCTCAGTGTTTAGCGGTCCCACTTCTTCTTTCTTTGTTTTCTTCTTATTTATATGGCTATAGAACCTTTTACTATTGGTTTTAATTCCCTTTGCAAGGTCCAACTCTACTTGACTTTTAGCCTGTCTCACTTTATCCCTACATGTTCTGACCTCAGTAAGGTAGCTTTCCTTGCTGATCTCCCCCATCTTCCACTCCCTGTAGGCTTTCTGCTTTTTCTTCATCACCTCTCTGAGATGCTTGCTCATCCAGCTGGGTCTACAACTCCTGCCGATGAATTTTTTCCCCTTTCTTGGAATGCAGGCTTCTGATAGCTTCTGCAGCTTTGATTTAAAATAATCCCAGGCCTCCTCTACCTTTAGAGCCATAAATTCTTCAGTCCAATCCACTTCTCTAACTAATTTCCTTAATTTTGGAAAGTCAGCCCTTTTGAAATCAAAAACCCTAGTTGCAGATTTATTTTTGTTAATCCTTCCGTTCAGTTTGAACTGAATTAGCTCATGATCACTTGAGCCAAGATTATCTCCTACAATCATTTCTTCTATGAGGTCCTCACTATTCACCAAAACCAAATCTAAAATGGCATCCCCTCTAGTCGGTTCAGCAGCTATTTGAAGGAATCCATCAGCTATCGCATCTAGGAACATCTGAGCCCTATTATTATTACTAGCACTCGTCCTCCAGTCTATATCTGGGAAGTTAAAGTCTCCCATGATCACACAGTTTCCATTAGTATTTACTTTATTAAAAACATTGAAAAGGACTCTATCCATACCCAAATTAGATCCCGGTGGTCTATAGCACACCCCAAGCACTATCCCAGGGGAGGATCTAATAGTTTTCTTCCCCAATGTAATTTTTGCCCAGACGGACTCTATCTTATTCATTTCATCGCTTCTTATTTCTTTACATTCTACCTCATCATTGATCTACAATGCTACTCCACCACCTTTACCTTTATTTCGGTATTTCCTAAACAGCACATACCCTTCAATACCCGTAGTCCGGTCATGACTACTATTCCACCATGTTTCTGTTATCCCTATAATATCTGGTTTCACTTCCTGCACCAGTAGCTCTAGTTCCTCCATTTTGTTACCTAGGCTCCTCTCATTGGTGTACAAACATCTTAATTTTTGCTGTTTGGCCTCACTCACATTCTGTACCCTATTTGGCACGGTCATTCTACAGCCAGTATAACCTATTAGACTGGTATCTACACTGCCCTTCCTCCTACCCACGGCTGTATCCTCTCTTACTTTGTTTTCTTTCCTCTCAATGCTAAAATCCGGCGTGGAGATTACCTGGACATCTCCCAACCATCTTCCCCAAATTCCTAGTTTAAAGCTCTCTTAATCAGTTGTGCCAGCCTCCATCCTAGAAGTCTATTTCCTTCCCTACTCAGATGAAGTCCATACCGAGAGAACTGTCCTCTGTCCATGAATGCCTCCCAGTGGCCATACATCCCAAAGCCCTCCTTATAGCACCACTACCTAAGCCATCCGTTGATAGTCATAATCTTGTCACACCTTTGTTGCAGTGTGGAGGGAAGGACTTCATGAAGGGAGGGTCATGAATTGCAGTGGGTTGCTGGAAGGGAGGGGTGTGCTGTGCTGGGACTCTAGGGATGAAGATGATTCCAGGGAATTGTCAGGAGGATTGAACATAGGGAAGGGACACGAAAAAATAAGCACAGCAATTTCTGGATGCATAGCTGAACTGGTGTAGTTCGTGAGGACTTCACATCGGTCCTTGGGAGCAAATACAAAACATATTTCAGGCATCCCCAATTCCTCATCTTCACGAAGTGTATCTTGTGAACCTCAAGTTTGTTATCATGTATCATTTCAGCTTGCATTTTACTGACTTTCTCATCATTATCTAGCTGCACAAACTTCCTTGGATCTCCAAGATAGTTCATTTGCAAAAGATTGGATTGTTAACTGTATAAAAATCTCTCTCAAAAGTTTAAGACCTTAGTCCTAACACATATTTGTCACACATTTCTTCTGCAGGATAAGACCTCACTTGATCTTGGAGCTACAAACAAATAGTTTTAACTGCAGTAAAACAAATACTGCAGAAAAGCATAAAGGAAAAAATTCCCATTCTCCCTGTCCAAGTGTAATGAAAAAAAAAAATCACAGTGTATAATATATACCATGTAAATGCCCACTTTGCCCTCAGGCAGCGCCTTTCACCCAAGGATCTCAAACCAATTTATAAAGGTTAATGAATTAAGCCTTAAGAGTCCTACAGGATAATATTATTACTGCTATTTTACAAATATGTAAATTGAGGGACAGAGAGGGTAGAGCTCAAATTTTTAAGTGGCTTCTAATTTTGGGTCTTTGTGTTTCTGAATGCCCAACTTCAGACACTTCCCAGTGTCTGATTTTCAGAGGAGATAAACACCTATCACACCACTGGGAAATGCAGATGCAACTTTCTGAAACTCGGGCCACAGGGACTCAATTCTCCACTGCTGTGCACCTTGTGAATTTTTTTGTATCTGTGCAAAATAGGTTCAAAACACTCCCATTTGTATCAGTGAGGGGAGAATTCTGAATTGGTAGTGTTTTATATCCGCTTTGCATGGGTGTGAATGATTACATGAAGTGCTGGACGGGGCGAATCAGGTCTGAGGGCTGAGGTACACAAAGGAGCCCTAGAGAGCTAGGTGACTTTGGGGGGGAGGGATAGCTCAGTGGTTTGAGCATTGGCCTGCTAAACCCAGGATTGTGAGTTCAATACTTGAGGGGGCCATTTAGGGATCTGGGGCAAAAATTGGAACTGGTCCTGCTTTGAGCAGGGGGTTGGACTAGATGACCTCCTGAGGTCCCTTCCAACCCTGATATTCTATGATTCTATGACTTTCCCTGGGAGTTAGGTGCCTAACTTCATTAGGTCCCTTTGAAAATCTAAACCTCAAAGTCTAAAGGTGGATACCCAAAATTACAAACCACTTTTGAAAAACTGACCCGTGGTGAGTTGCCCAAGGTTATTTTGTAAGTTACTGGGAGAGGAAGGACTAGAAAAAATGGTTACTTTGGTTCTTTGAGATGTTCTGTCCATGAGATCCCACTCATGGTGTGCAGGTGCCCTATGCACTGGAGATGGGGCAGGGATGGAGACTGAAGTGGCACATACATCCTTGGCTGGGTCCAAAATTTCTTCATTTATGGGCATGGCAATGCAACCTTGAGAGACTGGTTGTAAGATATCAGATTGTTTACATGCTTTCTAAAGAGGAATTTCAAGACTTCTGCCATCTTTTTGAGATTGTCTTGAAATGCCTTACAGCCCTCAGTGACATCAGGGGCAGATGAAACCACTTCTTCATCCAGAGTGGAGGGTGAAAAATATAAAGGCATTGATGGATCCTCTTGTCAACCCATGTCCTCTCCTTCATTCTGAAGTTGCTGCTCCTCTGGAATGACATCCTCTCTGAGGCTCTTGAAGGAGGAAACTAGAAGTGATCCAGATACTGAGTATGCCCATGAATGCTTGTGTGGCCGGGTCTAGAAGCCATAAGAATACATTATATTTGACCAATGAGGTGGGATCCAAGAATGGGAATTTCAAGTATATGACCTCTGTAGAATTGCATTGTGATGAGAATCACTTTTATAAAAGTCCCTGTCTCTAGAGCAACCAGGAGAAAAGGTTTCCTGCTGGAAGCGGCCAAGGAAGAGGATGATGAAAATCCCTCAGTCGGAAGATTCATTCATTCATAGATTCCAAGGCCAGAAGGGATCACTGTCATCATCTAGTTGGACCTCCTGTATAACACAGGCCATAGAACTTCCCCAAAATAATTCCTAGAGCAGATCTTTTAGAGAATCCAACCTTGATTTAAAAATTGTCAGTCATGGAGAATCCACCACAAGGCTTGGTAAATTGTTGCAATGGTTAATTACTCTCACCGTTGAAAAATCACACCTTATTCCCAGTCTGAATTTGTCTAGCTTCAACTTCCAGCCATTGGATCATGTTAGACCTTTCTCGGCTAGATTGAAGAGCCCATTCTTAAATCTCCGTTCCCCATGTAGGCACTTACAGCCTATAATGAAGTCACCCTTTAACCTTCTCTTTGTTAAGATAAATAGGAGGAGCTGAGATCTTGGAGATTCTGAGGTGGGCTCCCAGATTTTCTCGGAGTCTCAGGTGAAGAGAGATCTGCATTACCAGTACCCAAGGTGGATTTTGAGATTGTAAACAGTGGAGAGTAGACTCCACTTCAGGTGGTCTCTGAGTTCCGCTGGGGCAGTGCTGGACACCTCCACTGAAACGGTCAGTACCCGAAATGTGTGCACTGTGGAAAGTGGTACCAAGTGAATCGGCACCGAGTGAGTCAGTGCCAGTGTGCTGGCTGGTGCCACTGGATCTTTAAATTATCGATACCCCAGATGAGACTGAAACAAACAGCCTCATGATCCTCAGTGCCAATAGTTGCTCCAAGGGAACGATTTTTGTTTGGTGAGGATTGGTGCTGAGTTCGATGACATATCATATACCGACTTCCCCGATGCAGAACTAGTCGAGTCTATAGTGATCTATGGCTTTTTCTTACTCAGTACCAGAGGTGTGGACTGGCGCTGAGAAGCAGCTGTGCTTCTTCCACAAACAACAGGGGTGCCTCACTGCTCCGAAGGCTTCTGAGATACAGTCTTTGAGCTCTTGGATGAAGCATGAGCTCTCTTCAATCCCCAAGAGCCCAGAGCAATGTCTCTTGTAGATGGAGAACTAGAAGCATGAGGTTTTAAGGAAGGGGCAGGCACCTCTTCTCTCTGGATCACTCCCAAATCAGACACTTCCCTCACAGACTTTTCCATCCCAAAAAGTCCCAGATGGGCCTCCCTTGATTTTTGGGTGTGTTTTGGGCATAACCGATTAGTTGCACACGTTGTGGGGATAGGGATCTCCCTGAAACAAAAGGAACACTGATTGTGTCTGTCAGTCAAGGGAATTGCCGGGTCTCATGTTGGGCGACCTAGGTTTGACCATGAGGCTGATAACCCCGATACCAGTCCTACTCTAACCTAACTCTAATCGAAAACTATAGATACTTTTTTCCACCAGCCTAAATGAGTAAACTATAACCAGCAACAATAAAATAAGTACAGTCACAATGGTAAACACTATGTAGCAAGCCTACCTTGAGCAACTGTGGGGACACTGAGGTTGTTCCAACTTGCTGCCAGTGGTGGAAAGAGGGAACTGAGGAGCATCTGGGATCGCTCCTCTCTTTACACCCTTGGGAAGGGGAGGAGGAGGGCAGGTGAGGAACGCACACAGCCCCCACAGATAATGCTGGTGAAAACGTTATCAGCTCCTGCCCATAGGATGCCTGTGCACCATGAGTGGGATCCACACGGACAAATATTTGAAGAAGAACCTAGGAATCTGACTAGGGTTGCCAATTTATGTTGGATGTACTCCTGGAGATTTCATCACATGACATACTCTTTAATTAAAGAGTAAACTTTAATTCCTGGAGGCTCCAAGCCAATCATGGAGGGTTGGCAACCCTAATCCAGACTTCCAGTCCCTGATTTAGACACTCAGTTCATAGACTTTAAAGCCAGAAGGGAGCTGTGATGAGGCATATGCCCTACGCTGGCAAATGAAAGGTTAACCTGGGGTGGGAGTAGCAGTGGTGGGGTTAGGCTCAATTCAGTATCAGGCCCAGTTGAGGAGGAGGATAGGGCTCCATGAAGACAGGCCTGAATCAATGCAGGGGGAAGACTCTGGAGTCAGGAGGCTGTGGGAGAGGCTGTTAGGGGCTCTCCTTAGTAGTGGACTAGGGAAGAAGCTGCACATGGAGACAGAACTCCAGAGTGGGAGTAATGGAGGCTGCAGCCCTATGAGAGACACTGATAACTGGGGGGAATGCCTGCAATGCTGTGTCTTGGCTCAAGGGGGCACCCCAGCAATGAGTTCCCCCCCATTAGAGGACCATTATGATAATTTAGTCTGATCCTGCATAACACAAGACACACACCATTGACTTTCATCCAATTGTTCCTACACTGGGTTTCATCACTTGTGGTTGAATGTTCCCACACAGTATGCAATGTAAAACGTTGGCCACTTTGAACAAGTCTGAACATCCAGGACAACAGCCAGAGTTAGCCCAAATGCTTTATTCGCAGCTAAGTTTCAGGATGGAAAGTCATCTGCTTTGGCCCCCATCCCATCCCTCTCTGCCTACCTTGGGTTTCCAGCAGCTGCTACTGTATAATAACTCCTTTCTGTTAACATATGCCAGTACTGCTCTCTCCAACCATTCGCTCCCACAGTGTGGCAGGAAACCTATTTGTGTCTAAAGTGTTTAGTCTTGTGCCTGCAGTAGATTCTAAACACCTTAGGGCAGAGACTGTCTCTAGATATTTGTGAAGTGCTGAGCGCTCTGTTGATGTTCAATAAATTATACTAATTAAGCCCAAGTGTCTTTTCAAAGCCCAAAACCCCCCCCCAAAAAACAAACCACAGCCTAAGTGAGCATTAGGGCTCTGAGGGGTTTGTTTAATATTTGATCAGTTGAGTGAAACACGCACCCTGCCATGGCTAAAAGCTTGTGAACTCTGATTCCCTGGAATGCTTTCCACTATCTGACAAGGACAGGCATGAAGCTGGTGTCCCTAGTGCTCTTCTATTAGACACAACCTGGCATGCCAGGCAGTTAATGTTCTCCCAGGTGCATAGTGCCACGGAACTATTTTTGGCAGGTTAGCCCTACATCCCTACCTGTGTTTTAACTGCCAAATAAAAAGGAGGGTTGTTGTTCTTAGGAGATCATGCGTGTAAAACCATTGTGAAGACAAGGCACTGTGGTTTTACAATCAGGTCAACCCAGGGCAGGGGGCATAGTGCTGATGATGGCTGGTGACAGCATGGGAAACATTGTAAGTGCCTTGTCTCCGCTCAGGATTTAACAGCAAGATAACTAGAACACATTTGCTATCTCCGTGTTAAAAATACCGCACTTTCTGTGTCACTGAGGACCAAGTCCCTCTCTCTCACTTTCCATGGATGCTGCTTAGCGCAGGTGCCAAATCCGTGGGAGCTCTAGGGCTCAAACACCCATGGAAAAAAAACAGCGGGTACTTAGCACCCACCAGCCACAGCTGACCGCCAACCAGCTGTGCGGTGGCTGGTGGGAGGAGCCTGGGGGCGGGCTGAGACGAAGGAGCAGTAGGGCCTCAGAAGAGGGGGCAGAGCGGGAGTGGGAAGAGGCGGAGCGAGGGCGGGGCTTCAAGAGCAGAGCAGCGGCAGGAGTAGGCGAAGCAAGGGCAGGGCCTCGGGGAAAGACATGGAGTGGTGGTAGGGCCTTGGGCGGAGCACCCATGGGGAGGAAAACGTCAGTGCCTGTAATGCTTAGGCACACACCAATGGGTACAAACAAGTTTAATCTGTAGAAAACTGTCAATTTTCAGGGACTTACAAGTCCGACTGCTGCTGAGACTAGTCTGAAGTTGGGATGGTTCCCAGCAGCTTTTCCGGAGCAAGTCTCACTAAGCCATTCCCCTCTGCTGCTGGAAACACTCTCTGGTCCCCCGCCTGTGCTCCCCCTTCCCTTTCCCCCCTACTAGTGCATTCCGATGCCCATGACAGATCCCAGGGATGGGCAGCGCAGGTCACACGGATGGGCTTATGGTAGCTTCTGCACAGTCACTTCATAGAGAGCAGTAGATCCATTTTGTTGTTGCCTTAAATCAATAATGCCACAGCCTCTCTGTAAGCCTAGGTTATACAGAAGCCCGTGGAGATGCTCTGAACATAAGCATTGTCCTAGCAGTGCAGGACAACTGGCCCAAACAGCAGTTCGGTGCCTATGGGCTTGTCTACACTCAAAATGCTACCGCGACATTACTTGAGCTGACCAGATGGGGTCTCCCGTTGGCGTAGGTAATCCACCTCCCTGAGAAGCGGTAGCTAGGTTAACAGAAGAATTCTTCCATTGACCTAGCGCGGTCTACTGTAGGGATTAGGTCAGTTTAACTATGTTGCTCTGGAGTGTGAATTTTTCATGACCTAAATTTTTAGTGTAGAGCAGGCCTCAGTTCCGTTTCTGCCTCTACCATCGATTCCTTTTGTTGCTTAATCTCCCTGGCATGATCAGGAATATACTTAACTTTAATGGGATTTAAGCATGGGTTTAAAATTAAGCCTATGCTTAACTGCTTTCCTGAAGAAGGGCCTTAATTCAGTCTGTAGAGAAGAGATAATAATTATGTCTTGTTTACTTTAGAGTAATAACTTCAGAACAGTGACTCATATGTGCAACATGTGGCAGAATAGGGTCCTGATGTTGGTGTAGCTTCCAGTCTCTCCTGTAAACTCCAGAATCACAAATACTGCAACCTATATATTCATCTTCATTTAAATTGGAATTAATTGTCAAAGATGTATATGGGTGACCAACAGGCTGTACAGGCCTTTAAGCACATTTCCAACAGAGTATGAAAGAGCCATGACTATGATGTCATAATCGCAACCTCTCTTGTGTATTATTGTTGACAAAGCCCACTATATCTCAGTGCTTAAATAACAATGAGCTAAGAACACAGATGCCTCATTGGCAGTCACCTGAGATTTCCCATCAACCCACTGGTGCATTAACTCTTTCTCAGTAATATGGCGTTTCGATCAACTTGAAAATATTTATACACAACACCTCCAGATGTTTTCCTCAGACACACTTAGATTCTTATGGTACAAATATACTTTGGTTTTAGTCCTTTCTCAAGGTGATCTTTCAAGGGCATCATAAGTTGGATATCAGGTTCAGGTGGGGAGAAAAAGGAGGCAGTAGCTGATCAAGACGTCTGCATTTTGTGTAGCAATTTCTTTGTATGCTGTACATAAACAATACAGTATACAGAGAAAGGAGTGTTATTCAATAGATGTAGCACTTGGCTTGGGGATCAGTTTTCAGTACTGTTCTCAGCAACCATGTAAGGATTCATACGACTAGAACCCAGGTCCACAGAGCCTGGAACAACTGAGGTGCCTTTGTTGCCACCAGATCACATAGAATGATAGCCAAGGAGCACTGGGAAACTAGGCGCCCCGGGCCATATCACTCAAACAGGCCAGAGCAACAGCACCCTGTGGCTTCTGATTGGCCAATGGTCACTATTTAACCCTGAGGGTGGTGTAGGAAATTGCCTGGGTAACATGCAGACTTCTGGCTAGCTGTGATGCCAGGCCTCACCTTGCTTTCTGATCTCCAGTCTCTGGCCCCAACCCGATTCCAGCCTGATAACTATCTCTGATTCTGACTCTTTCCTGTTGATCCCAGCTTGCTGACTACTGCCTTGTGACCATCCTTGACTTGTGGCCATCAGCCCAGCTGCGGCTGCTAGGCCAGACTGCCTGTGCCCTAGTCTCTTACAAACCATGGGCAAGTTACGTTACCTTCCCTGTGCCTCAGTTTCCCCACATGTAAAATGGTGCTAATGATACTGGCCTTCCTCGGTCAAGCACATTGGAACCTATACATGAAAAGTGCTAAGTATTATTATTTATTAATTGACACTAGAACATACCATTTGAACATCTGTGTTGGGAGAATTTATGACCAAAGTAGTTAAGGACTCCGGAAAGTTTTCTCTAGATCTCCTAGACCTCATGATGTGTCTGTCAGGCTGAAAGTACAGGACAACCTTACACCCACAATGCTGTATAACACCTATGTGTGCTTTATACATATTGATTCATCCTGGACTGAAAGGAAAGCAATAACAACACCACCTTGCTCTTATCTAGTGCTTTTCATCAATAGATCTCAAAGCATTTTACAAAGGAGGTCAGTATCGTTATCTCCAATTTACAGGTGGGGAAACTGAGGCACAGAGCAATGAAGTAACTTGCCTAAGGTCACCGAGCAGGCCAGTGGAAGAGTCAAGACTAGAACACAGGTCTCCTGAGTCCTAGAGGCTGATGCTCTAGCTAAATAACACAAGCTCAACTACTGTCAAAGGCATTTTGATAGAAATTACAGAAATTAACCAGACTCTGTTTAAATAACTGTGTTTACAGCTGTGAAATCCATGGGGCCTGATTCTGATCTCACAGTAGTGTTGTGGCCGGGGTCCCAGTGGGGAACCAGCTGTGGTCACTCAGGGTGAACTGCAAAGAATGGGGCAGACAATCCCCATAAAGCTGGTGGATATTCCAATACTTAGATTTACCAAGCCAGCATAAAACAGCTTCTTTATTACCTTACTAGTTACTCAGAAGTCCAAACAACACAGTTCCCTTAAAGTGATCCAGCCTCAGGCCTCCATCTAGGTACCCACGTCAAATATGATGAAAATTTCTGAAAATCTTATTTCATCATATAAAAGAAAAGGCTCTACCAATCCCAAAGGATCGGACATGTTACCTCCCAGGTTAATGAATATTCCAGATCTTACCCAAATACACGCTACAGCCAATTCTTATTAACTACACTAAAATTTATTAAAAAACAAAAAAGAGAGAGTATGGTTAAAAGATCAATATACAGACAGAAAGGAGTTCAATTCACTGACGTTCAGATTCACAGCATAGATGGTGAGCTTTGTAGTTGCAAAGAGTTCTTTCAGAAACAGTTACTCTGAAACAGTTCATAGGTTATAGTCCAATGTCCAAATATCACATTCAGGGCATACCAGCATAACTGGGACCTCAGTCTTGCAACTCAAGTTTTTCCGATTGAAGGGTAAGCAGATCTGAGATGACAGAATCAGGACACAAGGATCTTTTATACAATTGCATGTCCTTTGACAAGTTGGAGTTCAAAAGGTAATTAGGATAACTTTTAAAGAGGTCCATCACCGGTACTTAGCTATAGAATTAACATAAGGCCATTTGCTTGTTCCTCCACCATTCACAGTACATTTCAAAGACGGATGAATACTGAGATATCCCTTGTTTACAATTCATTTAAATGCTAGGATCTTCTTTTGACCTCTGAATTATCAGAATACAGCACAGACAGGGATTGTTGATTACACTGTCCACCCTACTCATACATATGCAGATACACAAAAACACAATATTATCTCCCCACATGTCTTTTGAGGGTTATCTATTTTGCAGGATGTTTAACCTCTTCTAGCCACGTGTCACAAGTGTAAAACCACTGAAGTCAATGCAGTTACACTGGTGTAATATGAGTGCAAGTTGAGACTGGAATCAGTTCCTAAATTCCACAAGGAATCCACAGTCTCACCACGACTCTGCATGCTCGTGAGCAATCTCAGCAGAATGGGACAGTGACTGAATATGCCTGAAGCCTGGACTATTCTCATGCCAGACCTGGTCCACTGCAGCCAGGACAGAGGCATGTTGCTAGGGCAACATAGGGGAAGCCTGTACTGCTGCTAGCACTCTATTGCATTGTTCAGTCACAGAGACGGTCACCTGTCACTGTTTTCTCTCATACAGCTTGTATTTATATGTTTGGCAAATTGCCAATGATCTGCCGGTGGCCGCTAGACCTAATAGCATCCCCAGTTTAAAGATGATCAGCAAAGGGGAAAAATCAAGGGGGTCTTTGATCCTCTTTGATATATAAATATGGTCTGAGCAACATGTGTGTGGCAGGGGAGAAGTGGGCAGTTAAGGGTTTTTGGTGGTGTTTTTCCCCTGTGGTTTTATATATATATATATATATACACACACTAGAAATTCAGAGCTGGTCTACTCTGGACAACTGGAGAACTCATAGATTTCTGACAGCAGAGATACTGTCTGCTTAAGTTAAATCTGATTAATTGAGAGGGGGACAAGGTTTTTATTTACACTATGTAAAGCTCTTTGGTTATGTTAATACTTATTTCACTAAAACACTTGGGAGAAAAGCTGGTTTGTTAATGATGCAGAACCCTCGCCCCTTCCATTAAGGGCTGAAAAAGCATTCAATACATATCTTTGTGGCTCGCAACCAGTCCTCTGTCAAAACCAGGGATGACCAGACTTAATATTTCTGGTATTTTTAAGGTTAAAAAAGCAATAAGGGAGGAAAAAATACTTTACAGGCCATTTTTATACATAAGCAAAATAGCACAAACACAATTTTTAATCCCTTGCAAGTCACCTTTGAAGGAGACACTTGAGAACTTCTCCAGGAAAGTTCCTCAACTATAGCATTTGCTTTTCTCTTTGGTCTGACATTTCCTAGTTATTCTGACTCCAGGACATGCTCGAAAGGTTGATCTTGTTTTCCCCAGGATTTTCTGGGCAAGGTGGATTAAGAACTTTTATGCAGCCTGCTAGAATCATAGATCCATAAGGTTAGAAGCGACCGCTAGGGTCATCTAGTCTAACCCCCTGCCAAGATTCAGGATTTGTTGTGGGACATTGTTTGAGTGTCGAGGGCTGTTTATATGATTATTGTACAGAGGCTCTGGCAGTAAAGGCAGTCTATTCTGGATGTTTATCTTTGATCATTTTAAATTGTAGTTTAAGTGCCTAGAGTCCAACTAGTTGTCTTTTATAAATGGAAAGAAATGAATGAATTTATGCCAATGGCCTTGCCCAGGTGTAAGTGAGTGCAGCATTTGAGGCCCTTAAGTTTCCAAAATATGAGTAACAAAAGTGTTTAAAATCACTTCTGGGGGGCGGGGCGCAGCGGAGTATGGAGGAGGAATGTGCAAATATTTCCTTTTGGCAAGTGGGCCCAACTTGGTTTCAGCTTACTTACGCTTCCTCCATCCCCCATGATAACAGTTTGAAACATTTATTCACAGCCAGCTGTCTGTGTCTTTCAGCAAAACGCCCTATTTCCTCCACTCTTTGCTCCCTGAATATTTCCCTCCTCTCCCTACTCCAGTAACTAAATATCAGCGTGAGAAAGCTGCACCCACTGTTCTCCTTGGATCTATTCTATTCGGATCTACAGAGGTTCATATACTGTCCTCATCATCTGAGCAGCTGACTATCCTTCTGGTAGCGCATCATACAACGAGATTAACAAGGCTAAAGGAAATGAGCAGGAGTCACGTTGCAGCGACAATTCTGCCACCCTTTTGCCCAACGCCATGTGAGCTCAGCTCTGCACCTGACTCTGGTGGAGAAGAGAAAGAAGCAGGATGGATGACACACACTTTCCCTCTCCCTCCGCTTGGAGGAGACTAGCTGCTCTAACTTCACCCAGTCCAGTGCTGCCCACTCATACTATGGTTGGCTTTGTGAAGGGGCACAAGGACAAGGAGGGAAGTGAAGACTCCTTGCATCCCTCTCCCCTTCGCGCACTCACACAGGGTCAACCGCAGTCTGACTCCCCTTATTCAAAGTTTCATCCAACTCATCTCCTTTTGGGTGGGAAATTGATTACAGGGGGCTCCTAAATGTATTCCGGAAAGAGGATTCTCTTCTCCCATCAAATCCTAGAAATTCTGCAATGCGCGCAGTGCCCGGTGGCTCTGATTTCAAGCCAGGTTTCATACAGTGAGAGGCAGTATTCACCTAATTACAGCAAACGCCCCTCATTTACAGTCCACCAAAAAGCTGGTTGCACATTTAACCATGGGAATCAGCTTCCAAGTGAAAGATCTTTGTTAGGTATAGTACAAAGGTTAAAACAGCTGATGGCATCAACAGAAGCTGGCAGAGTGTCACAAAGTGTGAAAGCAAAGGATATGCAGTTAAGACGTTGTAAAGTTGCATAACTGCATACTTGTATTAGATATCCTGTGAAATTATTTGAGGACTTCAGTAAGCTCAGACATAGGTGAGAGGTTTATTGCAAGAGTGGGTGGGTGAGATTCTGTGGCCTGCATTGTGCAGGAGGTCTGACTAGATGATCATAATGGTCCCTTCTGACCTTAATATCTATGTATCTATGTATAAATGTGCTATGTTGGGTAACATATTCAAGTTATACATAATTTACTTCTATGAATTTTGTTGTTGGTTTCTTTATGAAAATTAAGTTAAAAAAAAAAACCACCAATAAATAAAATGTCCCGACAGGTAGTCACATAGAACAGCTGAGGTAAGTTTGAGGGGTACAAGTAGAAGTCAACAGATTGAGATGTGGATGTGCACAAACACGGGTGCTAAATCTGATGTGGAACAGTGCTCCATGGGCAACATCAGTTCTGCTGTGTCCAGGAGCACCAGCAGCTCTGGAACGTTGCTCTTGGCAAGCGCCATCAGACGTGCATCTTTACAGTAACAGAGTCAACAACAGAAAAAGAAACAAGAATCTGATTCAAAGCAGCAAATACCCTAGCTGGACACAGGGCTGCCTGAAGTCTGAACAGACCATAGCCCCAAGCCTGCAAGTTGCATATAGGGCATGCATGAGGTCAGTACCATATCAGTATGTCACCTACAGCACAAATATATGTTACAATACACTGGTCACTGGTTCAACATCAGGTACCCAGAATTCCCCAAGGCCCCCACATCAGCACCCAGATCTGAATGCATGGCATGGGGAAAAATGCAAGATAAACCTGTGGATTTTCAGTCGTTTGGGAAGCACTTTCCTGGGTGATAGCCTCCTTAAAGGGGTGGAAAAGGGCTCCCACAGAATTCCTACGAAGGGCTCCTGCTGCCACCCCTAGTGGATCCCTTTTCCACCCCACTAAGGAGGCTTCCTAAACAGACAGCCCTATCCCAGTAGGCATTTTAGAGGACAATGCCTCAGCAGGGGACAACGGTTCCCAAAGCTCCCTGGTGCACAGGAGGAATGTTCCCACTGTGCCACCCTTTGGAACGGTGTAGCGTGGGCTCCCCTTGCAGATGACCCCGTTAGGCTGGCTGGGGGCAGGGGGGGGAGCTGGGAGAGAAAGGCTGATAGCTCCATCTCCTCCCCTGCCTCACACACACACACTTTTGGGGTGACCCAATGCAAGGATGGGTTGGCAACTGAGGCTGGCCCAGGTAAGGGGCTACAAGGAGGGGAACAGTCCCAGTGCCCTGTTCCTTTTGTGCACATGCACAGGGTGCAGCCATGAGCTGGTCCTTTGGTTCCCCTCCCGGAGGACCGCACATGGGGCTAAAGCAGCGACGCCAGCTCTGCAGGAAGGGCTGGGCCTCCCCTCGTCCCCAGGCTCGGAGCTGGACCTTAACAGCAGCGCACGGGATCCCCCTCTTTCGGAGGCGCGCATAGGCTCGCTCTGGAGCGCACGGCTTGGCTACAGGTGCCCCCAGGGCTCGCCGACTCCTCCTTCCCCCAGAGCGCACGTGGCCCGAGCGTACGGAGGTGGCTCCTTCCCAGTGCGCTCCCCTGCTAGGGCGCACCGCACACCTGAGCCCCCCACCTGCAGCCAAGCTGGGCTGGCGGTGACGGTCTCCGCTCAGGACCGCGCGCTGGTGGGGCGGGCTCGTCCCCTGCCAGGGGCAGCCCCCGCCCCCTTTGCCGACCCCCAGCCCCTGCGCTCCGGGGGAAGAGGAGGAGGAGCGGCTGGCAGGCTGCGCTCTCTCGCTTACCTTGCAGCGCGGCCGAGCTGGTGCCGGAGGACAGGAGCCCGACGATGCCGCAGAGCAAGAGCAGCAGCCGGGCCATGGCATGGGAAGAGCTCGGGAAGGGCGCCAGCCTCTCCAGGACAGGGGCGCAAGGTCAGATCCTCGGCGGCGGCGGCTGGGGCCGGGACGGAGGCAGCTTCATTAGGGGATCAGGCTGGGCACGCTTCAGTCCCGAAAGGCACCTGAGAGGGGGGCATGTGAGTGAGGGCGCAAAGTTCCGGCTCGGTGGATCCGCCCCAGGCGCCTGGAAAAGTCTGCAGAAGAGTTTGGGGAAACTAATTCAAGTGGACTCGGCGCCTTTCGCTTTCGGTTTCAGCATTGAAGTCGCAGCAGCTGGGTCAGGGGCATTTGTCAGCGAGGGGGGAGGGGACACTTTGGCTCTCAGCAGCCCAAGGGATAGTGACCCCTGGTTCCAGCCCTCCGGCATCCCCAGGATAGGGCGACACGTGGTCCCAACCCTCCGGCACCTGGGTGAATCCAAGTTACCTTCCTTCCAGCACCTAGAGGGGAAGAAAAGGAGGACTTGTGGCGAAAGCTTATGCTCAAATAAATTGATTAGTCTCTAAGATGCCACAAGTCCTCCTTATCTTTTTGCAAATATAGACTAACAGGGTTGCTACTCTGAAACCTAGAGGGGAAGGTGACACGTGGATCTAAGCATCTGGCGCGCAGAGGGAGGGCTCTAGCAACACTAGCTCTCTTGCTAGCTTTTCCTAGGGTCACACTATTATTTTCTGTGTGTTGTTCTCTCACTCCCCTCCCCCCCCATCAAATTACCTAGTTGAACCCTCCACCCACTGGGCAGACTCTATGGGGGAATAAAAAACCCCTGTGGGTGGCCCAGATCAGCTGATTCAGGCTCAGGGGATTCAGGCTTCTGCCCTAAAAAATCACTGTGTGTAGATGTTCAGGCTAGGGCTGGAGCCCAAGCTCTGGGAGTTGAGACCCTGTGAAGAGGGAGGGTCCCAGAGCTCGGCCCCTAGCCCAAGCCCAAATGTCTATGGAGATTTTTAGCCCTGCAGCCTGAGCCTCTGGGATCCTGAGTCAGCTGACTTGAGCCAGACACCTGCTGATTCTTTGGTTCAGGTGTGATCCCTTAACTGTTTATTATAAGCATTTTCAATGGGAGGAGTCCTTCATATGTGCAATAATTTGAACAAGGTTTTAACTCAGCCCCTAAAAAGGTTTCACCCAACTCATAACAAAACTAAAAGTTAAAGCATATGTAACCCTTCTGCCAAGTGAAGCCTGCAGCAGCCAGGGCCGGGTTCAATATCTAGAGGTTTCTTTTCAACAATACAACACAGAACCAGCTTCAGCCCCCACCCAGTAACCTGGGACAATTACACACCACCCTTTGGCACCTCTGAGAGGCAATACTTCCCCACGCATAAGCACAGAGTCTGAGTGTAGCAAAGAAATTTTTAATGAAAGGAGAAAAGTCATCCAACGTTAATTAGGGAAAATGCAACAAGCAGGATTCATAATCATAAAACTGTGAGCATGATACCCACCCCAGAGTGCATTGGGCAGTGTCTTCTGCTTCACGTTCTCGAGTTCTACAACCAGAAGCTCCTTTACTGTGCCCCTCTGCTCCTTCACCATGTCCCACTCACAGTGATTGTCCTTGGTCAGAGAGGACCCAGGGTTCAGAGGTGCATCTGTGTGAGTTCACCTCCCCCCCAGGAAAGAAGGCACCTTGTGTGATGCATGGCTAGAAAGGGTTAAACAGCTTGCAGGCTGAATGACCCAAAGCCCACCTTTAAAGTCATGTTAGAAAGGTATGCAAATGATAATTAGGGCCATTCATGCTAAATAGGCTAGAACTTTGAAATGCAAACCTATATTGTTAGAATACTAATTGTGTATATCTAATAAGGCCTTGTCTACACTACCAAGTTTTGTCGCCAAAAACTGCCTTTTGGCGACAAAAAAGCAAGAGCGTACACACTACAGTGGGATTTTTGTCACGAAAAATGCCCAGTTTTGGCGACAAAAAACTTCCACCCCTACGAGAGACTTTTGTCTTTTCCCTTCCCTTTATTGTCGACAAAGAGCCAGTGTAGACACTGCTGATTGTTTTGTCGACAGAACTGGCTTCCACCAGTATCCCACAATGCCTGCCCCCATTGCTCTGCTCACTCGTTTTGATCTCTGCTTCCCTGCAGGCATGCGCCCCTCCCCTTTCAAAACTCCAGGAAGTATCTGTGTGCTGCTCCCTTTGGGGAACAAACAAAGAGCAAATCGTTGGAATGCTCCTGTTCTGCCCTGCACTAGGAACACAGGGCCGCCCAGAGGATTCAGGAGACCTGGGGTCTTCTGCAGCGGGGGTCCTCCCACTCCGGGTCTTTGGGGCACTTCGCCGAAGACATGGAGTGGAAGGACCCCTGCCGCCAAATTGCTGCCAAAGACCCAGAGCAGAAGAAGCAGCGGCAGGTCCTTCACTCCGGGTGTGTTCGGTGGCACTGAAGGACCCCCCCACCGCTGAATTGCCACCAAAAACTCTCGTGGGGGCCCCTGCAGGGCCCAGGGCAAATTGCCCCACTTGCCCCCAGGCAGCGCTGGGAACACAGCAGCAGACAGACCGCTGCTGGAGCCGGAGGGGGACAGACTGCTGGGCTGCTTTGCCATTCCTCAGCAGGGAGAGCTCACAAAGCTACTCATGATGCTGCTCTCGGCAACTGAGGGGGCTGTGGGAGACTTCGGAGAGAATCCCAAGATGCGCAACGATCAGTTCTTGCTTCCCACAACACTGCACTGTGGGATACATACCCATGGTGCATTGCTCACACTGTCGATGATGGTGCCCCCAATGTGGACATGATCTGTCAACAGAGGGAGCAGGTGTGAACACTCTTTGGCGATTTTTGTTTTGTCGACCTTTGGGTGTCAACATAGCTTTGTCAACAAAACTTGGTAGTATAGACAAGTCCTTAGATGCTACCCCTAAAAAGACAGTTCCTGTCTGTCACTATAACTATTGATTCAGAGATCAAAAGGGAATATTAACATTTGGATGAATATTGGGTAAAATAATGTCATTGTCTATATGTTTCTTTGAAGTTTGTGATAAATTGCCCTTTGTTAATTTGTGTAACTAATTACTGGTGGTGTTTAAAACGTAAAAGGTTACATCAAAAGCCTATTGTTTAACCAGGACTGCATGGTCAAGTGGATGCTAGGACATTGTATAAAAAGACCCTTGGGTCCTGATCCTGTTCATCTCAGATCTGCTTAAGCTTCATCAGGAGAAGTTTGAGTCGCAAGACTGAGGTCCCAGTTATGCTGGTATGCCCTGAATATGAGATTTGGACATTGGACTATGACCTATGCACTGAATTCTAAAGGAACTCTTTGCAACTACAAAGCTCACCATCTCTGCTATGAATCTGAACCAAAATGGATTGAACTCATGTCTGCACATATATTGATCTTTTAACCATACTTTCTCATTTGTTTTTTAATAAATTTCAGTTTAGTTAATAAGAATTGGCTGTAGCGTGTATTTGGGTAAGATCTGGAATATTCATTAACCTGGGAGGTAACGTGTCCGATCCTTTGGGATTGGTAGAACCTTTTCTTTTATATGATTAAATAAGATTTTCAGAAGTTTTCATCATATTTGATGTGGGTACCTAGATGGAGGCCTGAGGCTGGATCACTTTAAGGGAACTGTGTAGTTTGGACTTCTGAGTAACTAGTAAGGTAATAAAGAAGCTGTTTTATGCTGGCTTGGTAAATCTAAGTATTGGAATATCCACCAGCTTTTTGGGGTTTGTCTGCCCCATTCTTTGCAGTTCACCATAATTGAATGACCAAGGCTGGCCCCCACTGGAACCCCAGTCACACATTGCTTGCTCCACCATCCGAGCACTTGCTTTGGCTGTCCCACCAGCTGCGGCACCTCATTGCCTCACCAACCACTCTTTCCGCTCATCAGCCGTTCATTCACCAGCCGACTGTCATCACCTCCTATAACCTCTGCACATCAGTCTCTTAGTACTGTAATTTTCAGGTCTTTGCAGGCTGAGTAGAAATACTACCCCATCTCAAATTATTTTAATTCTCTGTGATTTTTAGCTCTTACTAGGTTGGGCAGAAACACAGTCCCCCCACAACTGATTTCAGCTCTGATTGAGCATTTAAAATAACAAAGAGGCTCCTAGTGGCCACACCTTCTGCTTGGGACACCTATACCCACCCCTCTTACTTTCACAGGGCTCTGGCATTCAAGCCCCTGGCTTAACGAGGTCCTTTCAGCTGAGCGTGATCCTCTCATTTGTGGCAGGTTAAGCACAGTTTTGCTCCCCTTTATTCATACAATAATGACAACAATATTGGAAACAGTCTTTCACTACCCTTGCATTCAGTACTAAAGTGATTTGTGACCCAACACCAGTCAAAGTTGATTACTTTGAGTAACACCGCTTTAGCTGCTGGATATCTAAGCAGAATAGTTGTGTTCATGTAAATACAGTTTGCTCCTGAAGTCTCCCCTCTCCCTCCCACCCAGCTAGCTGTCAGGGGAGAATTCATTCAGATCCTGCTTACACATAAATAGAATAAAAGCACTGAGTTAATAGGAACACTGAGCAGTTTAACAGGAGTTTTTGTCACACTCTTTTAACAGCCCCACCCATCTGAAAGACAGAGGGCTGGGAGCCTGGTATCACCCTACTCTCTAGGTGCTAGGAGGTTGGGTCTGTTACCTAAAGAGAGTTTGGGGCTGTAAGTTAAGAAACTGTTCCTTTTGCTCTAGGTTCCTTCTGCACTCAGAGACACAGGACTTTGTTCTTTCTTTTTAAATAAACACAACAACATCAAAGAAATATCTATCACCAGTTTAAACTCTCAACTGGAACAGCCCTAGGGACCAAAAATGTGACCAGTTGCACAGATCAAAAAAGGGTGACAGTATTGTGCCCTATATTCTTTCCTACCCACCAGCAAATCTTTTAATTCGGGGTGGACAAACTAGTTCAGCTACAGTAAACTAAAGATTAACCTGAACTTTTGCCTAGCACATGAATCAAAAGGATTGATAATTTTTGAGCAGTTTATGTTTAATGTGCATTTCCCTCTTAATTTCCTGTTCTCAAGAGCAGAAGTGAAGGTAATGCTATATTGCAAGATAAACAGTTCTTTCCCATTTCTGACTCTGACAATCAAGAAGTGGTTAAAGCCCATGTTTCTTAGATTACCATAGCTAGTTCATAGTGGTGTCCTTTGGATTTGAAAAGTGTGGTATGTGAAACCAAATGTTGAACAGTTACAAAACCAAGCTTATCATACCCTACATCAGCCTAGAACTAACAAGTAAACACAGAAGAGAAAATTCAGGAGTGAAACAAGAACCTGGAAGTTGACACGTTAAATGCATCTGCAGTGTTTGTCTCACCAACACACATTTAAGATCACATAGTTACAATTACAAAAAGTCAGGAAATGCAAAAGATAAGTCGCAGACCAACTCCAATGCAGAAAAGACCTGAGTGTTTTCCCTCCACTCACCTACCACAGAATGGGCAGGAGATTCAGTCTCCAAAACCCATGAATCTTGGTATGGCTCCTGGAAGTCCATGACCCATGCAGAGGCCCTCTGTCTCACAGGGCTTATGTGGTACCCTGCTCTCTCCTTGGTTCTTCTCTGAGAGTCACATTTCTAGGAACTTCTCAGTCCCTGCGTTTCCCCTCAAGGATGACTCTACAGCACAGGGAGAGTTCCTGGCAAAGCTGTGGATCCTTATGGATTTGGTGGATGGGGGGAATAATTCATATCTCTAAGATTTAGGGCTGGTCTTGTAAATTCCACCCTATACAAATTATGACCTGATATTTGGTGATGGTGTTTAGATGGTTTTGTTTATTTTTCGCCATTTTGATTTGTAAAGAACAAGTAGGCCGCCATGTTGAACAGCCTTCTTGTTATCTTCAGGAAAGAAAAGGCAGGAAATCTACTAGCTAGTTGCTAGGCAACAGAAGGATTGTATAGGCTGGAAACGAGCAGGAAGGCGTTGCTTCTCCTTTTGCTCTTGCCTTGGAAGGAAGGGAAGTGGTCAGACACTAGTTATCCGCCTAGATAACAACTCACCTCGGAAGGGAAAAGATTTAGATTATTGTTGGGGTTTATTATTTGAAGGGAAGCCTACATCCATCCACGGGGTTTTACCTCAAGTGGTTAGGGCTATCACCCGCAGACAGGACGTCGCAAAGGGGTTAGGGTGGGAAGTTAGTTAGGCGTCTCGGCTGAATCATCGTTGTTCATTGCCATTCTCCACTGCAGTAGCTGTTCCAGTGGTGATCGTGGTCTGGAGAGTTGTCGTCATCTATCAAGTCCCAGTCTCAGCAGCAGCTTCTGGACAGGGTATAGAGAGCAGTTATCACTCGTCCCCTTGTAATTCCTGTGTGAAAGAGTGCATGGTTGTTAATCTGTTCAGTTATTATTAATCCTTCCTCCCATTCCTTTGTTCATCCCATTCCTTTTTCCCCTAGTTAATAAAAGTTCAGTTGTTTCAGTTGTGGTTTTCTGTAATTATTTTATATAAGCTCTGATAGATGGGCTATACTGAGGGAATCTTGGGAGACTTCTGTTGGCTCCCCGCAGTTTTCTGAAAGTAGGGTCCTGAAATAAATGACAAAAACTAACAGTCTACCCTGAAAACTTACATCGGCATAGCTACATCTCTATGGGGTAAATCCACACTCCTGAGAGATGCAGCTATGTCAACCTAATCCCTGTTGTAGACAACGCTAGGTCAACAAAGAATTCTTCTGTCAGCCTAGTTACTGCCTCCCTGGGAGATGGATTAAGTACAACAATGGGAGAACCCCTGCCATCGCTGTAGTGAGTGTCTACACTTACAAACTCTACAGTGGCACAGCTGCCACTGTAGCACTTTAGTCTCACTCCCTGCTCACAGAAGGAAAGGATGCAGAGTGGAGGGAGGAATGCTGCACAGATGCCACGCATCCACACACACGTGGTCTATGAGCTGCGGGATTTTCATCCTTGGAGAATGATTCCGGCCTATGGTTCTGTCATAAATATAAAGGGAAAGTTAAACACCTTTAAAATCCCTCCTGGCCAGAGGAAAAACCCTTTCACCTGTAAAGGGTTAAGAAGCTAGGATAACCTCACTGGCACCTGACCAAAATGACCAATGAAGAGACAAGATACTTTCAAAAGTTGGGGGGAGGAAGAAACAAAGCCTCTCTCTCTGTCTGTGTGATGCTTTTGCCGGGTGTGGCGGTTCAATGACAAGACAGAACACCTTTTAGCAAGCAAGCAGGCTGGTCTCTGCTAACGGGCTTCCCCCTGTCAGCTTTCCACCTTCCCCTTTATTCTCTCTCTCCCCCCGCGCATTACATTCTCCAACAGATAAAAGGAATAAACTGGCTTTGTTTAACATTCTTATTTACCAATTTCTATCTACCGCATTCCTTGCTCTCGGGCCTTGAGCCCAGTCCTGAGAGGCTTCCCACGGTTCATGTCATCTTGGCGAGATTCCAAGGTTGATGCCCTTGGATGGAGCAGTGTGCGCACTGCTCCTACACAACACTCCGGGTGTGCCCTGAATGTTGCCAACCGCATAAACCTTGTATGAATCCTACAGCCGGGGACAGAACAGGAATGGAGTCTTAGAACTTAGTAAGTAATCTAGCTAGGTATGTGTTAGATTCTGATTTCTTTAAATGGCTGAGAAAAATAAGCTGTGCTGAATGGAATGGATATTCCTGCTTTTGTGTCTTTTTGTAACTTAAGGTTTTGCCTAGAGGGATTCTCTATGTTTTGAATCTAATTACCCTGTAAGGTATTTACCACCTGATTTTAGAGGGGTAATTCTTTTTACTTTTTCTTCTGTTAAGAAATTGAATGCTTTTTCATTGTTCTTAAGATCCAAGGGTTTGGGTCTGTGGTCACCTATGCAAATTGGTGAGGATTTTTATCAAGCCTTCCCCAGGAAAGGGGGGTGTAGCGTTTGGGAGGATTTTGGAAGGAAAGACGTTTCCAAATGGACTCTTTCCTAATAATACCAGTTAGACGTTTGGTAGTGGCAAGAAAGTCCAAGGGCAAAAGGTAAAATAGTTTGTTCCTTGGGGAAGTTTTAACCTAAGCTGGTAAAAGTAAGCTTAGGAGGTTTTCATTCAGGTCCCCACATCTGTACCCTAGAGTTCAGAGTGGGGAAGGAACCTTGACAGTTTCCAACACTTTTATCAACTTTAAAGCCAAAATGTGGGTAATTTCTATGTCACTTATTTCTTAATCAAATAAACAAAACGTAATAAATTCAGTGTGAGTCTCATGAGGTATGACGTGCAGATTTCAGCCTGAAACAGAGGAGATCCTTTCCTAAAATTCTATGGCCCATGTGTTCCCTCTTTAAAATCAATGCATTCTTGTAGCTTTCAATACTAGTCTGTTTGCAGTGTTGTAGCTTTGTTGTTTCATGCAGGATAGGTCCATCAATCAATGGCTATTAGCCAAGATGGGCAGGAATGGTGTCCCTAGCCTCTGTTTGCCAGAAGCTGGGAATGGGCAACGGGATGGATCACTTGATGATTTACCTGTTCTGTTCATTCCCTCTGGGGCACATGGCATTAGCCACTGTCGGTAGACAGGATACTGGGCTAGATGGACCTTTGGTGTGACCCAGTCTGGCCGTTCTTATGTTCCTATGTTCTTATTCCCAGGGTATGAGAGAGTCAAGGTGGGTGAGGCAATATCTTTTATATGACCAACTACTGTTGGTGAGAGAGACAAGCTTTCGAGCTCCACCGAGCTCTTCTTCAGGACCTGTTTGGAGCTCACAAGCTTGTCTCTCTCACCAACAGAAGTTGGTCCAATAAAAGATATTACCTCACCCACCTTGTCTCTCTCAGTACTAGGCTGTAACATTCATGGAATATGAGCACCCTACAGTGGCCAACACATAGTATCTCCCTTAAAATCCCACAGAGGTAAAGCAAAGTCGGATTAGCCTAATTCAGAGTGGGTATATGAAGGTGGAAGTGAATCTGACCTGTCTCCAGCATCCAGTACCTATTGGTCTTTTACAGAATGATTTACTGATAAGTTTTTCATTTGATCATATGCTAGATTTGCTCATCCTACACCCAAGGTCCTTGGGTTCCATTCTCCCATACAAGTGGGTCTCTTGCACATCTGACATAATGGTACATCTCTCATGGAAATGTGTATCCAGTGTGGGTCAGACTCAGTCTCCACTCTCCAAGCCTTGAGTCTCCACTAAGCAGCCCCAAGACTAGAAACTTAAGTTTGCATAAACTTGAGCATAAACAGCGATTACCACAACTTTAGAACCAGAAAACCAGCTGCTCCCTCCATCTCTTAGAAATGACTTAGTCCTGTGGCCTGTACAAGACAAAATGACAGAACAGTCATTCACCCCTGGATAACAAATTCCGTGTACCACCTTTACGATAATCAACAGTCACCAGGGCAGCATTTTGTGATGATCTAGCCTTCTCTGAAGTATAGCACACACTGCTGCTCTGCATGGTACCAAGATGCACAACAGGGAAGTTGTCCATCAGAGGACTGCATTTGGCATGCCACTGAAATCAACAAGATTCACAGCAACATGCAATGAAGACCTCAGATTTGAACACCAGCATCTTGGTAGGGGGAGGGGGCATCCTGTTTGTGGCTATGAACCTTGAAGCCTCTTTCTCTGATGGGTTGATGGTATTTTTTTTTGTTAAGATAAAATTAGAACAAAGATGTTAAATTTGACAACAAAGCCCACCAGTGTTATTAATGCTTCCTAAGTCTCCTTTATGTCTGGCTTCTAACTCTCTCAGGCACTTATGTGGTCTTTACTATGTAAGCAGAGTTTGAATGAGCTCTCCCCTGATATCTACTGGTGAGCTGTGGAGAAGGACTTCAGGAGCTGATCTTGTTTGCGTGGACACAACCACCCTGCCTAGGTGCTCAGCATGATGGGATTGCTTGCCCAAATGATCACTTGTGGCTGCTGTTGGATCCCCAGTCTCCTTGTTACTGGGGCAGGAGTAATAAAGCGTTGTTATCTTTGTTGTGTGAACTGAGGGCACCAGAACTGTACCTGGCATAACCCTCATGGAGGGACTCACCCTCAACTGTATGGTACTCGCTAGGCATGGGACATGGGTTCCAAAGCTCAATGAGTTGAGAGGCAGGCAGGAGTCTGGTTTAAGGGTTCTAGACATCATTTGACTCTTGCTTTTCATCGTATAATAAAAGGGCTAATTTAGGCTTAGTTGAGAGTTTTTGTTACTGCTGCAGAGTTGAAATCATTGATGTTCTGGGACAGTGTCTCTATTGCAAGAGATTGCCCAGTGTGCACCAGCAGTGAGGCTCCCCACCAACAAGCTGAAATCACTGGGAGCTGTGTTAAGTGGGGGGTCCAGAAGATGTCTTGGTGAGCGGTTGGCTAGTGGAGAGATCTGGAGCAGAGCTCTGTGGAGAAGCACAACAGTTGGCCGTTGGGGTGATGAGCGAGTGCCTGAGCAGCGGAGTGTGTAAGGTGCCTCTCTGTGCTTGCGAGAGGGGAAGTATTGCCTCTTAGGCACCCAGGGAGTGGTGTGCAATTGTCCCAGGTCACTGAGTGGGGGCTTGAATTGGTTTTGTGTTGTATCATTGAAAAGGAACCCCATACTGAACCTGGCCCTTGTTGCTGCTTGTTCTACCTGGCAGAAGGGTTACATTTATTTAATCTTTACTATATTTATTCTCACAACACCCATGTCAGGTAAGTGCTATTATCCTCATTGTACAGATAGGGAACAGAGGCACAGAGATACTAAGTGACTTGTCCAAGGTCACACAGGAAGTCTGTGGCAGAGCAGGAAATTGATGCCAAGGCTCCCAAGTCTCAAATCAGTTCCCTAACCCCTGGACTGTTCTTCCCCTTCACTTCAGCTTTGCAAAAAGATAGAGAGAGATTCCTGACTGCAATTATCTGTTATCTCTGTAACATAACCACAAACCCCATCCTCCTGGTATAACCTATCCTCATTCACTCAGTGAATATATATAATAGAGCAGGTCAAAAAAACTCTCCTCCCACCCCTGCAAAAATTTTTGAATTAAAACATTGTTTTTGAATCTTCTAATATTTTCCACATAAGCGGTTGCTGTAGCTGCGATAGGGTTGTTATATGATTGCAAATGGAAGAGAAGGAGGTTCACACATAAGTGGAGGGGCAGGGAGGTGTTTGCAAAACAAATTTGTTCTCAAGATGTGGTTTATGCTTCAAAGATTCTGGTTCTTAATGGCTGCAATGATCACCAAGAGCATGATTTTACAAAAGTGGAAGGGTAGGCTTATGCCCAGAACAGAGCAGTGGTATTCAGACCTGTCTGCGATACTAGTCCAAAGAAAGAATAACTTATCGCCGTAGAGAACAAGCATCTGAATTCAAAGACATTTGGACTCCATTTCTAAATACAGTTGGATAAAAAAATGTTGATAGCTCAAATAATGCCAGACCTCCACTGCACCTAACTCCCCTTTCCCCTACCCCCAGTCCCCTCTTTCCCTCTTCTGTCTATTCATGTATGTATTCTCCTATTTTATTACTGTTTTCCCCACCCTAACATGTTATGTATTCGTAGCGTTGTCTGGTTTTGTAGTCTAGGCTTGCAGCTTTGACTAGTTGTAAAATTGCATAATTCTATTGGATAGTGAAACATGCAGTATTTGGAAATATACATACGCTGTACTTTTCATTGTCTGTTTCCTTATGAAAACATTAATCACAAAAAAAGATGAGGCTCATACCATGAAAACATCTGAGACCATCTGGCACTAACCAGGCTGATCTATAGCACCAAAACTTGATCTGCTTTCTTTTCTTCTTACCCAGTGAATTTTAGATATAGATACTCTCACACAAAAACAAACACTCATGAGAGTTAAGGTTTCTCCTGTGATTAACACAACTTCTATACAAGCTACAAAACAGGAACAGTCGAATAAAAACAAAGTATTAAAAAGTAGGGAAATGACCAGCTAAGTATTATACAAAAAAAACCCAACCAACTATGGTAAAAGAACACTAAGGTTGCAAAGTCAAGTACTCAAACATTAGTCAGTGCCAGAATTAAGACTGCTTGCGCAACCGTATAAAGTTGGCCCCTCTGTGCATGTGCGTTATGACAGTCTTTAATTACACGTTTTACTAATTTTTTAACAATGGCCAAAATATCTATTTTTCACTTACCCAGTTCTCAAAAACCGCCATACTGTTTCTGCTCAAATTTACAAAAAGCAAAACCAAACCTGAGCCAGGGACTAAACACGGAATATTTCAGCCTACACAGTTGGTGTTTGTCCAAGTTATAAACAACTGAAAACAGTTATAAATTGCGATGAACAGTTCTGGGGAACTTTAACTGTAGGCATCCTTACTCTTCCACAGCTAATTCTGTTACCATTACAGGACTCAATTCAGGGCTAGAGTCAGAGAAAAGCTGCGTCCTGAAAAGCCACCCCTTCCCCCCACACCCCAAGTATCGGGACTGTCCCTATAAATCGGGACATCTGGTTACCCTACCCCCAGCAGAAGTTGGAGCAGCTCTGCGACAACTGAATAAATTTAGGCTGGAAATTAGAAGGTTTTTAACCATCAGAGGAGTGATTTTCTGGAACAGCTTCCCCCTAGGAATAGTGGGGGCAAACAACCTACCTAGTTTTCAGATGGAGCTTGATAACTTTATGAGCAGGATTACATGATGGGGTTGCCTGCCACAGTAGGGGACTGGACTTGATGACCCAGGAGGTCCCTTCCAGTCCTATAGCCTATGTTCCTAAGTCTTGTACTGTAATTCATGGCAGCCTGCCGATGACTGGCTTTTGGCTGCTCTGTAGCTCAGAATAGCCAAAGAACTGAGCACTATAGCTTCTCCCCTTTCTGCCTCAGCACATCCCTGTCCACCCAGGCATATCCTCTCTCACTACCAGGGATACACCAGTATGCCAGGAGTTGCACACAGGCCAGTATATGGCGGGGTACATTGGACGGCTGTGGTTTCTTAATGGCCCCTATAATCAGCCAAAGTGGAATCCAGCAGGGGCCAGAATCTGGCTCAGTGTTCACAGGTGAAATTTCACCTGGTGGCTTGCACAAACTTAAATCTGACGCATATCGATCAACTTATTCATCATTAATGTATGATCTCTTAGACGAGGTTAGTCCCTGGGTCACCCAGCTGCCCCACCATCTCTCACTACCCCGTGAAGTAAGGGGAAGGGTGTTAGACACTCCATAAGGTAATGAGAGCTAAATCTATTTCATCTAGCCCTTAGTATTTGTAAGGTGTTTATCACAATAACGCTGTACCCAAATAGAGTACAGGGATTAAACAGCAGTGAGGCTGCCCGGGAGAAGTCAGTAAAATCAATTATGGTTGTTGTTATTTCTGTTGCAGTGGTGCCTAGGGACCCTGGAAAAGGATTAGGGCCCCCTTATCCTAGACACTGCATGCACAAAGACAGTCCCTGCCCATGAGAGTTCCCAAGAGAGGATTTAGACAATATGGGTTAGATGAACAAACAGAAAAAGAGGAGGCGGTGAGGGGGCAGATAAGGGTATATAGAATTAGGTGTGTTTTAATAAACTAGTCATAAGACTGGTCTCAGTAAACACAAGTGGTTAACAGCCTAAATAGGCAGTAGTGGTTTGTAAGCATCCCAGCAAAAGCAGGTTTTAAGGGGAGATTTAAAGCAGGGTAAGGTGGTGGCTTTGCTAATTTTGACAGGAAGTTTTTCCCAAATATAAGGGGCATCATGGGAGAAAATGTGAAGGAGCTCATGGGAGCAGCAGGTGATCAAGGGTCGCTTCATTGGCAGGGATTGATTTGGAAGGGTAAAGGTGGGGCTATGCGCCACTTCTGATTTGACTGGTGTGATGTAATTTCACTGGGCTAACACAAGGATACAAATGAATGTTTTACACTTTGCTAACATTTCAAAATGGTGGCATTTTAAATTCTTTAGTAAAACTTAGATTTTTACGAATTATTTGTGCTTCAGTTTCCATTTTCCCTGCCTGTGCGCTCAAGGTTTCCAAGCCAATAAAAAATAAACACAGTAATTCAAAAATTATCTCAGATTCATTGACCAACTCACTTAAAGTTAATCTCTTACACTTCAGAGACACTTAGGCGATCACCCACTGCTAGTTATGTCTCCTTAGTGATTCGAGGGTTCACTTACTTTTCTATAAGGAGCCTCTGTGACCTACTAATGAAAAGTTATCCTCAAAATAGTGCTGTCTTGTCCCCCTTCCGCAGCTGTCACTAATCTACTTTCCAACATTCACCGTCAAGATGGAATCACTCACTATAACTAGGTGTCTAGTTCGGCATATCCTTAGACTGTGTATATAGATTGCAGAAACTTACGTAATGCATAGGAGATACACTTGTGAAAATAAAAATAATTGTGTGACCCCGGCAAACTCTCTGTCTGGGCATGGATAGTTAATAGAGATGCATAAATCTAGGTGGTTATAATCAAGTAGGTTAATAAAACTCATTAGGTTACCTAAAAGATTGCTATACTTCAAATCCTGTAACAGTTATCTACGATTTACATTTTTGGATACACAAAACAGCCACCATGTGCACTAGATGCCTAAATTGAGCAATTGCAACCATCACCCTTCTTCTCCCGTGTCCTCCCTACTCTTTGTCACAGTCACTTGTGTCTCATTTTTAGATGATGAACTCTGCAGGGTGGGTGCAGTGTCTCTCTTTGCCTTCTGTGAAATGGCTCATACATTTGGATACTGGATAGTACAATATCTGGATCCTACAATATAATAATTCATACAATGATCAGTTCTTTCAGATGAGCAGCAACATACCTCATATCAGGGCTGTCTCTGCACCGTACTGAGGGAGATGTAAATTCAATCACAACACTTTGAGCTCAGCTGCTAACCCCCTACTTCAAGAAGAGCTTGGTCAGGCAGGCATCAAGCTGCAGATGTGCACTGAACCCAACTGCAACTGCAGAGGGCCCCACACCCACGGTCAGCATGTTCAAAAACCTCAGATGTGATTCCTTGCTCAGCTTGCAGGAGGCTCCAGTTTCACAGAAAGCTCCCAGTCCACCCAGCACCAAAATCCTGGCAGTCCATTAGCTGCTGTTGATCTGCCCAGAAATAAGCCCCTGGCCTTATGTCGGTTAGCCAGCCCTATGCATATTTCACCTTTAAATCTCACCTGTTCAGATGCCGGTTTCCACTGTGTAGCACACTCAGTGGTGGGACTGGAGAAATCACTGTAACAAATGTGTGGCATGCAACCGTGTTGGAAGAGGCATCTGAGCTTTATTTCCTGGGGCATGTCCCATCAGCTGGGTCAGGAGTACAAAGCTTAATACCCCTGTTACTGTGGAGTGGGACTCTGCTCCCACCCAGGAGGGATCGGAGTGGCTCTCTGCTCCCCACGCCTGCAGCTGCTACTCTAATTGGGGCTGCGGGGTAGTTGAGTGACTCTCCACAGACCCCTACTGTGGCTACTTCTCTCAATGGTCAGGGGGCTGTTGAGCAATTCTCTGCTCTCCCCCCAGCTGCTTTTCTCACTGGAGCCAGGGAATGATTCTCTCCTCTCAGCCACTTCCCCCACTGGGGGGGGGGGGTCGCGGAGGGGATTGAGTGTGCCACTGAGTGGCTGTGGACTTCCTACCCCCCACCCTTGAAACTGGTTCTCTTCCTGGTGGGGGGCCATTTACTGTTTTTCTGCTCTTCTCAACTACCTCTCATTTCAAGGGACAGCCCGCACTTTAGTTCCAATGTACCTGGGTTCTCTTGGGGTTCCCCCAAGCTCTTTTTTAGTTGGTTTTCCAAGAACTTAGTTTGACTTGAGTTTTGTCACTCTGGTTCATTTATGGGGCTGAGTTGATCACACCCAAGCATAAGGCGTGAGCCCAGGGTGTACCACACATCCAAAATTACACAGCAAACCTCTTGCTTTCTATACTTTTAGGCATGTTACTGCAGTCTATACATTATACTCTACATTATATTACATATTTTTGGCTTGGCTTGATTACTTTGTAAACCAAGCCAATCCCTGTTCAGCATGTTTGTTCCTGCTTGACCTACTTTTTAACCTTCTTTTTACATTTTTTATTTATTTTCTTTGTTGTTATGGTAAAAGCTGTTATCTGGCACTTTACCAACCAGAAAGCTCTAGAAACTAGCATTTCGGATATCTCCCAATTCAAATCTTCAAACTAGTAACCAGGACCGATGCCAAAGCTCTTTGGGACCCGAGTATTTCCAAGAGCACATGGACTATGCTTGAGTTAGCCGAGAAGAGCCGAATGCTGTTCTTTCTGTTTGTGTCTGCCATTGTGATCAGTCAGTTTATTACTCAGTGTATTGTCCTGTGTTTATCATAAAATATCAAAGCCACCCTACCATTATGGCATCCAAAATACCAGCGTAAAGCAAAGGAGAGAAGCGTAAGAGAGTTGTGTTGACATTAAAACAGATAATAGATATTTGTACATGTCTTCAAAAAAGCAAGAATAGGAATGTTTATTAATTTTATTGTATTCTAGTTCTTTGAAAATTGGTAATCCATTGGTAAGTATAACTCTTAATTAACTGGAATTTTTGACTAACTGGCACTCGCCATTTCTCCAACCATGCCAGATAACAAAGCTTTTACTGTGTTTTGTTTGTAGTAAATGGTTTCCTGGGTGTTCTTCCTCTTATTTTGGCTAGCTTAGACATTTTGGTTTTTAGCTTACCAGGAGAGGGATAGCTCAGTGGTTTGAGCATTGGACGGCTAAACCCAGGGTTGTGAGTTCAATCCTTGAGGGAGCCATTTAGAGATCTGGGGCAAAAATTGGGGATGGGTCCTTCTTTGAGCAGGGGGTTGGACTAGCTGACCTCCTGAGGTCCCTTCCACCCCTGATATTCTATGATCCATTTACTTATTTTAGGGAGCATAAATATTTTGTTTTTAGCCTGCTAATTAATTCTAGTTTGTTTGTTTTTTAATGGGGCCTTTCCTATGTTATGACCGGGGTCCTAGTGGGGAGCCAACTGTGGTCACTCGATTAGGGTGAACTGCAAAGAATGGGGCAGACAATCTCCATAAAGCTGGTGGATATTCCAATACCTAGATTCACCAAGCCAGCATAAAACAGCTTCTTTATTACCTCACTGGTTACTCAGAAGTCCAAACAACACAGTTCCCTTAAAGTGATCCAGCCTCAGGCCTCCATCCAGGTACCCACGTCAAATATGATGAACATTTCTATAAATCTTATTTCATCATATAAAAGAAAATGTTCTACCAATCCCAAAGGATCGGACACGTTATCTCCCAGGTTAACGAATGTTTCAGATCTTACCCAAATACACGGTACAGCAGGGGTGGGCAAACTTTTTGGCGTGAGGGCCACATCAGGGTTCAGAAACTGTATGGAGGGCTGGGTAGGGAAGGCTGTGCCTCCCCAGACAGCCTGGCCCCCACCCCCTATACGCCCCCTCCCACTTTCTGCCCCCTGACTGCCCTCCGACTGCCCCCCTCAGAACCCTTAACCCACCCAACCTCCGCTGCTCCTTGTCCCCTGACTGCCCCCTCCCGGGACCGCCTGCCCCTAACCACCCCCCCAGGACTCCACCCCCTATCCAACCCCCCCCGCTCCCTGTCCCCTGACTACTCCAACCGCTATCCACACCCCTACCCCCTGACAGGTCCTCAGGACTCCCATGCCCTATCCAACCACCCTCTGCTCCCTGTCTCCTGACTGCCCCCTGGAACCTCCTGCCCCTTATCCAACCCCCCCACTCCCCACCCCCTTACCATGCCACTTAGAGCACCAGGATGGGCAGCCACGCTGCCCAGCCAGAGCCAGCCACGCCGCCCAGAGCGCTGGCGGCCCGGCGAGCTGAAGCTGCAGGGGAGGGGGGACAGCAGGGAAGGGGCCGGGGGCTAGCCTTGCCAGCCGGGAGCTCAAGGGCCGGGCAGGACAGTCCCACGGGCCGGATGTAGCCCGCGGGCTGTAGTTTGCCCACCTCTGCCCTACAGCCAATTCTTATTAACTAAACTAAAATTTATTAAAAAACAAAAGAGAGAGAATATGGTTAAAGGATCAATATACATACAGCCATGAGTTCAATTCATTTAGGTGCAGATTCATAGCGGAGATGGTGAGCTTTATAGTTTATCTATAGCTTTATAGATTATGGGACGTTTCCGGAGACCAATCACAGAGCAGTAATGTAACACGCTGTCCACACTGACATCCGGGCATTTCAGCCAGGGCACAGCAAGCTCTATGCTTCTCATGGAGGTGGATTACTGGGGCGCTCCAGCTGCAGAGTCCAGATGCTATACGTGCCTTGCCAGTCTGGACACCTCAGGAGCTAGGGCGCCCGGGGCTGATTTAATGCGCTCTAACTTGCAAGTGTAGCCAAGGCCTAAGTTCTTCAGGGCTGGGACTATCTCCGACTCTGTGTTTGTAGAGTACCTCACACAATGGGGCCCTATTCTTGGCTGGCCCTTAGGCACTACCATAAAAAACATGATATATAGGGCTCTCAAGCGATAAAAAAAATTAATCACGATTAATCGCACTGTTAAACAATAATGGAATACCATTTATTTAAATATTTTTGGATGTTTCCTACATTTTCAAATATATTGATTTCAACTACAACACAGGATACAAAATGTACAGCGCTCACTTTATATTTATTTGATTACGAATATTTGCACTGCAAAAAAAACCAAAAGAAATAGTATTTTTTCAATTCACCTCATACAAGCACTGTAGTGCAATCTCTTTATCATGAAAGTTGAGCTTACAAATGTCGAACTATGTACAAAAAATAACTGTATTGAAAAATGAAACAACGTAAAACTTTAGAGCCTACAGGTCCACTCAGTCCACTTCAGCCAATCGCTCAGATAAACAAACTTGGTTACAATTTGCAGGAGATAATGCTGCCTGCTTCTTGTTTACAATGTCACCTGAAAGTGAAAACAGGTGTTTGTATGGCACTGTTGTAGCCAGCATCACAAGATATTTGTGTGCCAGATACGCTAAAGATTCATATGTCCCTTCATCTTCAACCACCATTCCATAGGACATGCGTCAATGCTCGATAACAATCCAAAGCAGAGCAGGCTGATGCATGTTCATTTTCATCATCGGAGTCAGATGCCACCAGCAGAAGGTTGATTTTCTTTTTTGGTGGTTCGGGTTCTGCAGTTTCCACATTGGAGCGTTGCTCTTTTAAGACTTCTGAAAGCATGCTCCACCCCTCGTCCCTCTCAGATTTTGGAAGGCACTTCTGATTCTTAAATCTTGGGTCGAGTGCTGTAGCTATTTTTAGATATCTCACATTGGTATCTTCTTTGCATTTTGTCAAAACGGCTGTGAAAGTGTTCTTAAAACAAACGTGCTGGGTCATCATCCGAGACTGCTATACCATGAAATATATGGCAGAATGCGGGTAAAACAGAGCCGAAGACATACAGTTCTCCTCCAAGGAGTTCAATTACAAATTTAACTAATGCATTCTTTTGTTAACAAGCATCATCAGATGGAAGCATGTCCTCTGGAATGGTGGCTGAAGCATGAAGGGGCATACGAATGTTTAGCATATCTGGCACATAAATACCTTGCAACGCCAGCTACAAAAGGGCCATGTGAATGCCTGTTCCCATTTTCAGGTGACATTGTAAATAAGAAGCAGGAAGCAGCATCTCCTGTAAATGTAAACAAACTTGTTTGTTTTAGCAATTGGCTGAATAAGAAGTAGGACTGAGTGGACTTGTAGGCTCTAAAGTTTTACATTGTTTTGTTTCTGAAAGCAATTATGTAGCAAAAAAAAATCTACATTTGTAAGTTGCATTTTCATGATAAAGAGATTGCACTACAGAACTTGTATGAGGTGAATTGAAAAATACTATTTCTTTTATCAATTTTACAGTGCAAATAGTTGTAATCAAAATATAAAGTGAGCACTGTACACTTTGTATTCTGTGCTGTAATAGAAATCAATATATTTGAAAATGTAGAAAAACATCTGAAAATATTTAATAAATTTCAATTGGTATTCTATTGTTTAACAGTGTGATTAATCACAATTAATTTTTTTAATCACGATTAATTTTTTGAGTTAATCACATGAGTTGACTGCGATTAATTGACAGCCCTAAGATATATAGTCAATTGTCCAGGGAAGAAACCTCCATCCCAAATTAGGCATAGCAAAATTATTGAAGAAATAAGGCTCTTATCACAACTTAAAAAAATAAATCTCTCCTCTGCTGCAGAGTTGCATGGATGCCACATGACAGAGAACAGTGTGAGAGCGGTCCGCCCATACTTAGAGCCTTATACCAAATGAGGTATCCTGGTTTCTCCATCTAGCCTGTAGGTGTCTCTAAACTCATAGCCTACTAAGACTGCCACGAGCATCAAGCACATTACTTTTACTCCCTTCAGCAAAGCCCCATTGTACTATGGGGTGTCCACACAGCATGCACTCAGGACTCCATTGCCCTGCCCCCCTCAAAAGATACTTAAAGCTTGTCACAGCCCCCCGGCTCATCAGCACAGCAGTTGTAATACTGAGACCCCGTTCATCAGCTGTTCCTCCATTGATAGGAAATAGAATCATAGAATATCAGGGTAGGAAGGGACCTCAGGAGATCATCTAGTCCAACCCCCTGCTCAAACCAGGACCAATCCCCAATTTTTGCCCCAGATCCCTAAACAGCCCCCTCAAGGATTGAACTCACAACCCTGGGTTTAGCAGGCCAATGCTCAAACCAAAATAATTAGTGTGATCCACGCATCTGACGAAGTGAGGTTTTTACCCATGAAAGCTTATGCTCAAATAAATCTGTTAGTCTTTAAGGTGCCACTGGACTCCTTGTTGTTTTTGTGGATACAGACTAACACGGCTACCCCCTGATACTTGTGATTGTTAACGCGATTAAAAATGAATGACTGCCTAAAATGAAATCCTTTTCAGCAACTGCTTCTGACAGACAATTGTTTGGACTTGCTTTATTGCTGTTAGAACATTGCTAGCAGGACCCATTTATTAATTTGTTGAATTAATCAATAGTGTAATTACTTGCATTGATGCCAGTCTTCATGCAGTACACACACTGTACTCGATCATCACTACTAGAGAGACAAGGTGGGTGAAGTCATATCTTTTATTGGACTAATGTCTGTCTGTGAGAGAAACAAGCTTTCGAGCTACATAGAGCTCTTCTGCAGGTCTGGGATAGGAACTCCAACCATCACAGCTCAATGTGCAGCTCAAAAGTTTGTCTCTCTCAACAACAGAAGTTGGTCCAATAAAAGATATGACCTTACCCACCTTGTCTCTCTAATATCCTGGGGCTGACATGCCTATAACTACACTGCATACATCACTACTATACTAATTCTGTTTGATGCTTCCATGTAAATTCAAATACTCATTGATTCTTGAGGTTCTACTTCCAATGAAGTTTGCCCTGAGACTGAAAAATCAAACTTTATTCCATTTGTGATTTTAGCAATTCAGTCTGATTGATAAGAAATTCTGCACGAACATTCCTCTTATTAGGGGACATACCTGAAATGTCATAAGCTTTATGTATATTTAATTTGTCCTTGGTTTTTTTTCAGTGGAAATACCAGAAGCCCCAACACCTGCAGATGGACATGTAGTGTTGTCTGCTTCACTACACAATTGGTGGGTAATGGTCAGCCTTGTTATTGAAGTCAGCATGTTCAAATCTAGTTAAAGTTCTACCTTTATTCAAATGTATATTCACATCCATCATGGAATTATAGGGTAAATTCTTACTTTTCCATGGCAACAAATGATTTCGGTTCCAAATCCTTCCCTTAGTATGAGAAGCCAAGTTTAAAATAAAACAGTGAGGCCCCAACAATCATAGAATCATAGGACTGGAAGGGACCTTGAGAGGTCATCTAGTCCAGTCCCCTGCACTCATGGCAGGACTATTATCTAGACCATTCCTGACAGGTGTTTGTCTAACCTGCTCTTAAAAATCTCCAGTGCTGGAGATTCCACAACCTCCCTAGGCAATTTATCCCAGTGCTTAACCAGTCTGACAGGAAGTTTTTCCTAACGTCTAACCTAAACCTCCCTTGCTGCAGTTTAAGACCACTGCTTCTTGTCCTATCCTCAGAGGTTAAGAAAAACAATTTTTCTCCCTCTTGCTTGTAACAACCTTTTACATACTTGAAAATTGTTACCATGTCCCTCCTCAGCCTTCTCTTTTCCAGACTAAACAAACCCAGTTTTTTTCAATCTTCCCTCACAGGTCATGTTTTCTAGACCTCAAATCATTTTTGTCGCTCTTCTCTGGACTTTCTCCAATTTCTCCACATCCTTCCTGAAATGTGGTGCCCAGAACTGAACACAATATCCAGTTGAGGCCTAATCAGCACAGAGTAGAGCGGAAGAATTACTTATCGTGTCTTCCTTACAACAATCCTGCTAATACATCCCAGAATTATGTTCATTTTTTTTTTTTTTGCAACAGTGTTACACTGTTGACTCATATTTAGCTTGTGGTCCACTAGGACCCCCCTCCCCACCCCCGATCCCTTTCTGCAGTACTCCTTCCTAGGCAGTCATTTCCCATTTTGTATGTGTGCAACTGATTGTTCCTTCCTTAATGGAGTACTTTTCATTTGTCCTTATTGAATTTTATCCTATTTACTTCAGACCATTTATCCAGTTTGTTCAGATCATTTTGAATTATAATCCTATCCTCCAAAGCACTTGCAACCCCTCCCAGCTTGGTATCGTCTGCCAACTTTATAAGTGTCCTCTCTATGCCATTATCTTAATCATTGATGAAGATATTAAACAGAACTGGACCCAGAACTGATCCCTGTGGGACCCCACTCATTATGTCCTTCCAGCATGATTGAACCACTTGTAACTACTCTCTGGGAATGGTTTTCCAACCAGTTTTGCACCCACCTGATAGTAGTGCCATCTAAGTTGCATTTCCCTAGTTTGTTTATAAGAAGGTCACGCGAGACAGTATCAAAAGCTTTACTAAAGTCAAGATATACCATGTCTACAGCTTCCTCCCTATCCACAAGGCTTGTTACCTGTCAAAGAAAGCTAACAGGTTGGTTTGACATGATTTGTTCTTGACAAATCCATGCTGTCTGTTACTTATTACCTTATTATCTTCTAGATGTTTGCAAATTGATTGCTTAATTATTTGCTCCATTATCTTTCCAGGTACAGAAGTTAAACTGGCTGGTCTGTAATTCCCTGGGTTGTCCTTATTTCCCTTTTTATAGATTGGCACTATATCTGCCCTTTTCCAGTCTTCTGGAATCTCTCCTGTCTTACATGACTTTTCACAGATAATCACTAATGTCTCAGATATCTCCTCAGTCAGCTCCTTGAGAATTCTAGGATGCATTTCATCAGCCCTGTGACGTTGCACTCCATATGTTTATGGAAATATGCTTAATGTGAATATAATGTAACTGGAATATGCTTTATGCAAAAAGTGTCTTGTAAGGTATCATTACAAAACTTATAATCTACTGAGTGTGTTCAATCTATTTGTATGAATGTATCGTTCTTGCATCTGAAGCTAGAAATATGAAGTATTACTCTGAAGTCGTATTGGAATCATGCTAAGTGTGGGCCCTTAATGGTGGCTTGGAATCTTGATGGCTCTCATTTACTAGGACAATTGGTTGTGATGGCTCTGTTTACTTGCAAGCCTTTCTGTGTTCCTGTGAGTCAGTCCAAGAAGAATGGAGGCTTGGGGGTCTCACAGAACATGTGACCGTGTCACCTGGTACTGGAATCCATCTTAAACCTGGTGCTTTTCCATTTAGAAGGAAGGGTGGGGACCCAGAAAGACAAAATACTACCACCTTATGCCAAAGATATAAAAGGGGATGGAACAGAACAAAAGAAGCTGCCTGTCATGAGAAATCTCCTAGTTACCTCCTGAGCTTGAACAAACCAGGACTGTACTGGGGAAAGGATTGGGCTCAGACTACAAAGGAGTCTAGTCTGTGAAAGAAGTTTATTGGAACATCTGAGGGTGAGATTTACCTGTATTCAGTTTCTTAATGTATTAGGCCTCGGCTTGCGTGTTTTGTTTTATTTTGCTTGGTAACTTACTTTGTTCTGTCTGTTATTACTTGAAACTACTTAAATCCTACTTTTTATACTTAATAAAATCACTTTTGTTTATTGATTAACGCAGAGTAAGTGATTAATGCCTGGGGGAGCAAACAGCTGTGCATATCTCTCTATCAGTGTTATAGAGGGCGGACAATTTATGAGTTTACCCTGTATAAGTTTTATACAGAGTAAAACGGATTTATTTGGGGTTTGGATCCCATTGGGAGCTGGGTGTCTGGGTGCTGGAGACACTTGGAGTACTTGCTGAGCTGTTTTCTGTTATGTCTGCAGCTTTGGGGGCGTGGTTCAGACCCTGGGTCTGTGTTGCAGCAGACTAGCGTGTCTGGCTCAACAAGGCAGGGTTCTTGAGTCCCAATCTGGCAGGGAAAATGGGCTCAGAGGTAGTTTCAGCACATCAAGTGACAGTCCCAAGGGGGTCTCTGATCGAACCCGTCACAAGGTCCTGGTGACTTGAAGACATCTAATTTGTCTAAGTAATTTTTAACATGTTCTTTCCTATTTTAGCGTCTTCTGAACCTACCTCATTTTCACTGGTATTCACAACGTTAAACATTCAATCACTACCAACCTTCTTAGTGAAAACCAAAACAAAGTCATTAAGCACCTCTGCCATTTCCACATTTTCTGTTATTGCTTTTCCCCCAGCATTGAGTAACATGCCTACCCTGTCCTTGGTTTTCCTTTTGCTTCTAATGTATTTGTAGAATGTTTCTTGTTACCCCTTATGTCTCTAGCTAATTTGATCTCATTTTGTGCCTTGGCCTTTCTAATTTTGTCCCTACATACTTGTGTTATTTGTTTATATTCATCCTTTGTAATTTGACCTAGTTTCCACTTTTTGTAGGACTCTTTTTTGATTTTTAGATCATTGAAGATCTCCTGGGTAAGCCAGAGTGGTCTCTGGCCAGACTTCCTGTCTTTCCTACGCAGTGGGATAGTTTGCTCTTGTGCCCTTAATAATGTCTCTTTGGATAACTGCCAGCTGTCTTCTATTGTTTTTCCCTTAGACTTGCTTCCCACTGGATCTTACCTACCAACTCCTTGAGATTGCTAAAGTCTGCCTTCTCGAAATCCATTGTCTTTATATTGTTGTTCTCCCTCCTACCATTCCTTAGAATAATGAACTCTGTCATTTCATGATCACTTTCACCCAAGCTGCCTTCCACTTTCAAATTCTCAACCGGTTCCTCCCTATTTGTCAAAATCAAATCTAGAACAGCCTCTCCCCATTAGCTTTCTCCACCTTCTGAAATAAAAAATTGTCTCCAATACATTCCAAGAATTTATTGGATTATCTGTGCCCTGCTGTGTTATTTTGCCAACAGATGTCTGTATCCTGTATTTTGGATGATTTTCTTAGTTTTTTAAAAAAAGCCTCATCCACCTCTTCTTCCTGGTTAGGTGGTCTGTAGTAGACCCCTACCATGACATCGCCCTTGTTTTTTGCCTCTTTTATCCTTACCCAGAGACTTTCAACAAGTCTATCTCCTATTTTCATCTCCATCTCAGTCCAAGTGCACACCTCCTCCCTTTTTCCCCTGCCTGTCCTTCCTGAGCAAGCTGTGCCCTTCTATACCAATATTCCAGTCATGTGTATTTTACCACCAGGTCTCTGTGATGCCACCCATGTCATAGTTGTGTTTATTTACTAGCATTTCAAGTTCTTCCTGCTTATTCCCCATACTTCTCACATTAGTATACAGACACCTAAGATACTGATTTGATTTCTACCCGCTCCCCTGTTCTGTCTTGTCTCTCCTTTATCCCTGCTATAACAGCCCGAAATTCTGAACCTTCTCCCAGGTCTCCATTTTCTTGACTTGCCTGTGGGTTTTGGTCTCTTGCCCTCTTCGAACCTAGTTTAAAGCCCTCCTCACTAGGTTAGCCAGTCTGTATCCAAATATGCTCTTCCCCTTCCTAGATAAGTGGACCCCATCTCTGCTTAGCAGACCTTCTTCCTGGAACAGCATCCTGTGGGTCAAAGAAGCCAAAGCCCTCCTGGTGACACCGTCTTCGCAGCCAGGCATTCACCACCATAAAACAGTCAGGCCCCAATATGCAACACCTTCCTCTTTGATCCAGTTCTCTCTTTCTCCCCTCCCTAATCTCATGATTTCATTGTGAGTGCAGTATGTGTCCAGCTTCACTCCCTCATTTATCTATTCTGTGCCAGCTTCTCTTCAGTCACAGCCTTTACTATTGAAGTGAGCCACATAGCTCCTGCTGCTGCTTCTTCCTGGTTTGAAAAAGTAATGGAATCAGGCAGAAGAGAGGAGTTGCTTGGCTAATGAATGCAGCAAGATTTCTGGCAGAGGAAAGGCAGGGCCAATTGCAAGTCACTTTAGAACATCAGTCCCAACTCAGCCCTTCCTCCCTGTGATCACAGAATCTGCTTTCTCCCAACCATAGCCCTCTCCTTCCCACAGGGGAAATCCTGGACATTAGTCATGTTCCACAGGAAATGGAACAGATTTCTAAGCATGAAAAGGGTGCTGTTTGGGGATTTAAGCCTAGATTTAGAGTGCAGGAAAAAAGGATTTACAGAATGTAATATTAATAGACATATTTTCATAGAATCAGAGAAATGTAGGACTGGAAGGGACCTTGATAGGTCATCTAGTCCGGTCCCCTGCACTGAGGCAGGACTAAGTATTATCTAGATCATCCCTGACAGGTGTTTGTCCAACCTGCTCTTAAAAACCTCCATTGATGGAGATTCCACAACCTCTCTAGGTAATTTGTCCCAGTGCTTAACTACTCTGACAGTTTGGAAGCTTTTCCTAATGTCCAACTTAAATCTCCTTGCTGCAATTTAAGCCCATTACTTCTTGTCCTGTCCTCAGTGGATAAGGAGACTAATTTATCACCCTCCTCTTTGTAACAACCTTTTATGTACTTTGAAGACTGTTATCAGGTGTCTCTCCCTCCCCCCATCAGTCTTCTTATCTCCAGACTAAAGAAGCCCAACTTTTTCAATCTGTCCTCGTAGGTCATGCTTTCTAGACATTGTATCACTTTTGTTGCTCTCCTCTGGACTTTCTCCAGTTTGTCCATGTGATGGGATGTGCTCCCCACACTCACTCTGAAGGGGTTAACATAGGCCAGAGGCGCCAGTTAACCTGTTAGGCTTCAAACCAGAGAACATCTGAGCTAAGAGGAAAGCCCTAAGTAAGGGAAGTTCCCTGTGCAGAAACAGGTGGGGCTTAATAAAACCAGAGCGCTGA
Organism: Chelonia mydas; assembly: GCF_015237465.2. NCBI lineage: Eukaryota > Metazoa > Chordata > Testudines > Cheloniidae > Chelonia > Chelonia mydas. Next base: position 341,934,487 of record NC_057849.1, read on the forward strand.
TAGGAGAAAGGAGGTACTCTGTTTACAATGGCACCAGTGTCACCGTGGGGCTGGGCCCAGACTCGGAAGGGGCCCTGGCACCCGGACTGTGGTCTCGCCCCCTGCTCCGCCCATGTTCCGCCCTGGCCCTGAGACCTCCACCCCTGCTCAGCCTCTTCCCCCCTGTGAGGCCCTGCCCACCGCTCACTCCTCTCCACCCCATTTCCCCCTGTCCCCCTGCTTGCTCCTCTCTGCTTCCTCCCACCCCTTGTCAGTGCTGGGAAGGGTCTTGGGGAAAAGAGGCCAAGTGTGAGTGGAGTAGGGTTGCCAGGTGTCCGGTTTTTGACCAGAATGCCCTGTCAAAAAGGGACCCTGGTGGCTCCAGTCAGCACCACTGACTGCTCCATTAAAAGTCCAGTTGGCGGGGCTGGCAGGCTCCCTACCTGGCTCCGCTCAGCTCCCAGAAGTGGCGACATGTCCCTCTGGCTCCTAGTTGGAGGGATGGCCAGAGGGGCTCTGCACATGCTGCCCCGGCCCCGTGCACCAGCGCTGCAGCTCCCATTGGCCGGGAACTGCAGCCAATGGGAGCTGTGGGGTGGTGCCTGTAGGCGGAGGAAGTGCGCACCATGCAGAGCTGCCTGGCCGCCCCTATGCCTAGGAGCCAAGGGACATGTTGCTGCTTCCGGGGAGCACCCTGAGGTAAGCACCATCTGGAGCCTGCTCCCCACATCCCCTCCCACACCCCAACCTCCTGCCCCAGCCCTGAGCCCCCTCCCACATCCAAACTCCCTCCTGGAGCCCGCACCCCCTCCCACACACCATAAGAATGGACATACTGGGTTAGACCAAAGGTCCATCTAGCCCAGTATCCTGTCTGCTAACAGTGGCCAATGCCAGGTGCCCCGGAGGGAAAGAACAGAACAGGTAATGCCCATTCCCAGCTCCTGGCAAACAGAAGCTAGGGACACTATCCCTGCCCATCCTGGCTAATAGCCATTGATGGACCTATCCTCCATGAATTTATCTAGTACCCCAATCCTCTGCCCCAGCCCTGAGCCCCGCACACAAACTCCCTCCTGGAGCCCACACCTCCTGCACCCCAACCTCCTGCATCCCAACCTCCTGCACCAGCCTGGATCCCCCTTCTGAACCCTAACACCGTCCCGGACCTTGCACCCCACATCCCCTCCTGCACTCCAACCCTCAGCCCTGAGCCCCCTCCCACACCATAACTCCCTGCTCCAGCCCTGAGCCTCCTCCCACACCCAAACTGCCTCCCATAGCCCATAAGAACACTGTAGTCTCTTTCTCTTCCTCTCCTAATCAAACATTCTTCAATACTATCTATGAACCCCAATCAGGGCCCTACTGTGCTAGACACTGTACAAAAACACACATAAGACAGTTCATCAATAACTATTAGCCAGGATGGTCAGGGATGCAAACCCACGATTTGGTTGTCCCTAAACCTCTGACTGCCAGAAGGTGGGACTGTATGACAGGGATCGATCACTCAATAATTTCCCTGTTCTCTTTACTCCTTCTGAAGCATCTGGCACCAGCCACTGTCAGAAGATGGGGTACTGGGCTAGAAGAACTACTGGTCTGACCCACTACAGACATTCTTATCTTCTTATCTAAGCACTCCCAGGCCATAATCAATATCTACTATTTTTCCCCCATGAAAATGTGATGATGTAATGATCTGAAGCTGCTGGCTCCAGGACCAAGTCTCCTCCAAACGTCACAAGCTTTGTCCACAATTGCAATGGGTCAGCATTATTTTGAATAGCAGGAAGCAACAGGTGTAGAGAATTAATACATAGGAATCCTTATGCCAGGATCAGGCAAAATTTTAATCCTAATCAGTTTCCCACACTGTTGTATCAAAGGCTGGAGCATCTGGGGAGATAGCAATGCATGAAGCCTACGGTCCAGACTGGGACATTAGTGAGAAAATCTTGGCCTGGAAGCCAGCATGAAATAAACTGGTCACAACAATCTCTATATTCTGAGGTAAGATTATTGGCATTTCACGCTTGCTGGTGCTAGGTCGGCCCAAGAGGAGCAAGCTTGGCTCAGAACCGCCCCCTGCAGGTGGGGCTTGAACTGTCACTTCCAACTGTCATAGAACCTTCTGGGCCCAACATTCTGCCTCTGAGTAAACAAGAGAGAGAGTCAAAACAAGCACCCCCCCCCGGGGGGGCTCTGAGGTCTCTGCCTTGTGTAATAATATGATGCCCCTGGATGAGGTGCCAGAGGCAGGGATTGAACCTGGGAAACCTGGATCAGAAAGGCTCTTTCCTCCCTCAGCTCAAAGCCAGAATCAAATTCATAAACGTCGATGTGCTCCAGACACTACTGGAAGCCAGAGAGGCACCAGTGACTTGTGTTACACCTGCATTACATAAAAACAGGACAAATGCATTGGAGGTTCTCAGTTCAATTGCCTCCAGCCACAGGTCCACATCCCCAGCACAAGGGCAAATATCAGCAACACAACAGATGCTTTTTGGCCTCTTTAGTGGCTTTCCCAGCATAAAATCTGACGCCTAGTGTGAAATATTTCCTCCTCCCTAGAGGTTGGTTGGGGATAGTATGAGGAAGCTTGTACTGCTGTTTCCTGGGCCTGTCCATATTCCATGGACAAATATAGGACTTCAGAGCTGGCAATCTGGTACTTTTCTTCAGTGTTTATTTCTATTTTAAAAATACATATATGAATATGGAAGAGTTATGGGATATGGAAGAGTTAAAAAAAAAAGAAGCAAAGTTATTTAAATGTGCCAGGAAAAATGAGTAAATCCAAGTAAGTATAATCTAATTCTGCTACCCTCATGTAACTCTGTTAACTTATGTGGGGTCTAAATTGAAGACAAAATTTGGCTCTCAACAGACATTTTCTTTTTCTGTGTTCCCTCTTTTCCCTTGGTCTCCCACTGTATTTTCAAATATCTCTCTGGGCTCTGCACCTTTTGTCATCCAATTGGTTTCTCAGCAACTGAGTTCTCTCTTTTTCTTATTTCCCCTCTGAATTCTTTTCCCCATGAACCTCTGTTTTTCTCTCTGGATCTTTTGCTCCTCCCTCTGTTGTCTGAACTGCTCAGCTGCTATTTCAAACTGTCATGGAATGAACTTTCAGACCCCAACAGTCCAGCTGCTTCTTTTTAAAGGGGCAACACCTGAAATACACTCTTGTTCAATGCCCATTCAGTGTTGTTTGACCAGCAGGTGAGGAGGAACATGTTACCTATTGTTAGAGAGAGGTATATGGCCCCACCTACCTTGGCAACTGTAAATTACATGAATTACATCCAGCAGCTGGATTCACCCTGCGGGAAAGCAGGTAGTCTTGCAGCTGTCCTCCCTCATGATTTAGCTTTCATTTGTGGTCTGGGCTCCCTGTGTCTTGCTGGTGGATGCTGCTGAGGTGATGTCCTGAACCTGCATGTTCTCTGCTCTCACCCTAGCCAGTGTCATCACTTTCTGGGTATTGCTGGCCTACTATTTGTGAGGAAGGTGCAGCTTCTTTCCACCAGGGAAACCTTCTCCCTTGTGTTCACACTGGCAGAATCTAGCCCATCTGCACACACTTTAAACTTGCTTGAGGCCAGACCAGGTAATACCAAGGACTGGCTGGCTGGTTTGGACAAGGTCAAAGGCTATTAAAACAGCTGTATTGTCCTTTGGTTGGAGCACCTGTATGAGACCCTAAGGTGGCTAAAATTCAGTTGTTTTTGCCATTGCACGGTGTGCTGGATACTTTGTAAATGCAAAGGGGCCAGTCCCTCCCCCCCCCCCCCCCCCGCATCCTTATCCAGACATTTCAGTGGGTATTTTGTGAACAGCCACTGGCCCCTGCAGCCACTATGCTGGAGCTCAGCTGTGCCCCATTTGGAGGAGAGACGATGTTCTCTGGTGGTGGGGGAGACAGAAGAAGGGAGTGGACGAGTGTGAGAAACAGCCACTCTACAAGTCGTGTTTTACCTCCCTGAGAGCAGTGTAAAATAGTGTACTGCCATGAGCAAGAGTAAGTCCTTGTCTGTCCTCCTCATTGTATATGGCTCCCATTACCGTAGCATCTGAGCACCTCACACTCTTCAATGTATTTACCCTGAAACCACCTGTAGGGCAGGGTAGGGGTAGGGCAGTCCTATTTTCCCCCATTTCACAGATGGGAATCTGAGGCACAGAGACTCTAAGAATCACACAGGACATCTGTGGGAAGCAGGGAATTTAATACAGGTTTGCCAAGCCCTAAACTAGTGCCCTAATCACTGCGCCATCCTTCCTCTTCCAGAATTTTTAGAAACTGTGGTGATATACTGATGAAGGAAATAGGCTTTAAGGCCAGTCCACGTCCCTCTCTATCCTTCACTCTCTGCCTGCAGGTTCACGTGTTCCAACTAGTCCTGCCATCAGTGCTTTACCAATCGTAACTAATTACGACATCTTGGTGAGGTAGGTATTATCCTCATTTTACAGATGGAGATACGGTGGCAGAGAGGAGTTTGGTGACTTTATCCAAGATTACACCATAAACCACTAGCAAAGCTGGAATAAGAATTCAGGAGTTCTTGGTTCTCACCACTAGCAGATGTTACCTCACCACTGTTCTCAAGGTCCAAAGAAAAGATGGTACAGGAATGTCATAATCCCTGATTTAGAAATGGTACATGAGGGTAACCAATGTTCCAAGTAACCCCCTGGCATCCAATCTGCATCAGGTTTAGCCATAAACATTTTCAAAATGAACAAGCCACCAGCCATAAGGTCTTCTCATTCCCCTGGAACTATGCCATTCCCTGGATGTCCTCATAGGTATGTTATGCCAATGTCTTTTGGCTTTCTCAAAGACAATCATGTTTTGGTTAGAATTCAGTTAATATATGGAGAATTGTTATATTGTGGGAGTTAAAAGAAGTTTAATAAAATCTGAGTGGACTGGATAGCTCAAGGGATTTGTGATGGATTACAGAATCGTTCACCTATAGCAGTTGATCCATTTAAGTCAATGAAAGTTTGTAATTGACTTCAGTATGCATAGAATCTAGCCTATAGATCACAAGTTTGAATGCAGCATGGGTCAATAGTGACTGAAAATTGCCGTTAAGGGGCCCTGGGTAAAAGTTTTAAATGCCTAAGTGATTTAGGGTCCTAAATCCTATTTACTTTCAGTGATTTGTATGGCTCCTTCTACCTTTCCAAATCAACTATAAACTACATCAATTACACTAACTTTCAATGGGATTAAGGCTTCTAAAACAGAGGCACTTTTGAAAATTTTAACCCTTATATGACATGAGATAAGTGATTCTCAGCTATGTTTGTTTCATCGCACCCTAAAGTGTGGTATGTGCTTCACAGACTTACAGTTAGACAGTTTCCTGTCCTGAAGATCTTTAAATTTAGTCAGTCAAAAAGGCAAAGGATGGAAGAGGAGATAGAAATATACAAGCAAGTGACTGAGGTGATATTGGGCACAACTCTTGTTAGGTCTACAATATTTTTTCTCCCTCCAGAACTATCTGCTTCCAGTTTCTACATATAGGGATTAATTAATTCATCCACCAATACATACCTTCCATAGGTGGGGTAAAACATCGCAACTCTTTAAAAGTGCACAACAGTTGTGATATATATTTTGTAACTAATTATTTTATTTGGATTTACTCTGTTGGCCTTTTTGCAAAAGCATACACCTTGAAGCTGGTGTCCTGGCCAAAATTTCAACTTGGGTAGTTACCATTAGCCTTCAGATATTCCTACTGCATTCTTCTATACTTACTGTCCTAAACTGCTGTGTGCAGTTAAACGGCTACCACCTTACACCACAGAGGCGGCCATACCTCCATGGTGAGAGAAATGATTGTGACATATACAGTTTGTGTAGTGCTTTGAAATCCTTTGAGTTGAAAGATGCTATATAAATGTAAGATGATAGCGTAATAGGCAGCAGTAGATGAAATGCAAAGAAACAAAGATTCATTTCCATATAAATATGGTTTGTAAAATATGATGGGGAAAATATTAACTTTAGACAGAAGGTTTGATCACACTTTATATTAAGTTTCCATTTCTAAATAGGTTTCAGAGTAACAGCCGTGTTAATCTGTATTCGCAAAAAGAAAAGGAGGACTTGTGGCACCTTAGAGACTAACCAATTTATTTGAGCATGAGCTTTCGTGAGCTACAGCTCACTTCATTGGATGCATACTGTGGAAATTGCAGAAGACATTATATACACAGACACCATGAAACAATACCTCCTCCCACCCCACTCTCCTGCTGGTAATAGCTTATCTAAAGTGATCATCAAGTTGGGCCATTTCCAGCACAAATCCAGGTTTTCTCACCCTCCGCCCCCCCACAGACAAACTCACTCTCTTGCTGGTAATAGCCCATCCAAAGTGACCACTGTCTTCACAATGTGTATGATAATCAAGGTGGGCCATTTCCTGCAGAAATCCAGGTTCTCTCACCCCCTCACCCCCCTCCAAAAACCACACACACAAACTCACTCTCCTGCTGGTAATAGCCTATCCAAAGTGACCACTCTCCTTACAACCTGCATGAAAATCAAAGTGGGCCATTTCCAGCACAAATCCAGGTTCTCACTCCCCCACCCCATACACACACAAACTTCACTCTCCTGCTGGTAATAGCTCATCCGAAGTGACCACTCCCCCTACAATGTGCATGATAATCAAGGTGGGCCATTTCCAGCACAAATCCAGGTTTTCTCACCCCCCCCCACACACACACAAACTCACTCTCCTGCTGGCAATAGCTCATCCAAACTGACCACTCTCCCCACACTGTGCATGACAATCAAGGTGGGTCACTTCCAGCATAAATCCCAGCAGGAGAGTGAGTTTGTGTGTGTGGTTTTTGGAGGGGGGTGAGAGAACCTGGATTTCTGCAGGAAATGGCCCACCTTGATTATCATACACATTGTGAAGACAGTGGTCACTTTGGATGGGTTATTACCAGCAAGAGAGTGAGTTTGTCTGTGGGGGGGCGGAGGGTGAGAAAACCTGGATTTGTGCTGGAAATGGCCCAACTTGATGATCACTTTAGATAAGCTATTACCAGCAGGAGAGTGGGGTGGGAGGAGGTATTGTTTCATGGTGTCTGTGTATATAATGTCTTCTGCAATTTCCACAGTATGCATCCGATGAAGTGAGCTGTAGCTCACGAAAGCTCATGCTCAAATAAATTGGTTAGTCTCTAAGGTGCCACAAGTCCTCCATTTCTAAATAGTATGTAAAGGGTTAATAAATGATTAATGCATATTTTAAAGTTTTGTACCAACATGAGCAGTGTGTGGGTGTGCATTAGATGGCTTTATACATATCAGTCAAAGGTGTTATAGAAGATATCTCCAAAAGAGGTAGGGAAGAGTTTAGAAGAGTGAAATAATTTAAATACCTAGGATCAACGGTTGCTGACAATGATGCCTTCCTTAGAGATGCCCGGCCTTGTACTAAAGCTGCTTGGTGAAAATGACTAGAGCTGATTCCAGTTCTGTGAGACAAAAATATGCCAATAAAGTTAAAAAGATAGAACGTATAAAACTGTAATTCGACCCATCTTAATATATGGAACAGAGACTCGGCCAGCCACAAAAGCAATCAATATGTTCTCCTCAGTTGAAGTGGTCAAATGGTTGGCCACTCCATGATAGAAAACAAAATGAGGTTTGTAAGAGGCCTAATGCAGGTTGCTCCAACTGAAGGCAAGTTGAGGGAAGATAGGCTATGTTGGTATGGTCACATCCAGCAGAAACCCAAGAGCTGTATCGGTTGGATGGCTTTTGCAACGTTTGTGGATAGAAGACTACCAAGGGGGAGACCAATGACTTAGTAGACGGACCAGATATAAATCAACCTCAGAGAGACCAATCTGGATGACAGTCTGGCATACAATCATAAATTTTGTAAGAAGGCTATAAAAGTCGCCAACTCCAGATAGGGAAGTAGAAAGAAGAAGAAGGAGTCAAAAGGTGTAAGCTGTGATTATAAGCAATCTATTGACCTGTTGGTCCGTATCAATTTATAGCAATTGATTAATCATTTATTTAAACATCTAATTATTTATGACCCATGTATAACCTATTTATTAATGGAACCATAATATAAAGGGTAAACAAAGGTTTTCTTAAACAGAAGAAAAATGTGTTGACCATTGGCAGTAATTTAGGTGGACGTATTTACATTGCTAGCCTGGTCTGCTGAACATGTAGCCACAGAGGCTAGCATAGCCTACTGGTGAGTGTGTGTTACAGATCTCCCACTGTGCCTGATCCACAGAGGATATAAATCATTGCAACTAGCAGCTATAAAATATGGACTATAGCTCAAGCTGTAGTTGCTCATGTTTTCTGTATTGGAGTCCCTGGTAAAATCCACTATCTGTTGGCTAAGACAGTGGCTATCATACTAGCACTGCTGGGAAAAGGGCTTTTGGGATCCAGATAATAAATATTATTTAATTTCATAGTTTGATTTAGAAGAACATGAGCAAGTTTTTTCTACAAAATGAGGAGCAGTATTGTTACCATCCCAAACTGGTAAGTAAACCACTTTGTAACCAACACTACTTTCTACTGGAGCATTAAAATTCAAGCACTACAAGCCTACTGCTGTGAGTCCTATTCCCCCTGGGCAAGCGTTGACATCATGAATATCATCATCACTGTTGGTACTAAGTGACCTCTTTGTTGGCATTTTTAGCATAGGTCCTGAGGGCTTATTTCATTGCTACTTCAGAGGTGTTCCTTCAGCTGTAAGACAGGGTTTGGGCAATGGAGGTAGCTCACACTGCCGCTGCCCATGATATTCCTCTTCTGTGGATATTTGTCTAACCTGCTCTTAAAAATCTCCAATTAGGGAATTCTACACCTCCCTCAGCAATTTGTTCCAATGCTTAACTGTAGTTCTGAGGTTCAAACCCTGCTGATCCCACCCCTGATGTGGATGTTATTATGGGTCATTACACACCCATAAGGAGGCAGTTAGTGGCTTCTTATGTGTGATGTTTGTATGTATTGCTATGGGTTCATTCTGACCAGCAGAGGGAAGTGGGGAGCAATTTTTTCTGAAATGCCGTTTTCAGTGAGTTCAATAGCAATTATATCCTGGAATAAAATGGAGGTGGCACTTCTAACCCAGACATCCCACTTTACCCCTGTACAGGCAAAGTACTTTGTGCCGCTGACCGATGCTAAATTTCAAGACTATCTCAATGGCCGCAAGAGATACACCAAACTTATGTGCAGATCTTCAGAGTTCAATCAAGACAAGACAACACTGATCGTGACTAATAATCCCCTTCTTGACCTGAATTCCAGTCAAAGAAAGGACACCCCCATGAAGTTTTTCTGCAAAGAGCACTTAAGAAGGGTAAAACATTTCACTGCTAATTTTTAAACTGGGAAAGGACATGGCCCTTGTAATGCTGAGATTTACAGAGGTCCAGGGTTGCACCTTTTGAGTTATGAGGAAGTGATAATATCCAATGATTAGAGCAGAGGATGAGTAGTCAGGGCTCTTGGGATCTAGTCTTACTAATACCACTAATTCCCGATGTGACTTTGGGCAAGTCACTTAATCTAACGTGCCTCATTTTCTCCATCTGTAAAATAGAGATAATATTGATACGTAGCTAACCATATCTAGATACTTATATGGCTCCCATCACCACAGTATCTCAGTGCTTCCCAAAAGATAAGAAGTGGTATGACAACAATATCCCCCATAACTCTTTCCCTTCTCCACCTCTAGGAGTAAAAATGTATACTGTGTGTGTATTTGCAAACACTCAGGTTCCAAGCATTTTTTCTCTCCCACCGTATCTATGCTTGTTTTTATTTGCCGTTCATGAATATTGGCATGACCAGGTTTTTGTTCATGTACAAGTCCTGCCTATTTGTTTGCATACAGTCTTCCAATCAGTGAGCAGAAACACCACCATGTGATGTAGGTGAGCAGTCAAATACCACAATAGCAAATAGTCTAAGTGACCAGTTTGTGAACAAGACACAGGTTCAAATCTTTGCATGAACTGGTCATGGAGAGCAAATGAGTAAAACTGGTCGTTTGTTTGGAGAGCATTGAGGCCCAGATCCTCAAAAGATACTTAGGTGCCTAACTCCTTTTGATTTCAATAGGCATTAAATGCCTAAATACCTTTGAGGACTGGGCCTGAGATCCTTGTGTGAAAGGCACAGCAAAGGTGCCAGAAATTATTAATTGAGCATGTGGTGTTAGACTGCAATGTGGACAAGGAGTTGGAAGGAAATATCCTCAGTTTTGTCACGAGGATCACAATATTTGATGTTTTTCTTAATGCCCCAGATCCTCAATTTGTACAATTACATGATAATCTCAACTTTCATATTTCAAAGCATAAGTTTCAAGTCCTCATAGATGCAAATTAAAACCTTAGAAACATGCAGCAAGTGTATCCCATAGGCTCGGAAACCAGAAGTCAGATTAAAGAGAATTCGACATTTATTTATTTTTAAATCTCATGATTTCAAGTCAATCTCATGATTTTTCGCAGCCTGACTCATTATTTTTGAGGTTGTCGTTAGCAATACACTATCTTTGTCTTTATAACAATTCAGCCTCTTTTGCTCTCCACCAGTGCTCTCCATTCACTGTATTTGCTTTTACTTCCTCTGAGAGATTCCTGCTTACCCAAGCCTTCTCTTCCCTGGGTCATGACTTTCTTAAGTTCTCCTTGTTGACTGCAAAGTATTTGCCTTTCCTCTTACGGGCCAATTTTTATGACTCCCCTTGCAACCTACATGTAGGCAGATCTGATTTCTTTTCCATTTCTCCCAAAGGGGATCGATGCCAGGAGTCAGCTTCATTTACCCCCGCTGAAGACACAGCAGCTGACTGAAGCAGGCACACATTTTGATGAGGGAAAGGTTGGGAAATCACTCCAGTTCAGGTGAAGTCAGTGCCCCATTTCTTTGCTCGCTGGTCCTTGTCAGTCCAGTGACATGGTGTCACATGTTGGGGTGCAATCCAGACTAGTGAAAGGTTGTCTCTCCACCAGCCCTGTTCCCCTATCTGCTTTAAAATGCTCTGCTGCTGTAGCTCACTAGTCTGGATGCTCCCCACCAGAATACAAGCATGCACTAAGTGTCTGAGACAAGCAGCCACGGTTCATTAATTCGGATCCCATCAGCCTGCTTATTACACTATAGCCACACGCTGGTCTCTGCTTACTACTAGCCAAGTGAATCAGTGGCGTAGCCAGGTGGAAAAAACAGGGGGAGCGGAGATTAAAAAAGGCGCCACCCCCTGGTACTCACCCAGAGGCGCTCCGGGTCTTCAGCAGCACTTTGGCGTCGGGTCCTTCACTCGCTCTGGTCTTTGGCACTGAAGGACAGCCCCCCCCCGCCACCGCAATGCTGCTGAAGACCAGAGAGAGTACTGCCGAAGTACTGCTGAAGACCCGGAGCACCGCCGGGTGAGTACCAGGGGATGGGGCCTTTTTAAATCTCCGCTCCCCCTGACCCACCACCGAAGACCCGAAGCGCCGCCGAGTGAGTAAAAATTTAAAAGGCACCAAAGAATTAAAAAGGCACCAGTTCTGCTCAGTGGGGGAGCAGCCGCTGCCCTGCTCCCCCCCAGCTACGCTACTGAAGTGAACCCTACACCCACCCACCTCCAGTCCTGAATTTCCCCAAATCCATCTACCCTGAAGTGTCCACACCTCTCCTCAACCACTAAGAGAAATAATACCGTTTGTTTGCTCCTTTAAGGAGACCATACCCAGCAGCTTGCCACATTAACTGGAGTTAACAATCACTTCAATTCAAACACAGTACTGGGTTGTGGGGGGTTAGATTAAAATAAATTTATTAATGACAGGACATAGGTTGAATGATGCCAAATAAAAGAACTAAAAGTGAAAACCTGCATCTAATAATCTAAAACAATCTAGCAAGGTACGGTCTTTGTTTAAAATGGTTTTGCTCATCACTTACTCTTGGTCCACCGTGGCTGACTATCCTTCAGTCAGGACCTTCCACAGAAGTACGAGGTGCCAATTTCCCTTGTCGTCTTAAGTGAAAGAAAACGTAGAGGTTCACTGCCCCTCTCTTTATAGTCCAGTAAACCTTTGAAAAGCATCTCCTAAAGTTCATGAGACCCTGTTTCAAGAACTAGGAAGGCTTCCTCGGGGTGCAGTCTCCATCCCCCAGTGATAGCTAAATCATTACATCCTCCCCTTGTTAGCTTCATGGCTTTGTTTACCTTTTATGTAAATGTGCCTTCAGTGTGTCTGCCTGATGCCCAGGCTGGTTAGCCAAGCAAATACACAATTCTTTATGATCTAGACATACTGAGTCCCAAACCACCTCATGAGCTTTAATGGTTCTATTTACTGCCTATGTAAATTGTAATTCCATTGTTACTGGTCACATGGCTTCATTTGTATTCAAGACCTGGACAGTCCTGTTTCTACTGTCTTCAAATACAGACTTTAAAACACAAAATCAGAGGACATCCATAACTCCATATGTAACATAGTCACACATATCGCACAATGATATTATTGACCAGTGTGGTGTTAGTTTTCAGATGATACCTCACAAGGCACAGGTTGTACCAATATCATTGCAGTAGTGTGTAGGGTGTGAATACAGAGGTGCTTAGGGTCAAACACGGATCTTCTTAGACTGAACAGTTACTTTATCTTCTTTGTTCCAGTGACTCATAGGTTGGAGGCGAGCCTGGCACAAGTAGCAAGACTATGAGCTGCCATGGGGGAGGGAGAAAAAGTGTTTTGAAGATGAAATCTGTGTATTAAATTTAATCACCAGTAAAAAATTATTTGCATGACTCAAGGTGGCCAAAGAGAACAATTCTGCACATTCTGCTTTGGCCCTGTTTTGTATGGTTTGTCATTATATCCAAGCTCTGCATTTTTATATCAGAGGGGCCTATAGGGTAACATCCAGTCCTTCACACCCTGGGCTAGTGTAGTATTGTTTTCTACAGCACAATTTCTGGTTCTTACAATTTCTGTAGCGCAAGGCCCTCCCCCAGATGGGCTGTCAACACGGATTCCAGTAGGGACCTTCAGCACCACAGGCACTTGAGCTAAAGGAATAACTCCATTCATAGGTGCCAACTCCGTGGTGCTCCAGGGCTGGAGCACCCACAGGGAAAAATTAGTGGGTGCTCTGCACCCACCGGCAACCAAGCTTCCCCCACCCCATGCCCCACCTCCTCCCTGAGTGCGTGCGTCCCAGCTTCTCCGCCTATCTCTCAGCGCTTCCTGCCTTGCCGCTGCTGGGAGGTGTTTGGCGGCATGCTGGGAGGGAGGGGGAGAAGCAGGGATGTGGCACGCTCAGGGGAGGAGGCGGGGAAGAGGTGGGGCCAGGGTGGGGATTTGGGGAAGGAGTCGGAATAGGGGCATGGAGGGGGTGGAGTTGGGGTGGGGACTTTGGGGAAGGGGTTGGAATGGGGGCAGGGCAAGGGCGGGAGTGGGCGAGGCAGGGGTGGAGGGGGGGTCGAGCACCCACCGGCTGGAGCAGAAGTTGGTGCCTATGATTCCATTGGCTGGCAGCAGTAGTAGGCTGCTACCCCTTAATGCATTAAAGGAATTTTGCTTTGGGTTATGCTTCATCTTAGAGCAGCAGTCCCCAAAATTTGAGGATCGGGCCCCCTTTTACTCCTGTCCACGCCCCTCCCCGGAGCTGGCATTGGGGCCGCGGCTCAGGGGGAGGACACAGGCAGGGGTAATGGGGCCGAGGCTGGGGCTGCAGCTGGAGGTGGGTCTGGGGCCGGGAGTGGGACTGAGGCTGAAGGCAGGGATGTGAGCAGAGCCACAGCTGGGCTGTGGTGGGTGCCAGAAGCCAGGCATGTGGCCAGGTGCAGCTCGTCTCCTGGTCCTGCCCCCAGTCTGCACCCCAGGCTGGGAATGGAGCTGCAGCCAAGGCTGCGGGCTGTTGCTGGGCCGGGAGTGGAGCCACATTGACACTGGGGATGGGCCAGGTGCAGGGCCAGCAGCTGGTGGAGCAGCTGGTGGCGGGATGGGAGCAGAGCTGGGGGCAGGGAAGGGCTGGGTGGCGCTCCCTCCCCGCCTCAGTGAGGGCTGGCCCAGGCCCTGCCATGCCCCCCTCGAAGGTTTCTCCCCACCCCCTTAGGGGGCCACGCCCCACACTCAGTGGACCTCTGTCTTAAAGCAATATCATTTACTGAGCCATGCAGTGTTTGGGCTTGCTACAGAGATCGTCAAGCATAAATTGGTGCAGCCCTTCTGAGTAAGTTTTTCCATTCCAAACCGCAGGTTTTCCACAGACAATGATTTCAAGACTGAAGGACAGTTTTCCAAAAGCTATGCTGAGAGGCGATTGCTAAAGCTGTACCCCCATCTCAACTTTCAAGCTTTCCCCAGACTAGGTAAGAAGTTACCACACGTGCCCCCACCCAGAATTGCTACTTGGCTTGTATTGAGCTTACTCACACAGACTGAGCATGCTCAGTAGCATCTGCTGAAGCCACTGTCCTCCCTCCCCTCCCCCTATTTGTAGGTACGGGTCATGTCTCGGTGGGAGGAGAGGGAAGTATGATAGATGCCCCCACCACCCAACCTTCCTCTGTTAAAAAGAAGGAAGAGATTACTGAATCATTACAGTAGGGTGATGCACTTGGCTTCCTCAGAAACACAACCAGAGCTGAGTAGCTGTGTACAGGATTTGCTCTTGGTGTTTACATTTTTCACAGGAGAAATTTATGGAGCTGATGTATCTAAGAGCTGCTCTTGTTCTGGGTTTGTCCACAGTCCAGAAAGTAAACTACCATGAGAAGAGCAGCCCTTCTGCTATCTCAGCCCTCTAAATAGTTCCTCAGATATTTAAAAAGCCAATACAAAATGTCAGCACCAGTCCCATTGCCTGTGCATATGCCAGCCCACCAGTAAGCATGTTATACAGGCTCACTTTTCCCCTTCCATTCCTTAAATGTACAGTGTTTGATAAGCTGCATCTCTTCAGCCATGCAAGTAGTCGTCCAGTATATTATGTATAGCAGTAATGTCAATTTATTTGCAACATCAAGCTGATATGGCTGATTCCTCCTGAAGATACCACTTCCCTCCCAGATCAGTTTCCACTCCTCCAACCTTCAAATGGTACTGCTCCCCAGAGGTTTTCCTTCCTTACCTATATCAAATTACTGTCCAAGTCAGCGGATGGGGAAGTTTTGGGCCTTGTGGCCTCCCTTGGCAAGTAAGTAGGCCCCTTGTCTCCATCTCACACCCGCCCTCCTCTGATTCTCCCCTCCTCAAATCCCAAACCGCTTATCTCAAAGCTCCCACTAGGTACCATTTGATCTCCCCAAGCTCAGATCCCAACCTAAGTTCCTCAGAAGCACAAACCCATGCACCTAATAACCAGAACTCTTACCAAGAAAGGCCCCAAGGCCTACAACTTCCCCATCAACTGAAATACTGTCTAGGTGAAACATCAGCAGGGCTGTCTTCCTGACAATCCTCCTTCTGAAGACAGCTGACCAGCAGGAATCCCTCTGCTGACCAGGGGGTCCTCTAGGAATATAAGCTTAATGGGTTTCCCCTCTCCCATGCCGTGGTGGCAAGTTTTCAGAGGTCAGCAAATCAGTAGGATTCTCCTCTGTGTAGCAGTTGGTGTTTGGAGACTCACTAACAGGGTCCCATGCACTAGAGCAGTGTTTCCTCAACAACTGGTTTTTCGACCAGTGCTGGTCCCTGAGATCTCCCTGACGCAGTTTAGGGGGGCAACAAGCCAGTCCCTGGTATCAAAAAGGTTGAGAAACACTGCCCTAGAGCACTTTGTGCCCTATTCCATCAGAGGATGAGGGAACAGTGGGCAGTTCTTTGGGATTCTGCCCCAGCCTGAGAGGAGAGGGCAGTCACTAAAGGACTGAGTCACTCAAAGGGAGGAGATAGAGGGGCGTGATGATTTGAGGGTTCTGTCTGTACAACTTAGGACTTCTGGATGATATGAAGTTGTTACTAAGAAAATTGCTGTATCACGGAATACCTCTAGGTGAATGTGGAAACCACCTAGCAGGGCTGGCAGGGAAGTGTCATGTCTTTGTCAGACCAGGGACAATGGTGGAACTCAATGACTGCCTTGTCAGGGTGCAGCACTGTGGGACAATGGGCTAGCTGGGGGTTTGGACAGTGGAAATAATAAAGAGCAGAATGAAGAGACACAGGTGCAGAGCAGTTTATAAAAAGAGTCTTGGGGGAGAAGACTCCTGGAGAGATACATAGGAAGTTCTGGGCAGGAAGAAGGAAGGTGCTGGAGTGGCCAAGGTCAGAGGTAGTGAGCTATGGGGAGAAGAAATGTATCTCAGAACCAAGACGTGCTGGAGCTGAAGGACGCTGGGTGGTCCCCCGACAGCTCAGACTCCCATCCCAAAGAATGCTCTGTAGTGGTGAGGAAACTGAGGCAGGGCAGGGTTTATTATTTTTGTATAGATCTCTGTATTTCTCATTGATTAAAGAGCAATAGGGTTTTAGAACCCCCTGCAAAGCAGCTGTTTGTGTTAAGCATTAAACCTATCCCATGCCTCCTTGAAGTAACCCAGAGTGCTCACATCTTCGACTGGAGGTTTTTAAGAGGGGGCCAGAAAGCAGATCTGCGCCCTGAGAGGGTCCCCAGAGCTCTGAGGCCCTGGCAGTGCCTGGGCCCCATTTAGACTCTATGGGCTTAAAACACCTGGGGATTCGACAACTAGATCCCCTCTCAGCAGTCTGGTTAGTGATCAAGAGGGAGTGCTCTACTGGAGCTGTGACAAGGAGCTGCACCCAGTGCCATGCTGCCAGGATCAACCCCTTCAGAGCCTTCTCAGGGGAAGAACTGCTACAAGAGGCCACAGCATGATGTGCCAAGATCCTAAACAGAGAGGAAGGATGATCCAACTCTCAGACTAGTGCCCAGGCCACTGGGAGACCCGAGTTCAGGTCCCTAGCAAATTACTTAGTTGCTCTGTGCCTCAATTCCCCATAGGTTGTGAGGATAAATACACTGAAGACTGAGAGGCACTCATACTTTTTTAATGGGGGTCATATAAGTACCTAAGATAGAAGGAATAGTAGAAAAGAGACTTGAACACTCACTGGCAGCATGGGAACGTGGCCAAAAAGAGTTGTATGCTACTTCGATGCTAGCTCTGTGTGTTACCTAGCCTTGCCAAGTTCAACTCACCCACTCTGAATTTGTTTCTTTGAACCAAGGAAAGAACACCTTTGTTCCCACCGCCTTCCCCAGACAGCACAGTAGAAGGTGGGAAGTAGAGTTTGAACTTGGGCTGGTAAATGCTGATTAGAATTTTGCGAGGCTCGTATAAATGTATGTTCCCAAACATTATTGGTTGGTATATTTAAGCAACTCCGGTTAGTCTGTGTACAGCAAGCTCTTGACTCCTGTTGTAACCTACTCCCTCTGAGGTTTATTTGAGGGGAGGAGGAGAGGGATTAAAAAGGTATTTACCTTTGAATAATTTGGAGAAGAGAGGAGCCACTCTGTATATCAGCCTTTCTTGTGCTCTGTCTCCCTCTGAAACACCCTGTGCTTTGTTGTAGATACAGAGGATGTGCAATCCCTTCCAAGAAAGGATAGCAAGCCCACAAGAGAAACAAGCTGCCAGTGGGAACCATTAACTCTTTCCTCCCTTTTTGAGGCAAAGCCCACTGTCAATGCACCAGGGAAAAACAGCTTCCGGTGTGGGAAAGTCTCGCAGTGGGTAGTAAGCAGTTCTTTTGTAGATAGTTCCAAATAAAGCTTTCCATTGAGTCACTGCTATTTGGATGAATGCAGCCATCAGACCACTAAACGTTCTGGAGCCCAAAAAGCTCAGCTGGCCCCTGCAAAGACACTTTTAACAGAGGTTGCATGATTTGGGGTTTACTGTGGAGAATGAGGCTGCAGTGAACATTTGGGGGACCAAGAACAAGGGTCGTTACAAAATATTAGTTGTTGGGCTATGAACATTGCCTTAGAAGGGGGCACGGTCAGCTCCATCTTTAGCGTTATGGCAGCAGTCAGCCATTAGGATTACACTGAATTCTTTAGCCAAGTGAACTCCCGTGCCTGGCAGAGCTCCCAATAGCATCTCATTCTTTATAAGAAAGAGCACCTACCCCCAGAGCACTTGTTCTGGTTCCAGTTTCATAAAATAGCTCTAGTTCTCCAAGGCTTTGCTTGTGGATAGGGAGAAGTACATCAAAAAGTAGCAACACGGGGAGTTAACACATTTCCCCCTCATTTACAGAAGAAGAGATCTTAACGTAAGTACTTACATGGGGAACAAAAGTTTGAGTAGGGGGCAATCTAGCAGCCAAAGATAGAAAATCCAATGCATGTTTGATGTTGAAGCTAGTTAAATTCAGCCTAGGAAGACAATTTTTTTTTAAAAAATAACCCTGATTGTTTAACCATTGAAACAATTTTCATGGGGGTGTTTTGGATTCTCCATTGGTGGAAACTTAAATCAAGACTGGCAGTTTTTCTAAATTATATGGTCTAGATCAATGGGAATTAGTTCAAGAACATCCTTTGGCATGTGTTATACAGGAAGTTAGACTAGATCACAATGATCCCTTCTGGCCTTGGAATCTATGAATGGGAGAGTTTGAATACCCCTCACTTCTCCCCCCTGCCCTCCCACCCCCAAAACACAGTATGGAAATACTACATTTGATTCAAGAATTTTGAAAGCATTACATCTTTTCCAATGGCAAATTGCAAGAAGATACAAGGCTTAAAATGCTTTACAGACCGCATGCTTAACTTTAGTCATAACACAGGGAAGGCCTGCTGTAGATTAGAGGTTTGACAAGATGTTAGTGTCTTAACTGACTCCACCAAGAGCATGCTGTTGGGAAGGTGGGATGGGATGTTGGGTTAAAGAGTGAACAACAAGAGGCCAAACAGTGAACTCCTCAGGAGAAGTAAGCTGTGTTAAACAGACACTGTTAGTATGTCATTCTCCTGTGTATGCAGTGTAGCTGTAGCTGTGTCGGAACCAGGATATTAGAGAGACAAGGTGGGTGAGGTCATATCTTTTATTGGCCCAACATCTGTTGGTTAGAGAGACAAGCTCTCGAGTCACACAGAGCTCTTCTTCGGATCTGAGAAAGATACTCAGAGCATCTGTCCCATCTTGCATTTAGCTGTGATGCTTGGAGTATCTTTCCCAAACCTGAAAGAAGAGCTGAACTTTAGCCAGGTCTCCCACAGCTACATCACTGGTAGTTGATAACAACCTTAAACTCATTTGGGCACCAGTCCACAAACTAGTTGGACCTCCTGGTTTTGATGGTTGCTATATAGCTGCATTCGCATCCTTGGGCACCACATCCCCCTGCTACAGCAGGCAGAAAGCCGTGTATTTGCTTTGGCGAGGGTCACATTTCACCATCTGGTTGGAGAACTCAAAGCAAGCGTTGGTGATTTCAGGCACCAAGAGCTGCTCATTCTAAGCTTTTTCTGCCAAAACTATGGGCACATAGGTAGTGATGGAGAAGTGCATCCAGGGATAAGGTACCAAGTTAATTTGGAATTCAGCAAGATCCACATTCAAAGGACCATCAAACCTCAGGGAAGCAGTGATGGACGACACTATCTGGGCTATTAGCCTGTTCAAGTTAGGGTAGGAGGGACACTCGATTTTGAGGTTATGGTTGAAGATGTTGTAAATGGCCCCATGAAAGAACAGTCGGAATGCTCCAGCATGATATGGTAGGTTAGAATGGAATTGTAAGTTCTCCCACTGCAGTGGAGACCTGTAGGCAGGATACACCAAGAACTCCATATTGGATTTCTTACCAAAGTCTACTGAGAATTGTTCCATCAGGAGGAATGTGAATCCAGAGCTGGTGCCACCTTCAAAGCTGTGGAAGACTAGGAACCTTTGAATGCCCCTAGGTTTCCACGTGGCTTTATCCAAAGTACTGGCAAGAGAGAAGCCCTCTTTTTGGGCAGCAGCGAAAGGTCTTAGTCTGTCATTTAAGGCCTCTTCAATTCCTTTCTCATCCATAGTCACTAGATGCATAGGAAATGCCTAGAAGCATTTACTGCTTTCAAAGCACAGGCCTTGCAAGTGACAGTTCATGGGAGAATGCTCCTGGGTCTATGCCCTTTAGATAGAAGATTTATTGGGATTGTAAAATTCACTTTTTAGTTTTAAGATGTATTCATGAATGTCACCCCCATTCACGCCAGCGTTTTCAATCAGCATAAATTAAACGTCAACCTCGAGTCAGCGATTGTTAGTTAATAACCGATATGGTGCCAACATGCAGCTATGTATAATCATTTGCAGGACTGGGGTCACAGTTAAGAGGAAGTCTTTAAGAATGCAGACTAGGAAAAGAAAAGGTATATCACCACGTTAGCTAACACCTCATAAAATCCTAGTGTTAACAACACAGTAGCATCTTAACACATAGCAAGTCAACATAAACATTAACTTGTTGGCCGGTCAAATGCCAAGTGTTGGCCGGCCACTAGTGTTAACCTGAACCTGATAATACATGTTAGAACTAAAATTGTTTTGTCCACACGAGGTTTCCACCACAAGCTAATCATCAATCCATGTGATAGTCAACATGTGGTAAAATACCACACTTTTTCCCTAGTGAAGACAAAGCCCCAAATTAGTCAGACATCAAGTAGGTCTTCTTATTAGTACACCATGCCAGTACCTCCCTTGGTTGCACCAAATCCACAAAGTTATTTAGGCTTCTGTAGCGCGGCTGATACACCCCCATCACCCTGTGGGGGAGGAGGAAAGGTGCATCATAGCCTCACAGTCGAGTTGAAAGGGCTGCCCCGCATCTCGGGCAGCACAGCTTTGTGGCCTTAGTCCTTAATATGACCCTTGTTCTCAGGGCAGTGCAACCTAATGGCTAGAGTCAGTACTATAGCCCTCACTCTCGGGGCAGTGCAACCTAGCAGCCAGAATCCGTAATACTGGTGAGTGGGGCCACTACCCTGGGGTGGATGGTGGCCAGGATAGGGGGACTCAGGCCCACCCTCTCCACTGGGTCCCAACCCAGGGACCTATCGGTGGCAGGGTTGCCCGCCACCAGCTTGGTGGGGCTCCAACCAAAACACACTGAGCCTTGGTCTGGTTCTGTAACCATTTCCCCACAATACTTCCCTGGGTTACTTCCTACCCAAGTCTCTGGAGTTCTCCATCTCTGGGATTCTCCAGCCTCTCCCCTCTCCGGGACGTCCCGTGCCACGCGTCGGGGTCCGTCTCCGACAGGCTAGCTTCGGCATCTTGGAGTGCAGGCGATCCTCCCTCAGGCACTAGCAACACACCTCCTTCCTCACAGGCAGTCAGCCCAGACTGAGCTGCTCTGAAGGCTTTTATATCCTGCTTCCAGCTGGAGCCAGGGGGGTTCGGGGGGGGGGAGGCCTCCCAGGCTAAGAGAGAAGGGTTAACCCCTGCTGTACCAGTGTGGGGCTGATACACCCCATCACAGCTTCTAACTGCCATAGAAAACAATCTTAGTGGATTTGGACCCGAGTAACTAGCATGCTTAATGCCAAGAGATTATTTAATGATGCATTAGTAATTTGACAGGGATGATTTGCACAATTGGAATGGTTTATAACTTATTTAGGGAGGATCAAGTGGGCAAAAAGGAAGGAGAGTGGCACTCTATGTCAAAAATGGCATCACCTGTTTCTGAGTCAGCGATAATCCAGAAGAGAATGATCTGGAATGCTTATGGATCAATGTCCTAACAGATAAAGCACAAGATGGGGTATTAGTTATTGTCTATTACCGACCACCAGATCACTCCAGAGAACAAGACTGACCGCCTCCTTAAGCACTTATTTATAATGTGTAGGGGAAATAAACTGTGTGATCTTGGGGGACTTCAATTTGAGTGACATACGCTGGAGGTCTCATGCTGCCAGTGCTAAAACAGACTTCAAATTTCTAAACATTATATATGACCATTTCCTAACTCAAAAAGTATTGCAGCCAAGATGGGGAAATTCTATATTAGACCTTGTCCTAACAGATAAAGAGGAACTGATCACAGAACTAAAAGTTAATAATTTAGGTAAAAGTGATCATGACTGACCACATTGATCATGTGCAAGCAGAATAAAGTCCAGACCAGCAATACATATACTTGGTTCTTTAATAGGAATAATTTCACAAAGCTGAAAACAATTATGAGCCAAATCAGCTAGGAGGAAGAATTTAATCAGAAAAATGTGAATGATAATTGAGACTAATTTAAGAACACCTTACTAGATGCCCCAAAAGCCACAGTCCTACAGTTGAAGAAGTCTCTTCTGTTTAAAAAAAAAATCCTGATTTAGAGAGGAAGTGAAGGCAGCAGTAAAATATTATATATATAACAAATGGAAGAAAGGGGAATTTGATAGTACTGAATATAAATGAGAAGGTAAGAATTGAAGCAAATTGATAAGAGGAGCCAAGGGATACAAGGAGAAATATATGGCAGCAGAGATAAGGACAATAAGAAGGAATTTTAAAATATATTAGGAACAAAATAATCCTGACAATGCTATTGGTCCATTACTAGATGGAAATGATAGAATTATTAATAATAATGTAGAAAAGGCAGAAGTGTTCAATAAATATTTCTGTTCTGAATTGGGGGAAACAGATGATACAGTCACATCATATGGTGATGATAACACTCTTTCCATTCCACTAGTATCTTTGGAGGATGTTAAAGAGAGGCTACTAAAGTTAGACATTTTTAAATCAGCAGGTCAAAAAAACTTGCATTCAAGAATTTTAAACAATCTGCTGGGGAGCTTGCTGGACCGTTAATGTTGATTTTCAATAAGGCTTGGAGTACTGGGGACGTTCCAGAAGACTGGCAGAAAGCTAATGCTGTGCCACTTTTTAACAAGGGTAAACGGGATGACCCAGGTAATTATAGACCAATTGGCCTGAAGTTGACCTCAAGCAAGATAATGGAGCAGTTGATATGGGACTTGATTAACAACGAGAGAAAAATAATGTAATTAATGCATATCAACATGAGTTTATGGAAAATAGATCCCATCAAACTAACTTGATATCTTTTTTTGATGAGGTTACAAGTTGGTTGATAAAGGTAATAGTGTTGGCAGAATATACTTAGACTTCTGTAAGGTGTTTGACTTTGTACTGCACAATATTTTGATTAAAAAACTAGAATGATATAAAATTAACATGACATTAAATGGATTTAAAACTGGCTAACTGATGGGTCTCAAAATGTAACTGTAAACGGGGAATCGTCATTGAGCAGGTGTGTTTCCAGAGGGGTCCTGCAGGGACTGGTTCTTGGCCCTACACTATTTAACATCTTTATCAATGACCTGGAAGAAAACATAAAATCCTCAGTGATGAAGTTGGCAGATGAGTGAGAGTGGCAAATAATGACGACCACAGGTTGCTGATTCAGAGCAATCTAGATCTCTTGGTGAACTGGGTGTAAGCCAGTGGTGCAAGTAGAAATCATTTCTTTCTGGTACACTGTACTCATGGGAGGGACACAAAGCGGGGGGGAGGGGCATATGACCTCCCCACATGACCCCCCCCATGTGACTCCTCCCCATCCTGCCCCCAGCCTAGGGCCCCTGCGCTCTCCCCGTCCCCTCCCCATGCTCCACATCCATCCCACATTACCTGTTGGGGGGGATCTGTCCTCCTCCCGCTGCGCCAGTGTCTTCTGCTGTACAGACCCCAGGCAGGACTCAGGAGACACAGCTGAGTGGAAGGGCTGGGGGTGGGCTGAGGGCAGGCTCCTCCTGTGTCTTTCCGGCACGCCGTATGGGTTATAAATAACTTACTGGTATGGCGTACCATACCATACCACCGTACTTGCACCACTGGTGTAAGCAAACAATATGCATTTAAATATGGCTAAATATAAATCTATACATCTTACTCCTGAGGGAATTCTGTGCCAAAAAACTAAAAATTCTACTCCAAAAAATTTAAAATTCTGTGCACAATATTTTAAAATTCTGCAAAATTCTGCAAATTTTATTTGTCAATAAATAAATGTGCAGGCTCCAGCATGGCAGTGGGGCGTACGGGCCACTGGCTGCACGGAGGTGGGAGATCACCCAGCAGCCCCCCGCCCCCTGGACATGGACTCTGTGGTGAGAATGCACCCAACCCTGACACAGCACAAGGGCTGGGCCTGCCCCCAAAATACCAGATGTGGGCAGGACCGCTCAGCCCGGCAGGATTCAAGCGTGGAGGGGCTTAGTGTGGGGGGATCCAGGTGTGGGGTGAGAGCATTCTGTGTGGATCAGTCTGGGTGTGGCTGGCTCAGTGGGGGGGGGCCTGGGTGCCGGGGGAGGGATTTGGATGCACAAGGGCTCTTTTCGGGGTCTGGGTGCAGGGGCAATGGGACTCTGCAGGGGGTTCAGGTGACAGTGGTTGGGGCTCAGCAGGGAGGGTCTGGGTGTGGGGGGATGGGGTTCAGCAGGGAGGGTCTGGGTGTGCGAGGGCTCAGTGAGGGAGTCTGCGTGCTGGGGGCTTGGGGCTTGGTGGGGTTGGGGTCCAGGTGCAGCTGGTTGGGGCTTAGTGGTTTGGGAGTCCGAGTGCAGAGGGTCCAGGTGTGTGTGAGGCTGCTCAGCCGACTGGGAGTTCGACCAGGGAGCACAGGAGGGGGTGGTTTGGGTGCAGGGGTGGGCATCTGGATGCAGAGTGGGTGGGGCTCGGCAGAACGGTCTGCCTGCAGGGAGCTCTGGATGCAGGGAGTGAGACTCAGCAGGGTGGGGGTTTGGGTGGAGGGACTCTGTGCGGGGTCTGGGTATGGGGGTCTGGATGCACAGGGGTTGGCAGACAGGGGAACAGCTCCCCATACAGTGCCCCCTCCTCTGTGGCTGAGGAGCGATGGAGGCAGAAGCAGGGATGTGTGTTTGGAGCTTCCTACAGCCAGAGGAAGTTTCTGGGGATGGGTTTGACCCTGCCCTGGGCCCGGCCCTGGCCACTCCTTACAGGGGAAGAACAAGTCCCATCCTCCTCCACCCCCAGCCCAGCCAGGACCAGCAGCTGAACCTGGCGCAGGGTAGAAGCCACCAGCGGGGACAGTGATTTACCTGTCTGCTGACTACTTTGGGCACCTGCAATGATGCACCAGAGTATCTGGGCAGGGGCACATAATTGCTCTTCCAGCTTCCCTTTGCTTCCCCATCAGAAAGTCATTTTTCTGTGGGGAAGCAAAGAAATCTGAGGGGCACATGAATTCTGTGCACAGAATTCCCTAAGGAGTAACATCTAGGAACAAAGAATGTAGACCATACTTACAGGATAGGTAGCTCTATCCTGGGAAGAAGCGACTCTGGAAGAGATTTGGGGGTCATGATGGATAATCAGCTGAACATGAACTCCCAGTATGACTCTGTGGCCAAAAGAGCTAATGCAATCCTAGAATGCATAAACAGGGGAATCTCAAGTATGAGTAGAGAAGTTATTTCACTTGTGTACTTGGCACTGGAGTGACCGCTGCTGGACTACAGTGTCCCATTCTGGCACCCACAATTTAATAAGGATGTTGATAAATTTGAAAGGGTTGAAAGAAGAGCCAAGAAAATGATTAAGGATTAGAAAATATGCCTTATAGTGATAGACTCAAGGAGCTCAATCTATTTAGCTTAACAAAGAGAACGTTAAGGCGTGGTTTAATTACAGTCTATAAGTATTTTCATGGGGAACAAATATTTAATAGTGGGCTCTGCAATCCAGCAGAGAAAGGTATACCAGGATCCAATGGTTGAAAATTGAAGCTAGACAAATTCAGACGAGAAATAAGATGTAATTTCTTAACAGTCAGGGTAATTAACCATTGGAACAACTTGCCAGCCTTCATGGTGGATTCTCTATCCTGACAATTTTTAGATGAAGACTGGATATTTTTCTAAAAGGCATGCTCTAGGAATTATTTTGGGGGAGTTCTATGGCCTGTGCTATATAGGAGATTAGACAAGATCACAGCGGTCCCTTCTGGCCTTAGAATCTAGGAGCAAATATTTGCATCATTAGGATCTCTGTCTGTACCTAAGCAGTGGGACTTGCGCCTGAATGACAGTGAAATTAATTTCTATGCAGACCTGGCTTAGGTGATGCATAATTTCAGGCCCCAATTCTACAAACACCTTTAGGGTATGTCTACATGTAAGGGGACTGTTGCCCCCTTACTAACATTCAGTGGGGGTGTTTTGGTTGGTTAGCTCCCAGTACTAAAAGGGGAAGGGTCTATGGGAAACCAGGACCCTGAGACTGATAGTCCCCAGGAACAATGGGGAGAGGCCAATGCTCCAGGTCAGCCCGAATGACATGGTGGGCAGGCTAATTAGAGAGTCAGGAGGCCAGGGAGGTCCCATCCTCCGTGTGAGCTGGATTTTCCTGGGTCAGACAGAGCAGGGCCGAGCTAAGGAGAAAGCAGGGGCCCAAGCTAAGCTGGGGAGC
Source organism: Chelonia mydas (assembly GCF_015237465.2). Classification (NCBI taxonomy): domain Eukaryota; kingdom Metazoa; phylum Chordata; order Testudines; family Cheloniidae; genus Chelonia; species Chelonia mydas. Next base: position 341,960,952 of record NC_057849.1, read on the forward strand.
AGAGCTGTGCCAGATCCAGAGGGACCAAAAAAGCAGCCCAGAGAGAGCAGACCCTGTCCTGGGAGCAGAGCTGCAGCCCCAAAGCCAGAGGCACAGCCCAGACAGAGCAGACTGGCCCTGGGAGCAGAGCTGTAGCAACCAGAGCCAGAGGGGCCAGAAAGCAGCCCAGGAAGCAGGTCAGTGCTGGGAGCAGAGTCACAGAAGCAGCCTGCAGAGCAGACCTGTCCTGGGAGCAGAGCTGCAGCAACCAGAGCCAGAGGGGCCAAAGAAGCAGCCCAGGGAGCTGGAGGCAGAGCAGCAGCCCGGCAGAGACCGAGTGGTGCAGCTGGGGCTGGAGCTGTCTAGAGCTGGGTGCGGTGAGCAGCTGGGGAGAGCGACAGGGACCCTGGGCAGTGGGTCCAGCACAGGGAGACATCTCAGCCAAGGGGCTCTGCAGGCCAGGCTTGGATCGTAACCCCGACAGGGCGGGGGCGACACTGGGAAGAAGTGTCCTACCACTTAAAGCCTGAGAGCGTGTGGCCACCACCACAGCAAGTGTCCAACCCACAGCATCCCTGCAGCACAGCCAGGGCCAGAGAAGAAGGCCTGAAACCTACAAGGAACAGACTGTGAACTGCCCTGACGTTCCAGAGACCCTGTTTGTGATGTTCCCTGCCACAGAGCGGGGTGATGTGTTTCCTTTAAACTTTCCCATTTTTCCTTATTCTTTTTAAAATTAATTGTTGATTAAATAACTTGCATTTGCTTTAACTTGTAGGTAATGGTCAGTGGGTCAGAGAAGTGCCCAGTGCAGAGAGAGTACCCCGGAGTGGGGACACCCTAGCCCCTGCCCTAGGTGACCACAGCAGGGTTGGGGGTCAAGCCCCCCAGGAATCCTGGGCCCAGCCTTGTTAGGGTTACGAGGACTCTGCCAGACAGGAGAGTGGAAGGGGAGTCCTCAAGGGCAAGGAGGCCACTTGGTAAAGGAAGTGGGAGCGAGGACTCAGATCCTTTCGCTAGCCCACTTCCCCGGGGTAGTGCAGAAGCCAGGAAAGTTCCCCACAAGAGCGGGACTATTCCCCCACTTACATACACTACAAGTGCTACAGTTGAGTGCTGCAGCTAAACTGCTGTACTGTAGACCCTTACTACAGCAATGGAGGGGGCATTTTCCGTCACTGTAGTAAATCCACCCCCTCGAGAGGAAGTAGGTGAGTTGACTGAAGAATTCTTCCATCTACATAGCTGCAACTACAATGGGGGTTAGATCAACCTAACTATGTTGCAGAGACAGTGAAATTTTTCACAGTCCTGAGCAATATAGCTAGGTCGACCTAAGTTTTAGGTGTAGACCAGGCCATTCATGGTTACCTTTACCCACGTGAGCAGTCCACTGAAGACAGTGGGGGTGTGCATTAGTGCTGGTGTCTGCTCTATGGCTCAGAATGCAGGATCAAGGCCATGGTCTGTAAAGTGACCTGCATGTATACAGCTGTGTGTAGATTAGCGAGTGACTGATGGTTTCAGTGAGGCTGTGTGCATCCAGGGTGTAAAGCACTTTGGGTCTCTTCCCATCTAGCAATATAGAATAGTAGTTATCCCCAATATTCAGGATTAATTCTTCAACCGTTAATTGGGGAAACTACTCACTATTTTCTAAGTATTATGAAATTTTCAAAAAAATCTTTAAACAAAACTTTTGTTAAAGTTGCCGATCATTTTTATATGCATCTTTCCAGCGAGGGTTGCCAAGCTTCCGGGATTGTCCTGGTGTCTCCAGGAATTAAAGATTAAGCTTTAATTAAAAATAATATCATCTGATGAAACCTTCAGGAATTCATCCAGTCAAAGTTGGCAGCCCTATTTCCAGCCTCTGGTGGGGCTTCGGCTCCAAAGCAAAGCTCATTGGGAGAGAAGGAGGGTTATGGGGAGAAGCTTGTCCTAAATGGCCCACCTTGATTATCATACACATTGTAAGGAGAGTGATCACTTTACATAAGCTATTACCAGCAGGAGAGTGGGGTGGGGGGAGAGAAAACCTTTTGTAGTGATTAACACCCATTTTTTCATGATTTGTGTGTATAAAAACATCTTCTGTATTTTCCACAGTATGCATCCAATGAAGTGAGCTGTAGCTCACGAAAGCTCATGCTCAAATAAATTGGTTAGTCTCTAAGGTGCCACAAGTTCTCCTTTTCTTTTTGCGAATACAGACTAACAGGGCTGTTACTCTGAAACCTGTCCTAAATATGGGCTCTGTCCCTTTAAATGGGAACTCCCCCTCCCCCGCTTTCCTGAGGCACCCGGAGAGCGAAGGGGGCGTGTCCCGGACGTGGTTGGTTGCGGCCAGCCTGGAAGGGGGCGTGGACCAAGGCGTCAGGCGAGGGGGCGTGGCTCCACGGTGACTGGCGGCTACGCGGGCCAGTCATGTGGCGCGTTGCAGGGTTTGGAGGCGGGCCTTCCGGCGGGCGCTCCCTCCGGGCTCCGGCGGCTGCTCACGGCTCTGAGGGAGGCGAGCGCGCGGGCCCGGTATGATTAAGAAGTTCGACAAGAAGGACGAGGAGACCGGTACGGGGGAGGGGCCGCGGCCTGGGCGGGCGGGCAGGCAGGCAGGCAGGGGGCGCGTGTCCAGCCGGTGCGGTTCCTGCCGCCCAGCGGCGGCGGCTGAGAGGCCCGCCCGGCTCCTCTCCCGCCGCCCCTTCCCCGCTCCGGGCTCGCTCTGGGGCCTAACTAGCTCTGCTGGGCTCCGTGGGGCGGCCAGGGGGAGGGCGGGTCTTTCCCCCCGCCCCGGGCGCGCTGCCGGGGCGGCCACGGCGGTTAACGCTCCGCCCTGGGCCGGGCGGGGCCGCCGCCGCGGGCTTGGCTCAGGCCGCTGATCCGGAGTGCGCTGGGTGGCTGCGCGGTGCCCGGTTTATCCCCCTCTCCCCGGGCTTCGCAGGACAAAGGTTTCGGTGGCCTCCGGGGGCGTTTTTCCCAACCCGAGCCCCGCCACCCAGGGCCGGAGCCCGCTGAGCGCGCACCGTGACCACGGGTGTCTGCAGAGCCCCCCAGGGGGCTGCCTGGTGCAGGCTGCTGCTCCCCGGGTAACGCCGGCCTGTCGGCGGGCAGGGTCGAACCTGGGACTTCCGGGGCTTCCTGCAGGAGCCTCCACCGCAGGAGGGAAAAGCCACTTGGCTGTTAGCTAAGGCTGTGGAGCAGACTCATTAATCTCTCTCTCTCTCTCTCTCTCTCTCTAAGTGGTCTGGGTGCCACTAGATGGGACAGAGCACCACATCCCTGCAGACACCAGGGCAGCCAGGAGCAGCAGCTGGGCACCGCGGGGAGAGGCCGCTGCTGCTCCCCTGCCCCCCAGCCTCCACCCAGGAGGCTGTTGTGGCCCCGGAAAAATCCCCTGGTGTCCAGTGCAGCCACTGTGGCCGCATGCGAGAAACGCTACAATACCATGTGTGGAACAGGCTGGTGGCAGCTGGGATGTTTTCCATAGCCAAAGAGAAATACGAACCAGCAGGGCTCATTTCTAGTGAGGTGTGCTGTCAAATTAATGCTGCTAAACAACCCAATGCTTTGGGGGTTCCTAAGCCTGGGACGACCGGATGCTGGGGACTGGAAACGGTGGGAAATAATTGCCCTGTTCTGTTCATTCCTTCTGAAGCATCTGGCACTGGCCACTGATGGAAGACAGGATGCTGGGCTAGCTGGACCAATGGTCAGACCCAGTATGGCCATTCTTATGTCCTAACCCATCAGTGTGTTGGGCTGGAGGAACTGTGCTGTTTAAATTGTTTCATAGTAAATTTAAAATACCATTCAGTGTTCCGAATAAAGCTGTTGTCACATTCATGGTTTGCAAAAAGAAAAAGGAGTACTTGTGGCACCTTAGAGACTAACCAATTTATTTGAGCATGAGCTTTCTTGAGCTACAGCTCACTTCATCGGATGCATACTGTGGAAAATACAGTGGGGAGATTTATATACTTATGCTTATGCTCAAATAAATTTGTTAGTCTCTAAGGTGCCACAAGTCCTCCTTTTCTTTTTGCGAATACAGACTAACACGGCTGCTACTCTGAAACCATTCATGGTTTAGTCTCACTTCTATTGGGCAGGTATGCAGTGTAGTTGTAGCTGTGTCGGTCCCAAGATATTAGAGGGATAAGGTAAGAGACACAAGCTTTTGAGCCACACACAGCTCTTCTTTAGGTCTGGGAAAGGTATTCACAGTGTCACATCTGTTCCACCTTGTATTTAGCTGTGACACTGGGAGTATCTTTCCCAGACCTGAAGAAGAGCTCTATGTGGCTCAAAAACTTGTCTATCTCACCAGCAGAAGAGGGTCCAATTAATGATATTCTTATCCACCTTGTCTCTCTGCTGGGCAGGGGTCAACATCATAAAAATAAAACATAGCAAGAGTGGCAACTGCAGTCAGTCTTGTTGGCAGCCCCTCAGCGATGAGGCCAAGAAGGAAATGAGTTTGGGGCCCAAATTACCTTGTCCATCTATACCACACTCGCTGTAGTAATTAAAGTACACTGTCTATTCTGTGCTCATTACCATGGTAACTTGCATATGCTACACAGATCATTCAGTTGGTGGTGTAAAATTCTTTGTGGTCTAGTAGACATGTAGACAATTATGCTAGGGTTTGGAAAATAAATCTACTCACATGTGGGAAGCTTTCATGGGTGGCTAGGGGGAGCTAAGCCAGGAGTTTTTTCAGAATTTAAATTTAGCAAATTCTTCTAGACCCTCTAGTTTTTAAGATAATCTTCCAACAGGGAACTGTCATTTCCTAAGTCTGCAGACACCGTTCCATTGCCACTTTTGTTCCTCTGAGCTTTGCCGACAAACAGAAGAGTAGAATTAACAAGACTGCACAATTTTACTTCTGCTCTTCATAACCCTTTATACAGCAATGAAACTGTCGAGAGTCTTATCAGTTGCCTGCTACCCTTGGTGTCAAGTAGCATGTCTACACTGCAGTTAGACACCTGCAGCTGGCCCCTGCCAGCTGACTTGGGCTCACTGGGCTCAGGCTAAGGGGCTGTTTAATTGCTATGTAGCCATTTGGGCTCGGGCTGGAGCCCAGGCTCTAGGACCCTGGGAGGTGGGAGGGTCCCAGAGCTTAGGCTGCAGCCTAAGTCACAATGGGTATATCTATACTGCACTTAAAAACCCACACCCGGGCCAGCTGGCTCGGGCTTGGGTTTACTGGGGCTGCAGGGCTGTTTCATTGCAGTGTAGACTTCCAGGCTCAGGTATGGGACCTTCCCACCTCACAGCCTGAGCCCAGAAGTCTACAGTGCAGTGAAACAGCTCTGCAACCTGAGCCTCACAAGCCCAAGTCAGCTGGCATGGGCCAGCTGCAGGTTTTTGATTGCAGTGTAGACATACCCAATGTCTACACCGCAGTTAAACAACCCCTTAGCCCAAGTCCTGCAAGCCTGAGTCAGCAGGCACAGGCCAACCATGGGTATCTAATTGCAGTGTAGACATACCCGTAGTAGCTGTAGAGCACAGGTAGTCAATTATCTTTTATCAAGGTCCAAATTTCATGGTCAAGGTCCAGACTCCAGAGAAAATAATACAAAAATAACAATAATAATAATAAGTAGAAAAAAGATTTCGGAGTCTGTTCAAAAGCATCTGACAGTCTGGATTTGGCCCACAGTCCTCCTAGTGACTACCCCTGCTGTGGAGGCAGGAACTGGGATTATTAGCTAGAGAAGATGATCTAAAAGTCAGAGGTTAAGAGTGCCTATAAGCAGTATTCAGGGACAAGCACCCATGGTAGAAATGCAAGCACCTTTACCCTTCCTAGAGCTGAAGGTGACACTAGGGCTGGATTTTTCAATCAGATCGTTGTCCTTTGATCTTGCTGCTGGAGTTCCTCTTCCAATTTTTCATACCTACCTGTGGCTGGTAGGTTTAGTCTTCTGGTCAGTAGGTATCTGGACTAGGCATATACTATGGAATGTAACTTTTAATTTTCTAAGGGCAGGTTTTTTTTTTATCATGCCCTATATTAATGTTTTGCTAAAGCTGCCCAGTGTTAGTGATTATTCCAGGTGTGGCCAAACCGAGGCGCATGAGCTCTTTTACAGTTGAAGTGTGGCTTGCAGAGCCCCCCACTATTCTCCAACTACCAGACTTGGGGAGAGGGAACTTGGGGTTTCTGCCCTGTGGTGGGGCTAGAGGCTTCTGCCTTGTGGGGAATAGGGTCTTGGGGCTTAAGCTCTGTGCCCCAGCAGGAGCCACCCTGTAGGGCAGATTGTGCATGTCTTTTGGCTCTCGAACTTCTGAAGATTTTCGTATGGGCTCAGAGGGTCAGTAAGTTTGGCCACCCCTGGATTATAGCGTGTGTAGTGGCAGTGCTATTTTGGCAGGTTGGGGTGGGAAGAAAGGGAGCTAGCAGCCTCACTTGGCACTGATGCTGTGATAACTTCACCAATTGGCTAGCTGGAGACACTGTATTGAAAAATTTCAGAGTAACAGCCGTGTTAGTCTTATTTGCAAAAAGAAGAGGAGCTCACGAAAGCTTATGCTCAAATAAATTGGTTAGTCTCTAAGGTGCCACAAGTCCTCCTTTTCTTTTTGTATGGAAAGAGTTGGGTTTGGGGTTTTTTCCCCGCACCCTAAACAGGCAGCGCCTGAAACTAGCCTAGATGCTGCTCCTGGTGAACATCAGATCCTCAGATTGCAATGCCGCTTAGCAGCATTAAGAGCCACTTGACAGGTCGTTCTGCACAGTTCATAGTGAAAAGAACAGGAGTACTTGTGGCACCTTAGAGACTAACCAATTTATCTGAGCATAAGCTTTCGTGAGCTACAGCTCACTTCATCGGATGCTGTAGCTCATGAAAGCTTATGCTCAAATAAATTGGTTAGTCTCTAAGGTGCCACAAGTACTCCTTTTCTTTTTGCGAATACAGACTAACACGGCTGCTACTCTGAAACAGTTCATAGTGAGATAGCTTATGGCAGTGTAAGAGTTGGCATTCTGTGCACTCAGTTCCATGGCGTCTAGCACGTGGGTAACCATCTATGATTTGTTTTATTATTTAGGTAGTGGCTCCAATCCTTTCCAGCATTTGGAGAAGAGTGCTGTCCTTCAAGAGGTATGAACAGAAAGTTTATTATGTATGTTGCTATAGCTTTGGGCTGGATGCTCTAGTGACCTAAGCAACAGATTTGAAATACCTGGACTTTGTGCAGTCAGTGGTTAAAACTGATACACGGTCAATTAATCCTTCCAGGGTAGATACAATAAATTGAGTGCACATGCAGTTTACTGTGTGGGGATCTTTCAGGAAGACAGAGGACCTGTTTAATTTGCATGGACACTAAAGATCTAATGGCCCCTACTGAAGAGGCTTTTTTTCTGTGTCCCTATTGTCATGCCATGCAGCATGCTTTTCAGTAGTTCTTCGCCTGGCTACATCTGTGCACCTGAGAGGTGGCTAGCTGTATGTCACTGCAGTTATATGTATAAGATCTGTGAAGTGTTTGGGGCTCTTTTCACATTTATAGCTCTTTGCATCCAAAAATAGATTTTTTAATTTCACTTTCAGGTTCCCTTGCACTAGTACAATGCTTCTGAGTTTGGTTGCAGATGCTGGAAAGGAAACTTTTAAAATCTAAACTAAACTGGCATACAGAAAACACAAAGACTTTCAGTATTAATAGAATTGCCCAAGGTTTACCACTGATTGGCTATATGATTAGAACCTAGGAACCTGAGATCCAGTCCCTGGTTCAAATCACTTCAAAGCCATCTGTCTAAAACTGAGTCCATTTTTCAGCTAAGTGCTTTTATTAATTGGCATTCATGTTAAGGTGCAGTATACAATAAGACTGGGTGAAATGAGTTATCCTGATCCCATGGGGTGAGTGGGTAAAGTGTTACCAATGAGTTATGCAATAATGCAATTTTTCTGCTGTGTCTGCAGGCTCGTATCTTTAATGAGACTCCCATAAATCCACGAAGATGTCTGCATATACTTACCAAGATCCTTTACTTACTGAACCAGGTAAGTGGATCTTCCTAACCCAAACACACACCTAGGATTAGTCTTTTCTGATAAAAAGTTTAGCATGAAAGAATTACTGTACTTCAAGGATAGCAAAACAACTTGCACTTTATGCTGTCAGTCTAGAGGGCAGCTTATTAAGGGTAACAAAAATTGAACCCTATTATATAATGTTATGATCTTAGTTTTGATTTTCAGCTTTCCTTGGTGGAGATGAGACACAGCTCACTGAAGCTTTTAAGACTTTTTATGATAGACTTCTGGGAGCTGCATCCCATTTATTCCTGTTCACAGTGATGCCGTATTAGCCAGAACCAGCCTTCTCTATATTGTAGAAATAGCCATGTTTAAACAAGAGTTTGAATGGTAAAATGGTTGGGTAATGATTGTCACATGGTTCTTTCTTTGCCTATGTAGAGAACAGAACTCCATGTTGAGGAATTATGTTTAGCTTAGATACCTAGATGTCTGTGAGTACATGAAATATGGCCTGATGGGGCAATATTTAATACTCAGGTGTGATCAGCAGGGATTACAAGGTCCAACATGTTCTGCTGTATCTGAATCAGCACAAGTTTTGTGATGGGGAAATCCTAGGAGACTCTTCTTCTCAGTTGACGAAAACTTAAAACAAAAACCATAACCCCTGCTGCTGTAAAGACAGCAGAGGGAGCACAGGTTAATTAACAAACCCTGTTCCTGTTACTTTGCTGGTATCATGGATGATGCTCCTGTTGAAACAAGCTACGTAAAAAGTGTAATTAGATTGTTGTGTGCTCTATGAGAAACACAAGGTGAAGAAGGGAGTGTTTCTAAAAAAGATTTTAAAAAAGAAAAAGGTTTAGAGGCAGAGGATGGAGTCCAAGGATCTAAGTGGGCATTATAGACGAGAGAGAACTAAAAAGAGAAAGCTACTGGACTTTTGATTGGTCTCTAACGTCTGCTGCTTGCATATGATCCTTAGGGTGAACATTTCGGAACTACTGAAGCCACAGAAGCCTTCTTTGCAATGACCAGATTATTTCAGTCTAATGATGTAAGTCTCTGTATTTAAGGAAAAATGTTTCACGTGCTGCGTTGTACCCTCAGTGGGATCTTTGTGAACCCTCTGATAGTAGCAGAAATTGTGAAGTGTTCAGATATGGTCCCATTGCTCTGATATAAGTAGCTTAGATAGAGGAATATGCTCGATTTGAAAGCACCATATGGGCCTCTCAAAATTAAGAAAGTGTTGTTTACAGACTAGAGCTCCAGCATTCCTTAGAAAGGCGTTTGACTCAACCTGCTAGAAGTAAAGGGATTAGAATGTTCTCAAAGAATTGGGTTAAGTCTTTGGTTAAGATGTATGTAGTATCCATTTAATATGTGATATGTTCTTCTTCGAGTGTTTCCTCATGACCATTCCAACATAGGCGTGTGCTCACCCCGAGCACCGCCACAGGAAAGTTGTTCCCTCAGTAGTATATGTCAGTTCAGCTCTGGTGCCCCTGGAGTCGCGTGCTCATAGCGCCGGTATAAAGGGCCCTGCTGACTTGCCACCCCCTTAGTTCCTTCTTTCAGCCCATGACGGTTGCTGGAACTGTGTTTCGTTCTTGCTTCTGCAAGTACTCCCCAGTGGAATATCTCTACTCTTGGTGTATATAGTTTATTGTAGTTTAGCAGTAAGTTTCAGTTATTAGTTAGTTAACCCCGCTAAGTGGGGTTAACCACCCCTGAGCACCGGGGCATGCCTTGGTCTCTGGGCTTTAAGCCTTGTGATTCTTGTCATAAGCCTATACTTGTGAGTGACCCCCATTCCAGCTGCCTTAAGTGCCTAGGGGAAGCTTATATGCGAGAGCAGTGCAAGATTTGTAGGGAATTTAAGCCTTGCACCAAGAAGGATAGGGACACTAGACTTCGCTCTGTCCTCCTGGAGACAGTGCTCCAACCTCCAGCACACTCGGACTCGGCACCAACTACCTCAGCCTAGGTGAGGAGTACCCTGGCTTCACTTCGAGACACCTGGTGTCATTCCTCATCTCTGGTTCCGAGGAGAGACACTCCGACTTCATCTAAGGAACCCCAGCACTGTCAGGCATTTCCAGAGCCCAAGAAGGATGCGCCGGCAAGAGACACTAGGCACTCTTCAACATCGCCAGTGCCTCAGTGTCAGGCCGATCACCAACACTGAGATCGGTGCCACAGAGGGATACTGTCAGGGTACGACCCAGGTCGGGCCACCCTGTGGCACTGGCATCCCATGCCATGCCATTGATTCCAGTCCTGGAACGGGAGCTGTTGAGTCCGGCATGGATAGACTCGCCATTGCGAGAGAGGCACCAGAGCCCCTACCGGTGTGATCACCGGTGTGGTTGACAGTGCAGGCCTTCATGGCAGCAAGGGACTTACTGGTGCTACTGGTACAGTCGTCCCCAGCCATACGGGAACTGTTGAGGGCAGCACCGACAGGGCAGACCTCTGCAGGCTTGAGGCCGCAGATAGTTTCGAAGGGAAAACCAGCCATGATGGCTCAGTCCCTGTCCCCTTCCTCCTGGCACCGTTCACCGGCACCGGTCAGCACTGCTACAGCCTGGTCTTTGGAGGGATCAGTGATGGACTCGGACGTGGAGTCTTACGTCTTGCGAAGGAGCTGGCACTGCCAGTCTAGATACTATCTGGCTGTGGCCCCGAGTCAAGGGGTCCCACTGGTGGCATGGTCACCGGGGCAGTGGCAGTTCCCCATGCAGTGGTCTTTCTGGAACCCCTTGGCATTCCCAGTGCAACTGGGGTCCCATTCCAGGAGGTCATGTTCGGTGGCTTTGGAGCCCGGACAACCTCCAGCACCAGAACGTGATCCAGTCTCCGTTACCAAGACCAGTGCCATGTATCATGAAATGGTACCAAAGGATCTGGATGGCGCCGAGGGCAAAGAGTAGAGCCGGTCCAAGCATCCTCCTCTTCCCCCAATGAGGCTGTCACGTGAACTGATATTCTGTCCCTGGAGGAGGATTCTAAGGCACATGAAGAGCTTCTAAGGAGGGTAGCTCAAAATCTGGGGATCCAGGTGGAGGAAATTAGGGAATCCTCCCACTCTTTTGTGGACATAGTCGCGGCAACGGGCCCCGCAAGAGATGCGCTGCCCCTGAACGATGGAGCCATGGAGCCCATCAAGGTTATGTGGCAGACCCCGGCGTCCCTGCAGCCGATGGCAAAAAGGACTGAGAGGAAATATTTTTTCCCGGCAAAAGGGTTTGAGTTCCTGTACATGCACCCACCACTGGGTTCGTTGGTGGTGTCGGCTGCCAACGAGCGGGAAAGGCAGGGCCAACAGGAACCAACACTGAAGGCCAAGGATGCCAAAAAGTTAGACCTTTTTGGGAGGAAGGTCTATTTGACAGGGGGTCTCTAGCTCAGGATTACCAGCCAGCAGGCACTCCTGAGCAGGTACCATTTCAACTCCTGGGACTCTGAGGAAAAGTTTAAGGAGTTGCCACCTCAGGAAGCAAGAGTTCGCGACTCTCATAAAGGAAGGCATGGCTGTGGCAAAGGCGTCCCTGCAGGCATCCCTGGGTGCAGCGGACTCAGCAGCCCACTCCAAGGCTTCAGCGGTCACAATGCGCGTTCGTGGCACAGGTTCCTATCCAGGACATCTGTAGAGCAACAACGTTGTCTTCGGTCCACACTTTTGCATCTCACTGTGCCATCATTCAGCAGGCCAGAGCTGACACTGGATTTGGCAGAGCAGTGCTACAATCTGCTTGTCAATGAACTCCAAACCCATCTCCTACACATGCTTGGGAGTCAGCTGCATTGGCATGGACATGAGCAAGCACTCAAAAAAGAAAAAAATGATTACTAACCTTCCATAACTGTAGTTCTTTGAGATATGTTGCTCATGTCCATTCCAAAACCTACCCTCCTACCCCTTTGTCGGAGTTAGTCAGCAAGAAGGAACTGAAGAGGTGGCGGGTTGGCAGGGCCCTTTATGCTGGCGCTTAAGTGCACAACTCAAGGGGGCAACAGAGCCAACACAACAGATACCACTGAGGGAAAAACTTTCCAGTGGCGGTGCTTAGGGCGAGCACACACCTACATTGGAATGGACATGAACAACACGTGTCGAAGAACAATGGTTATGGAAGGTTAGTAACCGAATTTTCTCTGAGGAAGCATGGGAAAATCGTATCGTCTCAGGGGGTGGACTGAGTCTGATGAGTCTCTTTCATCCCTGCTAGAATTCTAACTTACTGGTTTTTTTAGTGTATTAATCATAGGGAACGTTTTATAAGCAACCTTATAAGAACATAAGAATGGCCAAACTGGGTCAAACCAATGGTCCATCTACCCCAGTATCCCGTCTTCTGATGGCCAGCGTCAGGTGCTTCAGAGTGCTTCTGCCCGGACGCAAAATATCACAAATGTCAGATTTTTGTGACCTTTTTTAAATCCAGATTCTGCAGTACCAATTTCTCTTGTACCATGAGCCTATTAGGCTTCATCAGTTGCCTTCAAATAGTTAAATTTAGAGTGTAAATCATTGATATTTTGTGCATATTTCTTCCATTTGAAAATTGGAAATGGGGAGACTTGCTGAAAAGTTTCTAATTTAATTATAATACACAGTACGAGTGACTGTCTCAGTACTGAACAGTCTTAAAATGTGATTTCTGTCATGGCTAACCAGTGAAACCTATTGCTTAGCCCGTGAAATCTCTTGCGGTTCTCTATGATCTGCACAAAGTCCCATTTAAAGTAATATCGCATTGATTTAACTTAATGATAATGAAGGGTCAAAACTTGCTCTGTTAAAACTCTAGCTACTGTAGATTAAAATAACCAAAAAAATTTAACCTTGAAAAATGAATAACCACTTTAGCAAGTTTCACAAAAATTTTATGCTGGTATCAGAAGTATACAGGCTAAACTAACAGTATTCTAGTCTAGTCTGCCTCACCAGTGTGGACAGGTATATTGTACAAGCCAAGTTATTCTATGGATTTGGGCAATAACATGAAACATGGCGGGAACCCTGTTAGCAGGAGTGTGTAGCTTCCAAGTTTCTAGTCTCTGTATAAGCAGTTTTCTATGAAAGTTGCTACAGTGGTTAGTATTATTTTTAAGATCATATAATTGGAGGGAGGAGTATTTGTCTATAGTAACTAGAGTTAAATATTGTTTCTGAGTAGGCAAGTCTTAATGCTTTTTGTGATTAAACTCCCACAGCAAACCTTAAGAAGAATGTGCTACCTTACTATCAAAGAGATGGCCAACATTTCTGAGGATGTCATCATTGTCACCAGCAGGTATTAGAAAAATCCAGCTACAGGTTTCTAAAGCAAATAATTAAATGTTACTGTATTGTTACTTCAGTTGCAGCATTTTTCACAAGGTTGGCTCCCTGATCTGTATAAAGTGGACAGCCAGGGAAACTAAATATGTTCTGTGAAATCAGGTACATCATCAGATCTACAAAGTGAGCTATTAACTTCTTTAAGCTGTGGTTGTAAACAGAAGAGAGACTAAAGCATAAAATGATTATTTCATGCTAAGCATATCTGCTCCCTGTCATAGCTGCTTAATGTTTCTGACAAAAACAAGCTTGTACCTTCCTGTTCACCCTGCAGAGACAATGCAGCTGTGGGAGAACTGAGTTATAGTCTGACTGACTTCATCAACAGAACTGTCAGGTTCTGGCCACAGAATCTTTGTCACTGTGTGTAACTAATGTAAGAGCCAGACTCCAGACAGATTTTCAGATCCTAGATAGAACGGGTAGCTTGGCAGTTGGAAAGAAGTAATATTTTTGACTAGTAAACCTAACAAATTAGCCATTAAACATGTTGTTTTTAGTGTCAACATCCATGGAGCTAGAGGAAACAGGAATACAGGAGGACAGCCAATCTTGTCCAAAAAAATCAAGTCCTAGACTTATGGCAATGGAATCTTTTTAGTTTATGTTCTGTATTATGGATTTGTGTACTTCCGTTCTGTAGCGCCAAATGTTAATAATTTTCAAATGACTCTCAGGTGCTGTCTAGCCAACAGTGGGTCTTAGCAGTTGCATGGTAATAACTTGAATGATGCCTTATAAAAATAACAAGCTATGTTTTTTTAGAAGGGATGTGGTACCGTAATATAAATATTTAATAATATAATAACAATGATATTAACAGTCTGTTTTAATTATTCTAGTTTGACCAAAGACATGACTGGGAAGGAAGATGTATACCGAGGCCCGGCCATTAGAGCTCTCTGCAGAATCACTGATGTAAGTACAGAACAATCCCATGAGTGAGGGAGAGAATCGGTTTGGGTGGGTTTGGAGAAGAGGAACATCTCTTTTGCAGAATGCCCTGTGGGAGTAATGAGCAGCCACCTTGGGCAGAACTGTTTATAAAGAATCAGGTTTAGACCTAGTTTTACCACTCCAACAGATGTGCCAAAACTTCTCTCTAACTCCACAGAGAAGCATCTTGGCTAGCAGACTGAACATGGGATTAGGAGACAAGAATTTTGGAATTTTAATTCCAGCTCCAACACTGCCTTGCTCTGTAGCTTTGGTCAACTTAACTTCCAGGGAGGAAGCACGCTCTGCTTGGCTATCTCACAGAGGTGCGTGTTGCAAGGATTGACTGTAATGTCATTAAAGCAGTCTGAAGGTGCCATCTTCAAGGTGCATGTTTTGTTCCCTTGTTGTATTTGTAAATATATGCAAATACTATGTATATTTTTCTGTCTCTTTGAAATTACATTGGTTAGTGCATTGATCACCTCCTGCTTCTAGAAATGAACATGAAGTGTTGCTTTTCTTTCCTTTCATAGGGTACAATGTTGCAGGCCATTGAGAGGTACATGAAGCAGGCCATTGTGGATAAAGTCCCCAGTGTATCGAGTTCTGCTCTAGTGTCTTCCTTAGTAAGTGCAGAAATAGCATTACATTACATTAATCTGGTTTATTTAGTTATGACAGGGGAAGGGTTGTGTGTTCTATGTATCGCTCTGACCTGCCTTCATGTTAGCTATTGTTCCTCCTCCTATTCCCCTTCTCTTTGCCCCGTCCTCTCTTCTCCTACTTAGAGGTTTCTGCCTTTCACTTCCCATGCCCCAAGCAAGCTTCTTCCTTAGCACTAACTACTTCTATTCCATATCTTAATAGCTTGTTTCGTGTTTGGGTTTAATTTAGAGCATTTGCTCCTCTGGGCAGGAACCTGGTCTCCCTGCATGTTTGCAAGTGCTGCGCCCACCTGTGTCTCTGTATAAATAAGAAATGTTTATCAATTCTGTTATTATTTAAGTACCAACAAGCATGCTTGGTTCTGTACAACCACTGATGGTCTCTGCCCTGATAACCCTACAGTCTAAGACGAACATAGAGAGGACAAGATGCACTGGGAGCCCTGGAGGAAGGAATTAGCTTTATATTTGTATTGTAATCTCCCTCCCTCCTCCTCTTAAGCAGTGTTGGGTGGGAGAAGGTGCTTGGCATGGTGCCAGGGGGAAATGAGGGTGAGGGCCTGACTCCCTGTATTGTAGTTTGTATTTAATATGTTTATTATGGTAGTGCCTAAGGGTCACCAAAGCATAGGCCCCATTGTGTTAGGCACTGTATCAACACAGAGTGGGAGATGGTCCCTGCCCCAAAGAGCATACAGGCTAAATAGACAGACTCAGTGTGAGCAAAGTGGTAGAACACACCAGCAGAGTGAACAATGTGATGGCAGCAAATGTCAGGTTAGTTCCGCAATTTTTTGGTATGTGATTTTACTTAGGAGGGGATCAAGTAGATGGAAAGAAAGCAGAAGGGAAGGTGTATGAGGCGGGCAGGGCAGGGGAGAAGAGGGGCAGCTGTTGAATGAAGCTGAGGTGAAGACACTGGCTGTTTGCACCAACCTTCTTCCTCCCTCACAATCAGCGGAGCGCAAAGAAAGGCCAATTAAAACTCTATAGTTCTCTGAATGTGCAGAGGTCCAAAGGTCCCTGCTTTGGCTGGTTCTGCCCCTACCAGCTAGAGTCTCTGGCTGGTTCTTCTCAGCAACCCACATGGGTGGGAGGGGAGGCATCACTTGGGTCCTAGTGCCCCAGAGTTTGGAGGGTCTCACTGCACAGTTTTGTGTGCTGGGGGGAAGTGGTGGCTCCAGCTGGGTCCCATTGTACTCCGTTAGCCCAGGGCAGCAGTCCCTGGGATTGGGAGATGCACGTAAGGAAGGCACGGGGAAGAGGACATGTAGAGCAATAAGGCTGGTGTCATCATTAGAGCAAAGGGGGAGAGGAGGCGCTTGGTACACAAGGCCCCATAGGTAGGCAGGAGTAGAGCTGTGCAGGGTCTTGAAAGTTGGAACAGAAAGTTGCATTTGTGGCCAGTATTAGCGCTTTCTATGGGGCTAAAGGGGTAGGGTGATAGACAGTTTTAGTGCTTTCTCCTCTCTTCTTCCAACATTAATAAAAGCCCCCAACTCTTAGTTGCTTTTATGTACAGGTGTCAGCATTTAACAGAATGCAAAATACAAATTAGTTATTGCAGGGGATCTTATCTCTTTGTCTCAATGGCTTGGAGCAGAGTCCTAGATAGATAAATCATGCTTTATGCTAGTAATTTTTCTTAAAACTTCCCAGTAAATTATCATTATAAAAAAGGTGCTTGTAAAAGTCCGTGTGGTTGGTTAGTTTATAACGTTCTTTGTTTCTACTCCTAGCACATGATGAAGATAAGTTATGATGTGGTCAAACGGTGGATCAACGAAGCCCAAGAAGCTGCTTCTAGTGACAACATCATGGTGCAGGTATGTTTCAGAGCATAAGGTTGGTGTATCATGAAGTGCGATAAACATGCTATACCATGCTTGTGGTTTTCTGTAATTTTTTTAATAAGTCCATGGAGTCTGTATTTCAGAGCTTAATTTAGCTGATAGAACAATGCTTAAATAATGGGAAGCACTACCCTTAGGCCCTGATCCTGCCATGTGATATGGTGGGCAGATGTCCATTAACTTATGTGGGAGAGGGTGGGTGAAGGGGTCCATCCTCATACAACACATTACAGGATCAGGACCCTATTCATTTGTTCATTCAGTGTCACTAATCACTGTAAGTAGCAGAAAATGTTAAGTTATTGAAGTAATTATTGCAATTAGTAAAATTCATGACACCAGTCAATGTGATTACACTTAGAAAATTGCCTCTAACTTGCCATTCAAACTAATGGAGAATTTTTAAAAACACCTGGACTTTCAGCAAAAGTAGGCATCCTTTTCATTTTTAGGAAATCGTGAAAAATGAGTATAAAAAAACTATATGCAGTTTCTCCAAATTACAATGTTAGCTTCTTAATTATATGTGCAGTTTGGTATAGCCGTCTACCTTTTCCCCACTAATTTTCTCTGGTGTTTGGGATCCTATTTTGCTGAATTCGTGACCCGTCCAGATAGAAGGAGTTTTGTTTTGAATTTGAAATCTCTTCAGGGATTAATCTCAGTGAATCAAGACAAAAAACAAGAGATGTAGGGATTTTTTGATAAGAAAACTTCGTTAGGATGACTGGAAAGACCTTAAGTCTGGCCTTTTTAAAAGATCTGTTTGTGTGTTTGTATAGGGATGGTTTTTAAATAAGTCTCTCGGGGAGCTAGGAAATGTAAAAATAATCATTGAAGGTTTAGGGCATAATTGAGCTGACAACAGTTGGTATTTAGATCCTTACCTAAACACACAAACCTACAACTATGGATTTGTGACTTTCCAGATTCAGCTATTTATTAAGCCTTGATATAAATTAGGGTTGTTGATTAATTGCAGTTAACTCACGCGGTTAACTAAAAAAATTAGTTTTTAATTGCACTGTTAAACAATAGAATACCAATTGAAATTTATTACATATTTTGGATGTTTTTCCTACATTTTCATATGTATATTGTATTCGGTGTTGTAATTGAAATCAAAGTGTATATTATTTTTATTACAAATATTTGCCCTGTAAAATGATAAACAAAAGAAATAGTATTTTTTAATTCACCTCATACAAGTACTGTAGTGCAGTCTTTTTGTCATGTAAGTGCAACTTACAAATGTAGATTTTTTTGTTGTTACACAATTGTACTAAAAAAAACTATGTAAAACTTCAGAGCCTACATGTCCACTCAGTCCTACTTGTTCAGCCAGTCGTTAAGACAGATCCAATTTGTTTACATTACAGGAGATAACGCTGCCCTCTTCTTATTTACAGTGTCACCAGAAAGTGAGAACAGGCATTTGCATGGTACTTTTGTAGCTGGCATTGCCAGTTATTTACATGCCAGATATGCTAAACATTCGTATGCCCCTTCATTCTTTGGCCAGCATTCCAGAGGACATGCTTCCATGCTGATGACACTTGTTAAAAAAACAATGCGTTAATTAAATTTGTGACTGAACTTCTTGGGAGAGAATTGTATGTCCCCTGCTCTGTTTTACCCGCATTCTGCCATATATTACTTGTTATAACTGTCTCGGATGATGACCCAGCACATGTTGTTCATTTTAAGAACACTTTCACGGCAGATTTCACAAAACACAAAGAAGGTACCAATGTGAGATTTCTAAAGATAGCTACAGCACTTGACCCAAGGTTTAAGACTCTGAAGTACCTTCCAAAATCTGAGAGGGACAAGGTGTGGAATATGCTTTCAGAAGAGCAACACTCCGATGTGAAAACTACAGAATCCGGACCACCAAAAAAGAAAATCAACCTTCTGCAGGTGGCATCTGACTCTGATGATGAAAATGAACATGCGTTAATCCATGCTGCTTTCGATCGTTATTGAGCAGAATCCATCATCAGCATGGACGCATGTCCCCTGGAATAGTGGTTGAAGCACGAAGGGACATATGAATTTTTAGCGCATCTGGCACATAAATATCTTGTAACCCGTCTACCATAGTGCCATGAGAATACCTGTTCTCACTTTCAGATGACCTTGTAAACAAGAAGCGGGCAGCATTATCTCCTTTACTGTAAACAGACTCGTTTGTCTGAGTAATTGGGTGAACAAGAAGTAGGACTGAGTGGATTTGCAAGCTCTAAAATTTTACATTGTTTTATTTTTGAATGCAGTTTTTTTTGTATATAATTCTACATTTGTAAGTTCAACTTTCATGATAAAGAGATTGCACTACAGTACTTGTATTAGGTGAATTGAAAAATACTATTTATTTTGTTTTTTTAGAGTGCAAATATTTGTAATGAAAAATAAATATAATGTGAGAACTGTACACTTTGTATTCTGTGTTGTAATTGAAATCAATATATTTGAAAATGTAGAAAACATGAAAAATATTTAAATAAATGGTATTCTGTTATTGTTTAACATTGCGATTAATCGTGATTAATTTTTTTAATCCCTTGACAGCCCTAATATAAATTAATCTACTCAGGAGAAAAAGCTTGGGCAGTAATTAGAAGGCAAAATAAAGCAATCCCACTTTGGGATCACTCTATAAAATGGGGATAATACTTCGCTGCCTCAGGGGCGTTGGCTGAGTTATTTGATGGAAGGTGCATTGGAAATGCACATATTGTTTCTATACAGCCTGGTTTTGTAAATGGGTACATTTGATGTTCCAGTGGCAAGCCCCATCAGGGTGGTGGACGGGTTGGTTTTATAGATCTTTCCCTCTCTAATATCTGGTTCTGACATCCTTACCCTTAAGGACCATGCGGGAACAGCTGGAACTGTAGTTCTAATCATTTGTGAGTAACTTGTTTTCATATAAATATGACAAGGTACTTTTAGGAAATAGCTGGTCTGGTTACTTGTGGCACTCAGAAAATGTGGCAATATCAAATCCTTCCTAAGGGAACATGTATTTAAGGTATTTAGTTTTGTTAGGGACTGTCCTTATGTGTATTTTCCCTCTGATTTTGTAGTATCACGCATTGGGGCTGCTTTACCACCTCAGGAAGAATGATCGCCTTGCAGTTTCCAAGATGCTGAATAAATTCACCAAATCTGGACTGAAATCTCAATTTGCATACTGCATGCTGATCCGAATTGCCAGCCGGCTTCTGAAAGAGTCTGAAGAGGGGTAAGAGGAGAATCAACCGTCTAAAAATACGGCGGTGTATAAACACTAAGAATAGAGAAACGACTTGGGGTGATCCAACAGAGTGTAACTAGGAGCAAAGGGATAGATTAGACTGAATTTCAAAAAAGAGCTTGCTGACCGTGTGCTTTTTCATTGTGGCAGAGTCTCCCAAGGGAATTGGGGAGCCCCTGCTATTTGGGACACTTAAAACAAGACTGGACAGCAATAAAAAAATCCATTAAGAATCTATCTGTACTGGCAGAGAGATGGACTGGTTGATCAGAGGTCTCTTTCCATCTTTGATTTCTCATCCTAGTAGAATAAAGGTTGTGCTGCTTAGGACTTTAAGCTCTGGATTGAGGGTCCTTTATCAGTGGAACCTGTTGCTTACTGGGTGTAACATACAATAAATATCAAGATGTTTCTCTTCTAAATGTATCCCTTCTGACTTGTTGAATATGGAATGAGTGTCTGGACATATTTAGAGATTAATGTACTCGCTAATAGAACCATACTATAGTGTGCTATTGGGTATCCAAGCATTAGTCTTGTATTACAAGTAGGGAAACATGGTAATGTGAATTGTTTGAGCTATGTGCTAGCAGAGTCAATACTGTAACTTATGACTTTAGCTTAAAAAAAATCTGATTGCATGTCTGTCCCCAGATAAGAGATCCGTATAGTGTTGTAGCAGAACTTGTTAATAAATATTTCATCACGTTACTATGAAATAAAGAGTGCCTCTGTTTGAAATTGTATGCACTCCATTTCATTGGCAGGCACGAAAGTCCGTTGTTTGACTTCATTGAGAGCTGTCTGCGAAATAAACATGAGATGGTTATTTACGAAGCTGCCTCTGCAATCATCCATCTTCCAAACTGCACACCAAGGGAGCTGGCCCCTGCTGTGTCAGGTCAGTCAAGGAATGAACCCTTTGTGCCCTCTGCTGCTGGGATGTTCTGGAAATACTTTATTGCTGCACGATTTGTTGGCTAAGATATTTTAACAGTGAAGGAGATCAGGGTAGGTTTGGTTTGTCATACTGTAGGACTAAGGCTAGGCAAGGTGGCAGATCACGCGACCAAGAAATTGAAGTGTAACATCTGCTATACTATACATTAAAATATTAACTACTAACGAGAATACATTTTCTCTCTCATATCTGCAACTGTAATTTTTCCTGACTCTCTCCTAAATTAGAAACAATTGGATGGGAAATGACTTGGGCTTTGGGTGAAAGAGAAGGGTCAAGAGCCTGGTCACCAAAAAGGGACAGAATACTTTATCCTCTCCCTAACTAAGGGAAGTCAGGGTGTGGGGAAGGGACAGAGGAAGATTTTGAGGAGGGTGGATTGGTAGATATGAACTCCAGGTGGTAGAAAAGCTCATGTCTTTGAAATAAGCTGAAAACTGGGAGGTGAAATTTAAATTGGATTGGGAGACTAGGAAACTGTTGATGGATGGTGAATGTAACAGTATGAGGAGATAGATAGCAATACATATTTGACTAGGACCTTTAAATGCCCCAACAGTAGAGCCAACCTATGTGTGCGGACTACTGGACATTCTTCTCTCTAGTTGCCCCTGCTTCTTCCAGGTGTATCTCTTTCTCAGCATCAGATGTGGGTGAAACTGACTGGAACTGTGCGATGCTTATGTGTTTCGCTCTGTGTACTGGAGTGTGGTAGTCCTGCATCATTCAGAACCTGTTACCCCTTGTATGTCATTTGAAGTAGTTCTCTGCTGCACTCTTGAAGTGTATCCTGGTCACAAGGTTATTGGTCTTTTCTCCCAGGCATGTTAGCGTCTGGATTTGCAGCACTGGAAGCCAGTGACTGTTGAAACACTCTACTCTGTAAACTCGTACATCATAAGTCACTTCTCTAAATGCTTTATTTTCAGTGTTGCAGCTCTTCTGTAGTTCTCCCAAACCTGTCTTGAGATATGCAGCTGTAAGGACCCTTAACAAGGTGAGTTTGTGAGATCTCTTAAGCAAGTGTTAAGGTATAAATCTTAGTGTGCAAAGCAAAGCATTAAAGGAAACCAAACTTCTGTGCTGAAAGGTGTTTCCTAAGGAAGTAGGACTGTTACTCATGTAATTACTTTATGAGCAGTCTCTCCATGCTGACAGATCAGCCTTCCACTACAACAAAAAACTATCCGATAGTAGTCAGGCTAGTGATGCTCAGTTGTGGATCAAGGGACTCATGACACCTTATAGTTGGATAACTTGTGATCTGCTATGGCTATAAATCAGTGCTTTCTACCATAGGAAAGTAGGGATTCTCAAGTTTGGGGTACAAAGCATTAATCTCTAACTCTCGTGATTTGGCTCCTGTATTTAGTGTCTGAACTGGAAGAGTGTGGAGCGAGTAAAACAGTAATCTGACCTGATTTCAAGCTGGCAAACTGCAAAGGTTAGGAACACATAAATAGAGCAACATCAGTGCTTACCACACCAACCAACCCTTCCAAGTGTCCTGCGCTGGTGTAGGGCATGTAACCATGTCTCCCTCTACTTCTGGCTCTGCTCGTTATAACTACCTGCTATTTACAGCTAAAGGAGTTTTCTGCAGCTCAAGTGAGAGCCTGAGGCCTGTGTGTTTTGAAGATCAAGGGGTCTGGTGTGGTCCCTGCTGACAGCCATGGTCTATGTATATGTGGCCAGTTTGTTCTGCAAGCACTAGGCCCCGATGAATGAACAGAAAGCAAATGTTCTGATCCTTGCTCTAGTATATTATTGACAGATTTTTTTTCTTTCCAGGTGGCTATGAAGCACCCATCCGCAGTAACTGCCTGCAACCTGGACCTGGAAAACCTGATTACTGACTCAAACCGCAGCATTGCTACTCTGGCCATCACCACACTCCTGAAAACAGGGAGTGAGAGCAGTGTAGACAGGCTCATGAAACAGATCTCCTCCTTTGTGTCAGAAATATCAGATGAGTTTAAGGTGAGGCATGGGAGGCCTTTGACCTTTACTATTGCAGATTTTCCTCCTCCTGTTTTGTGAAGCTTTCCCAGTTGCAGAGAAGCCTTCAGTCATTTAGCCTTATACCATGAAGCCAGCTGGCGTTTCTTGAGATACAGTCTGTTAAAAGCAGAGGGCCACCTTTCTGCTTCTCTTCCTTTTCCCCAAAGAGCCTATGGGATAAGATCCTGTGGGATAAGAAACACTCTCTCTGTCTGCTGTTGACTGAACTACAATGCACTCTAAGCACCATTGTAGCAAGGAACTGTCGATTGTAACGGTCTTGTGGGAGGAAGGATGGTTTTAAGTTTCGATAATGATCTTTATGTATATCCAGCACATCTGACCCAGGTGTACCCCAGCACACTTTAATGTCTGATAGTTCACACAGTCTCTAAACTATATCAAATTCCAGAAAAAACCTACTAAGGCTGGTCATTCGACAGGAAATACCAAAATGAAGGCTGCCTACACATTCTTACCTCTGCCCCCTGTGTACTTCCGATCAGTCTTTAATAGCATAATCACATCCTATTCCTCTAGACCCCAGAATGAGGCAGAGATCTGCAGGAGATGCTCCTCTTAACACCATTGGTTAATTTGTCCCCCATGGGGTATGGGAGGACACACACTATAACGATACAGGAATTGCTTCACCCGTCACACACACCCAGTGAAATGTAGTTGCTGAGATGTGGCAACTGTCTACCTCTGCACAACAAACCTATGTAATCACTGTTCATTGTAAGACGGGAGAGGGGATGAATGTTAGATGTACTTGAAACTGCAGAGGGAATGTTTATAACACAACACAATTACCCAAACTGAAATTGGGCCAGGCTCTTAGAAAATCATTCCTGCCCTTTCCAAAAGCATTATAGGATCTCCCATTACTAAGTGGGGAGGCCTATGACTTCCAACTCAAAACCGCTCCTCCAGCATCATGCTAACACATTGGCTCAGTACCGAGCTGGAGGTAAGAGTGCCACCTTCTGAATCACTAGCACCTAGCGTTTCCTGTCTGAATGCTGAGCTTATATCTGGCAAGATCACAGCTTGAGGTGATGTGTCTGCAAGAAGCTTCTTACGTCTCATAGAGAATTTAATGCATGATACTAAAGTCCTGTGTCCTCTTCTGTCTTGCAGGTGGTGGTAGTGCAGGCCATCAGTGCTCTGTGCCAGAAATACCCACGGAAACACAGTGTAATGATGACCTTCCTCTCCAACATGCTCAGGGATGATGTAGGTTTAAAGCCTTTCTCATGTAGTTACTAGCATGTAGTTGTGGTGGTATAGGGGGAATCCTATGTTGCTAGTGTTTTCCTTTGGTGGTTGGACAGCATCAGTGGGGCTTGATTGATATTTCTGAACAAGACCTTGGTTATTTCGGTTCCTGAGCTGTCTGATATGTGACTTTGCCACATTTCAGATCAGCTGACATAATCGCTTGGTACATCAAAAATTGGCCTGGATAAACATTTATAAAATGTATTATCAAGAACAACCCTGCGTTGGCCTCAGGGAGCTGGGAAGGACCTATGAGGACACCCAGCCCATCTCCTCCTCTTCTTCCTCCTCCTCCTCCTCCTCCGATTCTGTGTGTATATGAACACTTTTGTTTCCTTAATGGAGGGAAACTGTATTCATAGCATGAGGGCAAATGAGCACCTGTTATTGTACAATAAAGGGCTGCCTTTGCATTCTGAGCAGCACCTGCAGGATGAGCATCCTTTCCTTTTCCGTCGTAGGGTGGCTTTGAGTACAAGCGAGCCATTGTGGACTGTATAATCAGCATTATCGAGGAGAATCCCGAGAGTAAGGAATCGGGCTTGGCTCACCTCTGTGAGTTCATTGAAGATTGTGAACACACTGTTCTAGCCACAAAGATACTTCACCTGTTGGGCAAAGAAGGGCCAAGGACCCCATCCCCATCCAAATACATCCGCTTCATCTTCAACAGGGTAGTTCTGGAGAACGAAGCAGTGAGAGCTGGTAAGCTACGCAATTAAATACTTGATTGGCTTCATGTGTGCAAATTTGGAGTCTGGAACAAGGTGCTGGGGTGGGAGGGAATGGGTGCTCTAAAGGAACAGTCCACAGCTGTCTCTCACTGTGCCTGCTCTTGGCTGTTTGCATTAACTCTTCTCATGTCATGTTAGCATGAATGCTAAATATTTCTACTCTAGGGGGTGTGATCATCATCTGCTATGTATAGCTGTTACCTTCTGGCTCTTCCCTTGTGAGCATCAATGTCAAAAGTAAAGTAGCGACAATGAGTAAGGAGGAGAAATGTTACCCACTCTTTTAAGTTGATGCATGAATCTGTACAGTCAGACTTGGCATCATAAAAGCCACGCTATTCAGGACTTGAAGTGTGTGTCTCTTGTTTCTGTGGAAAAGTGATTTTTCTTCTAAGAACTCTCCTCTGAAATCTGTTGCACTCCTTTCTCCCACAGAGAATCTTCAGACTGTTTTTAAAGGTAGTTGCCTTTCCCCCCTCCACCTTCAGATTAGAGTGGAATATACTCATACCCCTTAGATCACTCCACTCTGAGCCAGTAGAGGAGTTAGTATGTTAGGAAGGGGAATTAAAATTGAGCTTACATTTCTGTTGTGAAACAGATTGTATTGTATTGAATCCTATTCTACCGAGTGCCATTGTTTTAGCACTGAGGCCTGGGGCCAGATACGCAGCATCCGATGGGAGCCATAAAGACCTTGTCATGGGGTGCGCCACTCATTGCTCGGACGGCACCACTTCCTGGTCGACGCCCCCACCTGCAGTTGCATGCCGTCCTCTGCCTCTCTTTCTGGGTCTGCAGCCCCACTCTCACTCCATGGGCGGCTGCTGCTGCTGCCTCTTCATGACTCAGCCCTCCGGCCAGGTCACGTCATGTGTTTTCCCTTTCCGGAATACCAAAGTCTTTCTCAGCAATCCTGGGCAGTCTTCCCATTCACTGCCTCTTAGTGCCACTGCCTCAGTGGCTGGCAGGGGAACCTGGGCCTGCCCTCTATGCTGGGTTCCAGTTCAGGGGCTCTCTCAGCAGCAGCCAAGGTCGGCCCTAACCCATATCTTGCTGAGTTTCCCCTGAGCCTTTCCCACCTTTCTGGCTCTCCCCCTTCCCTGGGTTTGCCAACCCAAACTCCCTCCTCCCCGGGAGTGACTGTAGGATACTCTCTCTAGCCCCCAAAACACCTCCCTTCACTGTAGGAGTGACTGCAGACTACTCCCGTACAGCCCCTTTCTGCTTTCAGCTCCTGGGCTTTATACAGGTTCCTCCACTTCCAGTCCAGCTGAGCCTCCTGTCTAATTCCCTGCTCCCAGGTTGCTCCTCCAAGTGCAGCATGGGCAGTTAATTGGGGGTAGACGCCCCAACACAGACCTGTTGTACAGAAACTTCAGCATCGTAGCCACAGATCTTTCTATCCGAAGGATCTTCAAAAGTGAAATTTAATAAAGAGCTAAATTCTCCCCTTTGCATATATAAAGCTCCCTCAAAACCAGAGTTGAAGTCAAATTAGGTTGGGTTTTTTTTTATTAGCTTGGACTGGCTGCTTTAGGGGATAGGTACTGGGATACAGAGCCTTTCATCTTGAAGTCATTGGTTCCAATCTGATGTCCCAGGTCAGTAGCGAGGAAAGTCACTGCCACCTATGGAAAACGAGCTTGCTTCAGTGTACTTTCTAACGGGCACGTGTGTATTTGCACCCATGACGGCAAGTGCCAGAGCAGCCAAGGATTGGAACGTGCTATGGAGACTGAACTACCCTCACTGCTAGATAATTCTTCCAGAACTGGTTTGAGGCAAAGTAGTGTGGTGGGGTATGATGCCGAGGAAGATTGTATTGGTGCTTCCCATCCTGTCCCTCTTCTGTGACTGAAGGGCAGGCCCCAGGGTTGTTGGCCAGGCGCCTTTTAGTATTAAAGGATGTTTCTTCAAACCCTTGTGTGAGAGTCTACAATTGGTGAAGCACAGATTTTAAGAGAAACCTCCCTGATTGTAGCTTCATGACAATCACATACATGCTTGCTTTAAAAATCCTCTGTGCATGTTTTGGAATAGACTTCTGGCTACAGATTGAACACCTTTTCTATCCCTTTGTTTTCTCTTCTAGCTGCTGTGAGTGCTTTAGCAAAGTTTGGGGCCCAGAATGAGAGCCTTCTTCCAAGCATCCTGGTGCTTTTGCAGAGGTGAGCAGAGTAAATGCCAGTGCGTGTGCTTTGTTCTTTAATACACTAAACAGGGTCAAGCCAAGTCAGGACTTGACTAGAAGTGAACCGATATGCTGAACAGGAGATAGAGTTGGAAGGTGGCATTATTCCCTTTGAGTCACTCCTGGTGTTAAACTTGTTCTTAAAACATGCCATTGTGGGTAATTCACCAAGGGGGTGACTTACAGATGTTTTTGCTTTCGTGCCCCATGAAGCAATAGGTACTAACTCACTTTACTGTTATGTTAAGTAACATGCCCAAGGCCAAATAATGACTGCTAGGATTGGAACTCAGGTGTTCCAGGCTCCCAGTCCTGTGCAATGTCCAGTAAAACCATCCAGCCTCCTTAATATTCTCTGTACGGTCAGTTGTACTTGGAAACAGTCACCTACACTTACGTAGCACTGCTGTGTATTTTAAAACAATTAGCATGTTTCACTTCAGCGGTGGGCAGCAATTCAATGGGTAATGAAATGTGCTTTGAGGTCTTTTGGGGTGAAAGGTACCCTGTGTATATAGTAGTAATTGTAATCTACCTAGAACTGAATTCCTAAAAGATGACTTGATAGCCATGTTGATGTATGTGTCCCCGTTCTGTGGTTCATGTATCTGACAATAAAGCTTTTTAAAACCCTGTTGGGATTCCCTCCAAGACCTCTTTCCGTTCGGCTTCCCAAGAACTCGTTTGACTCCAGCCTTTATCTCTCAGATATCATTGTTTGGCATGCAGCAGTGCTATGCTGAGTTGACCAAACTCAAATGCAGGGGGGATGGATACAGGGTACATCACCGCTCCGAAGTTATACAGAAACCGTCTCCCTTTTTATACATATTTTTGGATTGGCTCGATTACTTTGCAGGAACCAATCCCTGTGCACCATGTGTTGTCCACGCATTGACCGTGGTTCGACTTCCTCTTTACCTCATCTCTACATGACTAACTTCCCTTGTTATCTATTTCATATTAACTAATTCCCTGTGTGTTCTCCCTCTTATCTTAGCTGGCTCAGACATTCAGTCAACTTAGCCTACTGACCTATTTATTTATCTTATTTAGCATAAACATTCTGTTTTCAACCTGTTGAGTCATTTATGTCCCTAATTCTATCTTCCAAAAAATGAGGCCTCCCTCCATGTGTTAATTATTCGTGTCAGGCCAGGCCTCAGCTACAAACCCCTGTCAGAATCAGTAGCCCCAAAATATGGGCTGCAGGTGTGTTCTTTATGTAACCTGACCCAGATTTACAGGGTAGCAACCCAATTGTTGGTCTCCTCAGTTCCTTTGATATGTTGCACTTGAGTATGAACTCTTTAAGTGACTGCCGTATACATAATAGAGAAGACTCTTGTGTGCACAAGGAAGCCAAGTGAATTACTGTGCTAAACAGACTTGGATTTTAATATTTTAGAGATGCGGGATGGCACAGAGTATTTACATAGATCACAGGTATAATACTGTGTGAGGTTTTTTCCTCGTGTAATCTGTAAACCCATCAGAGGGGTTAGGCTAGCATTGCAGTATCAAGCGCAGACTTTCGTCCATGGTGCTGGATTTTGAACCATTTTGACCCCAACGCGCTCATTCCCCAAACAGGTGTATGATGGACAGCGATGACGAAGTTCGTGACAGAGCAACATTCTACCTAAACGTGCTGCAGCAGAGGCAGATTGCACTGAACGCTGCCTATATCTTTAATGGTTGGTAATAGAAGTGAATGCAGCACGTTTCTTATTGTACGTTGTTGTTGTTTCATCTTCTGGGTTGATTCCATTACAAATAGCAATCATTTCCAATGCAACCCGGATAACTCCAGTCAAGATGCCTGGAATGAACAGAGCCAAACATATGTGGCATTAACACTTCTGAGTAAAGTATCTGAATACTACGTAATGTATAGTTGCGGAGGGAGTATTGTCTAGTGGCTAGAGCATAGGCACCGGTAGTCAGGATTCCTGGGTTCTGTTTCCAGCACGGTTGTGCTGTGTGACTTTGGACAAGGCCCCTATCCCCATTTTACAGCGAGTAAGGTGAAAAGGCAATCTTGGTGAGGGGGCTGGTGATTGGCTGTAAAGTGTTTTGGGGTCCCTGGATGAAATGTTGTACATGCAAAGGATTTATTATTAAGACACAATGTATTTGCAGAACAGTTTGCCACTCCTAGGACGATGTATTCATGCTGCATGTCAACCCTTTCCGTCCTCAGGTGCCATCTATGTGCCAGTTTTCTGTCACTGCCTTGTTGAGAGCAGACTTTTTAAGCTCTTTAACATCTGAAGGCATTTGCAGTGCTCTGCTCACCATGGGGTTAAAATGCTTTTTGCCGCCTTCTCTTAAATACAGTCCAGGTTTAGTTTATGCCAGGCTATTCCATGCATCCAACTCACTGACGCAAACCAACTGCAAGGATGTAGAGGAGCTTTAAGCCCTTTCTGACGTTTTCCTTGTGTGGTTTCAGAAGAGAGGTAGTTGAGACACAGGCCTGATGATCAAATTCTGGGACTGTTCAACAGCTTCCAATTAAGTAGACAGCCCTAAATTCTTACCAGTGTAGTGAGCACTGAGTGTTCTGCTTCCTCCCTGCACCTTGTAGTTTCTAATGTGAAGCAGACACCCTTTGTATTAATCACCTGTATTTTGCAGGATTGACAGTCTCCGTTCCTGGGATGGAGAAGGCCCTGCACCAGTACACACTGGAGCCTTCTGACAAGCCTTTTGACATGAAGACAGTTCCATTAGCTACTGCACCAATCTTTGAACAGAAAGCAGGTAATATTCAGGCTTCCTTTAAGTAGCACCTACTAGAGAAGGGGCTGGCTTCATAGACCAAGCATCAAGGTTATGATCCCAATACTTGGGGGACTTCCTGAAGCTGCATGCTCCAATCACAGCGGGGTCAGCACAGCCATCACCCTTTGGAGATGGATACATTTAATACCACCTAGCTCCTGGTTTGTTTGGTCTGATGAGGTCCTGTTTGCGTCTCCTTGACACTGGAAAGCAGGGCATTTTCCATACGAAGAAGTGGTTTGCCTGCCCCAGTGTCTTTGGCCCAGAGTCTTCTCTCCTACTCTAGTGCAGTGTTTGCTGCTGCCTTCTACCCCAGAGGCGCATGCGTATCCGGGCTGCTGTGTGTGTAATTTATGAACAGCTTCTGGATCTTTAAAGGGTTAGAAGAGCTCTGTAAACCAAAAATATTTAAAAGGGTTTTGCTAGTTTTCTGTTTCATGCTTAACGCATTTCTGATCTCCCAGTGTTTTAGAAATAACTTTCATATAATTCTTTCATGCTAGCCATTAGATCTTGGAGGCTGGGGGAAATTAATGATTTGGAATCAGATTAATGATACAGTCTCCTGAGAACAGAGTAAATAGTAAGCTGGTGCCTTCTGAGAAGTGGTAGCCTGTCTTGTGCAATGCTGTGTTCATACAACAAAGCTCAGCTGCTGACTTATGCACAGTAGCTGGAGTGGGCGTGGAGTTGGAGGCAGACCTGCATTCCGAATATGTTGGTGAAGGCAACAGCGTTTAATTCCTGGCCAAAGGTGGGATTCTGTTACCGTGATTCACTAATCTCTCTTCTCTTGGGAGGCCACACATTGTGAGAAGAAGAGGCGATGCTTTGATTAGTGCGTGCAAAAAAGTGGATGAGAAACAACATGCAGTAAAATGTGTGGAACACATGACTGCTTAGTGAATCTGTAGGGGAAGATTTAATGGGGCCTGAAATGAGTTTCTGAGGAACTTTACCACACAGTATCTTTGCTTCTCTTCCTGCAGAAATTGCACTAGTGGCCAGCAAGCCTGAGAAAGTTGCTCCGTCCCTCCACGACATATTCCAAGGTATGGGAAGAGGGGATCAATGGTGTCTCCAAAGCAGTGGTCCCCAAACTGTGGGGCATGCCCACCTGGGGGGTACGGAGGGATGTTTCGGGGGGCACAGCAGGGCCTAGGTCAGCCCTCATGAGGGAGGGGCGGGTGTGCATGGAGGGAGCCCCCCAGCTCCATTCCAGCCCTGCTCCCTGTCGTAGCTGTGGCCCCAGCTGCAGCGCCGCTCCTGGCTGCAGCTCGGCCACTGGCCCCTGCTCTCTACCCCTGGCTGTGGCTCCACTCTCAGCCTCCAGCCCGGCTGCAACTCCATTTCTGGCCCATGCGGGTGTGGACACATGCCATTACTGGGGGGAGGGGAGACGTGAGAGGAAACGTGTGAGCACCACTGCTCTAATGCTTGAAGACCAGTGGAGGGAGGTGTGGATATGCCAAGTATTTTACCACTGGTAGGGAAGGAGGTGATTCTCAAACCTGTCACCAGAAGGTGTCTAACACTGTCCATCTGTTTCTGTGCAGAGCAACTGGCTGCCATTCCTGAGTTTAAGAGCTTGGGTCCCTTATTCAAGTCATCTGAGCCAGTGCAGCTTACAGAGGCAGAAACAGAATACTTTGTTTGCTGTACTAAGCACGTGTTCACTAATCATATGGTTTTCCAGGTAAGACAAGTACATTTGCTGGAGTTCCAAAGGGACCCTTTAGAGACTGGGTATTTCATGAATGCATTGGTATTTAGTGTGTGCTGGAGAAGAACATCCTGTCCTAGTGGGAGCTATAGTGGTGACCAAGTTGAGTCTTTGTGACACCTGGAGACCTCCAGTCTTCTGCTTCTAGACTAGTGAAGAGCAGTCTTGTCCTGAAAATGAAGAGTGCGGGAGACATGAGTCAGTCTGTAGAGTTCTCCCTGCCATCAGGACCACAGAGAGCATGATTGGTAATGAGGTGGGATGTTCTCCATGTTTATGGCAATACGGTAGCTGATTTCAGAAAATGTTTAATAGAAAAGTGTTTGCTGCACTCAAGTCCCCTCCTTTTTATGCTTCACTTTTGCAGTTCGACTGCACAAACACTCTAAATGACCAGTTATTAGAGAGGGTCACTGTGCAGATGGAACCATCGGATGCTTACGATGTGATTCGCTCTATCCCAGCAGCCAGCCTTTCTTACAACCAGCCAGGCATGTGTTACACTCTCGTCCGACTGCCCCAGGATGATCCCACTGCAGGTACCAAATGGAAGGATAATGTTTTGCATGTGTAGGCCACTTGAATGACTTCTCAAAGAAACGCTGGCGAGATGCTTAGGATTTGCATTTAATGTGTTAATTTTGTATGTCTTGTATGTTAGATTCTACCATTGTTTTGTTTTTGTTTTCAAGTTTCACTATCACTAGTATAAAGAAAAGGAGGACTTGTGGCACCTTAGAGACTAACCAAATTTATTTGAGCATAAGCTTTGGTGAGCTACAGCCCACTTCATCGGATTCCACTGAATGCATCAAATAGATGTGTTAGTCTCTAAGGAGCCACAAGTCCTCCTTTTCTTTTTGCGGATACAGCCTAACACGGCTGCTACTCTGTAAACTATCACTAGTGTTCTGTGTAAGATCTACAGTTAGTCAAAATAATGTATACACTTCGAAATACATACAACTATACTGGATGATGGAAAGAAAAATATGTTAAAGGAGGTGGAGCAATGCAGTTAATAACAACGGGACACTGAGTTTTCCTTGTTGTCTTGAGGTTATTAAAGCAGCAAACTGGAAAATATGGACACTGCCTGAAACGAAACACAGGAGCAGAATCAGCCTAATGTTGCCCTTTTTCGACCCGAGCAGCTTTGGGGCCGTGGGGAATGTTGGGAGTAGAAACTGTGGCTAGGTGTTTCTTCGACACAGGTTTGTGTATTTACAAAGAACGATCAAAGCCCTGCGTCTCTGAGTGCAGAAGGAATCAAACAGCATGAAACAGCTTCTTTTGCTCACAGCACCAGGAACGCTCTTTTCAGCCTGCCCGCATCCCCCTGACCCAAAAACCTCTACCCAGGTTTCTTCCGGGGTCGGACGCTGTGCTTTAGCTGTTCCTTCCGTATGGCTACGTCCCTCTCCCCGTCTTAGCTCCACCCATTGTCCTGTTGGCGCCCAAAATGGTGGCGGCACCCTGTATGGCCCGTTCCAAACAGAAAGAAAACAAACAGTTTAACAAATTACAAATGATACAAGGTTAATTATTTACACGTGTGCTCTGTCTTTCTATCAAGATGTTTTCACATCACCAACCCAGATTGATTCCTTATTTCCACCCAACCCGCTGTGGGATATTTTGCTCTTTGCTGGACTTTCTTACCACCACCAGGGTGTGAGGGAGCGGGCCCCATTCAGCCAGCCCCTCTGGAATGTCATTTCTGTGTCATTTACTGGCTGTTCTATTTGAATGGGGGAATTCACCTCTGGAACTTTTCCAGACTCAACTTGCACAGCTACAGTCTCAGATTCAGGAGAGGTAGCCAAGCTGTCCCCCCAAACTGTAAGCAGTAGCATCTGTATCCAATATGAAGGGGGTTTTGAACCAAGGATAGGCCAAAACAGGAGCAGACCCAAGAGCCTTTTTCAGCTCTAAAAAATGCTAAATCCCGCCCTGCTGACCACTGAAATGGTTTCCCTTTTTCTTACTATTTTCTGCTTGTCAGAAAAATTCAGCAAACAAACAGGGATTAGTTCTTGTTTCAGAGCTGCAAGAGCTTTAGTAGCAAAGATTGCCCTGAAACCCTGCGTCTCAAAACGGGTTTTAACAAGCCTCTATCTTTCCCTTGCTATGAAATGCAAGCCAATTATTAGCTCATCCACTGTTTCAGCCACTCAGATGTCTTGTTCAAATTCAGTGGTCCAAGCTTCAAACCCAATTTTTGGATAGGTGCCCTTGTCCCAATCACTGTCTCCATTTGAGACCAATTAGGTGGTTCAGTTTTGGATCCCCTGTTCCCTAGGCTTTTTAGTATGCCTGGTCTAATAACTTGTCAGTTATTCCTGTACACATCATGGATCCTGTTACTCACTCAATAGCTAAACTCTTGTTACTGTTGTTTAACTGCCCACATCTAAACAAAGACCGGGGTGACTGATCTTTGTACCTCCACCAAGCTTTGCCCCTTTAGCCTGGTGTTACCTCTTTTTCCGGACTGGGAGAGAGTCATTCCCTAGACGCTTGTGATACTCTGTCTTGGCCTGCCTTAAATTTGTAACCGTCCTCCTTTTTGTGGCCCGTTTTGCCAGAGTATCAGCATTCAGCTGAACTGTTTCCTTTAATTTTTGCATTACTGCCAATTTCCCTTGGTTTATGAACTGAATGTATCCGTTTTTGTAATTGTTCAATAAGGTAATGAACCAGATCAGAATCCCCCCTTCCATCAGATGTATTAGACACAGAGCTGTAGTGACAGGGCTTGTAACACTAATTCAAATGAAAAGATGGCCAGAAAGATGGGCCTCACAGTATCTCTAGGTGTAAAGGAGATTGAGATGTTTTACTGGTGCAGTTCTCTGTCCCATACACTGGGTTAAAATCATTGATGTATGGGATTGAGAGAATTTTCTTCCAGGGTAGAAGAGGCTGTTTTTTGCCTTTCATTCATAGTAAAAATCCCACTGGGCTTGAGGTTAGTTTAACTTGGTTAAATATTGTATTTGGGACTGGATTTTTTGTTACACTTTAATGTCATTAGGAAGTTTTAGAATTAGGCTGGACCACTGAAGTGTGGTTCAGGTTTCTAGATCGTAGTCGGTATGGCTAGAGAACATTGCCGTGGTTTCTAATGGCTAGGAACACCTATCTGATCTGACTCCAAAGTCTTAAAGGGCATTGGCTGGTCCCAGTGTGCTTTAATTTCTGCATATTCCCTGTCTTGGGAACTTCCCTTACCCTAAATTTAGTGTAAAATTCCCCAATAAACTCTCTCTCTAAATTGTGGTGTTAATTCCCAGGCTACCTGGGGAATCTGCTACATCTCTATCTTGGGGAGGAGATCATTGGTATGGTGCTATTGCTATTCCCTTTATGAGAAAGGAGAGCTTCAGCACTCAGTTTAGACAAAAGAAACTACACGCTCCTGATTCTCTCCCCTTTTCCCAGTCGCTTGTACTTTCAGCTGCACAATGAAATTTACAGTCCGAGACTGCAACCCAAACACAGGGGTGCCAGAGGACGATGGCTATGATGATGAATATGTGGTAAGTTCAGTCTTGTTTGCCGCACCTAAAGTGTGTGTGTCTTCCTGTCCCTGTGGGATTCTGATCACTCTGCCATAGTCTCCTTTTGTGTCTTCCCTACCCCCCACTCTTTTCTGCTACCCTCCTGTCTGGAACACCATCCCAAAATCATTCCAGCTGTTCATCCTTTGCCTTGTTCAGATCCCTCCTAAAACCTCGCTTCTGCCAAATCTTTGTGCGGTGACTCCATTTACGTGTACTTTGTTCATCTTATTTGTGTGACCCTGTCCAACCCTACCCCCACCCTATTTTGTTTGCCTGCACTCTTGTGTCATGTCTGCATTCTAGATTAGAAGCTCCCTGTGGCTTGACTCTCTGTTCAGCGAGGTGCATGTGTTGGCATACAAAGTAACTCCTCAGGCTTTGGGGAGTTGAAGTCTTCCCTTGTGCTCTTGGCTTCTTGCAAGGTAACTTCTCCTAGTTTTATAATAGGATCTAGAACGTGTCCTCCAGTTGTAGTAATTGAGCATGCTTCTTGGATGGCACCTCTGCTAGGGAGCTCATTTCACTGACATTTGTTTAAAAGTCTTAAGTCTTGCTAATAAAGCCCACAAGCATTACTTTGCCTCTACTTTCTAGGGCCTTCATGCACATGTTAAACTGCAGCTGTCCTCTGAAATGAGTCTAGTGTACTGGCCCTGTGCCAGTCATAACTATATCCTATGCTGCTGTCTTCCTCCCCGCTCTGTAAGCCTATGTCTGCACTTCAAGCTGGAGGTGACATCTGCAGCTGCGGTAGACATGTGTGTGAACTCTTTCAAGCTAGTGAGGTAAAAATAACATATTGCTGTGGTGGTGTGAGCAGCGGGATGGGCTAGCCGCCCTGAGTACAGTCCCCCTTGGGACCCTGGGGATGGACTCAGGCAGCTACTCTGTCCTGCCGCAGAGGCTGCAGGGCTATTTTTAGTGCAGTAGCTCAGTCTGAGCTAGCGTGTGTACATCTGCCCAAGCTGGAAATTACACCTCCAGCTTGAAGTGCAGACGTACCATAAACTGAAGATCCTTTTGTGTATGATTCTGTGCAGCCCCAAATTCTCCCTTGTTTCTCTGCCAGCTGGAAGATCTGGAGGTAACAGTGTCAGATCATATTCAGAAGGTCCTAAAGCCCAACTTCGCAGCTGCCTGGGAGGAAGTAGGAGATGACTTTGAGAAAGAGGAAACCTTTGCTCTCAGTTCAATTAAAACCCTTGATGGTGAGATGATCCCTTCTCCCTAATTGTTTGGTAACCCAGACGGGACACTGTCCAGCTGCGGAAACAATATGTGCGGTGTTCGGGGAGAGACTTTTTATGCTAGTTTAGAAAGATCATTCTGGGGTCTGGTAAATTTGAGTACCCATAGTGTGGCAGCTGCATGGCTGTGTGCTGCAATGATGGGTTTGGAAACCACCCACCTCCCTTCTGAAAAGTAGTGGCTTGGGGGAAAAGTTGCACTCTTCAGTGACTATTTGTGATGGGGGAAGAGGTAATGAAAGGTTGGCAAGTCCCCGAGGCTTCGCACCCCACTTAATGAGCTAGATTGGCTAAACCCTAAGTCATGCTCAGGACATGTTCTCTAACTGTGAATTAAAGTTGCACAGGAAACTTGACATCAGAATGTTAACAGACTATGTAAAAATAACCTTTTTTCCTCTTTAAATCTCTCAATGCAGAAGCTGTCAGTAACATCATCAAGTTCCTGGGCATGCAGCCATGTGAGAGGTCCGATAAAGTGCCAGAGAACAAAAATTCCCACACGCTGTATCTTGCTGGTAAGCATCCACCAGTGATGGGTTTGTTTCCATACTCCTCTGCAACACAAACTTATTCTACTGAAATTTCCAGGGGGTCAAGAGATGGTTTTCAAATACTGAGAGAGAATGGATTACAGAGCTCTGTACAACAGCATGTTGCCTTTACAGGATGCTGTTAGGTGCACCTCAGCCTAGACCTTTCCATCTTTTCTTTCCTTGCTGCTTTTTGTCAGCAGGAAGTATATTAAACCCCTTTCTGAAAGGATCTAACCTGCAGTCAAATGCTTAAACTAAGCTCCTTACCCATCTCCAGTAGCTTTCCAGGGGCAGGCCAGAACACCCCAGAGCACTTCTCAGTTTCCTAGTGCATCTTCTTACTCACTAAAAACCTGCCCTAACACTCCAGGCACTTATTTGGTGACACACTCCCTGTTCCTCTCACATTTTGGGGATACATGAAATGGGAAAGACTCAACTTATTTCTACTCTCTTATTCAGCTATTAACAGTAAAATAGAAAATTGCATTTAAAACTATAGTATCCAGTTCTAAGGGCTCAGATTCTGTATCTGCTCCGTGCACAGAATTCCTAGCGACTCCAGTGGGAGTTTGTATATGCAGTGACTATTAAATAGGGTTTGGAACACAGTTCTGTGCATGGAGCCCTAACCCTTAGGAAAATGGCTAATTCTCCAGGGTTGCTTTAATGTCGCAAGGGGCACAGTGGTAGGAGGAAAGGCTCAAGTGAGTCCTGACAGGCTCTTCCTTTCTCAGCTGTGGCTCGGAACCCAGAGCAGCTCTGCTTATGGGCATGTAGCAGGAATGATCACTACCTCTTTGGAGGGGCCTGGGCTTCAGGTGCTAGCCCTGTGTTTAATCCACTGTGTCACACATTTTAAACCTGAATCTATTTGACATTAGCAGTCTTTAAGGAGGGTGTGTCTGAATCTTGTTACTTGACTGAAAGCATTTGCTCCATTCTGTAGGTGGCTGCAGCTTTAACTAATTCTTCCATGATTTAGGCTGTGGCTGTACAGCTGTCAGGTTCACAGGCTGGGCTTTGAGTCACTGAAGGGTAACTACTGGAGCTATTTCATTAATCTACTCAAAATCCTGCTCTTTGTCCCCAGGTGTGTACAGAGGTGGCTATGATGTGCTGGTGAGATCCAGGCTGGCATTAGGTGATGGAGTGACCATGCAGGTGACTGTCAGGAGCAAGGATGAAACACCAGTAGATGTCATCTTGGCCTCTGTAGGCTAAGTCATGCTATTTTTAATACCTGCAGGGGAATTTCACCTCAAGGATCTTAAACAGCCTGGCTCTGTCCTGTCTGACCTTCTGCATGGAGTTTTTATTCTTTGTCATTTTGTATGAGGTTGCAGTAAGGGCAGCTCTGGCTGGTCTCTGTAACATACTTAATGCTGGATCTCACCCCTACCCTGGTCATCAGTTATATGTTCCTCTGACTGATTGCATCTGTGGACCTTACAAGACTTGACAGGGGATAAAAACAAACTGGAATTAGTCTTTTGTCAAAACAGATTTTTATTAACAGAAAATAAACATTGATCATTCCAGTTTCAAGTTGTTGAATTGTTGCTAATAAAATAGAATCGTTAAAAGTTTTGCCACAGCAACTGACAAACCTCAGTTCAGCACAAAGCAGCCCATACTGGAAAACCTTTCCTCTTGATGGGATGCTAGTAACTAGAAATCTGTTCAGTTGCAAAAAGCAGTGGTTCTCAGTCCTCCTGCCAACTTGGCTTGACAATCAGTTTTGTAATGTTTCTGCCTCTGGTGCTGTGTGAAAGGCATATGACTTCAGTTCTGAACCGTCAGCCTAAAACTGAGTTAAACACTGTCCCTTTTAAGGGGAGGACTTGCAACTCTTTAGGAAAGATACTACTTTCCACAGTATGAGGTCACATAAAGCCTCTGTATGCAGCAGAGCCAGTACTTTGGGTTTTTTAAAACTTGTTTTTAATACTTTATACATTCCTGTGGTTTAAAGTAGTTATTGCTTTAATAGTGGCAATCAGTTTTAGGATTGTTAAGCTATGTGTATACTACACAATTTATCTAAGAGCCCTCTTGACTTTGTGCTTCAGGCTGATTCTGGCACAGTAGAGCACCTCTCTTCCATGACATACTGGTGAGGCTACAGTGCAATTTAATTTGCACCTTATTACATTATGGAGTTGACTACTACTAATAGTGGTTAAGGAAACTTGCCTTTTAGGACTGTTCCACACTTACATTTTACTGGCATAACTGGGCTAGTCAGGGGAGATGCTGTGCCAGTAAAAGCCCTTCTGTAGACAGTTCTACCAAGAGAAGTGCTCATACCCCAGTATAACTATTCACACGAAGGGGATTTTGCTGCCCTAACTAGAGCAGTATAGTTAATGTGTAGACAAGCCCTTCCAATGAAGAATTAGGTAACCATGCCTGACAACTAATTACTTGTTCACATCTTTATAATGTAGATATTTTCCCATTTTAAAACTTGTCTGTTCAGTAGGTCAGTTAAATGCACTTTCAGAGAAGAGAAAGATCTACTGTGCCACTTTCTGTTCTAGAAACAAGCTAATTGGCATGTGGTTGCAAATGGCTTCCTGGAATAGGCCGGGCTTCTTCTGGCCACAAGGACAGGGAAGGAGTCTTGGAATAGCATGATTAGCAGTGTTATCTTTCCTCCCCCTGTGACCTACCTCGTCCTTACCACTAGTTCCCTTCTGGCCCAGGACCAGAACTACTATCAGTAACTTCCCTTGGATGTTCACATGGTCGTTCACAACTCCCTCGAGGTTAATCCTTCCCAGTGTCCAAAGGTTCAGTTCCTTACACATATGCAGCAGTCTAACATACCCAAAGATCACTCTGCACAGGAAAGGTAAGTGTCCGGTCTGGAAATAAAAGCAGGATCTTTCCCAAACACCTCTGAACCAAAGCATGAGAGGGAAAGACTACGTAGCTGCTCAGAAGGAGTTGATGAAGTTCAAATATGCATTCAGGAAGCCCATAGGATCTTCAAGCTGTGGATAGTGGCTAATGTGGTCATCCAGAACAGAGACTGTAGACATGGGAAGCACCTTCCTGTTGAAAGAATGGAACAGCTAGTAACTGCATGCTCAATAGAGAGCAGGCACTGGAGTAGACAAGTAATCAGACTAGGCTTCAAGACTGCTCCAAGAGGTGGAGTGGTCCATACAACTGCAATAAGATCTTGTGATCCTGTGTGGCCATTCTTAACCAAAGGGGTACCTCCATTAGCATGGGCATTACATTATCACCCACGTAGTCTGCATGCTTTTATACCACTGCTGTGTTTTTGCCAGGCACTGTGCCAAAAAAAAAAAATCAATTGAAATAAATATTGTACTGACATTCCAGTGAATATAGTAGAGCAGTATAAACAAGTCATTGTCTGCATTAAATTTTAGTTTGTACTAGAGCTGTCAAGTGATTAAAAAAATTAATCGCACTGTTAAACAATAGAATACCATTTCTTTAAATATTTTTGGATGTTTTCTACATTTTCAAATATATTGATTTCAATTACAACACAGAATACAAAGTGTAGAGCACTCACTTTATTACAAATATTTGCACTGTAAAAAATACTATATTTCAATTCACTTAAAACAAGTAGTGTAATGCAATCTCTCTATCATGAAAGTTGAACTTACATAGAATTATATACAAAAACACCTGCATTCAAAAACAAAATGTAAAACTTTAGATCCTACAAGTCCACTTAGTCCTACTTCTTGTTCAGCCAATCGCTCAAACAAGTTTGTTTACATTTGCAGGAAATAATGCTGCCCACTTCTTGTTTAAATGTCACCTGAAAGTGAGAAAAGGCATTTGCATGGCACTGTTGTAGCCAGCATTGCAAGATATTTATGGCCAGATGTGCTAAAGATTCAAATGTCCCTTCAACCACCGTTCCAGAGGACATGCTTCCATGCCAGTGCCAGGTTCTACTTGATAACTATTCAAAGCAGGCAGACTGACATGTTCATTTTCATCATCAGAGTCAGATGCCACCTGCGGAAGGTTTCTGTAGTTTCCACATTGGAGTGTTACTCTTTTAAGACTTTTGAAAGCATATTCCATACCTTGTCCCTCTCAGATTTTGGAAGGCGCTTCAGAGTCTTAAACCTTGGGTCAAGTGCTGTAGTTATCTGATAGAAAACTCACATTGGTACCTTCTTTCCATTTTGTCAAATCTGTAGTGAAAATGTTCTTAAAACAAACAACATGTGCTGGGTCATCATCCAAGACTGCTATACCATGAAATATATGGCAGAATGAGGGTAAAACAGAGCAGGAGACATATAATTCTCCCCCAAGCAGTTCAGTCACTAAGTAATTAACGCATTATTTTTTTAACGAGCATCATCAGCATGGAAACATGTCCTCTGGAATGGTGGCCGAAGCATGAAGGGGCATACGAATGTTTAGCATACCTGGCATGTAAATACCTTGCAACACTGGCTACAAAGTACCAAGCAAATACCTGTTCTCACTTTCAGGTGACATTGTAAATAAGAAGCAGGCAGCATTATATCCTATAAATGTAAACAAACTTGTTTGTCTTAGCAATTGGCCGAACAAGAAGTAGGACTGAGTGGACTTGTTAGGCTCTAAAGTTTTACATTGAACTCAAAAACAAAACAAATTATGTAACCAAAAAATCTACATTTGTAAGTTGCACTTTCACAATAAAGAGAATGCACTACAGTACTTGTAGGAGGTGAATTGAAAAATACTATTTCTTTTGATTTTTACAGTGCAAATATTTGTAATAAAAAATATAAAGTGAGCACTGTACACTTTATATTCTGTATTGTAACTGAAATCAAAATATCCAAAATATTTAATACATTTCAATTGGTATTCTACTGCGATTAATAGCCCTAGTTTGAACTCTGCTAGTGCTTTTTATGCAGCCTGTTGAGAACCACTGCCACAGAGTATGGGCTATAGTTTGATGATACACCATATGGGTTCTAGTGTGGTCAGATGTCCCTTAGACTGAGTGAGAGCCCAACTAAAGCATCCACTGCCAGAAGCCACCCCAGGAAGAGAGCTGCTCCTTCAATTTATAGCAAAGGTCTCAAATTTTTCAGGCATGTTTTAGTTAATCCTAGCCATTAGATCAATTACAAATTTAAGATCCTGCTCAGACTATAGTTTACCCCAAACCTATTCCTTAACTGAATCCACACCAGACTGGAACTCTCATCTCCCCTTGACAGATTCTTCCAAATTCACATTCAGCAGTGGGAGATTTCCAGTTATTCCTGGTTACGTACTGAAACACTGAACAATTTAATGATCTCATACAGAGATGAAGAAAAGTCTAAAGTTGTCATTTTCAAATGGATGATTAGTCGGATCCTAAACTCAAGTCATCTAAAATGAGTGGTGTTTTGAGACGTGCTGAAACTACCGCAGCAAGCAGTGACTTCCAGTGCTTTCACCACAGCAGCCACTGCATCAAAAATCAGTCTCTAGCTGTGCCTAAAATGTGGCCATGAGACTTACCTGTAGAGCTGAAGAAACTCTGGATATGGATTTACAGGATCCAAGGGCCCATAGATTAGATGCACTGCAAACGGGAAGAACACAAACAGCTTCCATCCACCAAGTTGTCCACATGCACTGTACCTTTACCCACGCAAGAAATCCCGCATTAAAGCCAGCAGCCACTGGAGACGTGAGAACCTTTCTGCCTTGGAAGTATATTCTCAAAAAGGCACAATGAGTGTTTACAACCAGTCTGAGGGGGGTATTTTTCACTAGCTTGTTTGGTAGCCAGGAACCATGGCTGGCACACAGCTGTAGCCTAGCATTTGAGGGGGGTGAGAGTTCAGTGCTCCTGAAAGTGACGGGATTGATTGATTGTGTCAAGCACGTGCCTTACAGTTTCCCCCTAGATAGTCAAAGTGTAACATGCAAGCCTGGGCTGAGCACAGAGACTGCACACGAGTGAAACCTCAAGAGTGAGACCCTTGCACGCTGAAGAGGAAAGTCAGGCCCTTAAAGGCTTGTCTGCTCACACAGATTGTAAACACTTCATACCAATACAGTTAAAGCAGCACAGCCCCCTTAGGGTGGGTGCAGTTATTGGTAT
The DNA here is from genome assembly GCF_015237465.2 of Chelonia mydas. Taxonomy (NCBI): domain Eukaryota; kingdom Metazoa; phylum Chordata; order Testudines; family Cheloniidae; genus Chelonia; species Chelonia mydas. The sequence goes on from NC_057849.1 coordinate 342,004,145, forward strand.
AAAGGTGCCTTCTTGAGCTATAGGCTTCTTAATGAGAGCAAGTTATACCATTGTAAGGCACCTTTACACCAATGCAGCTGTGGCCACTAGGGGTTTTACTGCTTTAACTGGAATCAGTTTAAAAAAAAGTCTCCCCCCAACCATGATAGTGCTGGTACCAAACCTATGCACAGCCCTAGTTAACGAGTTCATTTCCATGCCGCGAGCAGCGTCAGATGCCCACCCGGAGCCATAAGTGAATCTCATTTTTCCTTGCCAAGGGCAGCTCCCTTATACTTTGCACTGCTCTAGCCCTTTTCCCCCTGGGATCTCAAATCCTCCGAGGTAGATGTGGGGGTTCACAGAGGTTCTCCACCCTCCACTGAAATGCAGCCATCTCATGGGGCTGGGGGATGACAGAGCAGCTGAAGGCAGGGAATGACAATACACTAAGTTGGATTGTAACGTTCCTATTTCTTCAAGCTGTCCTTCCCCAAAGCATATTACACGCAGCTAAGCAACTGTCTCAGCAAGCTCCCTCCTCCCCCTCCCCATGTAACAAGGCTAATCAGATTAAACAAATGACCTATAATAAAGTCACAGGAAGCTCTAGACGGGAAGTCATAGGAGATTGAAGATGCTTTTCTATCTTCAAGGCAGGTTCCTCTGAAATGAACATCCCCACCCCAAACGGCACCCAACCTTCCCCTGGGGGCCTGAAGAGTCTCCCAAATTTGAGGAGTGCCTTGGCTTTTCAGGGGCAAACCTGACACCCACAATAGGTGTTAGAGGTCTGCAATAGGATCCACAGTGCCTCAAAGGAATTGGCTTAGACAAGAATTACACTGGTTACAATCCTGCCACTGGCTCCCCAATGCCCCAAGTTCAAGCTCCTTATCCTCATACTCCAGTTTCTATCACCCATTCCCCTCCCTGAACCACTGCTGCCAGCCTTTGTTCCCTTCTCCCACTCACGTCTGTGCATTCGTCCACACTACTGGCCTCCCTAAACTATTTCACCAAATCGTCCCCATGGCTCATTCAAATCCCTTCCAAGAACCCACTTCTGCCATGGCATTTACAACTTGCTATAGACAGAAAGCAGGGCTGATACCCTGGCCACTCCAAAACTTCAACGGCCCTTGGGTACCAGTCCCTGCATTTGGCAACTCCAACAAGGATGTGTAGAAAAAAATCCAAGCTGTAAGGCACAGTCCTGCAAGGGAGCAAAGATACGCTCCAGTGTCACGTGGGACTAAAATCCTGGCTGGTCCCAGTGTGAAAGTGGAAAGGTCATACATCAAGTGCCGTGCTTGGAGGCTTGGACTCCGCAGGCTGGATAGACACCAGTCAAGGCATTTCCCCAAACTAATAACTCAGAGGAAACTATTTCCTACTTACATGGAACAGAGGTGGATGTCAGAGCCCCAATCCAACGGTCTCTGTGCTTCTTTCTTTGATTTATATACTGTAAAATACTAAAGAACAAGTGACTCATTAGAGAGATGACAGGGCTTGATCAAACAAAGGGACATTTTAAACCTACACTTTCAGAATTGGTCGAACAAGGATTAGCAGTAAAGACCTGCCCACGGTCATGTCATCCGGCAGTAGCACAGAATCCGAGTGGAATCGGTGTCAGTTACCTGGACAGGCTGCTAAAGCTGCAACAGAAGTGCAGTGTTTCCCCCTCCTCGCCTCTCCCCGTGACTCCGTAGTGCTGGTGAAAGCTGCTGGATTCAGAGGCCTGGAGTCTGAACTCTTCTGTCCCCAGAACAGGTGCAAGCTTCCCCCTTACTGCTCAGAGAGCACCTCTCAACCCTGCCCCGGAGAAACCAGCTCTAAATGGGAGAGGGAACTTCCGTCTCCAGGGCCACACAGGCCTTGGTCTCTCTGCTGAGATTGCCATGGGGATGCCAAGTGGTGTGGTGTGGTCATGGGTCCCCTAGGATTGGACTGAGACCAAAGCTTCCCTACACTGAATTCTGCCGAGCCGCATCAAGCATTAGTTCTCCAGCCCAGGAAGATTCCTCTGCGTTTTCTGCCTGGAGAGACGTGCTGTAATAAGAAGGATACTTTCCAATTCTGTCTAAGGATCATGAAGCCCTTTACAACCAACCACACAACTCCCCTGTAAAGTAGGCATTAGCCCCTACATTTCACATAAAGCATGTAATAGCCTGATTTGCAGGGTTGCTGTGCTCCCCCAGCCCCTACTGACTTCAGTGGGAGGCACAGGTGCTCAGCACCTCTGAAGCATCCAGTCACAAGTGACTTGCTCAAGGTCACAAAATGATTCTTTGGCAGACCCTGGGTCTCCTCACACCCAGTTCTGTATTTGAACCACAAGAGCATCCTTCTTCCCTGAGCCCAGCTCAGGCAGTTCTGGAGATTATTTTTTACTGAGCCCTTAAAAAGGGGCCCAACAATTTGATAGAAAAAGTTAAAAATCCCAAACAGGCTGCACAGTCTCCCATTGTACAAAACGCAAGTGGGTGGTTCTGCCAAGTACACAGCGTCTAATTAGTGTTAAAACATTTCAGAGGAGAGACTTCACCAGGTCTGGGTAGGAAGTGTGTTTTCTCCTCTGTGTGTTACAATCAGCCCCATCTGCTCCTGGCCTGCCTCAGTTTGGACTGGAAGTCACTGGCCTCTGATTCTCCCACAAGCCGTTCACAGCACAACTGGCTAGGAACATTATTTGACAGGTGGCTCAGGGATGAAGCAGCAGCTGAGGTGGGGAAATGTGCCTACATCCAAAGCAGGAAATAAGGATAATTGCTGGAGTCAGGATACCACATCAGAAGGCTCCGTAGTGTGTTCCCGTATGGCAAATCCTGTGCTCCTAAAGCTCTAAGTGTCTTAGCCAAGCCTGCTGCCCAGAGGCGAAGTATAGCGTAGTAGCCACTTCCTTTTCGTGTAGAAGCGGGGAGGCAGCATATTCCAATGACTGAGGGCCTGTCTACACTGCAAACTTAAGGCAACCTATGTTAGGTTGACTTACAACCACCCCAGTAATTACTGCAGTGGTTCGTGTCCACACTACTCTCCTTCTGGCAGTGCTGCGTGTCCTCACCAGGAGCGCTTCCACTGACCTAAGAGGGGCAGTATGGAGGGCTGAGCCTAGGCTCGCAGCTCCACACGCAACTCCCTGCTGTGAGTTCGGCTGCCGCGCAGGCTCCCTGCCCCCCTAGCCTCTCGGCTCCCTGCTGGAAGCACGGCAGCCACCCAGGCTCCCAGGAGGGAGCTCTATATCTGGAACCCAGGCAGCTGCTGGACTCCCAGCAGGGAGCTCCATACCCGGAACCCAGGTGGCTGCCAGGTTCTCGGCAGGGAGCCAGGAGCCTTAGTGCAGCCGGGCTCCCAGCGGGCAACAGAGAGCCTGGGCAGCTGCCCATCTCGGAGCCAGGATGGCAGCCCATCTCGGAGCCAGGAGTCCAGGCAGCAGCCCAGCGGGGAACAGGGAGACTGGGGAGCAGCCTGGTCAGGCGCAGGGAGCCCAGCAGCAGCCAGGCTCTAAGCTGGAGGTCCCCACCTACCCCGGGGTGACAGCCCAAGCTGGGAACCTGGTTTTCCTATCAATTTCACAGCTCCAGCAGGGTGCCATGAAATTGACAAGAATGACAGCCAACAGCCAATGTAGGTAACCCACAGAGTCTACACAGATACTGTGTCGCCCTAACTACACCGACATAAGCCCTACGCCTCTCGTGGAGGTGTAATTATGATGTCGGTGTAGTTGGGCACTTACATAAGCAGGAACAAGGCTGTAGCACGTACACCATCGTAATTAGGTCGACAGAAGCTGCCTTATATCAACCTAACTCTGTAGCATAGACCTGGCCCGAGTCATGGGACTGGACCTTGGGCCTCAGTTATACCAATAGTAAATGGGGATAATGGTACCAACCTACCCTGCTGAAGTACTTTAGCTCTACATTTCAGAAGTACAAACCTGCTTTTAAACGTACAAGACTCAACTATTATATCCACATTTGCAGCTTGATTACCACTGTGAAGCACAAACTCCCTCCTCACACGCCCCCGGGCTGCAGGCCGAGGGCAGTAACTGAGCTCACAGCTATTGGTTACCACAAGGCTGCTTTAAAAACCTCTAAAGTGCTCTATTCCAGCCATCAATGCGAAACTAGGAATCCAACATCTGAAATGAGATCTCTCTACTGTGCTGGCATTCTTGTACTGTCTGAATGGAGGAAACTGAGTCGCAGACAGTCAGATCTGAAAACTCCAGGGTTCATATTACAGGCAGTACACTGGGTTCTGTGTTGCCTTTTCACCTAGGTAGGAAATGGTTTCAGTTTACTACAGAAGAGGACACGGTAGTAAGGCACCTTCACAGGGAGAGGGCATGTGAGAGAGGAAATATAATCACAATATTTGGCTCTCTCTATCTTACTGTTACAACTTTAACTCCAAATACTTCTAAGCCCCCCTCCTCTCAGTGACAGCCAGCTCCGCAGATCCGTGGCTCTCGATCTGACAGCTGCAATGCTGTTTTACGAGGGCCATACCATTTTCTTACAGGAACTAAAGCTTGCATTTAAAAAACAAGGTTTCCAATTGTTCTGGTTGCAGAGACCCATCCAAGCATGGATATCCACATTAGTTAGGTTTACTGAACATACAGCGCCAGGGAGTGCAAAATCCATATCACGATCAGCCAAAATCCATGGAAAGTCCTCAGTAGCCTAACGCAGGGTAAGAGACACGAATGGGGTTTCTAGGCTATGGACCTGGCTCACAAAACCCACTCTGATCCCATCCCTGCCTTGTCTTGGCTGCATTGGTCTTAACTAGCAGAGCTGGTTAATGCAGCCATCTGGGCCAATCCCAATAATCCTCTTTCACCCTCCTCGTTTGGTCAGGGCTCAAATCCGACTAAAAGAAGCTAGATTTACTATAAACAGCCAATTGCCGTACAGCCAGTTCCTGTTCATTGAAGGCAATCTATCTGGGTCAGAATTAAGAGAGTTAGTCTGGTTCTTCCATCCTCCAGCAAGGGAGGCACGCAGTACACGGCAGCAGGGACGGGCACCGCAGACACCGTGACAAAGCAACGTTCAGCTGGGAAAGGAAATGCACGATGAACTTTCAATCGTAATGCTGCAGGAGAGATTTCTGCACTGAGTTTCTTGTTAAAATGTTGAATCAAGTTGCACACTAAGGAGGCACGACAGGAATACATTGCTATGCATGTGCTAAGTGTGCAGAACTCCAGGTACACACACACACAAGCTAGTACAGGTGCAAATTTGCTACTTGGGTTGTTTTTCCTCTACCCTCTTATCATCCTACTTAATATACCTTCAAAGTGCATTACAGACACTGGCTTATTCCCCATCACAGCCTCTCTACACAGGAGTGAAGCATGTATTAGCCCCATTCTTTAGATCTAGAAAATGAGGCAGGAGTTAAAAAGCAGCAGCAGAGGAAAAAGTCATTGGGTTTCTCCCCCGTTTTGTTTCCTCAGTATATATACTGAAGGCCTGAAAGGTATTATTACTAACTTTGTTAACAGAAAGGGTATTTTTCTTTAGGGGGTTTTGGGGAAGAGGTTACATTTTTCCTAGAAGACACTAGGCATGACTGGAGAACTAGAAGATTTATGCCAAAGATAAAGTGAAGTGAAGTGATAAGAAGTGAAATCCAATTAACCCACGAGGGAGGTGATTTTTATTCTGATTACAACTTTTGCTTGTTTCCATTTAACAACACTTCCATTTAACAACACTCAAACACCTGCTGAACAAACAGCTGAAAGAACAGCTCGTCCGTTGATGATTTAATACTTCCTTCCCTGTTACTGATTAAACTGAGAGCCAAAAGAGCTCCCAGCTCCCACTCCACATCTCTGTGTTGTCCAAAAAAAGCCTCCAACCAAATCAGAGAGGACCAAACTTGGCAGCCGTTATTCAAAGGTAAACCACAAGCAGGAACCCCCTAACTTATTCTGAAGAAAAATAAAGTCAAGCTACATCATACATAATCAAGAAATAGAAAAAAAGCACAAGCCCGTTTCCCCCCTTGGGCTAGTTTAAATTGACTTGTCCAAAGCTACAGGAAAAGTCAGGGGCAGAGCTAGATCTCAGGCATTCCTGGCCCCCAGACCACACTTCGGTATTTTCCATCACCCACAGGAATGCTCATGCAGTTTTACCACTCCTATAGAGCAGAGCTGGTCAAACTCTTTCACAGTGTGGACCATGCCTCAGATCTTCCTGTGGACCACCTCCTCCCCTCCCCATTCACAAGTGCATGGCCCATCTCCTCTCCAAACCTCAATCCCATTTATAGCTGTGCAACATCCACATGCCAACAGCTACGTTGGCTAGTACAGATAGGCTGGCCTCTCCTCCTGGATTCCAGCTATTTTTACAGGTATTCATGCTCTTCCTTCACTGCCTGGAGGAGGGCTCAAGGAAGACAAAGCCTTTGTGGAGACACTAAATGAATTCTTTGCATCAGTCTTCATTCCAGAGAAAGTGAGGGAGATTCCCACACCTGAGCCATTCTTTTTAGGTGACAAATCTGAGGAACTGTCCCAGATTGAGGTGTCAATAGAGGTGGTTTTGGAACGAATTGATAAACAGTAATAAGTCTCCAGGACAAGAGGGGATTCAACCAAGAGTTCTGAAGGAACTCAAATGTGAAATTGCAGAACTACTTACTGTGGTATATAAATTTTCACTTAAATCAGCCTCTATACTAGATGACTAGAGGGTAACTAGTGTAAGGCCAATTTTTATAAAAGGCTCTAGAGGCCATCCTGGCAATTACAGGCTGGTAAACCTAACATCAGTACCAGGGCAAATTGGTTGAAACTATATTGAAGAACAGAATGATCAGACACAAGGACACGCTATGTTGGGGAAAAGTCAACACAGCTTCTGCAAAGGGAAATCATGCCTCACCGATCTACAGGAATACTTTGAGGATGTCAACAAGCATGGGTACAGGTGGATCCAGCTGACACAGTGTTCCTGGACTTTCAGAAAACCTTTGACAAAGTCTCACATCAAAGGCTCTTAAGCAAAGTAAGCAGTCATGGGATAAGAGGGAAGGTCCTCTCATGGATCAGTAATGGGTTAAAAGATAGAAAACAAAGGGCAGGAATAAATGGTCAGTTTACAAAATGGATAGAAGTAAACAGCAAGGCCCCCCAAGGATCTGTACTGTTCAACATATTCATAAATGATCTGGAAAAGAGGGTAAACAGTGATGTGGCAAAGTTTCCAGACGATACTAAATTACTCAAGATAGTTAAGTCCAAAGCTGGTTGAGAAGTCTTATAAAGGGATCTCACAAAGCTGGGTGACTGGGCAACAAAATGGCAGATGACATTCACTGTTGATAAATGCGAAGTAATGCACATTAGAAAACAATAATCCAAACTATACATACAAAATGATGAGGGTCTAATTTAGCTGTCAGTACTCAAGAAAGATCTTGGATAGTTCTCTGAAAACATTTTCTCAATGTGCAGCGGCAGTCAAATAAAGCTAACAGAATGTTAGGAACCATTAGGGGAGGGATAGATAAGATGACAAAATATAATGCCATTGTATAAATCTATGACATTCCCACACCTTGAACTGTGTGTGCAGTTCTGGTCGCCTCATCTCCAGAAAGGATATTAGAATTGGAAAAGGTACAAAGAAGGACCAAAAAAAATGGTTAGGAGAATGGGACAGCTTCCATAGAAGGAAAGATTCAAATGCCTGGGACTTTTCATCTTAGAAAAGAGATGACGAAGGTGGGATATGAGAGAGGGCTATAAAATCATGACTGGTGTGGAGAAAGTAAGTAAAGAAGTGTTATTTACCCCTTCACATAACACAACCACCACGCAATAAAATTATTAGGCAGCAGGTTTAAAACTAATATAAGGAAGTACTACTTTACACAATGCAGAGTCAACCTGTGGAATTCCTTGCCAGGGGATGTTGTGAAGGCCACAAGTATAACTGGGTTAAAAAAATTAGATAAGTTCATGGAGAATAGTTATTAGCCAAGATGATCAGTGACAAACCCTATGCCTCATGTGTCCCTAAGCCTCTGACTGCCAGAAGCTGTGACTGGACGACAGGTGATGGATCACTCGATAAATGCCGTTTTGTTTATTCCCATGAAGCACCAGGCATTGGCCACTCTTGTGTTCTTATATGACCGGGCAGCTCTCTGCAGACCACCAGTAAGTGCTCCATGGCTCTCAGTTTGGAAATACAGAGATGAGCTGGTGTGAGACATCAACAGACAAGGAAATTAGAGAGCAACATACCTGTCAACAACAAGATTTCCATCATTTGTCCGGATTGCTGTCCACATGTCCCAGTATTCCGCAGCTGAAGGCTGCGTATACGGACCAAAGACTGCTCCAAGTCTGAAAAAAAATTCAGAGAGGCATGAAGATCTTTACAGCATGTATCCCCTTCTGGAATAAACAGGATATAACGCCACTTAATATCAGACACAAAAACTAGTCTCAGGGCAAAAGTGTCAAATGATTACAAGATTTGTTTGTAAAATACACACTCTTGGAGCACCCCAAATTATCCAACTTAAAAGAACAGTGTCAAATTTAGCAGTGATCCCAAAGTGGAGAAGGAAAGGTGTTTCATAGCATCTAATATGAACAGAAATGTTTGGTCTAATTTCAATGAATTATTTGTGGGAGAAGACAGTAATTTTGTTGTTGTTCCCCACGCAGTGCTGGAAAACCAAGTACAACAGCATTGTACTAGTGTAAAAACCAGCTGTGGCTCTCTAATCTCCATGCTGTGTTGGGGATGAGGTGGCTCCATGAGCTACCCCTGGACACAGCACCATCCCTACAGCTCCCATTGGCCGGAAACCGGCCAATGGGAGCTGCGGGGGCGGCGCTTGCGGGGGCAGGCAGTGCATGGCAACCCGCTGCCCCCCTTCCGCCCCAGGGGCCGCAGAGGCTTGCCAGCAACCAGCCGCTTCCGGGAGCGGCGTGCACCGCTGGCCAGGAGCCGCCTGTGGTAAGCGCCTCCCGGCCAAAGCCTGCACCTCGCACCCCCGCCCCAGCCTGGAGCCCCCTCCTATACCAAACTCTCTCCCAGAGCCCACACTCCTCACCCTCTCCTGCACCCCAACACTCTGCACCAGCCCGGAGCCCCCTCCCACACTCCAAACCCCTCGGCCCCAGCCCAGTGAAAGTGAGGGAGGGTGGGGGAGAGTGAGCGACGGAGGGAGGGGGGAATGGAGTGAGCGGGGTGGGGCCTCGGGGAAGGGGGGTGCAGATCCTAGGTTGGTCTGAAATTCAAAAAGTGATCTTGTGCGTAAAAAGGTTGAAGAGCACTGATCTAGGCATTCTGAACCTAGGGTGAAATCCTGGCCCTAATGAAGTCAATAGCAAAACTGCCACTGACTTCAGGAAGGTGAAGGTTTCACCCCTAATGCTTAAACTGCAACTCTGCGTGGCTACAGATGAGGGAATCCTGGGACTCCCTCTCCACTTTTCCTGTTCCAAGTCCTGACTGATGTGTCTTTAAAGGAGTTATATTTGTTGTTTGCAGGCAGCACCTTTAAGGATCATAGAAATATAGGGCTGGAAGGGACACTGAAAAGTCATCTACTCCAGCCCCATACACTGAGGCAGGACCAAGTAAATCTAGAGCAGTCCTAACAGATGCTTGTCCAACCTGTTCTTAAAAACCTCCAATGACAGGGATTCCACAACCTCCCTTATAATTAGAAAGTATTTCCTAATATCTAACCTAAATCTCCCTGGCTGCAGGACTTCTTGTCCTACCTTCAGTGGGCATGGAAAACAATTGATCACTGTCCTCTTCATAACACACCTTAACATATTTGACCACTGTTATCAGGTCCCCCCCCACCCCAACATCCTTTCTCAAGACTAAACATGCTCAGGTTTTTATATTTTCCTCATAGATCAGGTTTTCTAAACCTTTAATCATTTTTGTTGCTCTCCTCTGGACTCTCCCATTTGTCCACACCTTTCCTAAAGTGTGGTGCCCAGAACTGGAAACAGCTCTTCAGATGAGGCCTCACCAATGCTGAGCAGTGCAGGACAATCACCTCCCATGTCTTACATGCGACACTTCTGTTAACGGACCCCAGAATGATATTAGTCTTTTTTGCAACTGCATCATATTATTGGCTCATTCAGTCTGTGATGCAAAATAACCCACAGCTATTTTTCAGGAGTACTACCACCTAACTAGTTATTCCCCATTTTGTAGTTGTGCATTTGATTGTTCCTTCCTGCTCTGCACTTGTCTTTACTGATTTTCATCTTGTTGATTTCAAACCAATTCTCCAATTTGTCAAGGTCGTTTTGAATTCTAATACTGTCCTCCAAAGTCCATGCAACACTTCCCAGTTTGGTTTCAGCCACAGATTTTATAAGCATTCTTTCCATTCCATTATCCAATTCATCAATGAAAATACTGAATAGTACTGGACCCCTATGGGACCCCAATAGATATATTTCCCCCCCAACCCCTGTCTGAACTATTGATAATGACTCTGAATAGTCTTTCAACCAGTTTTGCATCCACTTTATAGTAATTTCATCTAAACCACATTTTTCTAGTTTTCTTAGGACAATGTTGCGGGACCAAGTGTAAGGCACAGGGTCAGAAAGGGAAATAAGTTATTTAGACATTAACAGTGCTTCCAAGTGAAGTCTGTCTCAACTTCAGAATATCTTCAGCATAATATGGTACATCCACCTACCACTGAAGAACTGGATGGAACGACAGTGAGCTACTGTCCTCTACCAGATGAAACATGCTCAAGTGTGTGTGAACAAGCAGCCATCTAGTAACTACAGCCTATAGAGGACGCATGACTTAATACTTTTATACAAGTGAGTGTTTCCTGGGTTATACTCCAACCTAATCTATACATTTGTCACAACAGGGTTGTCCCCCACAGTGTGCGTAGTGCTCAGAACACCAACTCACCCTCTTGAGAAGAGGCAGTAGTTCATTAGCCGGGTGATGATGGGGGACAGTAGGCCACCATCCTTGAGAATCTTTGGCAGAAGAAAGGAGAAAAATGCCATTAAATGCCATATAGAGAGCAATGATTCCTTGCCTGTTCAGAGGGCCTTTCCTACAGAGCTACCAGGCCCCCACCAACCAGCCGTCTTACAGAACAACCATTCCCCACAATCACTGAAGTAAATCCATTATTACCACTAGATTTTTCAAAGTTATTAATACACTGAACCAAAGCACCTTCAGCCACTGATCTCTTTAGGCCATCTGAACCTCAGATCAAAGACACTAAGACCAAGACTTGAGAAAAAGACTAGGCTAGTAACCAGAAGGCAATAAGATTTTTTTTTTGAGGTGGTGTCAGGGAAGGATAAGCAGCTTTGCTGGGATGAGCAGCTCACCCATCACTAATGAGAATGGGAAAGGTGAAGGGATTCCTACAAGAAGCTCCATCTTTCACATCAGCATCTGGACAGTCGGTGTTTGATAAATCTGAATCCCTTCCCCCTTCCAAGTCCCACCTGCTTATTATTGTACAGAGAAGGAGCATTTCCATTCTCTCTTTCCAGCCTCCCACCCCAGAACCTGCTAGTTACTGCAAAGAGTGAAGGTGTCCACTAGTCTACCTCTCCCTCTGCTGTCTGGCTGCTGCAATGGGGAGACATCTGTTTCTCTGACCCCTCCTCCAGTCTCCATTTCTGGGTCCTCCCCCAGTGAGTTCCAGTGCCTGCCTCTGCTGCTGCTCAGAGCTTTCCAAAAGCACCAGCAGCATGAAATTGACCTGCTTTTGGTCAATTTCCTACAGTGTGGTGCCCAGAGCTGGACACAATGGCTTCCCCAACAACAGCAGTAAAAGTTGGCATGGCTCTGCTCAGTCTTCACTCTGAGCAGCAGCAGAAATTCAAAAACAGACTATAACCAGGCTAGTGTGTCTTGGAGACGCATTTTTGGTGTCTAAGACTTTTTTTTTTTTTCTTAATGGAAGCTTAGTTTAAACTGCACCAATTGTGGCTATCAGTTTTATGACTCATCTGAAAGAACTGCTTGTCCAGCAGCATAGCAGCCACTACCACCAGATGAGACCACTGACTCTGGGCAGAGTCAGAGGAATAACACCCCCAGCGCCTGCATAACCCTCGGTGTTTCCAATAGATATTCCACCCCAATAACCCTGACCTGACCCTGCAAGTTCTGGTAAGATCAAAGCAAAAGGTGGTACAATGAAACAGAATGTTTAACGACTCTTGTTCTCTGAGACTGTGTCTACACTACCATTTATATCGGCAAAACTTATGTCACTCGGGGGTGCGAAAAAAACCTCCCTCCTAAGTGATGTAAGTTTTGCTGACATAAGTGGTAGTGTGCACAGTGCTATATCGGCAGGAGAGCTTCTCCCGCCATCCTAGCTACTGCTGCTCGTGGAGGTGGCTTTATGATGTTGCCGGGAGAGCTATCTCCCATCAGCATAGAGCAGTTACACAAGTGATCTTACAGCGGTGCAGCTGTGCTGCTGTAAGTTTGCTAGTGTAGATGTGGCCTGAATAACTGCTCCCCCCTTAACTGCAGCTAAACATTTACATGCAGTCATTTAAAGTCCGCCAACAAATTACAGTAGCTGGAAAAGGACACATTCTAGGACCAAAAAACGGCACACACTCAAACTCATGCCTAGAAGTTTTATTCTTGATACTTGAGTCCAGATTTCATAAAACTAGAGACCAAAGCAGCTCACCTTCTGAATGAACCTGGGGTAATGAGTTTCTGGGAAAATACCTGAAAGTGTTTCAGAAAACAGACATTGCAGTTACTTAAGTTTGCTCTGACATTTTCCAGTCTCCCTCTTCTGCCCTCCCCGCACCTGCGCAGCCTCAGGGAATGCATTTGCTGACAGCCAGATACCAATATCTTAAATGGGGATTGCTGAGTCTTTTTTTATTTTAAACACCTCTCAATAGAATTTACTTTTGTGCATGGCAGAGAGGCGGCAACGCCACTGTTATAGACTACAAATGCCATCAAGGCACCGAACCAGCCACATCAGGACAGGCACCTACTCTCACAAAGAGTGGCCAAAAAACATGTCCTAAAGAAGGGAAGAAATTCTTACTCCTCAGTCGCAGCACCATTCAGAAATGGGCCACAATAGAGACCGTCTGCCCTTACAAGCTGCATTAACAGGATCAATCTGCTACTAATAAAACAATGGAGGGAGACGTATCTGTTGTCCAGTTTAATCCGCCTTCCCATGTTTTATAACCAGCCCCCCGCCCCATCTTCCCCACTTAAGAGTGAATTTTGGTGTTGTGAAAGGTGCTGCACTGACAGCACTAAAGCCTTCCACTAACCCATAGAAAAGGGAGAGCAGTGAAAGCTTCCCCACACTGCTCCACCAGTGTGCCTCATCCCTGGCCTGGAGGGACCCCTCTGTGGGTCCGAGGGGAGTTCAGTCTCTATTGCCCATTCAGCCCCTGGCACCGTGATGAGACTGCCAACAAAGGGAGCAGTTAGTCTCAGTGGTGATGTAGGCACCGATATCAGGGAAGCAGATGGAGAGCCACTAATTTATTTTGCACAGATCACGTTACTCTAAGCAAAACAGTTACCTCCATTGGATAAACATAGGCTATTGATCAGGACACATCCAGTTTTATTGTGTTCATACCTGGAGAACAAGAGACAAGGCTGAATTAAACTGGAGCAATTCTCAGGCAATTCCAAGAAGTGATTGACCAACAGACTGCAGTAATATTGCCATTTATTAAAACGTAATCCAGGATGCGAATTAACCCATGAGATGTCATTTCAAAAGCAGCATAGGAACAGCAGTGTCAAAGTACTCCCTACAGCTCTCCTTCACTGTACAACTCATTCACATTGCAATAATCACTGTTAAGAGAGTAAACAAGACCTTCTCTAATGCATGCTTTATGAAACAGTCTCAGCAGCCTTGGGGAAAGTCTTCTCTCCCTGGATCTCAAGAGGGATACAGAAAATAGGCACACTGGATTTGCACTACTGGATGTTCTATTTGCTGAATAATTTTCACTTTAGACTAATTAAAAAATCAGCAGTGCTTGCCACCCACCCTCCCCCACTCAGATCATTAACTGGTTAGATTGGGAACTTCACAGCATGCTAAGTTTTTTTGTACTAAATAAGTAAAACAATTTTAAAAAAACCTTCTTAAATGCTAATACAATACACACACATTTATACATCTGACATGTACTCATTAGCTAGAGATTCCACACCACACCATTGTAAGGAGTTCTGTGTGGAAGTTACACCTTGCAGCACTTCCCAGCCACAGGGAGCCTGATCTACTGATTAGAACAAGGGATCGCACATTAAGAAACCTCGGTTCTGACTCCTCCTCTGCCAGTGACTTGCCTTTGGACAAATCCCTCAGCCACTCTTTGGTTCAATTTTCCCCATCTGTAAGAGGGGCATTCTATCTGGTTCCTTCCTCATAGCAGGGTGGCAAGGCCAAATCCCTAACATTTGCCACCGACTTTGAGGTGACAAGATAAAAGGCAAAGCCTCATCAGCTGCTGCTAAATTTCTGACGGGAAGAAAAGTGTTAACTTAGGCAGAGTCCTTCCATCTGTGACTAGCCATCCCCTGTGGTTTCACACAGACCCTGGTCAATGGTGACAGAAGATGCTCTTGGCTTGTGAAGACTTGCCTTGTTCAATCCTCACATCCTTGACAAGCCTCCAGGTCTCAAAGACAAAGAGTATGTTGCACATCTAGTTTTGGAGATGGCTAGACAAGACTCTTCCACTGTATCTGCGTACACAGCTTCCACTGAAGTCAATGGAGGCAGCATATCAGCTTCCCTCCATCCACCTACCTAGGCTCTTATACTACTGCATCCTTCAGCGTGGTATCACACTGGTACCTCCTGCTGTCACCCTGAATCTCAGCTGTGGGATGGGGAAAGAGGGGGCTCTCCACCATTTACTTTTACTTAGCTTCAGGGAATTAAACCCTAGGAGGATGACGAAGAGCATTCAGAGCTTTAGTGCTTCCAGTGACCTGTGGAGCAGTTCCTGCGCAACTGTGTCTCCATAGTCATGAGACAGGAGGTTGATCCTCTGATTTCGGAGACCCAGGTGCCCCAGCAGCCCCTCGACGATGTTGGCCTGCTCAAAAATGGAATAGTGATGGGGCCTCTGTTTAAAAAGCAAAGCAAGAGAGCAGCTCCAGTGAGAGCAACATCATACACTTCTATCTTGTTAGTTACAGAGAGCTGGAATATCACTGTGCAGGTTCTTCTGAACAGCCCACCTGGCAGTTCCAGTCTGACTAAGTTCAGTGCCTGGACACAACTAAGCACCAGTGTTCGTGGACAAATGCAGAAGCGTGAGACAAGCCCAGGACTGACAGCCAACAACTCAGATTCTAGTCCAGGCTCCTGCTGATTTACTGAGATACCTTGGGCAAATCGTTTTACCACCACGTGCCTCAGTTTCCCCATCTATACAATGGAGATAATGAAACTCAATTCACAGAAGGTCTGTGATGATTACCTAGTGTGTGTAAAGCTCTTTGAAGATGAAGAGCTAAGTACTATCAAACTCACTCCGTGATTTGTTTGCAAGGTTACAATTACACAAGCGTAACCACAAGCTAGTAACCCTTCACCAGCATTTTACTTGTGTCAGAGCTGCCTAATGTGACAAGTGAAGCAAACCTGTTCTACAGAGGTGAGCCAACACTCCAGTGGAGTGTGGTCACTTTAGAGACCATTGCATCACGTCCCATTTCTGATGTTTGATTTTGACACCAATCATATTCTACAATTGTATCTTTATTTCTGTTGCTGAAAAATATTAGACACACAAGGTGGGTGAGGTAATAGCTTTTACTGAACCAACTTCTGCTGGTGAGAGAGACAAGCTTTCAAGCTCTGTGTAAGCTTGAAAACTTGTCTCTCTCATGAACAGAAGTCGGCCCAATAAAAGCTATTACCTCACCCACCTTGTGTCTCTAATATCCTGGGAGTGACATAGCTACAACAACACTGCATCCTGGAAAAAATGTAGGTGGATAAAGACAGAAAGCAACCTGGGAAATGAACTGATTTCATCAAAATCCATAGTAAATAAAATCCATCTTCCCAGGCATGACCTTGTGTGATGCCATTGGTCTGGATGCACTTTCGTCATTAAATTCCTTTTCCAAAAGAAACTACACAATCGTCTGTCAGGATCACTTACAGGCTTGTCACTAAAACCAAATCCTACAAAATCCAGAGCGATCACCCTGTGAAATCGCTGGGTCAGCCCTTCCCAAATCTGTAAGAGAAAGACAGGAAATCATAAGAGCAGCTACACTCATATCTCTGAGGCCTACGCACCAAGATGGACAGTTCTACACCATAATTTCTTAAAGCTCCTCCCAGACACCCATGCTGCAAACACAAATTGAACTGCAGTGGATTTGAGTTATCATAATAACCAGTATATTCATGACAGCAAAAGCCAACAGATCTTCTAAAAAGTTATTTCCCCCAAGCCCCGCGGTGGGGTTTCTCCCTGCAAAGGCCATATTGGCTAGATCCTGAGGTTCCCCTCTGGTTTGCATCTCCCTCCAACGTAAGACCCAGTTCTATAGCTATATCCTCTGGCCAGATGTACCATATGGGAATTTCCTTCAGAACCTGTCAAACTGACACCACAATCATTCAACAGGGAAGTCCACCTTCTCATCCATTACAAGGGTAGTGCCCTTGTTCCCCAAAAAATGTGAATATACCAAAGGACTCAGATTTTGAGACGACAGCTGCGCCTCCCCACAAGAGGCCTGTATGGAGTTATTTTTAAAAGAAAATACCAATATTCATATAGGCCAGTTGGGAGAAGCTGCCTCCATCACCTTGGAATCTGTGTGTAGCTAGAGATGATTTTTGCTCCCTTTGGATCTTACAAAATCCAGCATCTGGTCCCAGGAATGCCACACTGATTACCACCAAACACTTACACAGCACAGGAAATGGACATCGTTCTTCACACATACAAAAGAACCCTGTTTATCCGACCTTCCATTATCCGGCTCTCCATATTAACCAAACAACCAGCGCACACAGGTCCAGAAGCAGGTGATCTCTCCTGTAGCCACTAGATGGCACTGCAGCCTCGCACTTTCCCATTCTCTGAATTATATGAATTTTTGATTATCGGATCTGGCCCCAGTCCCAATTAGATCAGATAACAGGGTTCTGCTGTATAAAGACAAGTTTCCTGCCCCCAAGAACACACAAGCAAAATAAATCATAGGACAAAATCTTAGGAGCCGAAGTGCCAAGGGAGTAGAAGGGATGCTTGAAAGTGAGTCTTAAGGAGAGAACTGAAGTGGGGCAGGACACTTGGCAGATGAGAAAAGAGCGCTCCAGGCATGGGAAGCAGCACCAGAACAGGCATGAAAAGGGGTGTGAGATGAAGGAGGAAGTGGCGAGAGAGAACTGGGAAGAATTTAGGGAGAGGAAGGGACATCAGAGACATAGGTAGGTGGAAACGAGGTTACATAGGGTCTTGTAGGTGATGACTTAGCCACACTTTGAAAGCTATGACAAACTGTGCCAAGTTTCACCCAAGGGCAAAGTCTTAGCTATGAGAAAAAAAAAGAGTGAAGTGGGCTGGGAGAGCCAAAACAAGAACTCTGCCTCAAACTAGGGAAGCCTGTCATTCATCGATCTCTCCTCCATGATTCACTAGTCAGACAGGCCCATTTATTCCTCCCTGAGGGATCCCCCTCTGGTTTCCAGGGGAAGTGAGAATCACCGATTTTACTCACTCAGTCCACACTTTGTGCTTACGTGGTCCCCTCACCTTGTACCAATCATAGCTGGAGGTTGGGAAGCCGTGTAACAGAACCACAATATCTGAACTGCCGAGTGCACCCGATGAATCTGAGGAGAGAATACGACATCAGCAAGGCACGCTACACTCCAAGGATGCTTTAACTTTAAAGCAGCTGTACAGGAGACCATATCAGGGACCCAACAGTAACATCAACCAGGTTGTGTTCCAGGCTCCCAATAAGAGTTTTGTTGATTTTTTAACACTAAAAAATCAGATCTCTCCAGCCACAAAGGCTCCCTCACAGTAAACATTCTTAGAACCTAACACACAGACAAAACCCCCGAGACTTTGCCATTCAGAGACTTCTCAGCTTGCACAAAAACCTGTTACTAGGGCTATTCTTCCTTAAGAGCTGGAAAGAGGCACCTCGCAGAGGAGAGAGTTTACACTGTTGATGTAATGGCACCAGGTGGGGGCTCACCACATTAGGCTATCAATCAGTCTATGTACACAGACAACTTGGGAGCAATGAGTGAGCTTACATTTACATAACACTTTTCATTCTGAATGATCCCAAAGCACAATGCAAATTTTAAACTGATAGGGAAACCAGGAATCAGACACTCAAATGCAGCCATCCCTTGGGTAAAACATGACAGCTGTTTCACAGCACACAGCAGCAGGTTAAGGACAGGAAGTGGAGAAAAATACTGCTCCCAACTGAAACTGTGGCATGGGGAAGACTTAGGAAGTATGTATATTGTGAGCATCTGTACTTAAAACTGGAATTTGGCCATAATTTGGAGCAAACACCATTGCTCTCAAGAAGGGATTTGTGGGATCTTCAATGACAAGCAGCTAGGACATCATTTTTACGTCTCATCCAAAACAACAGCACCTCCAGCTACACAGTGCTGCTTAACACCAAGTGCCCACAAACGCAAGTGTGCCATTTGAATAAACCTACCACTTCCAGTTCCTGCGGGACCTAACTGTTCCTGAGAGGAGTCTAATGCAAGCTACTCCTGGGGGAATTCTGCACCACGGCACGTGCACAGAATTCACATCCCATGCAGGTTTCTTTACTTCTCCATAGAAAGATTACTTTCTGATGGGGAAGCAAAGAGAAGCCACAAGAGCGGTCACATGCTCCTCCCCAGCAGTGCAGGCACATTGTTTCAGGTGCCTGGAGCAGCCGGTGGAGAGGTAAATCGCCACAGGGTGGAGGTATGGAGGGCTGGGGGCACCCAGGATGGTCCTGGGTCAGACACATCCCCTAAGGCCAGGTCAGACCCACCCCGTCCACCCAACCCTCATGCATCCGAACCCCTCCATACCCAGACCCCTCCCACTGAGCCTCACTCCCTCACACCCAGAACACCCCCCACCAAGCTCCCCGCACCCAACCCCGCTGAGCCTCACCCCCTGCAT
This sequence comes from Chelonia mydas, assembly GCF_015237465.2. Classification (NCBI taxonomy): domain Eukaryota; kingdom Metazoa; phylum Chordata; order Testudines; family Cheloniidae; genus Chelonia; species Chelonia mydas. The sequence continues at coordinate 342,023,373 of NC_057849.1, forward strand.
CCAGATCCCCCACACACACAGGCTGGGACACGGACCTCTGGGGCAGGTCTGGCTCTTGTGCTGTCTCAGGGTCGGGTGCAGCTTCACCATGTCCCGGGGTGGGGTGGGGTGGGGAACAGCAGGGTGATCTCCCACCTCTATGCAGCCAGTGGCCTGTGCTCCCCACTGCCATGCTGGAGCCTCCACATTTATTTATTGGCAAATAAAATTTGTAGACTTTTAAAATGTTTTGCACAGAATTTTTAGTTTGTTGGCGCAGAATTCCCTCAGGAGTAGCAAGTACGGTCCCAGCTTAGCTTATTAAACACAAGGGGATAAAAGCACAAGTTTGTACAGCTGCAGACACAAGTTGCATATTTTGAACCAGGTTTTTCTCCAACAGAGCTTAATCATGGCTCCAAAAATTCTCTCTGAGCACAAAAAGTGCAGGCAAAATGCCATCACTGACTAAATACCCCAGCAACCGGGGTTCACAACTTTTTTCTTACTATTATCCTGCACTCAGCTACCCATAACCAGGCTATCAGAGGCACCCAGAACCTTAGCATCTGCTCCCACAATGCCTAGAGGGGGGTACTAGGCCCTGTCACACTTCACAATGAGGCCCAACCTGCTTGTGGCCTTTACGTACTACCACAATACAAATGTTTCATAGTAATGATACAGACCCTGGTCCTAGACCCATGGTCCATTCCCCCAGAAATGAATTAACTGACCGACATTTGCCACTTAATTTAAGGAGGCCAGACGGCTCCATTTCAGTGTAGTGTGGAGAGAAAACACCTCAAGAGCTAAGGAGCAAGGACTCCCCATATCTTCTACTCAATCATTACCATAGTTTCAACCCAGTTTTAGCTCCCCTCTCACAATGGACTGGAATCTGCATGCCCCTTCAGGCCACATCCCAGTACAAATGCTCCCATCTCACTTGTTTCTGTCCAGTCTGTCTCTAGTCAGTCTGTCTCTCTCCACATCCCAGTTTTATTTCTCTATGTGTTTGTTTTAAAACTTTTTGCTCTTCTCTCTCTCTCTCTTTTTTTGTTTTGGGCTCCTTATCTCCCCTTGTGTCTATGTTTTCCTTGATTCTCCAGTGCTTTTCCAGCATGCCTTTGTCTTTACTTTCCCCTAAGTTCTTCCGTGTCTCCCTCCCTCACCATTCTTCCCCATGCGAGTCTTGCAGGGGATCTCCACTCTGTGCCAGGCAACCAGCTTCTGTATGTTCCTCCCCATCCTTCTCTCCCAGTGCTTTCAAAGCTTCTCTCTAGTATTGCCTGGTGGCACAGACCAGCAGCACTGGAGAGAGAAGCAGTCTGTAGCACCACCCTGGGGGAGGACAGCGAAGGTCCAGAAGCTCTCAGTCACAGTGCAAAGGTCTGTCTGCTAGTCTGGCATCCCCAGGCTGAGGAACACAGGATCTCCTCAGTGCTGCAGAAAGCTCCCTGAAGCTGTGGATGCACCACTCCCATCACGCCTCACCTCTGTAAAAGATGTTCTGGGTCTTGTATGTGAAGTACCTTCCTGACGCCCTCCATGAGTGAAGGGCTGGGGACAGCTTAGGCGGAGGGATGTGCAGGTAGACAGCAAGGAGGGGTACGCTCAGCAGCCCCACCTGAATCCACCACTCTTTCATCCTGCAGGAGAAAACAAACACAGAATGAGCAAACACAGCACAATCTGCCCATCTGAACGACTGCACAGTTGCATCAAGCCTCCTGTGTCTGCCTCATTGTGACACACACCACTGGTTTACTATGAAGCTCTGATTACCCAACATTCACCGGGAAATTCACCTTCAAACCACATCTTTCCACCTGTGTCTGTTTTTCACCTTCTCAAGATACCAAGATATATTAGTCTTGAAAGCTTTCTTTCTGCTGCTGTTAAAATTGAAAGCCTTCCACAAAACTACTAGTAAGGGAATCACAACTCAGACCAAAACTAAGCAGTTTTGTAGCAACCACAAGGCCAGATTGACTGCTCCCAGGGTTATACAGTCCTTTTCCGATCAGTAGTGCAGTTCTGTACTTCATCGGATTTTCAGTCCAGGTTGGCAACAACCAAAGGTTTGCCTATTTGGTATTCTTCTAGGCATTTACATGATCTTCATCTCTGTGCCTTCTATGACAGGCAGCCTGTGTGAAATGAGTTTGGTGTGTCAGTCAAGTTCCTAAAGCTCAAGTGTCTACATAACATCACCACCTTACAACATCCGCCAACCAGAGAAGTGCCAATCTTAGCCTAGAGACCAAGGACTCAATGGGCCATGGAGATTAAACTGTCCCCTAACCCCTGGTGCCTCCAAATCAGGAGTTTGAAGCACACATGTGGAATGGTGCTGGGCAAGTTTGCACCACGACTGTATTTATTCTGGGGTTAGAGAGAGGACTTCAAATTCCAGGACTCTCAAGCCATCAACTTCCACAAGCATTAAATTCACACACGGATTGTGAATCATTCAATTTTTTCAGTTACTCAAATCTCTGCATTTTTGATTGTTCTCAAGTCAATGGGAATTTTACCTCAATCAGAGCAGGATTGCGCTCTTTGTACTATTATCTATATTGTGTGACCATTCTGTATAATTGTAGAAATTCTGTAAATATCACTTGAAATTATTTATCTACTTTGGGATCTTAACAAATAGAAAGTGACATTAATGCATTTCATCACTGTGTCAACCTCCAGCCACCACGATCAGCTCCCTCACTGGCATGAAAATTTAATTCACACATACACAACACTTAGTGACATTATTAAGAGGATTTTCTTTCTTACAAAGGTGCTGGGCTCCACCTCCAGTTTTGGATTTCACACAGACACCACACTGAAACACAGAAAAGAAATGCACCAAGATCACACTGTTGTTCTGACTAGCAAAACCCTGGGCTATTCCAGTTTTGCCGAGTACTAGTCCACCCATACTGTCAATGCACCTGAGCCCTGACCTGCACCAGCCACTGCTTTTCCAGTCCTGAATCTACACTCACGCATCTCAATCTAATCTGCAGCACTTGATATTATTCCAAATCCTGACCCCCACAGGGCTTTGTCAACACACCTAAATGTTGAGTGATTTGCAGCATCTCCGGCTAGTCCAGTCCAGCTTCACACACAGCTCTACCAGTGCACGTCCAGTGACCGGGCAGCAGCCCACACTATTCATACCTGGGATTTCCCATATGCAGTTCTTCCAAAGCATCTCAATGTTGATCTGCAATATCCCATGCTACAGGGCCGGTCTTAGGGAAAACAGCACCCTGGACAAACTTGTATTTTGGCGCCCCTAGCCCCAGCTGCCTTCCCAGGCTCCCCACCTGACCCCCATCGCCCCAGCCCCTGCTGCCTCTCCCCCCCCAACCCATTGCCCCAAACTCCCATCCATGAACTCGCACTTCAGCCCCACTCTGCTTCTTAACCACAGCACCCCCCTGTCATAAATATAAAGGAAAGGGTAAACACCTTTAAAATCCCTCCTGGCCAGAGGAAAAACTCTTTCACCTGTAAAGGGTTAAGAAGCTAGGATAACCTCACTGGCACCTGACCAAAATGACCAGTGAGGAGACAAGATACTTTCAAAAGCTGGGGGGAGGGAGAAACAAAGCCTTTCTCTCTGTCTGTGTGATGCTTTTGCTGGGGACAGAACAGGAATGGAGTCTTAGAACTTAGTAAGTAATCTAGCTAGATATGTGTTAGATTCTGTTTTCTTTAAATGGCTGAGAAAATAAGCTGTGCTGAATGGAATGTAGATTCCTGTTTTCGTGTTTTTTTTGTAACTTAAGGTTTTGCATAGAGGGATTCTCTATGTTTTGAATCTAATTACCCTGTAAGGTATTTACCATCCTGATTTTACAGAGGTGATTCTTTTACTTTTTCTTCTATTAAAATTCTCCTTTTAAGAAGCTGATTGCTTTTTCATTGTTCTTAAGATCCAAGGGTTTGGGTCTGTGTTCACCTATGCAAATTGGTGAGGATTTTTATCAATCCTTCCCCCGGAAAGGGGGTGTAGGGTTTGGGAGGATTTTGGGGGGAAAGACGTTTCCAAATGGGCTCTTTCCCGGTTATATATCTGTTAGACATTTGGTGGTGGCAGCGATAAAGTACAAGGACAAAAGGTAAAATAGTTTGTACCTTGGGGAAGTTTTAACCTAAGCTGGTAAATATAAGCTTAGGAGGTTTTCATGCAGGTCCCCACATCTGTACCCTAGAGTTCAGAGTGGGGAAGGAACCTTGACACGCCCTGACCACATCACCCACCCGCAGGGCCGGTCTTGCCCTGCAGTGTGTCACATCTGGATGCTATGGTGACAGGCATCATAGGAAACCCCACAGCAGTCACTTTGTCGCCCCCAGCCAGTGCTACAGGGAACCCTCATCTGGTTGTTGAGCAGGACAGCCAAGATAATGTAGCAAGCAGTCTGCCGCACTCTGACAGGGTGAGCAGGCACTGGGGCACAGTCATACCTCTCCATCACCTCCCAACCTCTCCCACTCAGCACAGCATCCAGCTTCTCTGACAGAGCCCCAGAGGGTTGGCAGCCCAAGGCGAGGCAGTGACAGGAGGGCACCAGAGGGCTGTGGTGCCAAGGATGCATGGTGACCTGAGAGAGCCAGAAAGAGGGGAGGGAACCAAAGGTGTATAGATAGAATCCCACTGGTGTGGGGATAATGGGGGGAAAGGGAGGGTGGTGACAGGGGGGCTCCAGAAGGGCAGATCTCCCCCCACCTCAATACTGAGCATCCCCAATATTCAAGTGCCCCTCCCCAGTCCCAGGTAAGGGGGTTATTAGGGGAGGGGGAGGCTAAAATGCTCCAGTGCACTGAAGGTAACTAAGATGGGTGGTGATGGTGGAAGGTTCGCCCCCGAAATATCCCCAACCTTAGGATGGGGAGAGCCGACTTGCAGAGTGAGGAGGCAGGACTAGGAACCTGGCTGAGAGTGACACCATGTCGGGTGGTGAGCAGGGGGCCTCTGCTCAGGAGTAGGGAAGCGGGCATTCCTGCCACACCCGGCTGCACCCTGCAGGCAGTGAGAGGAAGCCTGAGCCCCTTGCTTCTGCACCAGGAGGCTGGCTACAGTGCCCTGGGCGATGGCCCAAATTGCCCTGCCCTGCTTGCTGTTTCATTTGTATTACTGCATAAGGTGACCAGATGTCCAGATTTTATAGGGACAGTCCCGATATTTGGAGCTTTGTCTTATATAGGTGTATATTACCCCACACCCCGTCCCGATTTTTCACACTTGCTGTCTGGTCACACTATTACTGCACACCCTTGCAATTGCCATTGTGAAATAAAGCAAGCAAACAACTGCAAGCAGAGGGCTTGCAAAAGAGAATCAGTTTTAACCAACCTTTCCCTGCAGGCTTTTCAGGACTATGGAGGTTTTGTTGAAGCTTCCTTTGTACCATCCATGTGCACTTAGTGTAAAGCAAAAAGTGCCATTCTCTTTCCCTTAAGGCTGCCCAAAGTGCAGCACATAAATAAGCGATGGTCACATAAACACCACCCTATACCGGAAACCTACTGACCGCTATTCTTACCTACATGCCTCCAGCTTTCATCCAGATCACACCACACGATCCATTGTCTACAGCCAAGCTCTACGATACAAGCACATTTGCTCCAACCCCTCAGACAGAGACAAACACCTACAAGATCTCTATCAAGCGTTCTTACAACTACAATACCCACCTGCTGAAGTGAAGAAACAGACTGACAGAGCCAGAAGAGTCCCCAGAAGTCACCTACTACAGGACAGGCCCAACAAAGAAGATAACAGAACGCCACTAGCCATCACCTTCAGCCTCCAACTCAAACCTCTCCAACGCATCATCAAGGATCTACAACCTATCCTGAAAGACGACTCATCACTCTCACAGATCTTGGGAGACACGCCAGTCCTTGCTTACATACAGCCCCCCCCCAACCTGAAGCAAATACTCTCCAGCAACCACACACCACACAACAAAAACACTAACCCAGGAACCTATCCTTGCAACAAAGCCCGTTGCCAACTGTGTCCACATATCTATTCAGGGGACAACATCATAGGGCCTAATCACATCAGCCACACTATCAGAGGCTCGTTCACCTGCACATCTACCAATATGATATATGCCATCATGTGCCAGCAATGCCCCTCTGCCATGTACATTGGCCAAACCGGACAGTCTCTACATAAAAGAATAAATGGACACAAATCAGACATGAAGAATTGTAGCATTCAAAAACCAGTCGGAGAACACTTCAATCTCCTTGGTCACTTGATTACAGACCTAAAAGTGGCAATATTATAACAAAAAAACTTCAAAAACAGACTCCAACGAGAGACTGCTGAATTGGAATTAATTTGCAAACTGGATACAATTAACTTAGGCTTGAATAAAGACTGGGAGTGGATGTGTCATTACATAAAGTAAAACTATTTCCGAATGTTTATTCCCCCCCTCCTCCCCCATTCCTCACACGTTCTTGTCAACTGCTGGAAATGGCCCACCTTGATTATCACTACAAAAGGTCCCCCACCCCCGCTCTCCTGCTGGTAATAGCTCACCTTATCTGATCACTCTTGTTACAGTCTGTATGGTAACACCCATTGTTTCATGTTCTCTGTGTATATAAAATCTCCCCACTCTATTTTCCACTACATGCATCCGATGAAGTGAGCTGTAGCTCACAAAAGCTTATGCTCAAATAAATGTGTTAGTCTCTAAGGTGCCACAAGTCCTCCTTTTCTTTTTAAAGGGAAATGTAATTGTGATCTTTTTATTTAAGCCATCAACAGAATCCTAGAACTGGTCAGTACTGTTATGTTGTTGGTCTGCTGCGGGGGGGGCGAATCAGCCTCGTGTAAGGCTATATCACAAAACTGAACAATAAATTGCTTACATCAATTTAAAAATCCGATGAATTATTTTAAAGTGAACAGTACAATGTCAATTTTTTTAAGCTGCCAAAGACTACAGTCACAATATCTAAGCTTGGTTCTCCCCACACGTTCTTGTATACAGTCAGCCAAAGCACCGTCTCAGCCTCCAGAGCGAGTCTTAGCCTTTCACTATTACATTATTCAATGTTACATGCATTCAGCAGAATCTACAAAAGTGTCTTAAAAATGCAAACAAAAGCATAAATAATTAACTTTACACAGACCCCAAACCAGACCCACACCGAGTTAGAGAGGCCCCTAGAGAGAGCCCCATGCTGTGGGAGTCTCCCGGAGAACACTAGTGTAACTGTGCAATTATAGCATTAACGATCGATAGGTCACCAGTCCCAAGTCCATCCTGCACAGAGCTGCGTGATATGCCCCAGCAGACAACTCTTTACAAGACCAAGTGCTTAGTATTTAGCAAGAGAGAAAAACAAAATGCTGTCAGAACAGTTTGGGACGGGACAAAGCCTCACCCCATGCACCAGGGGCTACAGCCCTCCTCCACCCCACCATCACCTCTGGGGGCAGGAGCACATCCCCCCATGTACCCCCTTCAGGGGGCACAGTCCCTCCAGGGGCCACAACCTCCCCCCAACTCCACCCTCACCTCAGGGAGGGACAGAGCCCCCCATGCACCCTCTCCAGGGGGCACAGCCACCCCCTGACCCCACCCTCACTTATGGGGTCAGGGGCACAGCCCCCCCATGTAACCCCTTCAGAGGAAACAGGCCCCCCCCCCCATCACCTCTAGGGGGCAGAGCACTTCCACCAGCCCCTCCCCCATACTCCTCCCCCTCTGGGAGGCAGAGCGTCCCCCCACCTTCCACGCCCCCTTTCCAGGGGCACAGACCCCTCCCCCCCATTCGCCCCTCCCCAGGACACAGCCCCCCCCAAGGGGCAGCCCAGGTTCCTGGGGCTGCGGGGGGGGGGAGCCAGGCCCCGCCCCCCGGGACAGAGGAGCCGCGCCTAGTCCCCGCTGAGGGGCTCCTGGGCGCGCGCGCTTCGCACCCCGGTTACCTGGGCTCAGGGCGGAAGGCGGGTTCCCTGCTGCTGGCGGGGCGGCCCCCCGCGGGCGTCGGAATGCGCATGCGCGGCCCACCCAGCAGCCCATCCCTCCCATAGAGCCTCCCCAGCGTCGCTAGAAAGTCCCGCAACGGAGGTCGGGCGCCATCGACACCTGCTGGGGCGCGGTGGTACTGCGCAGGCTTCTGCGGCTCTGATTGCAAGGGGGATGCCTCCTGGGTGCCGGATGCTGGTAACAGCTTTTTGCACTGGAAAATGCATGCCATCGCTGCGGGTACAGCTCCTTGCCTTATTGGGATCCAGGAAGTGGGCGGGCGAGGTACAGCTCCTTGTGCTAGTCATGCAGGCCTTTTCCTGCTTCCCTCTGCTGCTGCAGTTCTTTGCACTAGGCATGTAGGAATTTGCATGCACACCTCTCCTGCTGCAGGTCTTTGCACTAGGCATGCAGGTTTTCGCATGCATCCGTTAGCAGCTGCAGTTTTTTGCTCGAGGTGTGCAGACATCCCTCCACAGTTGTGGGTCTTTGTACTCATCCTGCTACTACAGTTCTTTGTACTAGGTATGCGGGTTTTAACATGCAGCTGCTGCAACTCTTTGCCTCAGGCAAACCAGTCTGTGCAGGAGCTATCTGCTGTTGCAGTTTGTGCACCAGGAATGGAGTTAATTTTCATTGTACAGGTACCACAAAGAAACTTCGGCACTGACCTAACAGGTCAATCAAGCAATTCAACAGTATTCCAAACAAGGACTGTATTGAAGTCATAGCGAATCTTGTTGCTGACTTTAGTGGGGGCAACATCATCAGGCCTTAAGGATATATTTTCCAATATTTTCTTTCTAAAATAGTCTGGTACCCAATGGAATGTGGTCTGATCACATTGTCTAAAAACATGCGTGCACCCTGCTGCTAGCAACAGTACTTGGGATGCAGACTGCAGTTGCAGCTCTTCATTGTAGGCATAGAATCATAGGAATGTAGGACAGGAAGGGACCTCAATAGCCTCTCTAATCCAGTCCCCTGCACTGAGGCAGGACTAAGTATTAGAGACAGTCCCTGACAAGTGTTTGTCCAAACTGTTCTTAAAAACCCCCAGTGGCAGAGATTCCACGCACATCCTAGATAATTTGTCCCAGTGCTTGACTACCCTTATTGTTAGGAAGGTTTCTTAATGTCTAATCTAAATCTCCCTTGCTGCAATTTAAGCCCATTACTTCTTGTCCTATCATCTTTCTCTTTATAACAATCGTTTGCATACTTTAAGACTGTTATCAGATCTCCCCTCAGTCTTCTCTAGACTAAACAAACTCATTTTTTCAATCTTTTCTTATAGCTCACATTTGCTAGACCTTTAATCATTTTTGTTGCTCTCTTCTGGACTTTTTCCAGTTTGTCCACATCTTTCCTGAAGTGTGATGACCAGAACTGGAAATTGTACTCCAGATGCAGGCTCTGTGTGGTGCTTACCTCGAGCGGCTCCCAGAAGCAGTGGCATGTCCCTTCTCCAGCTCCTATGCAGCGGCGCAGCCAGGCAGCTCTGCACGCTGCCCTGTCCGCAGGCACTGCCCCTGCAGCTCCCATTGGAGCACCAGAGGGGGCCACTGGAGCGCGTAGGAGCTGGAGCGGGGCCATGCCGCGTCTTTTGGGAGCCGTGTGGTGCACACCCCGACCTCACTCCCCTGTGGGAGCTCACGGGCCGGCTTAAAATGGCTCGCAGGCCAGATCCAGCCTGCGCACCATAGTTTGCCCACCCCCATCTAGCTTTTATTTCTCTAGTGTCTTTAGAGATGGTCATGTGAGACAGTATCAAAAGCCTTACTAAAGTCAAGCTATATCATCTCTACTACTTCCCCCATCCACAAGGCTTATTATCCTGTCAAACAAGGCTACTATGTTGGTTAGATATGATTTTTTCTTGACAAATCCATGTTGATTGTTACTTATCACCCTATTTACTTCTAGGTGCTTACAGATTGATTGTTTGGTTATTTGCTCCATATTCTTCCCGGGTACCAAAGTTAAGCAGACTGGTCTATAATTCTCTGGGTTGTCCTTATTCCCTCTTTATAGATATGTACTCTGTATGCCCTTTCCCATCCTTTGGGATCTCTCCTATCCTCCTTAAGTTCTCAAAGATAATTGCTAATGGTACAAAGATCTCTTCATCCAGTTCCTCAAGTATTCTAAGAGGTCAGGCCCTGCTGATTTGAATACAACTAACTTGTCTACACTTGAAAACCTATAGTGACACAGCTGCAACACTGCAGCCGGGCTACTGTATCACTTCAGTGTAGACACTGCTGATGCCAACAAGAAGGGTTTTTCCATCAGCATAGGTAATCCACCTCACTGAGAGGGAATGGTTGATGGAAGAATTCTTCTGCCAACCTAGCACTGTCTACACTGGGCTTTAGGTCATCATAACTACACCAATCAGGCGTGTGGATTTTTCATACCCCGGAGCAATGTAGTTAAGCTGATCTAATTTTCTAATGGGAAAACAACTCCCATTGGTGTAGTTAATCCACTTCTGTGAGAGGCAGTAGCTATGTTGACAGGAGAAGTGCTCCCGTCGACATAGCACTGGGAGTAAGGTGAGTATAACTGGGTTACTCAGGGGTATGAGCGATGTAGTTACACCAATATACATTTTATAATGTAGACTTGGCCTCATAATTAGAGGACGCACCCTTTGTAGTTTATGTAGGCTGAGCCGTACATCTAATGAGAGAAATCCTGAGGGCATTCTGTGCCAAAAAAATAAAACTTCTGCGCACAATATTTTTAAATTCTGCACATTTTATTTGTCAGATAAATGTGGAGGCTCCAGTATGGCATTGGGGAATACAGGCCACTGGCTGCACAGAGGTAGGAGATCACTCTGCAGCTCTCACCACCCCCACCCCCCGAGACATGGCTCAGCAGTGAGGCTGCACCCAACCCTGCACAGCACAAGGACCGAGCATGTCCCAGAAACACCCCAGGGCCCTGCCCTCCATGCCAAGTGCACCAGGTCTGGGCAGGCAGGCTCAGCCAGGCAGGATCCAAGTGTGGAGGGGCTTAGTGTGGGGGAATCCAGGTGTGGGTTGAGAGGGTTCTGTGTGAAAGTCATTTTTTCTTTGAGGAAGCCAAGGAATCTGTGGAGGACATGAATTCTGTGCATGCACAGTGGTGCAGAATTCCCCCAAGAGTAGAGAGAGTAGTAGTGCATTTAGCTACTCCCCGCACTATGTGTAGGAAGAAGCAGATGGTGCCAGAGATTCCTCTACTTGCAGCACCAATTGGACAATGTAGGTCTAATTTTCCTCACCAGTGGAAATCTGGTTTCTCGGGTTTTCCAGTTTTGATCAGATGCCGTGTCAAAAGTGATCACGTTACAGACAGGGACATGCCATTGAGTGAAAAGTAGGGCCACTTTTCACTCGACCAATAAGGACATTCGGCACTAGGAAGGAAAGATAATTAGGACTGAGCCACTGATATGTTTTGGTGGTTAATTTGTTTGTTTTCTGAATTACACTATGAGAAAGTATAAATTTACAGAAAAAAACATTTGGTTGAAGTCTCTAAAAAATGAATCCACTCAATAGATACAAACAGAGCAATTGGTGGGAAGCCACAAGGAAAAAAATTAGAAGTTCATCATTGATTTAAAGAAACAAAGAGCTGAGGTTAGATTATCCATCACCATTTTATCACTTTGTGTGGAATGAAGCCAGAAAAGGGGAGACGGAGAAAAGGAAGAGAGAATGAGAGATTGAATCTCTGGGGAGGGAATTCTAAGGCTCTTATTCTGCAAATATTTAAATATGTGTAAAATTGTGTAAAAACATTTAAATAAGTGAAAAGCCCCCAAATGAGGAGTTACTACTAGACTGTAAGATATGCACCTACACTATAATGTGATGATCCATAAGGAGCTTTCATAGTGGGAACAGATACTGTACCATCACTGGGTTGGGGAGAATAGGTTAAATTACCTCTCCTTGACAGCATGATTTTTTGTTCTATGTTCTATTCTCCTGCACTGCAACTTGAGACCGTTGCCCCTTGTTCTGTCATCTGCCACCACTGAGAACAGCCTAGCTCAGGTAGTTGAAGGCTGCTATTACATCCCCCCTCACTCTTCTCTTCTGCAGAGTAAATAAGCCCGGTTGCCTCAGCCTCTCCTTGTTAGTCATGTGCCCCAGCCCCCTGATCATTTTCGTTGCCCTCCGCTGGACTCTTTCCAATTTGTCCACATCCTTTCTGCACTGGTGGGCCCAAAACTGGACGCAGTACTCCAGATGTGGCCTCACCAGTGCCAAATAGAGGGAAATAATCACCTCCCTCGATCTGCTGGCAGTGCTCCTACTAATGCAGCCTAATATGCCATTACCCTTCTTGGCAACAAGGCCACACTGCTGACTCATATCCAGCCTCTCATCCACTGTAATCTCCAGGTCCTTTTCTACAGAACTGCTGCTTAGCCAGTTGGTCCCCAGCCTGTAGCGGTGCATGGGCTGCTTCCATCCTAAGTGCAGGACTCTGCACTTGTCCTTGTTGAACCTCATCAGATTTCTTTTGGCCCAATCCTCTAATTTGTCTAGGTCACTCTGGATCCTATCCTCCAACATATCTACCTCCCACCCAGCTTAGTGTCATGTGCGAACTTGCTGAGGGTGCAATCCATCCCATCATCCAGATCATTAATGAAGATGTTGAACAAAACTGCCCCAGGACCGACCCCTGGGGCACTCCGCTTGATATCGGCTGCCAACTAGACATCGAGCCGTTGATCACTACCCGTTGAGGCCGACAATCTAGCCAGCTTTCTATCCAGTTTATAGTCCATTCATCCAATCCATACTTCTTTAACTTTCTGGCAAGAATACTGTTGGAGACCGTATCAAAAGCTTTTCTAAAGTCAAGATCTATCACGTCCGCTGCTTTCTGCATATCCACAGAGCCAGTTATCTCATCATAGAAGGCAACTGGATTGGTCAGGCATGAATTGCCCTTAGTGACTCCATCGTGGACTGTTCCTGATCACCTTCCTCTCCTCCAAGTGCTTCAAAATGGATTCCTTGAGGACCTGCTCCATGATTTTGCTGGGGACTGAAGTGAGGCTGACTGGTCTGTAGTTTCCCGGATTCTCCTTCTTCCCTTTTTTAAAGATTGGCACTATATTTGCCTTTTTCTAATCGTCTGGGACCTCCCCCGATCGCCACGAGTTTTCAAAGATAATGGCCAATGGCTCTTCAATCACATCAGCCAACTCCCGCAGCACCGTTGGATGCATTGCATCTGGCCCCTGGACTTGTGCATGTCCAGCTTTTCTATATAGTCTTTAACCTGTTCTTTCACCACAGAGGGCTGCTCACCTCCTCCCCATGCTGTGCTGCCCAGTGCAGCAGTCTGGGAGCTGACCTTGCCTGTGAAGACCGAGGCAAAAAAAAGCACTGAGTACTTCAGCTTTTTCCACATCATCTGTCACTAGGTTGCCTCCCCCATTCAGTAAGGGGCCCACACTTTCCTTGACCTTCTTCTTGTTACTAACATACCTCTAGAAACCCTTCTTGTTACCCTTCGCATCCCTTGCTAGCTGCAACTCCAGTTGTGCTTTGTTCTTCCTGAGTACACCCCTGCATGCTCGAGCAATATTTTTATACTCCTTCCTAGTCATCTGTCCAAGTTTCCACTTCTTGTAAGCTTCCTTTTTGTGTTTAAGCTCACAGAAGATTTCTCTGTTAAGCAAAGCTGGTCGCCTGCCATATTTGCTATTCTTTCTGCACATTGGGATGGTTTGTTCCTGCACCCTCAATAAGACTTCTTTAAAATGCAGCCAGCTCTCCTGGATTCCTTTCCCCCTCATATTAGCCTCCCAGGGGATCCTGCCCATCAGTTCCCTGAGGGAGTCAAAGTCTGCTTTTCTGAAGTCCGGGGTCCGTATTCTACTGCTCTCCTTTCTTCCTTGTGTCAGGATCCTGAACTCGACCATCTCCTGATCACTGCTGCCCAAGTTGCCATCCAATTCTACTTCCTCTACCAATTCTTCCCTGTTTGTGAGCAGCAGGTCAAGAGGAGCATGGCCCCTAGTTGGTTCCTCCAGCACTTGCACCAGGAAGTTGCTCCAACACTCTCCAAAAACTCCCTGGATTGTCTGTGTACTGCTGTATTGCTCTCCCAGCAGATGTCAGGGTGATTGAAGTCCCCCATGAGAAGCAGGGCCTGTGATCTGAAGACTTCTCTTAGTTGTCCCAAGAAAGCCTCGTCTACCTCATTCTCCTGATCCGGTGGTCTAGAGCAGACGCCCACCACAACATCACCCTTGTTGCTCTCACCTCTAAACTTAACCCAAAGACTCTCAACAGGTTTTTCTCTGGTTTCATACTGGAGCTCTGAGCAATCACAGTGCTCTCTTACATACAGTGCAACTCCCCCACCTTTTCTCCCCTACCTGTCCTTCCTGAACAGTTTATACCCCTCCACGACAGTTCTCCAGTCATGTGAATTACCCCACCAAGTCTCTGTTATTCCAATCACATCAGAGTTCCTTGACTGTGCCAGGACTTCCAATTCTTCCTGCTTGTTTCCCAGGCTTCTTGCGTTTGTGTACAGGCACCTAAGATAACTAGCCGATTGCCCTGCTTTCTCACTATGTATCAGGAGGCCACCTCCTTGTGCTTTCTCCCGGTATCCCACTTCCCTACTTACCTCTGAGCTTAGGTCTCCACCCCCGGGCGAACTGAATTTAAAGCCCTCCTCACTAGGTTAGCAAGCCTGCCTGCGAAGGTGCTCTTCCCTCTCTTCGTTAGGTGGATTCCATCTCTTCCTAGCAATCATTCTTCCTGGAACCACATCCCATGGTCGAAGAATCCAAAGTCCTCTCTCCGACAGCACCTGCGTAACCATGCATTCACCTCCACAAATCAATGGTCCCATCCTGGCCTTTTCCTTCAACAGGGAGGATAGACGAGAATATGACTTGCACCTCAAACTCCTTTATCCTTCTTCCCAGAGCCACGTAGTCTGCAGTGACCCGCTCAGGGTCATTCTTGGCAGTATCATTGGTGCCCACATGGAGAAGTAGGAAGGGGTAGTGATCCCAAGGGCTTGATCAGTCTTGGCAGACATTCTGTCACATCCTGAATTCTAGCTCCAGGCAAGCGGCACACTTCTCGAGTTTCCTGGTCTGGAGGGCAGATGAATGACTCCGTCCCCCTTAGGAGGAAATCCCCGACCACCACCACCCGTCTCCTCCTCTTTGGAGTGGTGGTCGTGGAACCCCCCCATCCCTAGGACAATGCATCCCATGCCTTCCAGTCAATGGCGTCTCCTTCTGATCCCTTTTCTCAGATGACTCTTCCAAACCATTCTCCACTGTAGTACCTGTGCAGAGAACCTGAAAATGGTTTCTTACCTCTATCTATATTGGGGGTACATGGGTTCTCCTCTTTCTTCTTCTGGAGGGCACATGCTGCCAATTTTCTTCCCCATTCTGTACTGCCCTCTCTGATTCTTCATCATGTTGTGCCTGCAGTACCAATGTTGGATCATATTAAAGAAGTTCTGTATTAAAATCACAAATGAGTTTGAATCCCCATAGTTTCAATTCCAGGGTATTACTAATTAAGAGGTCTCTTGGTTTTTGGTACTGTTTCTCTCCCTCTATGTGTGAAACTTGCAAGCTGCTAATTGTGTTAGTGCATTCTAAGACAGAGTCTGTTCTCAAAGCAATTCACAGAGAGAGAGAGATCCAAAGCAATACTCTAACAGAAACAGCACCCAGAGACTCCCCACCCTTTTGTTGTATTAACAGTTGTGATTAAAATAGAGATAGAGGATGTATGTGGATGGATGCTTGGTGTGGATAATAATTGAATGATCAGGGAGGTGCCAGCCTAAGAATCCAGTGTCAATTGGCTGAAGAAGGCGTCAAGTGGAAAGAACCAGAGGACCCCCGGAGGGCAGACTGGAATCCACCCAACAGCCTCAAGAATGGGAGAACCAAAGAACAAGATAACATCTAGCAGCACGGAGCCGTCAGGAATGTGCTATCTGCTGATTGATTCAGCAACAGCATGATGAAGCAATTCCCATAGACTGGCATAGGAAGAAATTCCTATAAAAATAGACTCTAAAAAGTGAGAACTTTGGAGTCTGATTCTGCAAACCAACTTCCAGGAGCATCAGATGAGCATCTGACAAGGCCCTGCTCCCTCCACATGTCCAGGCCACCTGGCCAGTGGCTTGGCATGAGCAACTCTAAGGCTGGTAACTATGATAACAACCTTGCAGAACCTGTGTGTGTGTGTTTGTATGAATGAATGTGTGAATAAATATGAGATTGAATGGAATGTTATAGCTATAACTAACTGCTTACTATGATTCTTTCTGTATTCACAATAAATGTGGTATTTTGCCTTTTTCCCTTTAATAAGATCCTGCTGGTTTTTATTTTATTGGTATAACACCAAACGCTGAGTTCTACCCAGAAAGTCTTCATTTTCTCTGTTGCAACGCAGGGTTGATACTTGGGTCTCTAGTCCTTTAACCTTCTCTTCGAATATGGAGACCAGCTTGTACTTTGTACAGACGAAGTCGCTTCTATCCTCTGGGAGAAAGACAAACATGGCACATCCTGTTCCGGTCACAACAGCTGATCGCTCACTATCCATAGCATCTTCCTTCTAATAGCCTCTTCAGACATTGTATTTACTGCTCACAGAAGACTGAAAGGCAAAAAAAAAAACAAAAAAAAAAACTCTGTGGAAACTCCCCCTAAGCGAACTCCCAGGCAAACTCCCTCTGTTTATAAATTAAGTCAGGGCCAGCTATCCCCAAATGTCAATCAGATGGTCATTAATTGGCTGATTTCTTTCAGACGTTGTGGCAGAAGGGTATTTTGAAGGACTGGCAAGAGGAGAAGGCAGAGGCCTTCAGATCAATTCAGGGAGCATATCCCTTGCGTGAGTTATTACCAAATGAGGACTTATTTCTTGCAACTAAGATCTGATGACCCAGCGTCCCCACATGGTGTGATGCGAGCACTGCTGTCATCTGACAGATTGGACAGAAAACAGCACTCCTGACATTTGTGGCTATTATAGACCTCCAGCACTTTTCTCAAGAGTTGATGGGTTGTCAGCATTTGAAAAGTTTCTTTATGCAGCTTTCTTCTAAACATCTGCTAGACCTCTAGCCTCCAGAGACTTGTTTATTCATTTTGATGAATTTTAAGTCATTATCCTTCTATCGAGCTCTAACGTGCTTCCCCCGGTTCACCTTCCAGTCTCCTCCTGCCCACTTCACCTTATTCCTTGAGGTGTGCTAGTTGTCTGTTTCAGTATTGGCCTTCCACCCCAGAACTGGCTGCATTTCAGTAGCAGGTGACGTGATCCCTATATGTATGAACCAATTCTGTAGCAGCTCCACTGGAAGATATTTACATGGATGTCAAGAACATCCAGAGCTATCCTAATTAATGACAATAACAATTTTGGAAGGGATATTTAAACTTTATGCTTCAGGGCTTATGCCAGTCTCTAACTATTGGAGATCAGAATGAGAACCTATGTATGGGGTAGATTATCCCACATCTGCTCCTGCAAGTTTTTTGCACCGTACTCTGAAGCAACTGGTGCTGGCCACTGTCAGAGACAGGATACTGGGCTAGATGGACCTTGGGTCTGATGCAATCTGACAATTCCTATTGTGATGCAAGCTGATCAGGTGCCAACTTATGCCAAGGCCCCAGGCCTCATTGAACACTGACAAATGCATAACTGGACCCCAGTCTTGCTTACCTTTGGGTTACCCCTTATCAAAATAGATTTTAGATGTAAAATTGATGTGTTTAGACTTTATAAAATGCTTGTAGGATGCTGCATGTATTGATCTCACTTATAACCGCTGTAGCTCATGTGTAAAGTTACACTGAGTGTTTGCATTGTAAACCTCTGTAATTGTGCAACTCACCAAACGGGAAAAGAAACATTAATTAAGGTAAAGGGCTTGTCCAGCGTACAAGATGAAGGCAAAGGAGGTACAGCAGAATCCTGTTTATCTGATCTAACTGGGACCAGGGCCAGATCGGATAATCCGGAGAATGGGAAAGTGCGAAGCTGCAGCACCAGCTAGTGGCCACAGGAGAGATCACCCGCTTCTGGACCTATGTGCGCTGGTTGTTCGGTTATGGAGAGCCGGATAATGGAGGGTCAGATAAACCGGGTTCTACTGTATTGTGTAGCATCAAAGGAGAGAGGCCCTGTTGATTGTATTCCTAACTTCTTGCAGGAAGGAGAGACCTACACCTGAGTTTATCCCATCAATCTGGACTCTGGAATGGAAGGGATAAAAATCCCTGACAAGGAGAAACTCAATCTCTTTTATGCTGGCTGGAGCCTGAGGGGCAAAGATTCCTAAACATAAGTAGGGCTGCCAACTATCTAATCACACAAAGCCAAACACTCTTGCCCCACTCCTTCCCCGAGGCCATGCCCCTGCCCCTCCCCTTCTCCGAGGCCCCGCCCCTGCTCACTCCATCCCCTATCCCTCTGTCCCTCGCTCTTCCCCACCCTCACTCACTTTCACCAGGCTGGGGTAGGGGGTTGGGGTGCGGGCTGGGGGGGTGGGGCCAAGGGGTTTGGAGTCAGGGAGGGAGCTCCGGGCTGAGCCTGGGGCATAGGGTTGGGGTGCAGGAGAGGGTTTGGGCTCTGGGAGAGTGTTTGGGTGTGAGAGGGAGCTCAGAGCTGGGGCAGGGGGTTGAAGTGTGGGAGGGAGTTTGGGGTGTAGGCTCAGAGGGAGTTTGGGTGCGGGTGGGGGGTCAGGGCTGGGGCAAGCGGTTGCTGTGTGGGAGAGGGTTTGGGGTGTGGGCTCCGGAGAGAGTTTGGGTGCAGGAGGGGGCTTAGGGCTGGGTTGTGGTGCGGGAGGGGCTTACCTCAGGCAGCTCCTGGAAGTGGCGGCATGTCCCTGTGGCTCCTAGGCTCGGGGCAGCCAGGCAGCTCCGTGCGCTGTCCCTGCCTGCAGGCACCACCACCACAGCTCCTATTGGCTGTGGTCCCTGGCCAGTGCAAGCTGCGGAGTCAGCTCTCAGGGCGGGGGCAGCGTGCAGAGACCCCCGGCTGCCCCTACATCTAGGAGCCAGACATGCCAATCCCTTCCGAGAGCTGCACGGGGCCAGGGCAGGTAGGGAACCTGCCTTAGCCCTGCTGCACCACTGACCAGACTTTTCACCTATTAAAATCTCCCGGGTTGCTTTCAATAGCAACTGGGAGATTGAGGCCGATTCCGGGAGACTCCTGGCCAATCCAGGAGGGTTGGCAACCCTAAACATAAGCAAAGAGATCCCCATGCTGCTTGGCCTGGGTTAGCCCTAAAAGACATTCAGTGGACAGATTACAGCATCTGTATCACTTTTTGGAACCACAGACTAACTCATTTGTGCATGTATGTTGCCTGCTTTAACCTGTAAATAAGTCTCTCATCTCTTCTTGGTTAATAAATCCTTAGTTAGTTTACTATAGGATTGGCTGTGAGCATTGTGTTTGGTGTGAGAGCTAAGGTACAAGTTGATCTGGGGTAAGTGACTGATTTCTTGGGACTCGGAGCAACCTGAATATTTTGGGATTTTTGGTGTATAGCAACCAGCTATCACTAAGTCACGCTTGCCTGGGTGGCAAGGCAGACTAGAGAGCACCAAGGGGACTGTCTGTGACTCCATGGTAAAACTGCTACAGTGATCCAGGAATTCACATTTGTTACTGGGTCGGTGAAATCTAATTATAGAACATGCCACCGGCGTGGGGTATGTGCCCTGCTCTTCGATAGTCTGCCGTGAAGTTGGCTCTCACGGGCATGAACCATGCCAGACCATGACACACCTATGACAAAAACTGACTATGCCAATGGGTGTTCCACAGGCAGAGCTGCTGCAGAATGAAGTTCTTAGTTTTTAAAGCTCTTTGCAGTGAAAGGTGCTGCATAGATGTAGGGATTTTTATTCTTAAAGCATAGTATCCTCTGACTCGACAGCAGAGGGGAGACTGTGAGAAGCCAGTATGGTGAAGCAGTGCAGTCTAGTGGTTGGTACAGAGGCTAGGGACTCCTGGGTTCCAGTCTCATTCGCTCACTGACTCACTCTGTGCCCCCAGGCAAAACATGCCACCACTTCATGCCTCAGTTTCCCCATATGTAAAACAGCATCTAGACATGATGATACGATGGTGCTGAGCACTAAAGAAAACCCTTAAGATAGATAGATACTTCACAAAGGGTTTGGGTGGCTGAATTAAACTTTGTAAGGCAGTTTGAAATCCTCACATAATGAGTGCTATATCAGTGCAAAGTATTGTTAGCTGGGATGTTTAGGAAGAAACCCCAGTCAAAGATAAATAATTTGGTAAGAAAAGGAAATCAGTGAAGGGGAAACAGTCTGGTTGGCTTGGCAGCGCTGAATGGAAAATCAAGAACTGAAAACTTTCCAGCATTCCAATCTGCCAAGTTGCACTTATTTTGTATTCATTTCAATGAAGGGCCTGAAGCAAGTGTGGGGTCCTTCAAGTCTGGAATGGTTTGATGGCCATCGTGCCAAATCTGTCCTCTATATTTTAAGGCTTTTTAATGTGCTTTTTAGTTAAATCCTTACTAAGATCTTTGTGCAAGAGGAGAATCTGCAGGGGACCTGAATGTTTAAACCATCTCCCTAGAGTAGTATAATATGTTGCCCTTACTGTATAGAATGCCTTTCATCTGAGGATCTCAAAGCACTTTTCAAACATCAGAGTCTGGTCCAAAGCCCATGAAGTCAGGGGGAGTGTGTCCCGTTTGAATTAGGCCCACAGTGAATTCATGCTTACAGATTCCTTCTGAAGTGTGTAAGTATCATTAGCCTCAGTTTGCAGCTGACACAGACCGGCCAACATACTGAAAAGCGACCACTGATTTTGGGTGCCAAATTTGAGACAGGTGGGCCCTGATTTTCACAGGTGCTGAGCACTCCTACTTTGCATTGACTTCATTTGGAGTTGTGGATGCTGAGCACCTCTGAGAGTCAGGCCCAGATTGGACACCTACAAACAGTCCTGTTTGACAAGAATTATACTCCGGCCATGACAGAGCCAGGGAGGAAACTAGACTCCTGATTTCCAGTCTTTTCTTCTTCCAGGAAGAAGGATTTTGCTATGTGCTGCCAATGAGATGTTTAACATCTCAGTCAGACTTTCAAATCTCTGCCCACCTCCTTTTCCAATGAATAATCCAAAGGAACAGGCATGAAATTACACTGCGTTAAGGACTTGGTTGGAATTGCCAGGACCCAACAAAGCTAAATGATTCTTAGGGGAAGTCAGCAAAGCGAGCTCGTTTGCACAACTTTTTGTTCCCCGTTGTTTCTCCCAGGGAGGTTCAGTTGGGTTTCTAGATAAGGGGAAGCCTGTGCAATGTTATAGGAATAGAAATACCCTTCCCAAGAACTGGACTGGCTCAAATATATGGCTCTGTAGGTGATATATGAAGTGTGTTTACTTCCTCAGTAGAATTTTTCTTTCCCACTTTCTCATTTTTAACAGCCTGTTTTTCTTTAATTTTCTAACCCCCCATTTTCTATATATATTTCCACTGGATTTGTTTTCTCTCCCTTCCCCTCTTTCTTCGGTCTCTCCTAGGCAGAATGTGAACACAAAAGTGCTCACGCAGCCCTTCCTGCCCTGCCATGTCCCAGGGGGACTGGAATTGGGGCAGACAGATTTGTCCCTCCCAGTAGATTATACGCAGGCTTTGGTTGTCTGGGCTGGACCTGTGGGGGAGAGTGCGGATGGAGGGTGTGGCAGTGCAGGATGTAGCCATAGTAGTTTAATTGATGGGTGCAGAGTTGGTTTCTAGTGGGTGATCTGCAGGCAGCTAAATTTTGACTGCAGGAGATTATGGGGTGCAAGTAGGGGTGTTGGAGGGAGCACCCATTTGAGTTGGGCGTGCCTGGGTTTGCAATGGGTGGAACTGCCAGGAGCAGCTGAAGGGAAGGAAGGGAGAGTTGAGTTTACAAGTATGAGGGAAATGCAGGAGATGGGGCCAGCTGGGCCTGCAGTGGGATGAACTTGCAGGGAGCAGTCACAAGGGATCACTTGGATGAGTTAGCTTTGAAAGGGGAAGGAGATGGAGGTGCTGCAGGGAGTAGCCAAAGGAGATGGAGGGAGGCTTGCCGTTGAAATGAGGGGTAGCTGCTGGGTGCAGCCGTATAGTATTAGTGGGCGATGTAGGTTTGCAAATGTGGGGGACACAGGGAGCAGCTCCCACAGTGTTAACAGGGGAGGGAGGTTGCAATGGGGGGAGCGGCAGGGGCAGCCCTCAGGAGGGGAGTTTTCAATGGGGGGAGCGGCAGGGGATGGTTCCGAGCGGGGAGGGGGGTTTGCAGTGGGGGGAGTGGCAGGGGACAGTCCCAGGCGGGGAGGGGTGTTTGCAGTGGGGGGAGCGGCAGGGGACAGCCGCGGGGAAGGGGGTTTGCAGTGGGGGGAGCGGCAGGGGACAGCCCTGGGGAAGGGGGTTGCCATGTGGGGAACGGCAGAGGGCAGCCCAGGGGAGAGGGGTTTGCAATGAGGGGAGCGGCCCCAGGGAAAGGGGGGTTTGCTATGGGGGGGTAGCGGCAAGGGGAAGCCCCAGGGAGGCGGGTTTGCAATCGGGGGAGCAGCAGGGAGTGGCCCCAGGGAGGGAGGGAGGGTTGCAGTGGAGGGAGAGACAGGGAACAGCCCTGGGAAGGGGGTTTGGCAGTGGGGGGAGTGGCAGGGGGCAGTGCCAAGGAGGGGGGGGTGCAGTGGGGGGAGTGGCAGGGAGCAGCCGTGGGGGGAGTTGGAATGGGGGGAGCGGCAGGGGACAGCCCCGAGGAAGGGGGTTTGCAATGGAGGGGGCAGCCCTGGGGAGGGCGGGTTGCGGGGGGGGGCGCAGCAGAGGGCGGCCCCAGAGAGGGGGGGTCTGCTGTGGGGGGAACGGCAAGGGGCAGCCCTGGGGAGGCAGGTTTGCAATCAGGGCAGCAGCCCTGGGGAAGGGCGTTTGCATGTGGGGAGTGGCAGTGGACAGCTCCCGAGAGGGGGGGCTGCAGTGGTGGGAGCGGCAGGGAGGGGGCAGTCCCATGGAAGAGGGTTTGTAGTGTGGGGAGTGGCAGGGGCCAGTGCCGAGGGGGGAGGGTTGCACTGGGGGGAGCAGCAGGGGGCAGCCCCGGGGCAGGGCGGGGTTTGCAATGGAGGGAGCGGCGGGGGGGTTTGCAATGGAGGGAGCGGCAGGGGGCAGCCCCGGAGAAGGGGGGAGGTTGCAATGGAGGGAGAGGCAGGGGGCAGCCCCGGGGCTGGGGGGGGGGGGGTTGCAATGAAGGGAGCGACAGGGGGCAGCCCCGGGGCGGCGGGGGGGGGGGTTGCAATGGAGGGAGCGGCGGGGCGCAGCCCCGGGGCTGGGGGGGGGGGGGTTGCAATGGAGGGAGCGGCGGGGGGCCGCCCCGGGGCTGGGGGGGGGTTGCAATGGAGGGAGCGGCGGGGGGCAGCCCCGGGGCGGAGGGGGGTTGCAATGGAGGGAGCGGCAGGGGGCAGCCCCAAGGCTGGGGGGGGGTTGCATTGGAGGGAGCGGCGGGGGGCAGCCCCGGGGCTGGGGGGGGGGTTGCAATGGAGGGAGCGGCAGGGGGCAGCCCCGGGGCTGGGGGGGGTTGCAATGGAGGGAGCGGCGGGGGGCAGCCCCGGGGCTGGGGGGGGGTTGCAATGGAGGGAGCGGCAGGGGGCAGCCCCGGGGTGGCGGGGGGGGGGTTGCAATGGGGGGAGCGGCGGGGGGCAGCCCCGGGGCTGGGGGGGGTTGCAATGGAGGGAGCGGCGGGGGGCAGCCCCGGGGCTGGGGGGGGTTGCAATGGAGGGAGCGGCGGGGGGCAGCCCCGGGGTGGCGGGGGGGGGTTGCAATGGAGGGAGCGGCGGGGGGCAGCCCCGGGGTGGCGGGGGGGGGGTTGCAATGGAGGGAGCGGCGGGGGGCAGCCCCGGGGTGGCGGGGGGGGGTTGCAATGGAGGGAGCGGCGGGGGGCAGCCCCGGGGTGGCGGGGGGGGGTTGCAATGGAGGGAGCGGCGGAGGGCAGCCCCGGGGTGGCGGGGGGGGGGGGTTGCAATGGAGGGAGCGGCGGGGGGCAGCCCCGGGGCTGGGGGGGGGGGGTTGCAATGGAGGGAGCGGCGGGGGGCAGCCCCAAGGCTGGGGGGGGGGTTGCATTGGAGGGAGCGGCGGGGGGCAGCCCCAAGGCTGGGGGGGGGTTGCATTGGAGGGAGCGGCGGGGGGCAGCCCCGGGGCTGGGGGGGGGGTTGCAATGGAGGGAGCGGCGGGGGGCCGCCCCGGGGCTGGGGGGGGGGTTGCAATGGAGGGAGCGGCGGGGGCAGCCCCGTGGGAGAGGTTGCAGGGGGGGCCGCCGAGAGGACGGACCGGGGCCAGCCACACGAGCTGGGCGCGAGCCGCTCGTGGAGGGGGCGGGGTCCCCAGAGCGCAGGGCGCCCTCGGCGGTTCTGCTGCGGCGCGAGACAGCAGCGCGCGCCGGCCCCGCGGCACAATGCGGCCGGCGGCAGCGGCGTCCCGCGTTGCCAGGTTACCATTGATCGCTGTCCGCGCGTGCCGGGCCCCACCTCCCGCTCCGCGAGCAAGGGAACGCGTGATTGGTTCGCGGCCCGGCGGCCGGCCAATGGGCGGGCGGGTTGTTGGGGGGGGGGGGGGGCTCGCTCGAGGCGGAGGGGGCGGTGCTGGGGGGGCTGGTGTCACCGCTCAGCTGCCAGTTTGAAAAAATGTCGGGAAGGAGGCGCATCGGGGACCCGGAGGTGAGAGAGCGGAGCGCGGGGGCCGCGTCTGGGGCCGGGCCGGGCCGGGCCGGGCCGGGCCGGGGATCCCTGGGAGGGGGCTGGTCTGGCCCCGATCCTGAGGGGAGTGAGAAACGAATCCCATGGGGCGGGGGCCCCAGGGGCCGCGCTGGATGATCCCGGGGGGGGAGGTGAGAAATAAATTCGTGGGAGGCGGGGAACAAACCCTGAGACCTGGGGGCTGGTCCTGGGATTGGTGCTGGATGATCCTGGGGCGGGGGGGGGGGGGGTGATGAAGCCCCTGGGCGGGGGAGCTCAGGGCAAGGGGGCTGAGGCTGGATGATCCCGGGAGAGGGGCTAGAGGTGGAACCAGATTCAGGCAGGAATCCCACGGGTCCCTGGAGGAGCTGGGAGAGGTTTCTGGGGGGAGGACGGTGAACATTGCCAGCAGACGGGGGGGGGGGGAGCGTTGGAGGGAGAATCCCCTGGGGGGCCCTGTGCTGCGGCCTCTTTGTATGGGTGAGGGGGAGAAATTATACTGTGGGGGGATCCTGAAATGGAAGTTGAGAGCTTAAAGCGTTTTCCTTCTTTTACCCCAGAGCAAGGGGCCTTCAGGTGTTTCACCATCAAACAAGCTTGCTGACTGAGGTACTGAGGCCATTTAAAATGAGTTCAGGCTTTCTCTGGCTATAGTTATCTGTAAGGGATGTGGGGCCCAGCTCTGTGTCCCCCCGTACACATTTTTTTCTACAGCTGTTTAGGGCCCTTCCAGAGAGACTGGTTGAAGCAATCTCACTAAAGGGCTGCAGCACCTGCAGCCAATACATGGCAACATAGTCAAGGCCTGTCTTTTTTCCACCCCTAAACAGTGTTTGACCAAAAGAATTCCACAGAATCCTAAATATCAACACATAAAATCTCGCCTTGACACAGGTAAGTGAAAATATCACCTTGTGTAAGAATCAGCTAATCGGATGTCAAATTATACCCAAGTATGTTATGTTACACCTCTAATTGCCTGTGTTCAGCCAGCTATTTAAAATTTGCACTGAAATAACTTCAAATTTTTTGTCATAATTGGAGCCTTTCAACTGACTGTTGATGTCAGACCCTTGATGTAACAGTGCTCGGTAAAATTCATGGCCCTGACTTTTCTAGTGTATCCTTTTTATAGATGCTATTGTTTTACCCATGATTTGAAATTACAGCTAGTATTTTAATGGCCCCTGTTAGATTTCCCCCTTCCATTTCCCCATCCTTTTCCTTGCTAACACAGAATTATATTTTGTGCATTTCATGTGACTTGTCTGATGATTTTTTAAATGTCTTAAGTAATGATGCTTCCACCACTTTCCCTTGTAAATTATGCCACCAGTTAATAGGTTCCTGTTAATTTTTTTCCTGATTATACAACCTAAACTTTTGCTCCTTCATTTTCATTCCACTACAACTAGTTATGCCCCGTTGGACCATCCTAAGTTATTTTCTTGCCTTGTTGTTTCACGATTTGAATACTTGTAGATATATCATGTTACCCTCTCCACTATCTTAGCTGTCATTTAATAGCCAGGGTCTACCTATTGTGTGATGGGTTCTTTACAACTCTTGAGTTGTAGTCTTAACGCTAGTGTACATATGTGGTCTAGTTCAAACAGGCTTTATTTTGGGGAAGTTCTGTGTATGGCATGTGTTAGAAGTTGCAGGTCAGACTAGATGACAGTCGTCCCTTCTAAAGTAAATGCACAACTGGGGGAGTGGGAGAAGGTGGGATGAGTTCCCATGTGACTGACTATAGAAGTTATGATCATATATAATCTTTAGCTGTCATGAAGTGATCCATCCCCTATCATCCAGTCCCAGCATCTGGCATTCAGAGGCCTAGGGACACCCAGAACATGGGGTTGCATCCTTGACCATCTTGGCTAATAGCCATTGATGGAACTATCCTCCTTCTCTGGATTCTTAAGAATCTAACCGTGGTCCTTTTATCTTTTCCCATTATGAAATGTCATTGGATGCTGATTCTAGGGCAGATACTCCCGAATGCATCTCCCTCAAATGAGTATAATATGCTAGAAATTATTAAAGCATCACAATGTAAGAAACAAAACAAAAGGCAGGTAAAGAATTAACTAAATGCTAGGCTAAGGGGATGGGTCTTCAATATCTCCAGATTTTCCTCTGTTAAAAGGACCCAAATTTCACACAGTCACTCCTTGACCACACAATATTTCCAGTTAACAAATGCGTCAAAGACTGAACTCTTTGACGTGTATGAGTGTCCTTTTTATCTACCTTTTCAGCCCATCTCAGACCTTGTCTTGGGAGCAATCTAAAAATCTAACCTCATTTCCCAATTCTTTTCCTCCACCACCTCATCTCTATTGTCTCAAATCCCACATCAGAACTTTCAGGATACTTCCAGAATTAGTTTTCTTCTTGAGCCTGTTTTCACCTAAATCCCTATTTGTATCTTAATTGTTTTCTTATCTTAATTGTTGTAAATGTTCTGTTAATAGTCTTCCTTTCACTCCTCTAAGGGATCTAGAATGCAGAAGCCAAGTTAACACTGGAAACAGGACTATATTGCTTAACCTTCAGTGTCTCCCTGTCCATCTCAGGATATGTCTACACTAGAAATGCTAAGCGCTGCTGTAGCACTGTAGTATAGATGCTCTCTACAGCAAAGGAAGGAGTTCTTCTGTGACTGTAGTAAATCCACCTCTCTGAGAGGCAGTTGCTAGGTTGATGGAAGAATTCTTGGCATGAAATTTTTCACAGGCCTGAGCAACGTAGTTAAGTCAACCTAACTTTGTAGTGTAGACCAGTGCTCGGGTTATGGCTCTGTCTAAGCTATAGATGCTACAGTGGCACAGCTATGGCACTGCAGCTTTGCTGCTGTAGCACTGTAGTGTAGACACTTTTGCTATGGCGACAGAAATGGTTTTCCATTGCTGTAGTTAATCCACCCCCGCAAGAGGCAGTTGCTGTCTTCCATTGACCAAGTGGTGTCTACACTCAGGCTTAGGTCAACTTAACTATGTCTCTTGGGGGGGTTTGGTGTGTGAATTTTTCACACCCCAAGCAATGTACGTGGTTCGACCTACTTTTCAGGTGGAGACCAGACCTTTGAATGAAATTAAAAAATATTCTCCTGGTAGAGATCAGACTTGCTCCATCTGACATAGTATAAACTGTGACTGTGTCCGAGGGGCTCCAGACACTTAAGATATTTATTATAAACTATGTAGGTTATGGTAGTACTTAACAAACCTTGAATACGGAACAAACACATAGAAAGACAGAGTTCCTGCCATAGGCGCTGACTTCAGCTTCTGCCAGTGGGTGCTCGACCCCCTTCTGCCCCCAGCCCTGCCCCGACCCCACCCCTTCCATGAGGCCCTGCCCCACTCCCATTCTAACCCCTTCCCCAAAGTCCCCGCCCCAACTCCACCCCCTCCCTGCCCCATTCCAACTCCTTCCCCAAATCCCGGCCCCGCCTCTTCCCCACCTCCTCCCTGAACGCGCCACGTTCCCGCTCCTTCCCCCCCACCAGAGAGGCCAAACAGTGGCCAAATGGAGGCGGGGGAGGAGGTGGGGTGGGAAGGGAGGGGAGCTTGGCTGCCGGTGGGTGCAGAGCACCCACTAATTTTTCTCTGTGCGTGCTCCAAACCCAGAGCACCCACGGAGTCAGCGCCTATGGTTCTTGCCCAAGAAACCAAAGAATCTAAATTGAGACATGAAACATCTAAACTTCAGTCCCTCTGTGAGGTAGGGGTAAGTAGCATTGGGGAAAATTCTGATTCATTAATTGGTGTAAATGAAGAGTAACTCTGGAAGTCAAGGAAGTTACTCTGCATTTACACTGGGGTAACAGAGCAGAATCTTTCGCAGTAATACTTACCCCTATGTCACAGAGTAATGAGAGAGAAAATGACTTAGAAGTAGTGGTCAGAGCCAGGAATAGAACCCCGAAGTTGTGACTCCCAGTCCCCTCCTCGAATCACATTGTAGATGTCCCAGATAACATCCTTTGTAACGATCACGTCTCCATTCTGCAAAGCATTGCCAAAACCACGTGTGCTTTTAATTGGCTGGGGAATTCTGAGTGGAACCAGTAGTCTGCACACAAGCCCTCTCGGCACTTATAAGCGTGCTGCTGTTTTGGTTGGCAGACTGTGGATGCCTTTGCATCACTTTACTGCAAATTCTTCTAATAAATTAAGTGGAATGCTCGCTGGCTTACTGCATAGCAATTAAACATATCCTTTAAAAATAAGGTTGTGCGAAACAATTTGAGTTCCTGCTAGCCACTGAGCCTCCCAAAGACCACCTCCTCCCAAGTATTTACAGGCTTAGACCTACTGAGCACTGCCCATTCCGTGGTTGCTTGCCTGCGTCAGTTCAGCCCGTTTTCTGCCTGACCTGGCTGTTCAGCTAGACCCCCTCACCATGAGAGATGTTTATTAAGAGGAGAAACTCCTTCCTTGTTCCTTTTTGGTATTGGGTGGACTCATCATGGTAAGGGGGGAGCTGGTGCAAGCATTGCTTCTCCCAGAGTTGCTAGGCTGCTAGAATCCAGTCTTCTCCCTTTATAAGCGTTTAAGCATTCATGTTATGAAAACTCTTATTATAAAAACAATCTGTTACAAAGTGCTTGTTTTCTGTTGTAGGAAACAGCCTGACCAAATACATTGAGAAATTGGAAGAGATCAAGAGAAGTGAGTAATGTATGCGGAGTGGAGGTTAACTCAAGGGGTTTGTTGAAAGGTGTACAGTGAATCCTGACCCCTTCATTGTGAGTGGTGTAATCTGCTCGTGGGACCTGTGCCCAAATCCCATTAACTATAAATAGGTGCTGTAAGCATTCAGAGGGTGTGGTGCAGAGATAGTGTACCAAAATCTCTTTTGGATGTCTACCCTGTTTCTTCATCTAGCACCTTTAATTTCCCAATGTGATTACCAAAAGCCTTTACAGTTAGGCTTTTAAATAAAGCACCAGAGCAGAGAGTTCTGGGAGCTAATCCAGAAACAGTCAGATGCCTGGTGCACATTGCATTACCGAGGACAAATGCGGATAGATTGTGGGAGGGAGGGACCAAGTACAAAGAATTCCGCAGATGGAAAAGACAAGTTCAGGACTGGCTTGGTGATGAGGGACCTTAGTAGTCTAGTACTGTTCCTGTGGTGCTGTAGACAACGATCTACGTTTATTCCTAAAGCCACCCTGGCCAGGCTTAGAAGGACATGTGTTATTTATGCCCAAACTCCTGTTTTTAGGTTGTATGTTGGCTTGTGCTCGCTTCTCCCAAAACCTTGGAAATTGTCTTTTCTTCTTCTTCCTCAAACCATAATAATTCCTTCTCTCTTCTTCCTCTCCTGCCCTTGCTCTTCTGGATTATCTGTACACCACGGCCACTAGAAGGTGACCTTACACACACTTGGACAGGTCTGCCAACCTGTGGCTCCGGAGCCACATGCGGCTCTTCAGAGGTTAATGTGTGGCTCCTTACCTAGGCACTGATTCCAGGGCTGGAGCTATAGATGCTAACTTTCCAATGTGCTGGGGGCTCACTGCTCAACCCTCTTCTCTGCCCCAAGCCCTGCCCCCACACCACCCCTTCCCCCAAGGCCCTTGCCTTTTCCCCTTAGCCTGCCATGCCCTTGCTCCTCCCCCCCATAGCCTCCTGCGCACATGAAACAGCTGATTGCAGTGGACGGGGGTGGGGGGGGAGGGCGCTGATTGTTGGGGGCTGCTGGCTGCCAGGAGGCGCTGGGGGCTGGGGAGCTGATGAGGGGCTGCTGACGTATTACTGTGGCTCTTTGGCAATGTACATTGGTAAATTCTGGCTCCTTCTCAGGCTGGCCACCCCTGTTCTATCGAGTAAAGGCAATTTTAGGTTTGATAGACAAACTGTTCCATAGGAGTGGTAGGAGGTAATTGTATTAACCATAGTGAACCTAAGCCGATTGTAAATGGCATAACTAAAATACCTCCCTCTACAGGAGCTATCTGTAATCTCTTTAGAGTTAAATGGCTTTTGTTTCTACTTCAGCTGGTTGTGTGCTTGAACTTGAGGCCTTGATTCTGATATAGTTAGACTTTTAACAGGACACTTTGTTAAAAAGTAAATGAGCCGTGTTCATCCCTGTGTAAACCCACTGAAGTCAGTGGCATTATTATGAGGTGAATTTGCCCCAGCATATCTTAACTCTGTAGATTTTGAAGCTGATGAAACCCTAACTACTCCTCACCACTTAGTGTCTTTCTGTTGCATTTCACTTAGTTTGGCCAGTGAAACTAGGCTAGTCACTGTCACTTTCTATTTCTATTTCTAGTCAGTTTTGCTTTCTTGTTCTCAATCTCCAGCACTGCTATAAATGCATGGGAAGGCAGGAAAATTATTTAAATCCAAATAACCCTGCTTTTATTGAGAGGTGAAGAAAAAAGTCACAAAACACTAAGGTCATTAGGATTTTGTATGCCCATTTTCAGGGTTTTTTAACACTATTTTATGCTGTCCCTTTAACATTATAAAGTTCAAATTACAAGGGAGATCACATATCTGAAATACAAAAGTGTTGGTTGCTGATTTGGTAAAAAAATGTTTTCACTTTTTGCTCCCTCTTCTTTGTTTTCAGTTGTGAGTCTCTTGGTAAAACGAAAAGGAAAATTATCTTGTTTCACGCTATCCTTTGTTGATCAATTGACTAAGATTTCAGTATGTACAAAGCAGTGGCAGTCCAGTGGTATCTGTACCACAAATCTTGTTGTGTTGCTGTCTTCAGTTTTAAACTCTGCTGTGAATCTAATTTCCTTTTGTGCTGAAGGCGTCTTGTTTAAATCCCAGTTCTAGAGTACAGTAGAGGTTTTCTCATCACATTTCTGCTGAATGGGCACCTTGTGTTCCTGGGAAATTTAGAAACTTTTTCCCCCTTGATTTCTCATGGATAGATGACACCAGTTGGACACAACATCAGATGCCTAGAACAGTCAATTCTCTGTCTCCTGTGTAACTTGAGAGAGTCAGATTCAATACTGTCAACCTGCTGGAAAATCAAAACTGATAAGATAGCTGAAACTCTGATTTTAGTCCTTTGAAGCAGAGACTTGAGAGAAGCTGCTGCAAGATGTGATCCATTCTTAAATATATATTGCTTCGCTCATTGCTGAAGCCCAGGGAAACAAGGCTTTGTAAATATTCAGCAGGACAGTTACAGTTTAATACGAGATCCTTGATTCATAATGTCAGAAAATCGAAATGGATCTTCCGAGTCACAGCCAGGTACGTAATGTTGATATTGCAATCAGAAGCAGCATTTTCCTGCGCTTTCTGCTGTTCAGTGCAAGTCCCCAACAAAATATTTGATATGATTTGCTCCATTTCAGATACAGATCTGGTAAAAGTGTTAGTCCTCTGAGCTCATATGAACTGCTAGGGGGTAGAACGAAGTCGTAAAGATTTGTGACAGCTTCTTTTTTTGTAAATAAACTTGGTTTGAAGAAGATTAGACACCATCCAGTAATTGCAATATGTAATTACTGTATTAGTCATTATGATACAAAAAATAAGGATCCGTTGACTCTTATACATAAGTCTTCAAAACCTTTTTCTTAAACTATAATTGGGCTTTATCTTCACTTCTTTCATCCAGACGACTGAACTGAGGGAGGGATCATCTCCGAGCCATGGCTGGGGATCTCAGCCTTGGGAGACAAATTACATTGACTTCAGGGGTTTTGAGTTTTGTTGCATCAGGCAAGAGAAGCAAAAGCTGTTCAGAAGAAAGATGTTTCCATTAGTTGAGAGTCATGTTGGTGTTTAGGACACTGGCTAATAAGAATGGAGGTGTAGGAGGTGGCTTAATGGTCTAAGCATAAGGCTTGAAACATCTAGTCTTGCTAGAACCACAAGGGTCACCCCAGTCTTTCATATGTCCAAGGTAGCTCATTTCACAGGATTTATCTTATGTGAAGATTTTTCATATGAAACTTTATAACCAAGGTTTTGAAGGCATGTTAATGGATCCCATGGTCACCTTTGTAAGAGGGCTTCAAGGTTTTACACCTGTATTTTTTTTTTCTGCTCTACTTTGGCACAGACCAGTATGGGGCACTTAGGACCTAGTAATTACTCTCCATGTTTCAACAGATCTCGTGTAGGGCAGGATGCTGAATTTGTGGACTCTTCCTGCTCTAGGGTAGTGGAAATGGCTCTGCCAAATCTCCCCCAGGAAGTGTGTGTTTGAGAGTAAGCAAATAGCGAGGATAGAGAATGTTTCAAATTGTGTATGCAAAAACTGGTGGGGATGCTCTTGGGGTCTGTTTTATGTGACTGTCAGGCTGAAAGGTGCCCTGGAGATTGAAGGGCAATTATAGGCACTGGCAATGCAAGACTTCTCCCCACTCCATATGTAGCCAGGACCTATGGATTGTGAGGGGAGTTCAGTCTCCATGGCCCACAGTCTCCATAGTCTTCTCAACCGAGAGG
Source organism: Chelonia mydas (assembly GCF_015237465.2). Lineage (NCBI taxonomy): Eukaryota > Metazoa > Chordata > Testudines > Cheloniidae > Chelonia > Chelonia mydas. The sequence continues at coordinate 342,056,601 of NC_057849.1, forward strand.
ATGTCAGCAAGAGAGCTGACTAGTACTAATTATGTTGGTGATCTTGTGGTGTCTGCTGGGATCTGGATTGAGACTCAGCAAATTCCTTTACATAAACCATGGAATAGTCAACAGATGGTAGCAATTTTAAGTCCCTAGCAGTCTGGATTTGATAAAGGGTCTGCATTCCATTATCAGTCCCCAGCTGGAGTGAGATTTCTGGGACATGTTCTTAAAATTATTAACATCCTTCTGATGGTGATTCCCTGACCTGTGACTTCAGTGGGGAAGAAGTAAAGAAATGGAGGAATGATTGGCCCTATTTTGGTTTTCTTAAAGGGCTACAGCCCATAGAGTGTGGATGAGGGAAAGAAACATGGGTTTTGAGTGTTTAAAAAGTTGTGTGCATAATAATCTTTTGTAACAGCTGCAGACCCTAGAGACAGTAAAGCCTTATTAGGACATCTGGTGCATCCCCGCTGCCAGTGCAGGGTTGTTCTTACTGGACAGTCTCCAGTGTTCTGTCCTGTCTAGTTTTAAATGCCCCAAGGAAGGAGGCTTCTACAGCTTCGCTTGGGAGACTTTCACGTCCTAACAGATTCACATCAAGAAGTTCTTCCTGATATTCATCTTACATTTTCCTTTCTTACCTTTACCCCACTACTCCTCTTGTATCACACTAAAGAATTTCTCTCCTCCTTTCTATGGAGGCTTCTCTGTTCACTGTTATATTGCCCCTCTTAGTCATCTCTTAGCCAGATGATCTATATTTAGCTCTGTTAATCTTTCTTCATAAATCAATCCCTCTGATCACTTTTGTGGCTGTTAGAGAGCTTGCCTAGTCCTTACATACAATTAGTCCGATATCCTTCTGGTAACAAGGGTTCCAACCCTGAATGCGGTATCCCCGTCAGAACTGTGTAATGTTCACTTGTCTGTACTCTAGTGTCTCGTGAGACTCGCACTCTTCTGTAGATTGTCATACTGTCGTAACCAGTGGGGTCCCCGATTTGACTTTTATTGAAAATAAAGTAGAAAAACCTGAAGCATTTTCACCAATCAATTATAGTATGCAAATTATGACTTGTACGCAGCAGTTTCTTAAACTTAGACCCATCCCTTACCTCAGAATCCTTGTCATCTAACTCTGCTATAAACAACGCATGGGATAAAAATTTAGGTCGTAGGGACATTGTCGGTGGCTCAAGAGGCTTTGCAGCAGCCATGGGTTTGAACCGAACAGCAGGGGAGATTAGCTCACCGAAGGTAAGGGGGGCTTGTGGGGAAGGAGTCTGGCTGGTGCAGTGTCCTTTCTTCTCAGACCTGCCATAAGAGTGCTGAATTTGTGAACTCTTCCTGCGCTGGAGTAGTGGAAATAGCTCAACCAAACGTCCCTCAAGAAATGTGTATTTAGAGTAAGTAGGTCAGGATCTGTCCGAGGTGTAAATTCTTTTGGCCCTTCAGGTTTGTTCTGACCTTCCCATCAGTTACAGCAGCCTGTATCACCCAGAAATTCTAGCCTCTTTATAGGTTGGGTTGTGTGCTAATGGCTCTCGCTCATTCTCATCATTTTGATGCTGTGAATGGATGTGGGAAAATACATACTCTTTCTTTCTGTTAAAGATTACAGATACAAAAAAGATGAGCTATTCAAGAGGCTGAAAGTGACTACTTTTGCCCAGCTGGTACGTATGACTATTTCCCAGCTGGCTTCTGAACATTGCCTGCTTGTGATGAGGTTCTTGTTAGCCCCACTCTTATATTGTGACTAATGTTATTTTTGTTGCACTTGAAGCTTTTTCTGGAGGACAGGCTGTTGCCATTGTTCCCCTGTACACACTTGTTTTTTATATCAAGTAAATCACTTACGCCATAACTTTTAGAGGTGCTGAGCACCCTTCGCTGCAACTGAAGTCAATGGAAACTCTGAGCTGTCAGCACTTATATGGAGCTTCCGAATTAGTGAATGCTTTAGAACACTCAGTTCTGTCCATTTCTAAAATGAGTTTGTAATAATAATGCACCCTTCGTAAGGTGCTTAGAGAGTGCCTAATGAATGGGGCTGTAAGTGGTTTAAACAAAGTAGTCACTGCATGTAGTGCCCAGTTGAAATCATAACTCTAAAAGACTGGAGGGTTGTTATGTTTAGAGGTTTTTGTATGTTTCTTTGTGGAAAAATGCAACATACCAATGAAGTAAAATATTAAATGAAACAAAGCATGATCAGGAAGTACAGAAGCCAGAGAACATGGGCCAAGGTAACTAGTAAAAACCTGAAAGGGAAGACTCCTTCCCCTCCCCTTCCTAAAGTAGAACATAAATTTGCTTTGGTAGAGGCCCCCTCCTTCAATCTTTATATAGGATTAGTTCCACTACCTTCAATAGGATTACATGTATGAGTGAGGCTTGTAGGGTTGGCCCCTAATTTATGAATGCATTATATTATATTATATTAAATAAGGCTTCTTGCATGATTGCAGATTAATGCTACAAGTCTTTTTCGCTGAGCTAGTGAAGGCTCTGAAATGTGTAGATCACAATTTAGAGGTAACGTTCTATAAATGTCAGAACCCGCTATGATTTTCAAGGGATATGTCTATGGACTCTCTGGGGTCTCTTCATTCTGAAGCTGAGTGGCTTTTTGTTTTAATTAAGATGTGAGACCTCTGTGTGACGTGGGGGCATGGAGTCACATTCGCAACCTTGGCCCAACAGAGAGGATGTCCTCACTCCCTGTGTTCTGATGCGCAGAATGCTCTGATTATTTGAAAAGCCAGTGCTGCTGCCCCTGCTCCAACAAGACACTTTTACCAGGTTTATTATTATTTCCTACAGGTCATCCAAGTTGCTTCTCTATCTGATGAAACATTAGAAGTATCAGCTGAGGAGATCCAAAAGCTGGAAGGTAATGATATTTATTGTAGGAATGATGAGACGTGCTGAATTGCAGTGTTTGAACTTGAGCTGTGTCCTCTGATTCTGGAGTTCAGTGTCTTAGAAAACATCATGCTTGCAAACTCACTTGACAACTTGCTGAATTTTGTCTAATTGGAGAGAAAAACAGTTTTAGTCTGCAGCTGTTTTGCCGTGTGCTATGAGCTAATTAAGCTAAGCAGGTTTGGATCTGGTCAGTTCTTGTATAGGAAACTTCCCACTATGGCACTCTTGGGAGTAGTGTTGCTGGCCCAGTACATGGCCCTTTTATTACTGAAGCAGGTATTGCTTTTTGGATAATAATTAGAACTGAGGTCCTGAGCCATTAATGATCACATGGCCACTTTTAGAAAGATTGGGGTGCTGGCCCTACTATTGTGATCATAATTCTCTGGTACAGAATGTGTTTGGCTGATTTTCCTGGTAGTTTCCATTGGATATGTGCTTCTTTACACACTTCCTTTCAAGCCTCTTTTTAAAAAAAAAAACAAAAAAAACCCCAGAGCATCCCCCTAACCCCCTGTTCTCCTGTCTAGTGTTGCAGGTTGCCATAGGGGGCAGCATTTCAGTAGTGGGAGAAGGATCCTTATATCTAGTAGGAATGGGCCTGACTTACAAAATCAAGGTCTAGATGCAAAATTCTCCCAGTGTTCTGAGATGTGGCTCCTGGTTTTGATTTGGCCCATTACAGAGATGAAGTACTAATGGTGAAATTTAGATACATGTCCAAACTTCCCCCAAGTTAAGCCATGATGAGATCTGGGGTTTGGTTCAGGACCAGTGCTTAGATTTTTTTTTTTTTTTTAATGACTCTTTTTGGGATCCTTTGAGAGAGCATGGTGTCTTAAATGTAAGGGATTAATAACAAACACCAAATCCTGCTACACACATGCTTCCAAGAATGGAATTTGGTCTTTGAGTTTACAAATATGTGAGTCATTCATGCACAAGCAACTTACTTTTCCATTACCTTTTTGCCCTTTTAGATGGTGATACTGTTATTTCAGAAACTGATGCTGAGCTCACAGCTGGGACTAACGGGAAAGGAAGCCCCACAGAGAAGCCAGCCAGTCCAGTCCTGTTCATAAACAACACGGGAGCAGGGGAATCGTATCGGTCTACTCTGCAAAGGTACCTGATAGCAATGCACAAAGAACGGCTTTCCTCTCCCACCTACTATATTCCTCCTATTTCCCCACCAGCTGTGGTACACTCCACCTGTCCCTTCCAAATGTCTCGTATAAGAAGTCTCAGTTTTTCTGGTACTGTAGATGGCTGCTTTCATGGACTTGTCATCAATTAACAGCTAATCCCAGTGAGATCTCAAGTGACTCAGACACGATCTTTTGTCAGAATCATTTGTTTGCAAATAATTCATTGTTGCACTTCTAGTCATTGCAAAACATCCCCAGTAGCATGTTCTGTTTGGAGTTAGAAATCCTAACGCCACAGACTTGGGGTTGCAGTGGGAGGCAGAGCTTTTCAGGTTTGAATCCTGGCCTGGATGGTAGGGACTGGAAGCTGTTACCATCTGGCAGCTGTCCAGTGACCGACCTGAAATGAGATCGTGTGACTCAGTCCAAATCCTGCTGTTCAAGAATCTGCATTACAAACTGCCACCACCAAACTAAAACTAATGTGTCCTTGTTGATGGTCTTAATGGAAGTGCTAGTGATTGGATCATGGAAATTGAGCTCTCGTCTTTTCTAGATGTGGTCCCTTCCAGGTCTGAGGCATATTAGAAAGAAGTAGGGGGGAATCTTGTACCACCACTACCCATAGTCTGTCTGGGTTAATGGAGGATTTGATCTCCAAGGCTGTCAGGCTGGTACCTTGTGTATCTTGACTATCAATCAGCCTATCTTGAATAGGACCCAGTGGTATGATCACCATGTAGATCTTCACTCTTGAGCATCTCGCCTCCAGCTTGGTGATGGCATGTACAATCTGTGCAGCATGCTGCTTGCAGAGAATAGGCAAATAATTTACTGTGAATGAACTACCAAAATCTCCATTTTGGTAACCTACTGAAGTACTAGAACTTTCAACCACTCTCCCCTTAGCAAATGATGCAGCACACTCTTTCAGAAAACCTTCTCTGAAAGGGGCCTTGCTGTGTTTCAGAGGTACTGAGTACTCCCAGACCAGCCGCTGAGACTGTGGGAGTGCAGAACCTCTGAAAATAAATATCCTAGATTTTTAAGAAGTAATCGTAAGGAAAAATCGTAAAATCTGATCTCTAGCTGTTCACTTGACTCCTTAAGTTTATTAATGAATTTTGAAGAAAGGTGGGAATAGCCTTTTCAATAGTCTTGTGTGATAACTTGTTGTGTTAGGTTGTGAATGGATCAGAAAGAAACTGAAAAGTATCCTGATCTTAATACAGAGGAACAGAAGTGCTTACAGAAGGAGAACTTGCATCAAAATCTGCTTTCTTTCCTTTTGTAGTGTGATCAGTGGTGTAGGTGAACTAGACATAGGCAAAAACCTGCGGAAGAAACCTGATGCTAATGCTAAAGACTCTAACACTAAAGATCAGCCTTACCCCGACTGCCCGTTCCTGCTGCTTGACGTACGAGATCGAGATGCGTATGACCAGTGTCATATTGTTGGAGGTAAGGGAGGGAATCACTGCAGGATTCTCTGAACCTCGATCAGTGTCAGCTGCTTGCATAATACGTTCAACACTTCTTGCCCCAAAGATGGGCCTCAATGAATGCAGCAGGATGATCCTGCAAAATGAAAATCGAGACAGCCTCAATGTCTGTGATTAGGAAGCAAAATAAACCAACATAAGCAGAAAAGGAAACTGGCGGGGTGGGGTGTGAGGCGGGATGATGGATGGACTCCTTAGTTTGAGAGATCCCAAAGACATTGTCTCCACTATTTCTCCCAAGCAGCCACTCTTATAGCCTCTCCTCCTCCCTTCCCAAAGCACCTGGGCAGGAGAAGGGAGTAGCTGAGTTGAAATTAACCCTATCTTCACTGCAAACCAGGCCTCTGTACTCTGACAGTCCTAATCAGGTCACTCTAGGCTGTTTGGTAGCTGTTCATTCCCTAACCCCTTTTTCTTCTGTATCTGCAGCTTATTCCTACCCTATCGCAACGCTGTCTAGAACCATGAATCCTTATACGAATAGCATTCTGGAATACGTATCCTTTTTAAAGCGTGGGTGCTCTAGAGAGTCAATGTTTTGGCAAAGAAACTCCATGACTTCTGCATTGACTGAACACCGAGCCAACTCCTGCTCCCATTACATTCAATGGGAGTTTATCTGGGACTTCACGAGAGGGCATGATAGGGTCATCCCATGCTGACGGTGATTTACCTGATGTTAGGATTCTGTGTTACAGCTGTAAAATGCAGGTACTAAGCACCTGTCGTTTGCAAAGCCCACTGACTACAGTGGGAGCTGTGTGCGTGTTGCAGCTCTCAGGATTAGACCATTTTGTGCTGATGTGTGGGCCAAGACTTGAACAGCTTGGATGGCTACCCACTGCTGATGCTGAGCTGCCACACTCGTTGGCTGAGGCATTAAACGGTGCTCCGTTTGCTTCCCCACAGCAGGGGTTAGCCTTTCTCTGGAGAGTTTAGGATTAAGTGGGCAATATCTCAAACTATTGACTTCCAGGCCCACAGGGGGAAGGGATGGCTGTGTGTAGACCTCACTTCTTACTGCCAACTTCTGTGTTTCTACATTAACCAGCAGAAGGGTGGTGGCACAGGTCAGACTGGCAGAGGATTTTCCCCTTCCTCTGCAGGATGGGGTACGGGTCAGTTGCTAGGATCATCTGGGTATCTCTCACTAAATCAATTCCCTGCCATTGCAGGGGCCTTGGGCACTGGTGCACCTCTGTCCCTCCTGTTTGCTGCCTGTAGCACACAATGGGTTAGTCTCCTGAAGGGTGTTATACTTTGGTCTAACTCTGGTGGTTGGTCTGAGTGTGGCAGAGGCTGGATGGCGTCAATGGCCTGTGATATACAGGAGGTCAGACTGGGTGATCTGGTGGTCCCTTCTGGCCTTAAATTCTATGGGCTTGTTTACACTTGAAATGCTACAGTATAGACGCTACCTATGCCGACAGGAGGGGTTCTCCCATTGGCACAGGTAATACCGCCTCTTGGGGAGCTGGAGCTGGGCTTCTGTCAACCTAGTGCTGTTTACACCAGGGGTTAGGTTGGCTTAACTACGTTGCCCAGGGGTGTGGATTTTTCATACCCCCTGAGTGACATAACTTTTTAGTGTAGACCAGGCCTATGACTCTAGGATTACTCTCAGGCCTTGAGTCCCAGCATGAGAAAGTGATTTTTGCCTTTCCTTGACTAAGAGTCCCATCCACTTGCAAAACTAGAATCAGTAGGGGTGGGGGAAGGTTTTGAGCTTGGTAATAGACAGGAGGTTGGGAGTTCAAGCCCAAACTTTTTGGCTGCTTTCAAATCATAGAAGATTAGGTTTGGAAGAGACCTCAGGAGGTCATCTAGTCCCAATCCCCTGCTCAAACCAACCTCAACTAAATCATCCCACCCAGGGCTTTGTCAGGCCGGGCCTTAAAAACCTCTAAGGATGGAGATTCCACCACCTCCCTAGGTAACCCATTCCAGTGCTTCAGCACCCTCCTAATGAAATAGTGTTTCCTAAGATCCAGCCTGGACCTCCCCCACTACAACCTGAGACCATTACTCCTTGTTCTGTCATCTGCTACCACTAAGAACAGCTGAGCTCCGCCCTTTTTGGAACCCGCCCCCCCCTTCAGGTAGTTGAAGGCTTCTATCAAAACCCTCATTCTTCTCTTCTGCAGACTAAATAAGCCTAGTTCCCTCAGCCTCTCCTTATAAGTCATGTGCCCCAGCCCCCTAATAATTTTTGTTGCCCTCCTTTGACTCTCTTCAATTTGTCCACATCCTTTCTGTAGTGGGGGCCCCAAACTGGACGCAATACTCCAAATGTGACTCACCAGTGCTGAATAGAGGGGAATAATCACTTCCCTCAATCTGCTGGCAACGCTCCTACTAATGCAGCCCAATATGCCATTAGCCTTCTTGGCAACAAGGGCACACTGCTGACTCGTATCCAGCCTCTCGTCCACTGTAATCCCCAGGCTAATCATGTCAATTTGTCTCTGCCACTTATGTAGCATCAAGAAGATGACGTCAGACATCCAATTCATGTTAAGTTTAATAAAAAATATACAGGATCTTTAACATCTCTGCCTATCAGAAAAATGCACATGGGAAGATTATCATCCTGTATGATGATGATGAGAGACTCGCCAGCCAGGCTGCCACTACCATGTGTGAGAGAGGCTTTGAGAACGTATTCATGTTATCTGGAGGTGAGGGGGATTTCCTTTTGCATCAGAAATGTGGGGACTTGGCTTAAAATTGAGAGCTGGGGGCGAGGCTTGCCCGAATTAAATGATGAGATATGGGGCTAGAGCGAAGTACACGGCTCTGCCTGTGTATTCCAGTCCTGGCCAACAAAGCCATGGCTGTTCCAGTCTTGGGCCTCTCTTAGCCAGAGACTGCCATCAATTTGGCTTGGCTTTGGCAAGTGTCTCCTAGGCTTTGTCTGCACTGAAGATTTTAAGGAATTCTTTCACCCGCTGGGAGTTCTAGACTGCCATGTTCGTACCCCTGTGACATCCAACCCTGCTCAGATCAGGTCAAGAGGACGTGGGTTTTTTTTTTTTTTTTTAAAAGCTGATATCTGGTCTATACCAAATGCTTTTCTAGGGCTGGTGGAAGAATGCCCTGCACATCATGCTGCTCCTGCCATTGCTAGCAGCACTGGAGAGGCACTTGTGCTAAAGTAACAGTGGGAATAATCTCTGATATCCTTGGTGTAAACAAGGGTTGGGGGGGATAATATATAGTCATGCAACTTGTTTTCACTTGCCCTAAAATAGGTCATTCTTTAACCCAAGTCACCAGTGGTAAAAGGCTGGTGTCAAATCCATCCCACCGCTGAGGGCCCACTTTGATTCCATGATTTATAGTGTCAGCATCATGTAAATAGCTTTCACCAAGAACAGCCTGAGACAGCTAGCCTCTGTGTGTTCTAAGCAAACTGAAAAAGCCCATCACTTCAGGACCTAGGAATCCTGGCAGAGGTTGGCTCTCCTAGCTTCATTAACATCCCTTATATCAGTACCCTCCTGAAGAGCGTGTATGATAAGATGGCGGGGGGGGGGGGGGCACTTAGACTTTTATTTTCCTTTTCATGCTTTGCATCATACATGTTTATTCCCTAAATAAGCTACAGTCTCCAAAGCCCTTTTGAAAACCTGCATCTTGTAGCTGCTTCTTGAGACTTGCTGCTCCCAAGAGCAAACTCTAGGAGCTAATCCTGGAATGTGCTGAACCTCCAACTTCCACTGAAACCTGTGGCAGTCGAGGGAGCTCAGTACCTCTTGGAATATGACTCGAAATGCTCCAGCAGTTGAGAAGAGTGACCTCTATATAGGTGTCTCCTGAGCCTCACCTCATAGTTCCAGAGTAGTACTATCAGTAGCTCTCCTCCTGCCGCTTCTGATCAGGAGATGAAAGTTAAGTTGAGTCTGACCAATCACTGCAAATAACTGGCCATCCCTAACCATATGATCTGTATTGTCTCCAGGCCTGAAGGTCCTTGCACAGAAGGTCCCTGAAGGACTGGTCACTGGCTCATTCCCCACGTCTTGCCAGTTGGCAACCTACACTGGATCTGCCCGGAAAAGGGCCATCCCAAGAGGGACACCCGCACGTGCTGAGAATAAATGGAGATTTGCCACAGAAGATCTACAAAAGATAGAATACTACCTGGAAGAGGAGCAGATCCCCTCAGATACTGCCAGTAAGACTCCTTGACAAACAGTGGGATTGCCCCTGAAGTCTTTATGCCTGCAAAACTCCCATAGACTTCCCCTGAGCTGGCTACAGCACCATTTTATACCAGCTCTCTGGGGAAAGGAAGTGCTTTTTCATACTGACCAGGGATTGTAGGCTGGAACTTGTGCCATGCTGATCCCATTGTGGACAGGGGCTTTTCTTGTGTGTATTTATAGAGCACTAAAACACCCACTGAAGACAATGGAAGCTTTGCCTGAGTAAGGACTTCAGGATTTGTCCCATAGACTATTAAAAATAATCCAGGGGCCAGGGGATTGGCCGGCACGTGCCACACCGCATAGTACCTGTGAGCCCTTATGACAATTTCCTGGTTTTCCCAGTTCATCCAGCCTTTCACTAAAACGGTGCTGTATCACTCCTCCAGCTAGCTGCTGCACTGGTGAAAGGTCTGTGTGGGTGTAGGTCCATCACAGGGATGCTGGGGACAGCAGATCAGCAGGGTGTGTATCTTTCAGATTGCTGTCTGTGCTCTGCAAGGAGCATCCCCAGTCTGCTCCGGAGTGTCGGAGAGGATTAAACCTTCCGAACGGCAGACTGAGTGCAGTGATGAGGGGACACCGTGCAGGTTTTAGGGGCCCCAGAATGATGTGGGAGGGTTTTCTGGGGAAAGGTGATGAGCCGGGCACAGACTGTGTGGGTGGTAACAAGCATAGCCATGGCAGTCATGCCCCACCATCCGCCAGGTCCACCTCAGACCCTTTGTGCAGAACTGTTTTCATCCCTTCCCCCTCCCAAGTGCAGGTGTAACATTGACAGACCCCGGTCGGTGGTGGGCGGGATTGAACCTTGGACCTGTGGAGCCTAGTGCATGAGCCTCTACCACGAGCTAAAAGTGACCTGGCTGTTAGCTAAGGCTGTAGAGCAGACTCATTAATCTCTCTCTAAGTGGTCTCTGTGCCACTGGATGGGACAGAACACCACGCCCAGAAGGTGTGTGGGTTACACAGGCAGGCTTCCTCGCCTTAATGCTGGCATTGGGCAGTCTTGGGGCTGTAATGTGGTGTAATAGGTCCAGCTCTCTCAGTGCTGGGCCTGCATATTCCACACAGCCTGCCACTCAGGGTATGTCTACACGGCAATTAAAAACCCGCAGCTGTCCTGTGTCAGCTGACTCGGGCTCTGGCTCTCTCAGGGCTGCTTAACTGCAGTGTAGAGGTTCCGGCTAGGAGCTCTCCCTCCCACTTCTCAGGGTCCTAGAGTCCGGGCTGGAGCTGAGCCTGAACATCTCCACTGCAGTTAAACAGCCCCGCGAGCCCAAGTCAGCTGGCGTCTAATTGCAGTGTAGACGTTCCCTCTGTGGCAGGTCGCTGGCTCTAGAGCAAAGTACACAGCTCTGCCTGTGTGTTCCAGTCCTGGCCAACAAAGCCATGGCTGTTCCAGTCTTGGGCCTCTCTTAGCCAGAGACTGCCATCAATTTGGCTTGGCTTTGCCAAGTGTCTCCTAGGCTTTGTCTGTATTGAGGAAGCGTGAAAGGTGTGTTTGGTATCTGGGCTGTATCTCTGCCTGTCTGGACACAGTTAAAAATGACAGGGCAGGTTGTATCTGTACCCCAGTCTCTCACATCAACCTGACCCGGCTATCGGCAAAGGAAAACAAAACCTTTCTAGTCTGATTGTCTGTTCAGCACAATATCACATGGGTTTCTGTTCTTCTTCCCCAGGCCGTCTTAGCCGTGCTTCCTCAGGCCGAGATTCCAAGGCAACGGCTGTACGGAGCAGCCAGAACCTCCCCACCGCCAGCCCAGCTGGCTCCCTCGCCACCCGCTCCTTCAGCAGCAGCAGCCTCCAGAACAAACCCTGGAAGTAAAGACTGTCTCTTTCCGTTGAATAAACGAATGTCCCGGTTCTGGGAACCCCTGATCAGTACATCCCGTTTGTCATTTTAGGAAGCTGCAAAGAGGAAAAATAAATCAATGATCTAACAACGGCAAGAGGGGTGGGGTGTGGCAGGCTGACATTTAGTAGAAGAAGTAAAGGTATCCCTTTCCAAGACTGATCTAAAGGGATAACGTTGTTTTGTGAAAATGAACTTTTCCCCGAAGTCTCTGACCCGCAGAGGTGGGTCCATGAAATTTCTAATTTTAAAAAATGCCAGTGGAATCTGTGTTCTTAGAAAATATTCCCCCTGGGATCTGGGATCTTAGTAATGCAGCGCTGTGCTAGTACATGAGAACCCGAAAGGTGGATAGACTAGCCACTGTCTGTAAACAAAAGTCTTGGTGTCGAGCTGAAATACAGAAATGGAGCAAACGAATAGCACAACTAGTGACAAGTGAGCAAGATACCAAAAACACCTTTTTTAACCATCCAAAGTGTTTGTAATAAGGGCATTCTTGTAAAGAATGTACAGAATGATGTTTCACCTGACAGTGGCCCTTGATCCACAGTATGTTTACAAAATATATTTGCATTTAAAATCTTTCCCCCCTCGTGTCCTGAGTACTCGGTCTCTGTTCTGTGTTCCATGCGGTGGGGTAGTGCTCTGGGTCTGAGCGAAGTGATGTAACGATGTGTATCTTGTTTTGTGAATGAGATTAGAAGGTAACTTTGCGCATGGTGCTGAGATGGGCTGAGCAAAACTCCGACTGACTTCGCTCACAGCAGGCGCCGACTCATCCTGCTTCAGTCTCTCCTAGTGAATTTCTGCTTGCAGAGCCGGGTTGCTGGTGACTGGAGTAGTGAAGAGAACCCCAGAGTGAGTCTGGAGGAATGTCCTGGTCCTTTGTGGTGATATTTTCCTGATGACATTGCAGTGCTGAGTGAACTGATCACACAATGATCTGTCGTAAGGTCTCTGTCACAGCCCTGCAATGTCAAGCCTTCTTGTCATTGTCTGGTGACTCCCAGCCGTTCTTCTCACAGTGTTTTCTGCTCCCATCTTGGTGGCTGGGTGTGAGGGAGAAGAGGTGTTCCTGGATGCTTGGAAGGATCCTAGCTTCTCCAGCCCATTTGGTCAGTGAGTCGCTTTCTGCTGAGTCGTGTGTCGGAGTGGTATGGGGTGCACTAGATGAACAAGGCTCATTCGCTCTACCTGAGACCAGACTCCCACCTGGCATGTGGGTCTCAGTAATGCTCGCAGCTATTCTGAGCTGGTCTAGACAGTCTGAAGGGCAGATGTTAATGAGCCTGCTTGCCACGATGCATATGGATCACCTTAAAATAAGGTTAAGGGGCAGAACTCAAACTTGCTCTGCTGAGCTCCTCTGATGGAGCTTATGGCAGCAGGGCTTGGTCACTAGAGTAGTGAGGGGCTCTGCGTCTTAACTGACTAGTGGAGGCGTGAAACTATTGCTGTCTATTGCATGACTGTCTCTCTGCAGCTGCTGTCATAATAACTTCTTGGCGTTAGCGGGGCTAGAAAAAACTGTCCCCCGGTTGTCACAATGACATTCCAGCAAGGCTCCCTGCTGGTGGGGGCTGCCCATAATTTATGAGGCCATGAATCTGGTGACTTTCTGGGAGCCTGAGGATTTGAATATAATGTGTATCAAAGCTTAAAACGCCTCTTAATCAAACACAAAGGGTCCCAAGCCAGCAGTATTGGCTTATGCTTGCAGTGTCCTTGGTGACGGGCTAGAAGTTGTTTGGAGCCCACTAGCAGTAGAAACCTAGTTGGTGTGTTGTCTTCACTCTACATAGGCTGTGTTTTGGGGACTCAGGGGACAGCCACTTGTGGACCCTGCTTTCTAGTTTTTACCTAGTGTACTGGTTGAATTTAGTCCAACTATTTTATTTTGTCCTTTAAAGCTTGCTGTCCCCTGGCTTCATCTACACCAGAAAAATCAGACCCATGATTCACCACGGATAGTGCTGAGCTGGAAGTAGCAATAGCAGAAGTGCAAGTTTACACAGAGTGCTGGCATATTACCGCAGTGCTGCCTCACTCTACTCTGAGCCGGGTGAGTGATCAACGCTCTTGCACCCTGTCTACACTTCTGCTTCCATCACTGGAAAATTATGGGGGCTGAGATGTGATTTTGCTGGTAGGTTTAGATGGAGGCGGGAGGGTGTTAGTGGAGTGGGGTCAGCACTCATCTAACAGGGTGGTATTGGCCCTTGACTGCATCAAATATAGGCAGCAGTTAAAGCCATGGAAGTAATTCCTTCAAGGCTCTTAATCTGAATCCTCATAGAAAGAGCGCTTGCTTGTTTAGGTGACTTTCCAGTGGCCAGGGATTGGTGCTCTAATGCTGATCCTGCTTAGCGCTGTCAGGGCCTGACTCTGCAATGTGGGAACTGTGGATGCTCAGAAGCTGCTAGTGACCTTCAAAAACCAAGCTGAAGAACACACCGCTCTGGCATTGTGCAGGATAAGCCCTACCTTGATCTTATTCCTCCTCTGTAGCAATCTGCCAATGTATGTGTATCGCCAACAGCAGCATGTCTTTAAGTGGTGTAAAGATTGTAAATAGATTCACTTCTCTTTCCTTCCTTAGAGAACTAGTTGGTGGCACTGGGACAGGGCATGTATGGGAAGGCGGATCCCTGCAAACGGGCATCGTCTCACCTTTCTGAGAGTGGCTTTGTTGTCCTGTAGCATGCCAAAAATTCCCTGCTTTCGTTTCCGCCTTATAGCACTGACAGACCAATTTTTATTTAGTACGTGCAATCTGGGTGCTGCATATAGGCAAGTGCCACAAAAAATGCTGACAGCCCCGGGGATGCAGGATTTAAGCTGGCCACCTGGACGTGGCTTCCTACAGAGAAGGATGTGACAAGACTCAGGGAGGTGGACTGTGTGTGTACATTTTGTAGTCCTGAGCAGGAAAGCAGCCTTCTACACACAGCTCCCATGAATACAAACTATTCCCACACTCTGCTGGGATCAAATGTGCAAGGGGGCTCTGGACAGGGCCTGCTGAGTGGGGCATTAAAAGTGGGTTTCAGATGCCAGCCAACACCTAACCCAGTACATCTTGCTCCAAGCACTTCTGAGACCTTATGCCACATTTGGCATTATTATACATTTTTAAATATATATATTTTTATATGTAACAAACCCTGATCCCAATTCATAAATTACAGCTCCCCACTTCCCAAGGAAATCCAGGAAGTTCCATTTTATTTAGTCAGAAAGAAAAGGCTTTTTGAGTTTGTACAAATCCTTGACTGTCCAAGGATAGCCTAATACACTGGATTTCTACAGAGTTGACTTCTGTGTGTATCGGACAGTTGGGTTAATCAGATGTGCAGGATTTCAAGACTAGTTGAATTGGGACGGTGAATGTGAGGTACTCTCTCTCTCTCTCTCTCTCTCTCTCTCTCTCTCGCTCTCCTTTCTGTCTAGCCATAGGAAGCAATCTGCTCAGTAAGTCTTACAATTGTATAAACTGGTCTTATCAGAAACCTGATAACATAAGTCAGACTATGTGAGAGGTAAGTAAGGTTTTGTTGGTCTGTTTCTGCACTTATTTATGTTTAACGAACCAGCTAGGCCATGGCGTTTGCCAACTCTGGTAGGCTTGTCTTTTATTTGCTGATCAGTGATATTGCGAGTCAACTGGAAAGCAAAGTGTGGTTTGGTGGTCTGATCCCAGAACTGGGAGCCAGGGACTCCCAAGTACTCCTTGGGCAAGTCACTTAACTGCTTTCTGCCTCCGTTTTCCTATCTGTAAAAGGGGACTGATAATCCTTCCTTACCTTGCAGAGGTGCTATAAGGCTTTGTTATTTGATGTCTGTTGCAGGCTTTGAAAAGATTTTACTTGATATTAGGAAAGTGTCATAAAAATGTGAAGTATTTTACTAATTTTGAACATCAGGGCTAAAACTGACTCGTGCTGGTTTGCATGTTAGCTTGATGGGCTGCATTCATCACTCCCCTCCAGGCGGTAAGAGTCTGACTTTTTCACTCTATCATGAAATAAAAGCTTGAGCTAAATGGCATCTCATACAGAATCCAATTAGCTTTTTGCTTAAGACAGTTGACAATAATGTTGTGCCCCTAAAAATTGCTGCATCTGGTCAATGTTGTTGAATGTTTAAAATAAGAGTGGGGGGAGGGAATAAAGAGAATGTTTGTTAGTTACATGCTTAAAACACTGGGACCAATGCAACTTAAAAAGAACACATTTTATGTCTGAATACAAGGTATCTAAAGTGTGCAAGCATTCAAAAGGATTGTTACACACACACACGCACAGAGTAAAATTGGAGGGGAGGGGAAGGATAGAGTGTCTCAGTTGAAATGAAATAGTGATATTGAGGGAAAGGATTTTTATTATCCAGCTACAGTACCAGGGTCTGAAATCCCCTGTTGCCCTGGGCTACTAGGAAACTCTTTTCTGCATCAGAGGAAGAGTCTGAGCCAGTCAGGGTTGTTTAAGATCCTCTTAATCCTGTGCATCGAAGGAGGAGCTGATGAACGTATCTTCTGATCCTCTTATTGTCTTTGAGGGTTCATATGTTTTGCATCTTAGCTTAACTGTGTCATATGATTAGGTTGGTGCTTTTGTTTTGTTTTGTTTTCGGGGGGAGGAGGATGGCACAGATTTCTATAGAGTCTTCTGGTTTTTAAATTGTTTGATTCAATAAAAAGCAAATGATGCAGGATGGCTGCGTATCGTTTTAATTGACTCTCTTTTTCTTTTTTTTCTTAAGAGCTAACAGAAAAATCAATGTGGGGCACTAACTGCAGAGCCAGGGTGCCAAAAAGGGCCTTGGCTGGGGCTTTGCTCCAGCCCCACAGTGTGGCAGGGGAATTGATAGTGGGTGTGGGGAGAGGATCGTGCCGGAGACTGTTCTCTGTTTAGCATTTAAAAAAAATACAGCATAGGCAAGCTTTGCCCACCCGCGTGCCTCAGCCCTAAACTCTAGCAATCTCTTTTTATGGGTGAGAGGAGTTAATTCTCTGATTAATATTTGTGAGATGTGGGCTTGCCCATTAAGAACTGAGCCCATCTGGCTTGCACTTAATGACTCTCAGCCTTTGCCAGCCTGTCCTGGCTTTGAACCAGCAGAGCAAAGGATCTAGCCAGCTCTCTGGTCTGTTACAAAGCAGGGCTCCAGTCTTGCTCCCTTGAGGCCCAATGGGACCAAGCTCAGTTCTTTATGTATGTTTAGATGAGTGGCTCATTGTAGATCAAAAACTAGCACCATTTTTTTAAGACTCCCGGTCAGTCCATTGTTAGCCCCTGCATTGTCTCCCAGGACACGGTGTGGACATCGCTCTTCCTTGACACAACAGAGGATACTGATAAGTGATGGGATCCCAACATAAGTTTCCAGCTGTCATAAAGTCACTTGGAAAGCTGGACTCAAAAGAACTGTATCTTGGCATGATCAAGCTCACGTGCGTTGTGCGGAATGAACAGTGGGCCTGGAACTCACTGTAACTTGGTTTCTCTTTGCCAGCAGTGCTTAAGAGTCCTAACATTACATGCCCAGTCACTAGAGACAGAAATGGCACAGCAAGGAGTGGAATTATTCCTTTCCCCCGTGACGTTGCACCCCATAATGCTTTATAGAAATATGCTTATGAGTGTAAATATGACATAACTGGAATATGTTTTATGTTAGATATGCCATGTAACAGATCTTTGAAAAGGTTATGATCTACTGAATATATTCATCTTATTCGTATGCACGTATCATTTTTATATCTGAAATTATGAGCGTTGGCTCTATGCTTGCATTTAAAGTGTTTGCTGTAGGAATCCCATAAGGCAGATTTGGACAACATAGTGTGAAGGGGTTATTCAAGTAATTGGGAGTACTTAACTAGCAATGGACTTTGGGAGACGCCAATCCACATCTGAGCTTTCCTGGGAATGTTCAAACTAACATGTAAACAATGGCGTCAGCCTGCAAAAAGCTGAATCATTCATAGACCTGTGACTTGCCCAGGTGGCTACAGACTCCATCTTGTTGCAGTGATTTTGCACAGGAGAACAAAGGGGTTTCCGCCCACAAGAGAGAGAATATAAAAGGCCCTGGAAACCCCTCCATTTTGTCTTCAGCTGGCTCAGAAAATAGCCTCTCCACCCCAAAGAGGTGCCTGAAAGAAACTGGAACAAAGGAGTAACTACGGAGGGGTGAGTGATTGCTGGACCCAGACTAGGAAGGAGTCTAGTCTGTGAAAGAAGCTTATTGGAACATCTCTGAGGTGAGATTTACCTGCATTTAGTTTCCTACTGTATTAGGCTTAGACTTGCATGCTTTTGTTTTATTTTGCTTGGTATTTTACTTTGTTCCGTCTGTTATTACTTGGAAGCACTTAAATCCTACTTTTTATATTTAATAAAATCACTTTTTACTTATTAATACCTGGGGGAGCAAACAGCTGTGCATATCTCTCTATCAGTGTTATAGAGGGCGAACAATTTATGAGTTTACCCTGTATAAGCTTTATACAGAGTAAAATGGATTTATGTGGGGTTTGGACCCTGTTGGGAACTGGGTGTCTGGGTGCTAGAGACTGGAGCACTTCTTAAGCTGTTTTCAGTTAAGTCTGTAGCTTGTAGGCGACATGGTTCAGACCTGGGTCTGTGTTTGCAGCAGGCTAGCACGTCTGGCTCAACAAGACAGGGTACTGAAGACCCAAGCTGCCAGGAAAAACAGGCTCAGAGGTAGTCTGAGCACATCAGGTGGCAGTCCCAAGGGGGTTTCTGTGACCCAACCCATCACATCCCCTCCATAGAATAAGTCTTCATAGAATAAGGCTTCATAGAATAAGTCGTCCCTGTTGCAGTTAAGGATGCAGCATTCGGAAGGATACGGATGCTTTCAGTCTAAGGTATCAAATGAAGGGGAGATTTCTTGAGGAGGTGCAGGTAAAGGATGGGAGAGACGATAGTGAGGCTGTTCTAGAGGGACACCAAAGAACCTTCTTATCCTTGGAGACAACAGAAGATCTGGCAGGGCAATTCCTATGCTCTTAGAGGAAACGTGCCACCGGCTTTCTTGCCATGGGTCTAAAACTAGTGGCAGGGACGTCAGCATTGTGAACTGTACTTGTGCAGGCCACTGCATAAGGAAGAAGGTGTTTGCTTTGCTTTGGAGAGATTTTGGGGTGGACTTGAAGTGAATCCATTAAAGTTATCTAAACCAGGACGCAAAAATAACATACTCTTCGTTCATTCAATTTTTTTATTTAGTTGTTTTTGGCTAGTTGAATCACTCACTGGATTCCTCCAGAGAAGTAAACTGAGCTCACAGTCTGTCCTGTTTTAATAGGGATGGTCACGTGTGTACTCCATGATGGTCATCAGTGCCAGCCATGTCTCCTCGGCGGTAGGGATGATCTGGTTGGCAGGCAGTAAGAACCCATAACGCCCTCTGTCCCGCAGTTCAAAAGTGAAGGAGTATTTAATGCCCTGGTTATAAGTCCAGTCAACTGTTCCACCGCTAGCTTGATCTAGATTCAGGAAACCCATCCAAAAGGAAAAAAATGATGGCTAGCATTAGTAATGGGTGCAGCGAGAAGGGGCCAGTTATAAGGTCATTTAAATGTCACTGCCGAAAAATACAACCAGCAAATTGTTGCATAGGTCCTTGCAACAAAGGGTGAGTGTTTGGCTCTCAGTTACTTACACCAAATGAATAAAACAAGAGCTAGGGGCCTACATCACCCTCTGGCTACCAAATTTTGGGGAAGGGGGTTTAAACTTTGCTGCTGGTCCTTAGATAATGAGCTGATCTAAAAACCGAATGCAAGTTTTGTGAACAGCAGGATGTTTTCGATCTGAGCCTCGTGGCACAGGCACATCGCTCAAAGAATAAATTACAGAGGCTACAAAGAGTGGGGAAAGCCCAAGTTCCACTCTCCTCACTGATGAAGCATGTGGGTTTCTCCAGCCCACATCCCTGGCTAGAACGTGACATTTAAAGTGGAGAAATCAGACTTCAAACTTACCTAGGGATGTGGTGGATTTGATTTAGCGATGGAAATGATGGAGAGATTGGATGTGTCCTTTTTTTTTTCAAAGATGTGTTCTAGCTCAACCGAAAGATATAGGCTGGATGCAGAAGTCACTCAGGGCTTATCTACACTACTGCTCACCCCCCTGAGCAACACAAATTACATCAACTTAAAGTGGTGTCTGCACTGCACAATGTTGTCGGGAGAGCATCTCCTGCCGTAAAGCTTCCGCCTTTCGTTGAGGTGGAGTAATTACGTTAACAGGAGAGCGCTCTCCCATCAACACGGTGTGTCTTCACCATGTAGCTGCACCGATGTAGCTTGGTAGTAAAGACAGGTCCTAAGTGAAATTCTAGCAGTGGTCTGTTGATGCAGAGGTCAGACTAGATGACTACAATGGATGGTCCCTTCTGGCCTTCATCTATGAATCCTTCAAGGCTTTTTAAGACTCTTACTGCAGTGGTCAAACAGGGGCGCTCTCACACACACTGCACAATTGGCCAGACGCCTTATGAAGATCAGGTTGCCTTACTTTGAAGTACCACTTATTGCCCTCTGTTGAAGGCAAGATGCCGCCTCTGTGGGGTGGCTGTACCAAAGTACAAACGCTGCCTGAGTGATGACACCCATCATACCGCCAGTACATTAGCATGTTCACACAGCATTGATTGAGCCCCCAAAATCCTAACCCAGCATGCACTGGGCTTAGTATGAAAACTAGGATGGATTCACTAGGGCAGCATTTTTTAAAGTTGTTCTGAGGTCCTGGTCAGGTATTTGACGGGGATGTCCTTGGACTTTACAGGGGCCTGAGGGACCAATGGTCTGATATGTGAGTGGCAATGTTCCTAGCAGCTGGACAGTGGGGACTGGCTTCCTGGCATGTCTGGCCTAGGAAAAGGTTCTCACGGTGGTTGTACTTTCCGGTAGAGTGACTAAGCTGTCTGGTTCCTCCCACACCCACCATGGCTAAAGGGACCAGGTCAACCCCAGTAACTTACAGATGGTTGTGATGATGCTGCCGTATCTGTATTGAGTGTCATAGAGGGAAGACAGGGCAGTGACTGCAGCTTTCGCAATATTATCCTGGAGAAAAATGCAAAGGGGAGAAAAATGAGTTAGATGATGGATGTGAGTGGTGTCTGTGCTCAGAGGGAGCTGGGGCAGGATGCCAGACTGGAGCGGGGCGGCGGGGAAGCTGGGAGCTTGTTGCATCTTTCCAGGTGGAAGAGATGCAAAGGCTGGAAAAATAAAGCAGAGCATTGTTGGGAATATACAACTGACTGGGGCTGAGTGGATCTGCCCTGCAGAACTTGCTCCTGCTTGCCCATCACCCCAGTATTATAGCATTGCAGGAGCTCCCTTTCTTTCCTCCAGGGACTCTCCCTATGTTTCCTTCCCTCCTTGAGATACTGGGCACTCTTCCTTCTGCCCAATAGAGACGGCAGATCATGACGCTGTTTGAACACTGAGTTCCGGTTTGGCTGACGTTTCAGTGCTTGTATCAGGCAGACAATGTCACCTAGTGCCCCACCTGAGAGAGACAGGTCAACTAAATCATACGTGCGCCACTTCAGTGGGGCCTACGACCTTTGGCTCCAAAGCAGAACAGAGGCACCTGCTGCTTGAGCTAAAGGAGGATCTCGGTTTGCCTGCGACAGTAGCCAGGCTCTTACCCTCCCTGGGCTTCAGCCACTAGAGGGCGCTATTGATGGCACATGCTGAGCCAGTGCATTACAGGTGTCTTCTGCCTTATGGGAAAATGGGATTTGTTGCCTGTCCTCCATCGTTCCCTAGGCTCTTCCTTCAACTCACCCCTTTGAATGCCCCCCTCTCACCAGCCTAGCTGGGTCGTTGCAGGCGCCAGCCAGGTGCCCTAAATTCTGCTGAGTCAGCCATGTGATTTAGTTGGGGATTGGTCCTGCTTTGAGCAGGGGGTTGGACTAGATGACCTCCTGAGGTCCCTTCCAACCCTGATATTCTATGATTTGCAACTGGCTCCTCTGAGCCCCAAAACCCATTTATGCTGGTTGCAACGCAGCCACGGCGGGAGAGCAAAGAGGCCTTTGGACCAAAAATGTGCTAGAGCAGAAAAGGGGATGTGGTTGCAGAGGAGAAACCCATGAGGGGAGAAAATCCACAGCTGGGTTGCAGAGGTTCAGGCCGGCCCTGCGGCTGAGTGACCACACAGTCTTCATATCGTTCTGGCCCCACTTTGAAAGATGATACCCCCGGCAGCCACCTCACCCTGAGGGTGTGAGGAAGACCCTACCAGTTCCTGGTAATCAGAGGCCCGGGTTTTGGTGTAGCCATAGGGATACAAGAGGAGCTGGCTGTAGCTATGGATAGAGATGAAGGTTTTGATGTTCCCATGGCTCTTCACAAAGTCCACGATGGCTTTCACCTCACGCTCTGAGTTGGCATAAGGGCCACGGTAAGTCTCAGAACAGGGGTTGCTGCTAGCCCCGGACCCTGCAGAGGGAGGAGTGTAGGCATACTCTTAATATTTGTGATTCTGTTTATAATAATTGTAAATCTGCAATATTGATTTATAATATTTGTAAATCTGCCATATTGATTTGCAACTCCAGTTTATAACATTTGTAATTCTCCTATTTGACATAATTGTAAATCTGCAATATTGATTTACAATTCCCCATAACTGCTGCCGGCGTCTGGATTAAAGCTTGCAAACCGTCAATTAACTCTAAGAACCTTGCAAGCCGTTAATTGACTCTACTTTCTCTGAATTGATACTTTTTCTCACTTGTTATTGAGATTGACGCTTATAAACATAAACCAATCAATTAACATTACTTTCTCAAATGGTTATGCTCAGTTGACTCTACTCTGTAAACTGATACGTTGTAATGGAGATTGACATGCTTTTTAACTAACTTAACCATTGGAGAAAGTAATGTTCAATTGGCTCTACTCTGCAAGCGGATACTTTGTGATGGAGATTGACATGTTTTTTTTGTAACACCCGCGAAGAGCCGCTAATTGGAGCGGCGCTCATAGAAATGTCACATAGAGACTCCCACCCTCTATAGTTTGTATCAGGAATGTCAAAAAATGGGGAGTCTCAAATAAATAACACCTTTGTATGTTAAAAGAAAGTTAATACCGAAGGAATGTTAAGAGACAGGGAGTCTCAAATAAATAACAATACTCGGTGAAATAAGAAATGTGTTCTTATTAAAGAATGTATGTGAATGAATGGTGGGTTTTGAATAATCGGTGCCAGCCTAGGAATCTGATATCAATTGGCCGAAGAAGACACCAGGTGGAAAAAGCCAGAGAACCCCCCGGAGGGCAAACTGGGATCCACCTGACCAATTCAAAGGATGAAGAAAGCTGATGAGCACCTGACAGCCGTCCTGGAGCCGTCATGACTAACAATATGACAAAGCAAATTCCATGGACTGGCATAGGAAGAAATTCCTATATAAATGGACACTAAGGACTGAGAACTTTGAGTCTCCAGTTCTGCCACTACCCTTCAGGAGCATCAGATGCGCATCTGACACGGACTCGGCACCACTCTCGTGTACAGGCTACCTGGCCAGTATTCTGTCACTAGCAACTTCTAGGCTGGTAACTATAATCCCTATGCAGAACTGGTATGAATGAATGAATGAATATATAATATATATATAGGTAAGTAAGAAATAAGTAACAATACAACAGTGAAAAGAAAAGGAGTACTTGTGGCACCTTAGAGACTAACCAATTTATTTGAGCATGAGCTTTCGTGAGCTACAGCTCACTTCATCGGATGCATACTGTGGAAACTGCAGAAGACATTATATACACAGAGACCATGAAACAATACCTCCTCCCACCCCACTCTCCTGCTGGTAATAGCTTATCTAAAGTGATCATCAAGTTGGGCCATTTCCAGCACAAATCCAGGTTTTCTCACCCTCCGCCCTCCCCACCCCCCACACAAACTCACTCTCCTGCTGGTAATGCCCATCCAAAGTGACCACTCTCTTCACAATGTGTATGATAATCAAGGTGGGCCATTTCCTGCACAAATCCAGTTCTGAGAGAACCTGGATTTGTGCAGGAAATGGCCCACCTTGATTATCATACACATTGTGAAGACAGTGGTCACTTTGGATGGGCATTACCAGCAGGAGAGTGAGTTTGTGTGTGGGGGGGTGGAGGGTGAGAAAACCTGGATTTGTGCTGGAAATGGCCCAACTTGATGATCACTTTAGATAAGCTATTACCAGCAGGAGAGTGGGGTGGGAGGAGGTATTGTTTCATGGTCTCTGTGTATATAATGTCTTCTGCAGTTTCCACGATATGCTATGCATCCGATGAAGTGAGCTGTAGCTCACGAAAGCTCATGCTCAAATAAATTGGTTAGTCTCTAAGGTGCCACAAGTACTCCTTTTCTTTTTGCGAATACAGACTAACACAGCTGTTACTCTGAAATATAACAGTGTGAGTTTTATATATATTTCTTCTTTTTATTATTATATTTACAATAAATGTGGCATTTTGCCTTGTCCCTTTAATAAGATCCTGCTAGTTTTTATTTTATTGGTATAAGAGGAGGGTATCTTTGCTTCAGAAACATGGTGGCTCAGAGGGTCAGTAATGGGGGGTAGGGAGTTTTCCAGCTCTAGCCAGCACAAATCAAAAGCTCTTTGCGGCTACTGGCTGTTTGGTGGCCTAGGTGGAATGAAGTTGGGGGTCTCTTCCCAGGCTCTAGCAGCCAGGTTTTCACATCACTATTGTCACTAGTTCCTCTCCACCCACATTGGCAAACCAGAGGCCAAGGACTGAATGGGCCATGGAGTCTGAACTAGGGTTGCCAGGTGTCCAGTTTTTGACTGGAATGCCTGGTCGAAAAGGGACCCTGGCAGCTCCCGTCGACACCGCTGCCCAGGCTGCTAAAAGTCTGGTTGGTGGCACAGCAGGGCTAAGGCAGGCTCCCTGCCTGCCCTGGCTCTGCACAGCTCCCGGAAGCGTCCGGTGCGTCTGGCTCCTAGGCACAGAGGTGGCCACGGGGGCGCCGTGTGCTGCCCCCACCCTGAGCGCTGGCTCCGCATCTCCCATTGTCTGGGAACTGCGGCCAATGGGAGCTGTGGGGGCTGTGCCTGTGGGCGTGGGCAGCACGCAGAGCCCCCAGGCCCCTCCGCCTCGGAGCTGGACATGCCGGCCGCTTCTGGGAGCCACCTGAATTAAGTGCCACCCAGAGTTTGCATCCCTTCCTGCACCCCAACCCCGTGCCCCAGCCCTGAGCCCCCTCCTGCACCCAAACTCCTTCCCAGAGCCTGCAGCCCCTCCTGCACCCCAACCCCCTACCCCAGCCCTGAGCCTCCTCCTGCACCCCAAACTCTCTCCTGGAGTCCTTACCCTGCACCTCCTCCCACACCTCAACCCCCGTCCCAGCCCTGAGCCCCCTCCTGCACTCCAAACCCTTCATCCCCAGCCCCACCCCATAGCCCCTACTCCCAGCCAGAGCCCCCACCCCCTCCTACACCCCAAACCCCGCCCCCTCCTGCACCCCAAACCCCTCATATCCTGTCCCATCCCTTCCTGCATCCCAGCCCCCTGCCCCAGCCAGGTGAAAGTGCATGAGGGTGGGGGAGAGTGAGTGACAGGGACGGGATGGAGTGAGCAGGGGTGGGACCTTGGAGAAGGGGCGGAGAAAGGGTGTTCGGTTTTGTGCGATTAAAAAGTTGGCAACCCTAGTCTGAACTCCCCTCTCCCACTTCGAGGTGGGCTAAAGCACGCCAGGCGAGATTGGCAGAGGGGGACATGGATTAGGCCACATGCTCAGTTCCCTTCAGGTTCTTCCCGGCTCTCCCCTGGGAACAAGATTCTGTGGCAATGCCCCCAACAATCCCCACTTTTCTGTTGATCACCCTCCCCCTGTGCTTGCCCCTAAAGGCCCAGTCTCCCCCTGCCTCTCCTTGCCGTGGAGGAGAGTGGATACACGCAGGTGGGCTGGTGCTGGGGTCATTCCAAAGCAGTAGAAGATGCTGCTTTGTTGTAGGGGCCAGCCCAGGATAAAACCCAGCTCTTCCCATTAACTGGCTGTGAATAGCACTGCCAGGCCCTTCGCTCGCTCCTTCCCTAGGCCCAGGGGAGTCCACGTAAATTCTCCCAAGGAGAGGTTAAAGGAAAACCGTACCTCCGAAACCCGCATCCCAGTTCCTGTTGGGATCCACGCCGATGCAGGCTGACCCAGAGTTGATGGACCGGGTCTTCCGCCACATGCGGTTCTGGGACAGAGGGGAGAATCATTCACCAGGGTGCCAGCCAGAGCCGCTCGCTAACAGCCTGGTGTGCGGCCTTTCCGCAGGGCGGAGTGAGACTAGCGTCTCCTAGGGCTGATGGGTCACGTGGCGCTGGTGGGGAGAAAGTCTGTTCTCTAGGGGCCCGAGTCTCCTCTTGCTTACACTGGAGTGAATCCACTGAAGTCAATGCAGTTACACCAATATAAAGGTGTGAGGAGAGCAGTGAGGCCTAGGAGATAGGGTGTTAGACAGGGACTCAGGAATCTTGGATTCTATTCTAGATTCTGCTATTGATTTGCTAGTTTACCCTGGGCAAATAATTCTCCCTCTCTCTCCACTCCCCCCCCTTTGCCTGTCTTGGCCAACTCTTTGGTGCAGGCTCCATCTCTCACTATGTGGCTGTACGGCACCTACCACGTTGGTATCCTGATCTTGGTTGGTATCTCTACTGTAATACAGATATCAAACAGTAATGCTATGGAGACTCAGGTGCCTACAATCTGGATAGATCAGGCCTCCCTTAACTTCTCTTGGGTGTACTTGCCTTGTTATAGCTAAATCCAGAGGCTCAGGGCAAATATAGGTCAATTTCCTGACCCAGCAAGGTCTGATGGAGCCTCTAACCCGCATAGCAAGTTCTTCCCTGTTAAGACTGAAGCAAGCGCTAAGGCCTCCAGTGATTCTCCATGGCCTTTCACCGTTGTGTGGGCTTTGCCCAATGTGCCGGGTGGGTAGAAATGGCTCCCTTTACATAGCACTGAAGCAGTAGAGTATCAGGACCCAATACATGGCTCACCAAGCTGCAGGGACACCTCTTTCCACTCCCCATCCAGCCCCCCCATCGCCCCTCCCCCCAGCTCAAGAGTTTGTTGCCTGGAAGTCCTGAGCCAGAGATCTGGTCGCTGTCATAAAGGCCGGCTAAGGAGGCCAAGGAGAAATACCTTGGTGTGGGTGAAAGCAAAGCCATCGGGGTTGGTAACGATTTCCAGGAAGATGTCCAGGTTGTCCAGGATGGATGTGAGAGAAGGGTCTGTGCCGTAACTATCAACAATCTGAACAGGGAGGCACAAGTGAGGACAAGCCGCCCTGAGACCCAGACACATTAGTCATTCTAGCACCGTGCTTCGTTACGCGCATAGGGCCAGAGCCACAGCCTGCGTCAATTAGCTGTCACTTTACGCCAGCTGAGAACCTGGCCCATTATCCCTCGCCAGCGGCAAGGCTTGAAACCCTGCAATTTTGGGGGCCTGTTTCAAGGAAGCAGGGAGCTTATTCCAGCCTTTTCTGGCCTCTGTGCACAATTCCTGCCTTCATCAGGGCCCAACCCACTCACAGAAATAGCACCACCGACTTCACCAGCTCCTAGCTGTCGTGACTATGTCAGGTGAGCTTGATGCTGCTTCTAGGTCAAGCACATCCCAGCTAGTGGGGTCCCGGGTCTCTCTTCACCCCTCATCCTGGAATGTGCCATTCTCCGCTGAAACCGCAGGCGGTACCTTCTTCGCAAACCAGACTCCGCTGGCCTGAGTGACCCACTCCCGAGAGTGGATGCCGGTGTCGATCCAAATAGCTGGGCGCTTGGTTCCTCCAGTGCTGAACTGCATGGAAAAGCAGAGATGCAGGGGGGTTGATTTTCTGCAGTGCAGCTCACCCATCCTTTAGTACCACGGATCGGAATGCTGCTCAGGTGACCCTTCAGGGAGTCTATGCCATGCCAGAAGTCTCCGAGCTTCAGAGATCTCCCTCCCCCTTTTTAAATGACATCATGCTTAGGAACAGGGAGCTCATATAGTCCCAGAGGAGCCATCATCCACAATGACCAGACCTTATGGCACTTGATAGATACATTGTATTGTATATTTCTTCACTCATCCCTGAAATGCAGCTACTTCTGGGGTGGAACATGGCAACAGCACTAGCCTGTGGTTTATGAAAGCAGGCAAACAATTTGGGGGGAATTTAAGTCAGCAGAATGTACTAATTACCCAGGTTGGAATTTAGCCACAGCACCAGGGTTACTAACTGTACTGCTGCAAAACGCGTTGCGGGAATTTTCAATGACCCTGTGGGGTCAGGACCACAGCTTTACATCTCATCCAAAAGATGGCATCTCCAGCAGCAGAGCACACTCTATGTCATGCCAGGACATTGGCTTAACACTGTTTCAGGCGGAAGAACTGAGTCACACACCTGGCAGAAAAATTTCTATCAAAATTTTTCAACAGAAAATGGGTTTTCTGACAAAAAGGAAATTTTAACAAAAAGCATCCAGTTTTGGCCTAAATTTTTAGGTTTTTTTGACCAAAACTCAAATATTTCCAAAGTAAAATGTCTAAATTTTTTGCAGGAAAAATCTCATACCTAGGGAATCACCCATACCATTCCCTGAGTTCTCCTGGAAGGCCACTAGCCAAAGCTTGACTTGGCCCCACAGAAGATAATAGAAGAGTCCATCATGGCGCGAACTCTGTCCACCAGAACTCAGAAAGGGTGTTGAAAGCAATTAAAATATTCCCCAGGAAAGACTAGCTGGCAGGGGACAGAGCAAGAGAGGGGTAAATATGCTCTGCTGAATCTCTGTGGTGGTATTTAGGAAGTAAATGCCTCTTTGCTAACTAGCAATGGCAGAGATTTATTAACAGGAAGCTTGATTATCCTAGAGCTTGCACCAGGTTTTCACCAGGGTAACTCCACTGACATTACCACTGATTTACACTGGTGCAACAGAAAGTAGGGTTTGCGCTTGTGCGTTTTCACAGAGTCTGTGGGCTGATTCTTTTCTCCCCTGATATAAATCAGGAGTTACTCCACTGAGGGTAGTGGAGGTACATCAACGAGAAGTCGGTGTGAGAGCCGAATCAGGCCCCGTGGCGATCCCCTGTGACTTTACCTTCAGGACGTAAAGAGGGCGGCCCTCGTAACTGTTCCCGATCTGAATTTTGCTGACCAGGTTTGGATTTGCAGCGACCAATAAGTCCATGAAGTTGTAGATCTAGCGTATAAAGAGGATGCTGGAATTAGGTCTAAACAGCAGATTGGCATACACCTGTGTGGTCCCCACACTCCCTTTGCTTCAGATAACCCCTGGGACTATTTTCTAGTTTGGCGCCAGTGCTTTGTGATCCATGACATGGGGGAGGGCTTGGGGAGGGGCTAACCAATCCTTATCTTCCCTTTACCAAACTTTAAACACAAACATTTGCCATTTGTATACAGCGGCCCAGGAGAAGACCTTTCTAACTAAACTGCTTGCTGAAATCTTTGAATGGGGACTTTCATTTGCGCCTCCTTGTGTTGTCCACTGCTGTTGTGTATCCGACTGCCTTACTCGCTTGAAAGTCTCAGATGATATGGGCCAGAGCATAGCTTTTCTTTTTGTTTTTGCATAGAAAATGCAATGAAGTGTGGGTGAAAAATTAGAGGTCGGTGTGACACTGCACCCCGTATTCTTCATAGTGATATTATTATGATATGATTATGGCATAATTATGATGCATTTTATGCAAGACGGGTCATGTGATATGTCATTAAAAAAGATATGATTTGCTGATTATGATTATCCTATTTGTATGCATGTATCATTTTTGTATCTGAAGTTATGAATATTGACTATGTATCTGTATTTCAGATATAGTTACACCTGGGTAATGCCCACTAGATAAGATGCTTTCAGTCTAGATAGCTGGTTGGGAAGGGCCTATTCAGGGCAATGAACTATTCGGGAAAACAGTAAGCCTCAGGAGAAGCTTATCCCATCTGGTGAGCCTTCCTGAGAACGCTACAGACAGCCTGTAAGTAATGGCTA
Organism: Chelonia mydas; assembly: GCF_015237465.2. Taxonomy (NCBI): domain Eukaryota; kingdom Metazoa; phylum Chordata; order Testudines; family Cheloniidae; genus Chelonia; species Chelonia mydas. Next base: position 342,086,324 of record NC_057849.1, read on the forward strand.
CTATGACTCTACAGGGACATGTGACCAGGCCACATGATGCTGGACTCCATCTTGGGATGTCAGTAGTTTTCCACAGACTGGTCTGGGAACCAGCTTTGGAACAAAGGGTGCCCGCAATATGCAAAAGCTATATAAGGCAGGGAGTGACATCATCTATTGTTCTTCACTCCCCACCCAAGAAGACTCATGGAAACACCTGAGGAACAAAGGCTGAACTGGGGGAAGTGCTGGACTCAGGCTAAAAGGATTTCTAGCCTATGCATGAAAGACCTGGGAATTCCAAGCTGTAAAGCAAGTGCAGCTTGCCCCTTAAGGATCTGCAGCCTGCTTGTATCATCTCTTAGGGTGAGAATCTGCTAATTCATATCCAGTCTATCTAGTATATTAAGCATAGTTTGCATTTTTGTTTATTTGCTAGGTAATCTGCTTTGATCTGTTTGCTATCCCTTATAATCACTTTAAATCTATCTTTTGTAGTTAATAAACTTGTTTTTGTTTTAATCTAAACCAGTGAGCTTTGACTGGAGTGCTTGGGGAAAATCTCTGCTTGGTTACCACAAGTGTGCATTGTCCTCTTCACATTGAGGGAGAGGCGGACCGGATATTAAATCCATATACTGGCCAAATTTGACCAGGGCAGGACAGTACTGCTCTGGGGTCCCAGGCTGAGAAGCTGGTGATTAGAGAGCCTGTGTGTAACTGCAGCTGGCCGTGTTCCTACCTGTGTGAATGCTGATGAAAGTGCAAGTTTGGACGGCTTTGCAGCTTGTCACAGCAGTACAGTGTGAGAGGGAGCCCAGCTGGTGGGTCAGGGGGCTCAGTGGTATCCCAGTTCCAGGTGGCACCCTGGGGGAACCCATCACAGCTAGTTTGGAGCCTTTAAAATCAGCCTCCAAAGTGTCCCAGCACCACAACACAGCAGAGAGAGCAATTCCAAAATGCATCTTTGCCACAATGCAAATTGTGTGCCCACCCATGGTCTTTGCTTAGTGTGGCAGCCCTAAGTGGAGAGGGTGCATGTGGTCTATTCAATGGTGAAAGCCTGTCTCATATTCTCCTAACTTGGCCTTCCACAAATGCTCCTCTCAGACCCTGATGGGTCACGCGTCAATGGGTGAGCACCGGCTGTTACCTCATCCAGAGTGTGGTAAGAGGCATAGTTAAAAGTCTCCAGAGATTGGGGCATGAAATGCTGACGGATCATCTGAGTCTGTTCCTCATCCACCAGTGTCTGGAAGAGGCAGGGAGAAGAATCTGTTAGGAAAGACTAGACATGCGAAGGCATCACCAAGATCAGGCAGGCTTTGGAGAAGACAGAGCACTGATTATACCGAGGAGAACGTGCCTTTCATTTCCTTGCACCTGCTTCCCCCTGTAAATGGCTGAGCTTTGACTATGAGTTACAACTTTTGGGCCAAACCCTTTCTCAGTTTCTATTCAGTCCGATTCTTTGATCTCAGGATCAGATCATCCAATGAGGGTTTATCCTGTGAGCAGAGTTTCAACGGAATGAGCTCTCCAGTTTGCCTGGGAAATTTCAATTAGGCTCAGCTGAATTTAGCTCTTGATCAAATTCACTTGTTATTTTCCCGATTCACCACCAGGCCCTTAAAAACGATGGGCCAAAACCTTCTCTCACTTACATGCCCATGCAACGCTATTGCCTTCTGTGGAATTGAAAGTATGGATCCAACAGAGGGCAGAACTTGGCTTTGTATTCTCAAACACAAAGGAGCCGAGCTGGTGTAACTTAGGAGGAGACTTTGGCCCGTCAGTTATCCAGATAACTCACAGGCACACAGTGAGTTTCATGCAATATCTCTGGTTTCCTGATCCAGCCCCCTCTGCTGAGCATCTAGTCCTCTGCACATCCAGCACTCACCTGTAGATCATCTATCAGGATGGAATAGCGAATTCCATTGGACTCTAGGAAGATTTTGACGGCTTGAAGGCTGGTAAAGGGAACTCGTACATCTGTAGGAACGTCTTGGCCTCCAGGTCCCCGCCAGAAATCCAGCTGTCAAAGAACATAAGAATGGCCATACTGGGTCAGACCAAAAGTCCATCTAGCCCAGTATCCTGTCTTCTGACAATAGCCAATGCCAGGTGCAGAACAGGGAACCATCAAGTGATCCATTCCCTGTCACTCATTCCCAGCTTCTGGCAAACAGAGGCTAGGGACACCCTCCCTGCCCATCCTGACTAATAGCCATTGAGGGACGTGTCCTCCATGAACTTATCGAGTTCTTTTTTGAACAAAGACAAAACGAATAACTCTCAACAGTGTTAGAAATATTTGGACCCGTCAGCCAGCCAGGGGCTTCAGGAATTGCCCCTTGTTGAATTACACTGGGGAAACATCTCCGGATTCCATGCAGCTAAATATCCCTGCAGTGCACTGAAAGTGCCCCTGGCTGGCTGACGGGTCCAAATATTTCTAATAGTTGTGTAAGGGTTTTAGCTCTGGAAAGGTAGGGGAAGGAATTGGTTCACTCTTGAGGTGAGATGGAGTTATCATAAGGGCTGAGCAAGCTTAATAGGTGCCTCCAGAGATGAAGAGAGGTATTAAGAGGTGAATGGCAAATATAATCCCTAAGTGAGAGACATGTGCTTTAGTAAAATTCAGCCATTTTAGTTGCAAACTTTTGTCTCAGTTTTGATTAGGATTGGGATCTTGTGGCACTCTGTACCTCAAAGCAGCACCCTGGAACCTCCATCTCCATCCCAGCCATATCACTGTGACATATTTTATACGAAGCACGTCATGGAAGATATCGTATGAAAAGTCATGATCTGCTGAAACCCACCGTTCTGCATATATCTAGTGGTTAGTGTGTATCCGGGTATGAGATTTTGCTGTATGGTTGCTACTGAAATATGTTGTCAGTTGGCACGTGACATACAAGGGAGGCGAGTCCCTTCCAGGAGGGTGCTCAGGGACCAGTAGTCAGCAGGGGAGTTGTAATCAAGGGATTTACAATGCAATGACCGTTGCACAATGGGGACTGGTCAACTCTCTTACTCAGTTGCACAAGACCACACCAGGGAGATCGCTGTGACTCAGGGAAGTTTCCTGAGTGGCTCTGGGAGCATTCCCACAATCTCCAGGAGCTGGGTGTGGGGCTCCACATGCTGGTGTGCAGAGTGATAACAGCACCTGGAGGGGTTTGCTGCTTGGCACTAGCAAAGCATCCTGAGAGGCAGCCCAGGCTGGAGAGTTAAGGGGGCAGAGCAGTACCCCAATTTCAAGTTGTACCCCGGGGGTCCCGTCACAGATCTCAAACCTTTTTGGGGGGGGCGTGTTTGAAATCTGAACCTAGTGATGGATTCCAATTTCTAACATGCTCCTCCCTTTATAATGGGCCACACCTGAGCCCCAGCTCCAAAAACCTCTGCTCTATGGTTGCACATGAGACATTTTTCTGGCTCTGATCCCATCTCTAGATTAAATCCATGTGGGGGTTGCACACCCTGAGGTTCACCCAGAAATACAAAGCAGAGCTCAGCTGGAATGGACTAGTTTCCCTTTGCTTTGCACTGAAACCATCAACTGCCTCCAAGTTCACTCAAAGGCTTTTAAGTCTCAGCAACCCTTCCCATGAACCCAAGGGTCTGACGCTCCTCTCCCACCGTGCAAACCACTGCAGTTAATGGACTTACATTGGTCTAAGTGAGGGCTAACTCAGGCCTGGGGCATTCTAGGCTAGCTAGTCATTAAGAGCTACTTGTATTGTGTCTTTAAGACCTAGGGACTAGCTTGCCATGAGACCAGGTTTGGGTTTCTTAGCAAACGTGTGGCACAGATTTTATGTGCTGATTGGCCCGGTACACCCACCCACCCCTCCGCCCACCCCCGATCTGTTTTCTTCTTCATCTCACCTCCCCTGAGAGTCATCCGCTGGCCCTGGATGCATCATGGTGGGATGTCAAATCTAGCATTAAGAGCCACGCTGGACCCTGAAGCGAACTGAAGGGAGCTCGGCCCAACTGACAGTCCCTTCCTAACGGCTTAGCTTAGGCCAAGCCTCAAGGAGACCCTGTGTGGTGGCACGAGGCAGTGCGGGCTGGGTGAGTCAGGCTTGGGGCTAGAGAGAGCCATCACGTCCAGCAGCCTCAGGAAAGCATCCCCTTGCTACTGGTGGTAACAGACTCCTGCTGCCTCTTGACCGTGAGGGACAGGGGGCAGAGGATGTTTTCCTACCTAGCACAGGCTCACGGAGTGTTTTTTAACTTTATCCTCTCTGCTCCGGCCTGGGAATCCTGGGGTTTCCCTCACCGCTGCAGCCCCCTCATAATGGAGAGGTGGAAGGGAGTGTGGGGAGGCAAAGGAGGAGCTGGGGGAATATGGGATCAGCCCCCAATGGTGCATGAAAAGCAAACTAAGCTCCTCTCTCTGCTTGGCACACAACACGGGAGAGCCGGAGAGGCATAGCAGCATCTGTTGGGTTATGCCTGATACAGAGATCTCTCCAGGGCTGAACTGTAATGTTCCAAACTCTGGGCAGCTCCCAAGCAGGGGAAGCTGCTGAGGGCCATGGGGAGGCAGCTTTTAAGCCTTTTGGGAGGCACTTGTTCCGTTTGGAAGTTAAAGGAACAAATAGTGATGGTCAGAGAGAGAAATACAGACACCTAAAGCACCCAAGTGCCTAAGCACCCAGTGAGCAGAACGGACCTAGCATCTCATGGGCTTGCTGTTCACAGCCAGATGGGGAGACAGGACAGGAGAGACAAGTGGAAGGAAAGAAATCTGACACCCATACAGGGTAAATCCCTACAAAGAGATGGAGGAGGTCTGTTCCCATGGTACAATTAACACCTTCAGTATTGTTGGTGCACCTGTTGAAGAGTTAATGAAGCCGTATGGTGCCAAAGCACCATCACACGAGGCACAAATTGTTCCCCTTTCTTGGCAGTCTCAGCAGAGGTCAAGAGCTGGATGGCCTTGGAGATTGAAATCCTCTAGAGGTGGTCCCACCTGGCCAGGGTTGAGCCATATTACTATGGGCCCATGTGGTACCAGTTCTAGGGATCATTAGCACCCTCCTGGCCCCAGGCTGTTAATCTGGTGCCCTTATCAACAGAGGTCTCAGACACGGCTGATCTGCTCCTTCCCGTTACCTGCAGCTCCTGCAGCTCCTCCAGCTCTTTCACCTTCTCCACATCTGCTTCATTGGCAACGAAGATACGGAGCACCTGGTTCCTGGGCAGAAGGAGAGAAGTTACTGGGGATCGTGGAGGAGAGTCTGAAGGAAGTGAGACTGGACAAAGCGATGGAACGCCGAGGGATTCACACACCCATTCGGTTGGGATGTTAGAATATGGTCAATGCAATGGACATCATTAGGCATCGTACTATTCAGCTCTCGTGTGTGACTTCCCATCCTCAGATCACAAAGCACTTTACAAAGGCAGGTAAGTGCCATGACTCCCATTTTACAGACAGGGACGCTGGACAGGAGAGGACTTGCCCAGGGTCAGAAAGGAATTCAGTGGCCAAGCCAGGACTAGCACCCAGGTATCTTGAATCTCAGCCCTATGCCTTATCATATGGACCATGCAGTAGCATTAGTCATTCATTGAGTGCCATGGGCGTGCTTGGTATTGGCCAAGCTATAGAAGGAAATAGCGTCATGCCCAAGCAGGAACAAGCTCTAGCAGTAAGACCCTACTGCTGGTAACTCCACAGACAATAGACTCATAGAGTTAAAGGCGAGGCGGGACCAGATCATCTAGTTTGGGCTCTTAATACACCACCAGCAGCAAACTAAACGACACTGGGACTTTACACGGGAGTAGTCTCACAGGTAAACCCATTGATGTCTGGTTGGGCTACAAAGGGAGAGGCTCCCCTTGACCGCACCAGCAAGAGTTACACCCTCGCATAACAAACCCACATTCCTACGGATACCAAGAACACCCAGAGTTATAATTAATGACAACACAAGCTAGGTGAGCGTAAGCTTTCGTGAGCTACAGCTCACTTCATCGGATGCATTTATGCATCCGATGAAGTGAGCTGTAGCTCACGAAAGCTTATGCTCAAATAAGAAAAGTCCTCCTTTTCTTTTTGCGAATACAGACTAACACAGCTGCTACTCTGAAAAACAAGCTACGAGCGGTTGGGACACCTCAAGCTTCATGGCTTAAGCCAACCCTTAATTATTAAGGTATGTCTACACAGCCCACAGCAGCAAGCTTCCTGGCCTGGGTCACCAGACTAGGGCTCACATGATCACTCTAAAAACACAGCTGCTGGGCAAACAATGCTTTTTAGTTGTGACTCTGGTTGGAGCTCGGGCTCAAAAGCCCTCCCCCTGCCTAGGCGTCAGAGCCCAGGCTCCAGCCCAAGCTGCAACATCTCCACAGCTATTTGTAGAGCAGACATGCGAGCCCCACAAGTCTGTCTCCTCAGCTGCCACGGGCTGTGTAGACACAGCTTTAGAGACCAGGATGAAACCTGGGGTGCAAGGGGCAGATTATCCCATGTCTGCAATTGTGGGGGTGCCTACACCTTCCTCTGAAGCATCTGCCACTGTCAGGGATGGGATTCTGGATTGGATGGACCTTGGGTCAGATCCGGACTGGTCCGTCCTCTGGTCCTGTAGCTATTGCTCACATCCCGGGATTAAAACGCACACCTGACAACAGGACATTCAGCCAGCCATGTGAAACCCAGTGAATGGGGACCGCGTCCCAGTGGGGAGTCCAGAGACCCCTTCTGAACGATATAGGGGCCTGACGCAGCAGCAGTGTGCCCTCTAATTTTCCCCCACACATGTGCGGAATGTAACTCAGATCCCATCGCATCTAACATCCCATCACAGGCCATTGGGCATATTTACTGCTGATGGTAAAAGTTCAATTAATTGCCAAAATTAGGCTATCCCATCATACCATCACTTCCATAAACTTATCAAGCTTAGTCTTGAAGCCAGATATGTCTTTTGCCCCCACTGCTTCCCTTAGAAGGCTGTTCCTGAACTTCACTCCTCTGATGGTTAGAAACCTTCATCTAATTTCAAGTCTAAACTTCCTGATGGCCAGTTTATATCCATTTGTTCTTGTGTCTACATTGGTACTGAGCTTAAATAATTCCTCTCCCTCCCTGATATTTATCCCTCTGATATATTTATAGAGAGCAATCCTATCACCCCTCAACCTTCTCTTGGTTAGGCTAAACAAGCCAAGCTCCTTGAGTCTCCTTTCATAAGACAGGTTTTCCATTCCTCAGATCATCCTAGTAGCCCTTCTCTGTACCTGTTCCAGTTTGAATTCATCCTTCTTAAACATGGGAGACCAGAACTGCACACAGTATTCCAGGTGAGGTCTCACCAGTGCCTTGTATAATGGTACTGACACCTCCTTATCTCTACTGGAAATACCTCTCCTGATGCATCCCAAGACCGCATTAGCTTTTTTCACAGCCATATCACATTGGCGGCTCATAGTCATCCTGTGATCAACCAATACTCCAAGGTCCTTCTCCTCCTCCGTTACTTCCAGCTGATGATTCCCCAGCTTTTAACAAAAATTCTTGTTATTAATTCCTAAATGCATGACCTTGCACTTGTCACTATTAAATTTTATCCTATTACTATTACTCCAGTTTACAAGGTCATCCAGATCCTCCTGTATGATAGCCCGGTCCTTCTCTGTACTGGCAATACCTCCCAGCTTTGCGTCATCTGCAAACTTTATTAGCACACTCCTGCTTTTTGTGCCAAGGTCAGTAATAAGCCAAGTTTACATTCAGAAAAGAGGGAGCCCAAACCCAGGAAAGGGCTAGCAGCGGTGTAGAGAGGTTCCCACTCTAGCTGTGGTACGGATGTGGCCCCATCACCATAGTGTTTGAGCTGCCTCACAATGTCTAACCTAAGGTCTTCTGCAGTTTCCACGATATGCTATGCATCCGATGAAGTGAGCTGTAGCTCACGAAAGCTCATGCTCAAATAAACTGGTTAGTCTCTAAGGTGCCACAAGTACTCCTTTTCTTTTTAATGTCTAACCTGTTTCTCCTCCCAGCCCCTCTGAGGTAGAGCAGGGCTGTTATCCCCATTGTACAGATGGGGCACTGAGGCACAGAGAGACTAACAGCCAGATTTTCAAAGGTATTTAGACACCTAGTGGGATTTTCAAAAGCACCTAGAGGTTAGGTGCTTTGTAAACCCCACTAGATGCCTAGCTGCCCCTTTGGGTGCCTACAAATTTTTGAAACTTTGTCCCTAAGGCACTGGACCAGGGCCAGCCTTAGGGAAACTGGCACCCTGGGCAAACTTGTATTTGCAACCTGGCCCCCTTGGACTCCCCACCCCCCATCACCTCTGGGCCCTGCTGCCTCCCCCCAGTGCTTAATTTGTATTGAAAGAGGTGCCAGAGCTCAGTCCCGCACAAATGAAGCCCTGGCAGGGGGCTCTGACGGTGGGGGGCTGTTGGCCGGGCGCACAGCTCTGAAGGCCTCGCCACCGCCAGCAGCAGTGCGGGTGGGCTGAAACACGGTGTATTGGCACCCTTTGTTCTGCGCTGCTGCTGTGGCTCATGGGGCTGGGTGCTCGGCACGTGGCTCAAGGAGGGCTTTGCGCTGTCACACGGGGGCTGCATCTTGCCAGAGCCCCCGGCCCTCTGGCCACTGCTGGCTCACCAGGGGCGCCACTTCAGATTTGGATGGGGGGCAACTTTAACCGTGATTCCAGGGGCTACTTAGGCACCTGAAAACTCTAGGTTTGGGGTGGGGAATTGTTTGGTTTTTTGCAGATAATTAAGGATTTAGCTGACATGAGCACTCTATCTAATTCCCATATAAAGAAAGAAATTATATATACAAACACTAATTAAAGCCATATTTTAAGTTTATATGTAAATTTAGAAGAATCAGGAGATAATACAGCCAGATATTCCCAATCCCAAGCCTTGAGGCATCCGTTCTGGAGCTTTAGCACAGATTTCAGAAACACACGTCTGATACTTTGTACACTCTCTTTAGGAGAGAGAAATAAAAATAAATGAAATCTGCTTAAAATCTGCTTACTTTCTCTACCAGACACACTCTGTGTTACTGCCATTGTCTACAATATTTTAGTCTATTGTTTTCCACTCCACCAGAAATGTATTGACTTAATTTTAATATACATGATTACGGGTTTTTTTCTCTTTTATAAGAATGGGAATTTCATTTTCTAATTATTTTGGCATTTATGTTTACCGATCATAGTCATGTACGTCAGCAGACAGGGCTCCTGGGAACAGCTTGGCCAGGAGCAGCTCCAAGGTGGGGGACCAGAGCAGCGGTGGCTGCAAAGAAAAGCGGTGAGGGGAGGAGGTGCACCCCGTTAGAACAGTGCCCTGAGTAGTCACCCAGCCTGCCCACTGCTAAGGCTGGGCCTGCACTGGCCTGAAGTCATACAGGAAGTCCATGGCAGGAGTAGAACCCAGGTCTTGAAGGACTAGCTCCCTATCCACTGGATCAGCCTCTCTCTCTGCTACATGCTGCAAACAAAGAGGACTCTGACAGATGGGAGCAACACCAAGAAGGCCAGTTCTTTGAGACTCCAGCAATCAGTCCTAGGTGACTGGGAAAGATGTCAGGAAGGATGAAGAAAGAAAGAGAATGAGAGTCAGCTGAAAGGAGATCACTTAGCCCCCAAGGAGTGGCAGGTTTTGCCCCAGGCTGGGTTGTAGAGCAATGCCTGCTGTGCAATTTTAACTGAAAACCATTTTGTTTTGTCATTTTTTGTTCTGAGTCCAAGAAAAGGAAGGACTGAGAAAGTCTCACATGAGTCTCAGATGTGTCTATGTCTCAAATTCTTAGGGTTTCAGCTGTATCCAGGCCAATTCCAGAACAAAGAACAGAAATTGCATCCACAGAGTCCATAAAGTCGACAATTATTGTCATGATTTGTATTATTCACTGGGCACCAGCTGTTCAGAATATACCCTAAAACGTCGTCCCTGAGCCAACGCATCTAAGATGTGTCGTTCTGGGTAAGATGGCTCAGATATCTAAATTTGAAGTGTATAGTTACTGAGAACAACCTATGGGTGGAGGTGCTGATGGCAATTTGCTTAATTAACGACTAGAAGATTTGACCCTCCAGCTTTTCTTCACGAGGAAGAGCTGCCCAGAGCTCCTGTGACTGTTTATTTTCCTTTCTTGCCTGCAGTGGGCCTGAGATACCTCAGAAGTCTCCACTTTTTTTTCTCCACTTTGAAATGTGGAACTTTCTTGGTGTTTTGGTTTGAAATAGTCTCTTGTGAGAACTGCAACCCAATCACTGCAGTGTTGCGTTTAAGACGGTTCAGGGGAGTAATTAGCCTTTGCACAGAAGTGAAAGCAGTGCTGCCAATTCTCATGATTTTGTCATGAGGCTCATGATAATTATTGTTTTCCTTAAAGCTCCAGCTCCTGGAGTCACGTGAATATGTGGTGATTTCAACCTTCAGTCTTAAAAAAAATTAAGTTTCTACCCCTCCTGGCTGTGGAGAAAGAGCTCCCAAATATGACCCCAGTGCCCCTACAGGCTCAAAGAGCAGAAGTCAAATAAAAATCTATTATTTTTACATAATGTCATGATTTTTAAAGCCAATCTAATGAATTTTGGTGAGCCTGATTCATGATTTTTGAATATTTGGGGTTGGCAATCCTGTGAAAGTGACCTGAAAATGTCAGTTTCACTCCTGTGTAAGGTCAGTTTCTGGTCTATTGTTTGTAGTGAGGTACCACCCCCTAGAGCCCCAGGCAGCTGCAGTATAAACTCCCGGGGCCTTGCCCTAGCACGATGTTTCCAGCAGTTAAATGATCTATTCCAAGCTTGGTGAACTGCCAAAAGGTGATAGAAAGTCATCGAGAATTTTCTACAGTTGTTTCAATGGTTGTATTCAAGGGTTAGTAGCAAAGTAAGAATATACATTAACATTTTAAACCTAACCAGTGTCTCTTAAGTCAGTGGTTTTCAAACTTTTTTTCCTGGGGACCCAGTTGAAGGAAATTATTGATGCCCGTGACACAACGGAGCTGGGGATGAGGGGTTTGGAGTGTGGGAGGGGCTCAGGGATGGGGCCGAGGGTTGGGGTGCAGGGGTGAGGGCTGCGGGGTGGGGTCGGGAATGAGGGTTCAGGGTATGGGAGGGGGTTCTGGGCTGGGGAGGGTTGGAGTGTGGGAGGGGGTCAGGGATCTGGGCTGGGGATGCAGGCTCTGGGGTGGGGCCAGGGATGAAGAGCTAGGGGTGCCGGAGGGGCTCCAGGTTGGGGGGGGCTCGGGGCAGGGGTTTGGGGTGCAGGAGGGGGTCAGGGCTCTTGGCTGGGGCTGGGAATGAGGGGGTTGGGGTGCAGGAGGGGCTCTGGGTTGGGGAGGCTCAGGGCTGGGGCAAGGGGTTGGGGTGAGGGAGAGGGTCAGGGCTCTGGGCTGGGGGTGCAGGCTGTGGGGTGGGGCCGGGGATGAGGTGTCTGGGGTGCAGGAAGGGGCTCTGGGTTTGGTGGAGCTCAGGGCTGGGGCAGGGGGTTGGGGTGCGGGAGGAGGTCAGGGCTCTGTGTTGGGGCTGGGGATGAGGGGTTTGGGGTGCAGGAAGGGGCTCTGGGTTTGGTGGGGCTCAGGGCTGGGGCAGTGGGTTGGGGTGCGGGAGGAGGTCAGGGCTCTGTGCTGGGGCTGGGGATGAGGGGTTTGGGGTACAGGAAGGGGTTCCAGGTTTGGGGGGGCTCAGGGCTGGGGCAGGGGTTTGGGGTGCAGGAGGGGGTCAGGGCTCTGAGGTGGGGCTGGGGATGAGGGGTTTGGGGTGCAGGAGGGACTCTGGCTTGGGGGGCTCAGGGCTGGGGCAGGGGGTTGGGGTGGGGGAGGGGGTCAGGGCTCTGGGCTGGGGGCTGCAGGCTCTGGGTGGGGCTGGGGATGAGGGGTTTGGGGTGCAGGAATGGGTTCCAGGTTTGAGGGGGGGCTCAGGGCTGGGGCAGGGGATAGGGGCACGGACACGGATTTACCACCGGTGGCTCCCGGTCAGCGGCGCAGCCGGGGTGCACCACAGACCGTGCTGCGCCCCGGAAGCAGCCAGCAGCAGGTCTGGCTCCTAGGCAGACACCGCTCCCCTCCATCCCCCCCAGTTCCCATTGTCTGGGAGTTCAGAGCCGGTGCTTGGGGCGGGGGCAGCGCCCGGAGCCCCGTGGCCCCCCTGCCTAGAAGCTGGACCCGCTGCTGGCCGCTTCCAGGGCACAGCGCGGTGTTGGAACAGGTAGACACTAGCCTGCATTAGCCGGGCAGCACCGCCGACGGGACGATTAACGTTCCAGTCAGCGGGGCTGACCAGAGCAAGGCGACCCAGCGCCTTACGTGCCACGACCCCGTAGTGGGTCGCGCCCCAGGGATCGAAAAGCACTGCCGTAAGTGACTTGACACAAGCTGTCAGAACATTTTAGTAATAGAGTTGAGTGGGTCTAATATTTATTTAATTTTCTTTCTTTATATAGGAATTAGATACAGTGTTCCAGTCAGCTAATTTCTAGCTGCAAAAAGACTAGAGTTTTCAGGTGCCCATAGCCCCTGGAATCATGGTTGAAGTTGCCCCTCTCCACCAAAATCTGAAATGGTGCCTCTGCCCTTCAGACAAGCTCCCTCTCTCCTGCACTCTGGGCTACATGGCATCATCAGGCCGGCCCCTGGAGGAGCTGAGCGTCCACAGCTCCTATTCCCTTCAGACCCCCCGCCTGCCTGGGATGCAGGGGTGGAGACTTTGACCCTACGGCACCAACCCCAGCTCCTTCATCCCTGTTGGCCTCCCTCCTCTGGGTCTCCATGTGGAAGGGGTTTCCATCGGGGTTGAGGGAAGGGCAGGTGATACACCATGCTCTACGGCACCAGGCCCTCCTTAGCCAGCAGGAGTTAGTGCTGCTTGAAAGAGAGTTAGCCCCAGCACCAGAAGGGTAACTTTCCTCTGCAGGGAAGCAAAGAAATCTGCAGGGAACATGGATTCTGTGCGTGCGCAGTGGCGCAGAATTCCCCCAGGAGTAGGCCCAGCCAATGCCAGCCTGGTTCTCACTGCATTCCCGTTGCCAGGGAGGAGGAAGATTAGGGTTGGAAGAGACCTCAGGAGGTCATCTAGTCCACCCCCCTGCTCAAAGCAGGACCAACCCAACTAAATCATCCCAGCCAGGGCTTTGTCAAGCCGGGACTTAAAAATCTCTAAGGATGGAAATTCCACCACCTCCCTAGGGAACCCATTCCAGTGCTTCACCACCCTCCTAGTCATAGAATCATAGAATATCAGGGTTGGAAGGAACCTCAGGAGGTCATCTAGTCCAACCCCCTGCTCAAAGCAGGACCAAGCCCCAACTAAATCATCCCAGCCAGGGCTTTGTCAAGCCTGATCTTAAAAATATCTAAGGAAGGAGATTCCACCACCTCCCTAGGTAATGCAATCCAGTGTTTCACCACCCTCCTAGTGAAAAAGTTTTTCCTGATATCCAACCTAAACCTCCCCCACTGCAACTTGAGACCATTACTCCTTGTTCTGTCATCTGGTACCACTGAGAACAGTCTAGATCCATCCTCTTTGGAACCCCCTTTCAGGTAGTTGAAAGCAGATATCAAATCCCCCCTCATTCTTCTCTTCCGCAGACTAAACAATCCCAGTTCCCTCAGCCTCTCCTCATAAGTCATGTGTTCCAGTCCCCTAATCATTTTTGTTGCCCTCTGCTGGACTCTCTCCAATTTTTCTACATCCTTCTTGTAGTGTGGGGCCCAAAACTGGACACAGTACTCCAGATGAGGCCTCACCAATGTCGAATAGAGGGGAATGATCACGTCCCTCGATCTGCTGGCAATGCCCCTACTTATACACCCGAAAATGCCATTGGCCTTCTTGGCAACAACGGCACACTGCTGACTCATATCCAGCTTCTCGTCCACTGTAACCCCTAGGTCCTTTTCTGCAGAATGGCTGCCGAGCCATTCGGTCCCTAGTCTGTAGCGGTGAGTGGGATTCTTCCGTCCTAAGTGCAGGACTCTGCACTTGTCATTGTTGAACCTCATCAGATTTCTTTTGGCCCAATCCTCCAATTTGTCTAGGTCCCTCTGTATCCTATCCCTACCCTCCAGCGTATCTACCACTCCTCCCAGTTTAGTGTCATCTGCAAACTTACTGAGGGTGCAATCCACCCATCTTCCAGATCATTTATGAAGATATTGAACAAAACTGGCCCCAGGACCGACCCTTGGGGCACTCCACTTGATACCGGCTGCCAGCTAGACATGGAGCCATTGATCACTACCCGTTGAGCCCGACAATCTAGCCAGCTTTCTATCTACCTTATAGTCCATTCATCCAGCCCATACTTCTTTAACTTGCTGGCAAGAATACTGTGGGAGACCGTGTCAAAAGCTTTGCTAAAGTCAAGGAACAACATGTCCACTGCTTTCCCCTCATCCACAGAGCCAGTGAAATAGTGTTTCCTAATATCCAACCTAGATCTCCCCGACTGCAACTTGAGACCATTGCTCCTTGTTCTGTCATCTGCCACCACTCCATCCTCCATCCTGGAGGAGCCTAGCTCCATCCTCTTTGGAACCCCCCTTCAGGTAGTTGAAGGCTGCTATCAAATCTCCCCTCATTCTTCTCAGACTAAACAAGCCCATGTCTATGTCTATAGACACCGAGTCAGTGTCTGTGGGTGTCAGCAGAGTCAGGATGAGCTCCACCCTGACATCTGGTGGTGAGGTGTGGCAAGTTGTGGAAAAGAACTTCAGGGGCTGATCTCATTTGCATAGGCACACCCACCCCGCCTAGAATGAGGCCATAGCTGCCCAAATGGTCATTTTGGCTGCTGTGGGATCCCCAGTGTCTCTGTTATTGGGGCAGGAAGAATAAATTGTTATTACCCTGATTACGGGAATCAAGGACAGTGGAACTGCACTTGGCCTTTTGTTATGATGGAGGGATTCGCCATCAACTAAGTAGCACTCGCTAGGCAAGGGACATGGGTTCCAAAACTCTGTGAATGGAGAGAGGCTGGGAACAGGTATTAATACTTGGTGGCATGGGCCCCTTGGTGAGGGCCTTACATGCTAATTGCACTGCCTCCTCTCTCCACTGTGGACTATCAGAGCTAATTTTGATTCCATTAGGAGTCTAGTTACAGGCTGCTGAGCTGAATTCACTTTGGGCTAATGGTGCACCAGCTCTGAGGCTTCCCTACTACAAGCTGAAATCACAAAAGAGCTAAACTGACTAAGAGCTGAAATCACTGAGTGTTGTGTTAAGTGGTGGGGGAGCCTGAAGATGTACGGTGGAGCAGTTTGCGCAACGGCAAGCAGAGCGGCTGGTGGAGCAGAGCAGTTCGTGGGACGGCGAGCGGAGCGGCTGGTGGAGCAGAGTAATTTGTTGGAGGCCTAGAGCAGCCCATGGGGCAGCTGGCGGAGCGGAGCCCCATGGAGAGGTGGGGCCATCAGCTTTGGACCACGTAAGGTGCCCCTTAAACACCCCCCCCCCAATCTCCACCCAGGTTGGGAGGTAAAACTCTACAGATAAACTTTTGAACTCTGGGGCTGCCCTGACCAGGGACAGAGACTTTTGGGTCGTTGGACTTTTGGGACTTTGGGTGATTTTGGGTTGCTGGACTCAAGAACTAAAGGGAAAGGACATGGGTTGTGTTATGACTCCTGTTGGTGGTGTTTCCCCAACATAATGCCACATTGTTTCTCTCTGTTATTAAAAGGCTTTTTGTTACACTCAGACTATGTGCTTGCGAGAGGGGAAGCATTGCCTCTTGGAGGTGCCCAGCGGGGGTGGTATATATTTGTCCCAGGTCACTGGGTGGGGGCTCCAGCCGGTTTTGCATTGTGTTATTGGAATGGATCCCCCTAGATACTGAACCTGGCCCTTGTTGCTGCCAACTCTGACAGGCAGAAGGGTTGCATGGGCACTTATCAGAGTGGCGTGTAGCCTCGTGGATAAAGTGGTGAACTGAGACTCAGGAGACTTGGTCTCTAGTCCTGGCTCTGGGCTGCTGTTTAACCTGGGGCAACTCCCTGTGCTTCACTTGCCCAATTACTACCATGGGGATAATGCTGCTGACTTCCTCTGTAAAGCCCTGTGATGATGAAAGGTGCTGCGTAAGAGCTAGGTAGGGCTGTTATTTGATGTTTCTATACCTGTAACATCTTCCATTCCAAACATTTCTTGGGACAGAATGCTCGTCTCCTTTCATTCATACGTCGCCAGCCATTCCCTGAGATGAGGATCTACTGACAGGACCAGTTGCCCTCAGTATAATCTAGTTCATTCATTAGTATCTGTATTAAAGGGTCTGTCCCAGGCATTTACAAGACACCCGTCACCCCAATATCTGGGCACATGGTGGTGCTTGGACTGAAGCTAGCAGACACCTGCCTGCAATATCCCTCCGCAGCGCTACTCAATACAGCTGCAGTCCATAAAATTACAGCAAAGTGGGGCAGGAAGGGCGCTCATGAGGACATCTAGTCCAGCCCCCTGAGCTGAGGCAGGACCAGATACCCCTAGACCAGATACCCCTAGACCAACTGTGAGTTGCTTCTTCATAACAGCTACTGACAAGGTTAAACTGGATTCCCTCTTTAAGCAAAAACTTGATTTTTCTCCTCACCTACTGTCCCTTCTTCTCCAGCTGCCTCCTGGAGGGAGCTCACATGCACATTGCAGATGCTCACCCCTACTCTCTTCCATTAGCATCTGATCCATCTTTCACTTTCCACAGCTTAGATTACAAGCAGCACAGTCTCTGCTAAAAGAAGCAAATCTCCTTCCAGCTGCAGCTCACCGAACGGGTGGGGTGGGGTTTGAAACCTCCAAGACCTGACACTACCCCTTTAATTAACTTCTCTGTCACATCAACTTGCAAGGCCGCATGTTAACTTCAAACCCATCAAAGGAGGAAGATCCCTGCAGGTTAAATGTCCATCTACCTACCCGACAAAGGTCTCCTTGCTGAAGGCAGCAGCCAGGAGAGCAGCAAACACCAACAGCCCCTTCATTTTCAGCAGAGTAGGATGCACCCTGGGAGATGGAGGCATTTTAAATACTGCTCCTGTAACCTTGTGCAGCAGCTCGGCTCTCAGGATGTGTCAACAGAGCCCTGCCTCCCCAGCCGGCCTCTTTCCCATGGCTCAGCGCCCTGCCCTGTCAGGAAAGCGCCGACACCTTCTGTTCCTGCCTAATTGATGCCTAGGGAATGTGCCACCTGGAAAAGTGGCAATATTTGTCAAAGCTGGGGTGGACCTCAGGATCCCCCCCCGCCGACGCACCGCCCCCCCCGCCCCTGGCTTTGCAACCCCAGCACTTGCTTGCAGCAGGCAGACAGCAGGAAACAGGGCTGCCCCCCATTCCTGCACCACGCCGGCTCGGAGGCACAGGGTGTTCAAACAATTGGGCGGGCAGAGGGGGCCGTGTGTGGAAGGGGTTAGTCAGAGTAGCGGATGGAGGTTCCCTGTTAAACTGGAGGAGGGGAAGAACCTGTGATCTGCCCCGACCATG